>NC_057799.1:193160071-193760071 GCF_018294505.1 Triticum aestivum
ATCGATCGGCTTCAGTTAGCAGCAGTAGCGAAGGAATCGCTCGATCGGGTTCAGTTAACAGCCATCGATCGATCGCTCGGGTTCAGTAACGCGTAGCCTGCAGTGCAATCGCTCGGGTTCAGTTAGAGCCCAACGCCTCGCTCGGGTTCAGTTAGAGCCAACGCCTCGCACACACGTGCGTACGTGTACGAGAGAAACGCGCATCGCTCGGCCCCCGACCTCCCACCGTAACCGGGAACTCCCCGAAATTTTCCTCCCCCTCGCTTCTACCATGGTTTTTTCCGTCATGGACGGCCCAAAGAATGTCATGCAGCTGCGTCTCCAACCCGCCCAGGACGAAAAGCCCATTTTCTGTCATGATTTTTTGTCATAGAAGTAGGAGCCCACCACATCTATGATGATACCGGGTTTTGTCACAATTATCGTCATAGAAGTGTCATATGTATGACAGAAAAAATTTCGTTCGGCCCAAAATGTCATGGATGTGTCTTTTTTTTGTAGTGAGTGCAACTAAACACGCCGACAAAATAATATACAAAATCGACAGCCCTTCAATAGAGTTCCAGAAAGGATAGCCCTGCTCGGGAGCTGCAGCGCAAGAAGCTGAGCAACCTGGTGAGACTGCACTTGTTTGACACTTATATCCTCCTCACTCTGAAAGATAAACAAGCAGACAGATGATAGGTTTTGCACATAAAAGTATCAGTGCTGACAATTCATCACATTTCTTACTGAAGAATAAAGTGACACAGTTTAAAATAGCATTAACACAATATGGTATTGTTCAGGTCAAGACATGGCAGGAAATGACATTGTGACGGAGTTGGCAGCTTCACGACACCACTGGATTACAGATCAAGAACTCATAAGTTTCAATGGTTAGTGTGCTGTCAATTTATCCCATTTCGGATTGGCAAAATAAGATCACTTGCTCTGTATAGTTTAATTTAAATGGTATGAAGAAGGAACTTGGTTGTACAACTGAAAACTTAAATTGACAAGGACAAACTTTTGTTTATGAACTGGAGTACATAATAAACTTTAAACATGCAATTTGATGCAAACACCAAAAATAAACAGCTGTTGCAGTCATGCCTAACCAAATATACACAACAAAGTTTGAAGGCTTGAGAAGGACAAACTTACATTATTGGTGAAGGCAGGCTCTATAAAGCCCTTGTCCATGCTGATGGGGGGGCAATTCAAGAAGTTTACCACAGAATCTTCTTCATAAGCATTGCCTTTATTCTACATTTTGTTAAGAGTAAATATAGATGTGACAATATAAGAAAAAATGGAGAATATTTAAGATAAGATGAAGAGTGATGCTACATAACCAAGTAGCTATAAATGTAAGTACAGCGATACAGGAAAAAGGTACAGCCAAAAGCAATGCAGAGCTAAACTTCTTTAGTACCATCGGTGTTATCCAACCATATGGTAAGAGTAAATATAGATCTTATGTGTAGAAAATGGAGGGCAAAGGAAAATAAGCTATAGAGTGACGGTACATGAACAACTACCTGTCAATATAAGTACACTGATAAAGGACAACAGGTACTTACAAGAACAATGCAGAGCTAAAAAAATTCATTAGCATTGGATATATTCTACACTAATGTAACCATTCATACAGATCAGATAATTTGGAGCGGACAATTGATAAGCAAGCTATCATGCATACTGTTGTCACATAATGAACCAGGTATGTATGCAAGTACAGTGATACAGGACAACAGGTACTAACAAGAGCAAAGCAGCGGTCAGCATATTTGTGATATCATGTCGTTCTTTTCAAACCAGAATTCTTTTTCGAGCAGATTTCCTGCAAAAAAGATCCGTAAGGCACATGCGGAAAAGTAGAAGTTCAAATTGTCATGCGATATCATAGACAGTACCTCATCCTCGGAACGAGACCAGTGCATAACAAGGTTTTTCCATGCAATGACTTCTAAATTTAGCACAGGAGACTTCACCAGAAATTCGTTTATAGACTTGCCATCAAAAAGTGATTTCCTCGGGTAACACCAATACTGCTGCAATGCTTCCTTGAAAAGCCCAAGCAAGCTTTGCTCGTCATGACTATCTATATTGACCCTCGCCTACTTACAACAATGTAATGTAAATCATTGATGTGTTCAATCAGCAGAAAACAGGAAAATAATCACCATGAATAATAGCACTTACACGTAAGTGGGACAGGAAGATGTGAAAATGGTGTTTGTCTTCACTATAATCTTCCAATGATGGGAATATATGCACGTAGTCCCTAACAACATTGAAAGCATTGTCTTTTAAACTGGGAATAACTGGAATGGGGTTCCAATCTGCAGGAATTGGCCGTCTCTACAGTTGGGATAGGTCTTCGGCCGGTGGACTTGCTCTACTTTTTGCTAGAGTGGGATTTTTCTGTGGTACGGCTGGTGCTATGGCAACTGAAATCGGCATAACTTTTGCTGGAGTGCAGGTCCTGTGTGGTGGGGCTAGTGGTGTGGCCAGTGAAGTATGGGTACAGTCTGCTGGAGTCGGTCCTATGTTTTGTGTCACTGGTTGTACAGCCAATATAAGTGGTTTTTCAAGGACTTTGCTGGTGGTCCTTCAGGTTCGGCAATCACCCTCTTCCTTTTTTATGTCTGATGCACAAGAACAAAATTTGAGTGGAAAAACATGGTATGATGACAGATGGAATATGTATTGATAATGGATGGGCATGGCATCTCGACATATATGATGAGTAAACTAAGCAAATGGCGGTGCAACAAAGTAGAAGAAATGCAAGACAACACATGCAAGATACGCGCAATCAATAAAACCCTGCCAAATTAGAGCACGCACCTTGATGGGTGAACATGACAGGCCATCTGCCTTTGACTCCTCAAGAATCTACAGGTGGGGAGCGTATGAGTTTCATTGCATCCAGAATGGCACTCAATGCCTTGGTGCCAATTTTGTAAGTCATTGCAGTGTTCCACAATATTCTTCTGATGCGCGGATTCTGATATTCACTGTAATTACGTATAATATCTGAGGACCATGAAAACATAAATAGTTGTGAGATTATCTTTGTAATGCAGAGGATATTCTAATATAGGGACGCCCCTGTAAACACTTGTGTGCTATCACTGGATTCTGATGAGAGAGCTCATGTGTGTTGTAATATGGTGCGTGCATTTATATAATCTGGCACAAGTACACAAAAAAATAGGCTCCAGAAGTAAGGATAGTTGGCAGATGATAGGTTCAAAATATACTATACAGAGAGTTTATTGCCAAACCATGATAACAAGAGCACACAGCAACTAGGCAGATCATAGTGTACATAAAAGGGGTACACCATAACCACGATATATAAATCAGGAAAGTGGAACTAGCTTGAAAATACGGTGTTGTATTGCCGCTAGTAATTGAAAGCCTATCGATCAAGTACATGCCAGCTCTATCAGCTGTTGACTGCAGATGTCCCTGCTCCCCTTCCTCACAAGGAACATACTGTACGTACTAAATACAGAATAACAAAAGAGGAACATGTTAAAGAACAGAAGAGGAAGCATATTCTTGAGGTTCCCCTTAATTTTATACAATGTTGGTTGCCCACTCATGATGAATCACAGAGCCCAAAGAAATGCAATTCCATGTTGTCTCTCTATATGTGGCAATTTTGAACAAGAGTCATTAGGATCATATTCTGAACAAGAGTCAACACGTGGGGAGCGTATGAGTTTCATTGCATCCAGAATGGCACTCAATGCCTTGGTGCCAATTTTGTAAGTCATTGAGGTGTTTAGCTTCAAGAGTGGACTGTTGCTAGTGCGATACAAAGCAGCTACACAGATCATAGTGTAGATATAACGGGAAAACCATGAGCATCAGAGTAAAATCAGCAAAGTGGAACTTGCTGGAATATATGTGCTAGTATTGTCGGTACGGCTAGAAAGGCTTCGGATACCAACTCTCTTCAACTGAAGGTGCGGTACTGTTAATATCAGTGTAACTCTCAAAGGCGGCACAGCTCCCCGCATTTTCTTGCTATTCTTATAGGATTCAAGTGGGCAGGCCACTACAAATCCTATTCCCATGTTTACAAAATCCTATGAAACAAAGAGGCCCGATGAGTTCAAAGTGTCCATACCAACCGACCGAATAGACCACTACACTGCGAATGTCCCTGCTCATCTTCACTACAAGGAACATATTGTACTACTATCATATTCCCTCCATTCGAAAATATAAGTCTTGGTAGAGATTTCCACTATGGATCACATACAGCTGTATCCAGATACATTTTAGAGTGTAGATTCACTCATTTTGCTCCATATGTAGTCCATGGTGGAATCTATACAAAGACTTGTATTTAGGAACGGAGAGAGTACTTATTAAAGAAGAACGGAAGAGGAACATGGTAAAGAAGAGCAAGCAGATTTTGGATAATAAAATGTTCATTGCCCAGTGCCCACACATGATGAACCAGAGCGCATTAAGAAAGAAACTCCCTGCTATCTCTCTATATGTGGTGCACGTGCTTTTTCAAAAGTAAAGTAGGAACATTAGCTGACCAATTAAATGTTATCTGTTTTAGTAATATCAGCATCATATCAGATTCGTACTTGAGCAACAAGTTTGGAATTATGAGTGGCACGTTGTTTAGCTTGATGGATTCAGGAGCAGTGCTAACAGGTACGATGATGGTACTGAATATAAAGGCATGTCTGCATTTGGGTCAGTCGACCATTTCAGGCGGTTGGATGAAGATCCTACATCTCCTAACCCTTCTTCTTCCTCGTCTCTGATTCTTCCCATACAGAACACCGCACGGGCCGCCGGCCGGACCATCGGCCCCCACCGCCTGTGTTCCTCCGCCACCCCCACCCCCGCCCCCACCCGCGTCGAGTTTTCTTTGTTCGGCGAGGCGGTTATGTCACGTTCGAGTGAAATTACAAACCTACCCCTATCGAAACATATAGAAATCGAGCAGATAGGCTTTGCGTGGCAGGGATAGGCAGTAGTAATTTTCATCTCGCTGATTTTGGTTTCGGGCGGTTACTGCGACTTTCCCCGCTTCGTTCAAATTTTGCGGAGTGCACGTTCACCGTGCCAACTCACTTCGAATCCCGTTTGTATTCTATTTTTTTCGGGCGGGATCCATTTTCGATTGGAATAAAATTCTATATACATCATTTTTTTATATATACTTTCAAAAGCACAACACCCTTTATACATAAATATGGTTTACAAATGGCATGATCTCAGATTCATAAGGTTGTATCCGTCAATTTGGATTTTCAAATATTTGAAACCACTTTATGTTGAAATCCAATGTATGCATTCCTCGCTAACTGTCTCCAATTAATGTGTGTTTCATGCGGGGTTTTTTTACTTCTCAAACATGTATAATGTGTTTCACACACGCAACATATAGTGTATCCCGTTTAGACATTAATTGCATATAAACCATGCATTGTTTCTAATTAAAGAATCTATGGATCACCAATATTAATAAACTATATAACATTACACGTGTCCCGAAATTCAAATGAATATGCATGTTTGATACACCAATTTGCGTTATGATATTATCGATGTCGTGATCTCCAGTTTAAATATTTGAATCCCATTTAATCTAGATATTCGTCTCATATAACTATCACTCATGCTTATATAGGACTATCTCTCTAGACCTATACGCGTTCATCGTCTCTCGGGTATCTCTCGTGCTACCTGTATCTCGACAATGATCTTTTATGTTCATAACACACTGACGGTACTCTCTCCCTCGACCTTCATCACTCTATCTCTCTCTAAGTATATCTCGCTCCCTGCCATGTGTCTCTAACTATGATTCTCCATGTGGAATCTCTTTCTCTCACACAATCACAAAACTTTGTCTTCCGGGGTCTCATTTCTCTCTACTATTCCCCTGTGTGCAACTCGCACACCCCTAATACAGAGATGTCTTTCACTCCTTAGGTATGAGAACCTACGACTCTTCCTCTTAAATATATCTTTCTCACACACAAACGCAAACTCTGTCTCCCAGGGTCTCATATTTCTCCACTGTTCTCTTGCATGTCGCTCACACACACTGTCTCTCCCTAGAGATATCTTGCGTTCCCTCATATGTTTCTCTAGCTATCACTCTCGTTTTGAAATATCTTTCTCTCTTGAAGACACAAAACTCCGTCTCTCGGGATCTCATTTCTCTCCGATATTTGTTTGTATGTGAGTCACATGCACCCTTTCTTCATCTCTCTCACACCCACACCCATAACTCAGTCTTCTGATCCACTCGACTCCTATCTCTAACACACACTAGCTAGCATCTTTATCTTTCTATTTATCTGTTTCTCCATCAACCTTCTTTCATTTATAGGTTGATCTCTTTTGCACAATCGTTGTGCCTCACTCCCTCTGCTCGCCATAGATGCATGCTCCAGCCCATGCCACTATCTCTTAAAGACAAAAACACATGCTCAATTGTCGGGCCTTCTTCCCTGCATTCTCGCATGCATGCATATTGTCATACCGATCCGTCTCTCCCATGTCATTGATCTTAGCTTATGACTTATGTCTTCTTTCTTTTATCTCAATCATGCGCGCACACACACACACACATCCCACATATACATGTATACCTCTCACACATGCACGTTGAAGGTCTCTATGTCTCCATATGTAGTTAATTACCCTCAACCCTAATGCCACATCGAATCGTTCTCTTCTTGTGTGCACATAACTTCTGTCTGGATGGGTAAAACACACACTCACACTTAACAATCTCCTTGTAGCTACCCCCCCCCCTCTCACTCTTCCGCTATATCCCCGAAACCAATAAGACCATCCCTTCGTTTAATTCCCGCCTACATGCACCATCGATATATAGTAGTCTTCCTTGGTGTCTCTCGAACAAACACGTTCTCTCGATGTCGACTACTCTCACGCGCACACACCTTGTCTTCCCTCTCTACGGGCATTTTCTCTCTCGCACCCCATCGTTGGTGGCCTCTGCCATACACATCACCTCTCTATGATGAAGCCATGCACACTTAAATTACATCCACCACCGAAGACCCCGCGACACACACACACACACGCACGCACCCACCCACCCACCCACACACACACACACGCACACACACAGTAAGACTCCGTCACACACACACGCACACACACACTAAGACTCCATCTCTCTCCCCCCCACACACACACTGAGACTGCATCTCACACACACATGCTGTAGGCGGAGCATTTGTTCCTACCACCCTTCATCCACCCTTACCCGTATGATAAACAATCACCTTAATTTACTTGTATAACATGGACAAATTCCACTTTACTTTAGTAGTTAGCAAACTTATCATTTCTACCCTTATAAAAAACCGAGTTGGCGATGATGGTGTGCCTGCCATCTTGTAATATAGACCGTCTGATCTATATCTGACGGATAGAAAGGAAACTATGATAATTTTACAAAAGATAGCCGCACCTCTCTCCACATCCTTATCTCCCACACCTCATTGCTGAGCAATTAAAAAAGAAAGTCTCTGGAACAATCAAGCATGGTGGCCGCTGCCGCCTGCCGGCGCCGTCCATCCCCATGCCTCCGCCCATTCCGACCACCAGTCACCACCACGCTCCACTCCTCCTCACCTTATCTCTCACCTTTCATTTTTTTTGATGACATACTCGAGATACCAGTTTTCCGACAAAATTCTCGAAATATCATTAGTTTTTACACATGAGATTACTCCTGCATGGGTAAATCACAACATGTGTTTTGTAAAAAAATGCATATTGATGTTCCGTGCAATGCACGAGCATCTTGCTTGTAATTATATAACGCAAATCACGAGCAGGAAGTGACATTTTTTTACACAACCACGTTAACATGGCCACGTAAATCACTAGCTAAAGTAAATACCATTATACTTATATCCCGATGCAAAAGGTTGAGTACATGTCCGAAGAGTAGAGTCGCACACACGCACTCTGTCTCTCAGAATCACACACACACACACACACACACACCAGTTACATGATGCCCACTTAAGCAGACACGTATGTTACAATTTGTGCACCCGCGGGTACACGTGATGCTGTGCATTTATTTAAGCCAGACGGCAAACCCAAACAGTAGCTGCATTCATTCCCCTCCCGCCGCCTCTTCTCTGGTCGCCGTCGCCCGGCAGCCATGGCCCGGCCGAAGGTAACAATATACGCCATACTCCCGCCGGAGCGGCTGTTTAATCTGGAAATTTTAGTGGTCATGCATGCATCTTTTTGTGCTAGCACTCCTATATAAGGGTTGACCGGTCGCTTCCCGCGGACGTGCGCGAGCGGTGGAAGAGGAAGGAGAAGGGAAGCGGGCTGTGGAGTAACTTTTTTACCACAATTTCTTAGGAAACTGAGTGCAATAATTGAGTAGTTTTGCAAACTACCAGTACTACACATGAAACGGTTCAAAACCTATACTCCCTTGCCAGCGCGCGCTTCCCGCGTGAAACGGTCAGCGTCGCCCTGGAGCGTCAGTGCCGCATTAATGCCCGGCCAGAGCAGAGGCGACCTCTCACTGGCGCCGGCTTTGAAGCGGCGCGACGGCCGAGAGAGCGCCGCTTCCCGGTGCACCGACTGCTCCGCGTCGAGGCTGGCCATCGACCGGGGTGATGCCCCCCTTCCGTTCCGCACTCTAATCTGGTGCATGACACGTATTACGTCGACCCGGATGCTGCTGGCTGTCCCACATGTCGGCGAAGTAGTACGTAGTAGTAAGAAGAAGCAAAGAATCATGCGGTATACTAGAGATTCCAACAAGTGACTAGACTACACCGCGTGCAGTATCTCAAATCTCAAATCTCAAATCTCCCTTCCGGTTTATAGGGCTCAAATCTCATCAACCAAGGCATTTTGCGATTGGAGGAATGTATCTCGTACTTTACAAAACTACCCTAATTAAACTCATGCATTAATTACGTAGTTTTCTCGTTTTCCTCTCCGCCTTGGTCGCGGTGCACAATATTGACCACTCCTATATGACTAGCCGCTCTATCTACATGCGGGACATCAAAGCATCCGGGCCCGCGTGCCATCCACCAAATCACAGCGAGGTGCTACAGTCGAAACTCACCGGTCACCCCGGTGTGGCCGTCATGACCCGTCATATCACAAAACCCACACCTTTACCAGCAGTGGTAAAGTGGCCTCGAAGTTGGACTGGACGAAGCAACCATCATTTCACTGGAACGCTCGTTGAAGCCCTTTCTCCCCTTTCTTGAAGAAAACCTCACTCCAGGCTACTCACTTCTGCCATTTTTCTTCTGTACCGACGAAGGAAAGGTGGGCGAATCAGTGATGCTGCTATATTTTCATTCCAAGAATCTTCTTTTTGCGAAGCACCGACCGATTCTCACAGCCTATTCTTTTCCCGTTTTCATTGCGATTGTGGTTTCCTTTCGATTGCTTTTTGTTTGTCAGTTCATTGATGGATCCTGGAGCACTAGGCAAAGAGTTGCCGGCGGACAACCCACTGGAGACAGCGATCTCCAGGAAGCGAGCACCGACCAACGAGTTGACCATGTTGGCGGGCCAACCCATGGAGACGAAGAACTCCAAGAAACAAGCACTGGCCAAAGAGTTGACGACGTTGGCGGACGAACTCCTCAAAGAAAGTTGGAAGAACAGCAAGGGCCCCACCGTGCCTACCCCAGAAACTCTGATGGCCACCTTTGCGCGGCTCAAGGCCGAGTTTGAGGAGATAGTCGCCGTTGAGAAGCAGTATTCCCCTGGCAAGGTGATGGCCCCCATCGAGGACGAGGAGATGGCCCCCGGAGGGATGGGATCCCCCGGTGAGCTGCACAAGGTAAAAAATGAAAGTTGTGGTTTTTGATTATTTGCAATGTGCTTGCTAATATGTTAGGGTTGTGCAGGTGCCGGTGGACGTCCTTGATGATTCCGATGTCGCGGCCCGTCCTGTGGACAACGCCCCAGAGATCGTTTTCGATGTCGCGGTCCGTCCTGTTGGCATCGCCCCGGAGATCGATTCCGATGCCGCTGTCCATCCTGTGGACATCGCCCCAGAGATCGATTCCGATGTCGCGGTCAGTCCTGTGGACATCGCCCCAGAGATCGATTCCCATGCCGCTGTCCGTGCTGTGGTCATTGCCCGAGAGATCGATGACAAGAAATAGTTGGTCGCGCTAATCCTTCAGGGTAGTTTGCATTGCCCTGTGTTTAATTACCAGAACGATGCGTGTTATCAAACCATCTTAGGGCTAGTGCACTGTCTTGTGTGGGCGGTACTTGCTAGTACTTTTGTTTGATAGTGAATCATGCGAACCCTCTCCGAGTTATGGAAACAGATGTATCCTCACCAGCTTTTGATGTAATATATGGCATGCTTAGATGTAAGTTTGAACTGTTTATCATATCAGCAGGGCTTATTTGATGATTCTTGGTGTTAGTAGGCTAGCTACTGTGCGAGCTATAGTACTTGCAAAACACTCACCGAAGAGAAATGTTGGGGCTGATGAGCTCGTGGTACGCTTATACTGATCCGTCGTCGATCGGCCAATAGCCCAAGCTCCTAAAATTGTAGGCTTAGCGATCGATCAGACAATAGTCGACACGGATACATTCAGGCCTCATTTGGTTCATAGGTTAGGAAAATCGTAGCAAAAGTACAGAGACGTACAACACAAAATCATAGCAGTACAGAGACGTCCCTCCGTTTCAAAATAGATGAGTCAACTTTGTACTACTAACTTTGAAACGGAGGGAGTACAGATCCTAGGCGGGCTAGTTTGGCCTAGTGGGTTTTAGTGATATGACGTGGTACAGTGCCGTCCAGTCTTCGCGTGTGGTAGCAGTACTGCGGGTAGAGTAAGTTTTCTTGAAGAAGCGGAATTCAACGAAGTCATGATGGTTCCTTCGTCCGACTAACTTACAGTGGGAAAGGTTGAGCCTGCGCTACGACCGGGGTGGACCAGGATAATTTTGTGCATGGCAGGTGGACCAGGATGGTCGACGTCCCACATGTCGGCGAATGAAAGTATTCTTTCCGATATAGTGGACGAGCAACGAGTATTCATTGTTTATTTTTGATGAAACCTATTGTCTCCACTGTTACGACGGAGGAGTGTGAAACACGGCAGCCCAGTGAACTTGGCATGTGCACCACTCCCTCCTTCCTCATGTAATACTACCATAGTGTTGACTATAAGGTTACAACTTTTTCTCACTTTCTCTCTATCTATTTCCTCTCAAATGTTTTTTACCTTTCTTTTTTAGACACAATTGTTTTTATGCCTCTTTTTTTAGAATTAGTTTTTTTATACCTAGGAGCACGTGTAGAGACGAGCTCCTGCAGATCCCACTCCTTGACTTTGTCAATGCCTCTCTCTCCTCCACATAAGCGGGCTTGTCGAGAAGACAAGAGATGATCTCTTAGCACAATATGTTTCACCATGTTTTTAGGAATAACTAGTTATTGAAGATAACGCTAAGTGATGATCCATTGTACACATGTTTTTTGTCATCTCTAAATTACATGCAAGACTTATGATAAGACTATCTTATCAACCATTGTACATGCCCTTTATAGCCTAGAATTTTACTGGTAGTACTTGCTATGAATGCGGGCAGCTGGCCTCTGAGGGGGGAGCGCGCGCGGGGAGGTGGTGGGGTGGGGGAGGGGTTCTGGTGGGCCAGGGCGGTAAGAAGCGGGCTTGGAAGCGGTGCGGACTCCCGCATGGCCCACCTCACATTATCACCACATATTTCTTGGAGTCCGTGCACGGCGGGCGGGCGATCTCTTCTCCCTCCCCCGTCTCTCTCCTCTCAGCCGACGCCCGCCGAGCGATTAGATTTCGGCTATCGACGGTTTATTCAATTGCAGTCCCACATGTCAGTGAAAATGCAAGACAACGCGTGTCCCCTCTGGTGAGCGGCGTGCGAGCCGGACTGTCGGGGGTGCGACGTGAACGCGACGCGTACGAGTTGTAAGTGTGCCGCCTTTTCCTTTTGAACTTGCAAAGCGTAACATTTTCGTGCGATCGATTGATAGAAATCCAGAACAAAATGACGAGGGCGGTGCTTTCCCGCGCGTTAGGCGGGCTAGTTTGAGTGATATGACGTGCTACAGTGCCGTCCACTTGCTCCATTTTTATGTAAGCAAGAGTCTACACTCTTACGTGGGAGGAGTGCGAAACACGGCGGATCTGATTTTGATCGAGGGATAACTGTTCCCTGCGAAATAATGGAGCACTGTTAGCGATTATAGCATGATAGTTAGGGCATCTCCAGCGCTGGCCCTCAAATTTACACCGGCATCTGTCCGAGGACACTGGTGGATGCCATCCAATGCTGCCCGCATACCTTTCGACAACTATATGAACTAACCGGACGAAATTCGTGCAAACAAAGCAAATTTCAAATTGACCGGATGAAATTCATTACATTTCGAGAACTTTTCCTATAAACTGGACGAAATTCATTACATATTTCGCACAAACCGTACTAAAACCTACTGTAAACCTAATCTAAACGATCGCCGGGCCCCGACCACCATGTCCGGCCCTGAACCCGAGAAAGCCGGCCATTGCCTTTGCCTCCTCCTTATCCGCCTCGATAACCTCCTCCTCCGGAGCACAAGGTTATGTAGATTTCCGCCTCCACGTCGCCGTCAAGCGGCTAATCGGCCGCCGATTTTTATCCCACCAAGCTTGGCGTCGACTGAGTGGAGGAGCGGTGGCCTTCCTGGGACCAGAGCGGTGGCGACCTACCGTGTACTACTCTTCCTCGCTGCCGGCTGCGCCCGCGCACGCGCGCCGGCTTCGTGGTCGTGGCGGCGGAGGGCGGCCGGGGGGAGCCGGCGATCTCCTTCGTCTGCTCCTGCGAGAGTACGTCCAAGAGAGCTTTGGAGCGCGCCCGGAGCGGAGCCACCGATGTCCTTCGTCTGCTCCTGCGACAGTACGTCCAAGAGAGCTTTGGAGTGCCCGGAGGCCATGGTTGGAGTGGTGCCAACAGAAGGAAGGGACCGGAGGAGAATGAGTGTGGGTCTTTGGCTATGGCTGGGAGCTGGGGCTCAAGTTAATATAGCGGGCGAATGGCAATGAGCCGCGGCAGACGGATGGACGGCTGGCACCGGAGTAGGTTCGTCGGTAGCCGTGGTGTAACGCGGAGCAATCGCTTGCACCGGGATGCCGCGCGGGTGGCGCTCTCTCGGCCGTCGCGCTGCTGCAATGCCGGCGCCAGTGAGAGGTCGCGTCGGGCGTGAATGCGGACGCTGCTTCAGTGACTTAACCGCAGGTGCTTTGTCTCACTGACATGTGGGCCCAACGGGCATCAGGCCCGCATGTCAGTGACACACCAACTGCACCTGCAGTTAAGGCCGGTGAATGCGGCATTGACGTTCTGGAGAGACGGTGATCGTTTCAGGCGGGAAGCGCGCGCTAGCGATGGAAGGGGTTTCGGTAGGCCAGGGCGGTCAGACGCTGGCGTGGTGGTAAAATGTGAACTCATGGATGACGAGCCTTTGAAGCGTATGCGGCACGTATTGACAACCAGGCGTCCATGCAACCGCTCTTGTCGCCAGCTAGCATTCGACGACCACCATTAGACACCACACAACCATACATAACTTACGAATAATGGACGAATCGATCAGACACACACTCGTGTGCAGTGGCACTATGATCGGTTGCTCACGATAGTACATACTCCGCACCATAGTACCCTCTCTAGCTAGGCTGTTTTATAGATTGTCGTTGTGATGGACGATATACATGAGCAAGGCGCCGAGTCACGAGTATGACCGTTGGTGTTGATCCAGGTGAATACATGCTCGGTGTTCGCGGAGGCCTCCAGCAAACGTCTAAACAGTAATGTCACATACGCATAATTTTGGTTTTTATTTCTTTCTCCACTGACAGGTAGGCCCGCATAGATAGATAGATAAAGAACACGAGCTGATGAGGCGCATGCGGACTGTTTGACTGGTCAACCAGACAAATACGGAGCTATACGCTGAGCCAGTGACCGTATAATCACCATATCTCGTATACAATGATCAAAGTGAGCTATCAAGACAAGTTCAATGACCGCCAATGCATTTTACTCGGTAATAAATGACCAGGATTGAAGGGGAATCCAAATTTCCTTCGTCTTCTGTCCTTGAGCTCTTGACAAACCAATGCACTTTACGGTTGTCCGGCCACTCCACCCCAGAGCTGTCACCAAGCGTCGTTCATGCCACCGCGCCGCACACTAACCGGTAAGGAAGCGATGGCATCCCGCCGCGCCGAGTTCCTCGCCGCCCACGACCGCACACAGAATGGTAGGCAAGCGGTGGCATCCCGCCGTGCCGAGTTCATCGCCGCTCGCGACCTCACACCTATGTGGGCGGAATTTGAAGCTGCCAAGGCCGAATGGGCGGTAGAGCAAGAGGCGGCCAAAGCCGCACAGAGGGAGCGGAAAAGTCAGAAAGCACTCAAGAAAAGAGAGGCCCGCCGCCGCAAGAAAGAAGAGGACGCACGCGCTGCTGCGGAGAGGTCGGCGGAGATCCAAGCACGGTGGGGTGTCGCCGACAAAGCCGGGAAGGAGAACGACGGCGTCTGGCCAGCATGTGAGAAGTAGTAGTACTAGTAGTTAGTGTGTGTGTCTGTGTCGCCCGTACGTTTGTTTAATTAATTACGAGCATGTAACAGTACTACTAGTTACTACTGTAGTTTTTAGAGCAAATTACCAGTACATTAGCCTAGACTCAATGGAAAAATTCCTATCCTATGCATCAAATGGCATATCTTTCTCTATAGGAATTGAGATGCATGTCATCTCACTTCCTATGATTTTCATATTCCTATAAAATTCCTATCCTATGAACCAAAGGAGGCCTCTGCTGGAGTAACTACTGTAGCTAGCAGTACTGCTGGTACAGTAGTTTTCTTCAAGAAGCGGAATTCAAAGTCATGATGGTTCCTTCGTCCGAGCAACTTCACAGTGGGTAAGGTTGGGCCTGTGATTTGACGGCTCATTAGTAATTACTGCGGCGCGACGACCGGGGTGAGTCTCCCTTGGAGTTCTGCGGGCATGGCAAGTGGACCAGGATGGTCGACGTCCCACATGTCGGCGAGCGGAAGTATTCTTTCCGATATCGAGGAGCAAGGAAACCGCGTGGTATAGTATCACTGGTGATTTATATTTATTTTTTATTTCTAATGAATGCTAGCGTTTCAACTCTTACGACGAAGGAGTGCCAAACACACGGCACGTGCTGGATGTCGCACACGTCAGCGAAAGGAGTGGGACATGAACAGCGTGGTAGAGCGTCTCCACTTCTGGGTCGGAGACCACACGTAGTAGTACTACTGTACTAGTGGTATGAACGATACAAAGTGCGACCCGGAGAGAAAGACACGTCTAGTTGGAAGGTCTCGGGGCATACACGTAAACAAATATAAAACCTAATATGTGCCTCCAATTAATATAGTAGTAGTAGAGTACTTAGTCACGTACTCCATAACATCACCGGGCATTGCACGTACAACATTTAGTGGTAGTAAGAGACAAATGCCTATATGCCACGCATGTTCATACTATTTGTGCCTTTCTACTTCACTTACTGCGCTACGTTACACAGGTTCGCACGTCCACTCCTGGGTACATGTCCGTCTCGTAGTTCCAGTCCCACGTGTTCTTCATATAGATGGAACGATCCTTGCATGACACGTGCACCTTGATGCTAGATGTGTCGCGTGTTGGCAAAAGGATGAACAAAGCTCACGTAAAAAATAGAGTGGAAGAACATAGATTCCCGACGACCGAGAAGGAGCAAGGAACCTCGGGGTGGAGCGTCTGCACTCATAATATTTTATATTATTCAGCGATATAAAATCAACCAATCATCTCCACAGTGGACTGGAAGAGTACGAAACACGGCAGCCCAGTGTAGTTACATCATACTAGTACATGGCTAACCCACGCTATCACCATATTTCTTGGCTTCCGTGCGACACCTATCTCTAGTAATCCAGCAGCCCGTATCGCTTCTCCCTCCTCGTCTCTCTCAAAGGCCCTGTTTGGATACTCTAACTCAGTTAAAGGTTAGAGTTAGATTCTAATCCTGAACTAACCCTGAAGTAACTCTAGCGAAAGAGGTGTTTGGATGACAGGGTTAGATGGAGCGCGGATACGGCGAGGTGCCTTCATGGGCGGTGCGAGAGGGAGGGAGGGAGGGAGAGGACGAGAAGCTTCGAGGAAGTGGGGAGGGATCTGCTGCGGGGAGAGCGAGAGAAAAATGTGTTTTTTAGTGTCCCGAGAAGAACTAACCCAAATAAGCACCTCTTGGGTGGGTTAGATTTTTTTGGGTTAGTTGAGTTCAAACTAACCCAAACTAACTCTAACACGTGGATCCAAACAGTAACCCAAACTAACCCTCCTGTTTGGATATTTTTGGGTTAGTTGAGTTCAAACTAACCCAAACTAACCCTCCTGTTTGGATATTTTTGGGTTAGTTGAGTTCAAATCGCACAGCCCGACCTTTCCAGCAGTAAGTAAGTTGAATCCGCTACTCCCTCACCCTCCTCGCCTCTCTGTCAAACCGCCTACGCGAAAACTGCCGCGCGTACTGCCCGGGAAAAGCCCCGCCCTCAACTTTTAACTACGCGAAAATAGTTCGAGCTTGTTCGTTCTATATAAATACTAGTACTGTATGTTTATTCACCCGTGGGGTTGTTCAATGAATGGAGGGCCGGGGAGCACAAGTGAACAATACTACTACTAGTAGTAGTAAGTAGGAGTCGTACAGGTAGTCACCTTAAATAGAGAGTTTCTTTTCTTTAATGCCACGTACACAAATTGAAACGCTTGTTGTGGAGAGAAAAAGATAATCACTCCACTATATATGTACGCAGGGGCCTGAGCGCTTGCTTTACTAGGGTTGCTCTCTTCATTCTCTCATCCTCTCCAGATATAAACAAGACAGCGGTAGCGACATTTTCTCTCTGCTCACCGCTGGTCACAGATCCGGCCGGATCCCTTCGGCTGGTGTGTGTAGAGGACTAGGTGCATCGTTCACGCGGTCATCGCCGGCGAGGGAGGAAACCCACAGCTGCCGGACGGGCCCGATCCTCTGCCCGTGCCGTTCTCTCCGACACAGCGCCGGCTCGGGAGGTCCTCCGACCCTTCTTCCTCCCTGCCGTATTGTCCGCAGATCCGACCTGCCGCCGCCGACATCCCGACGACCCTCAGGTATAAGTTCTTCGAAAGCGGCCTTGCTCTACTGCCCCAGCTCCCCACGTGTCTGCATGTGCATCTTTTTCTACTCCCATCAGCTCTTCCAAAGCCACCTAAATTTTTAGTATTATTAGAGGTAAAGCTACTTCATGCATTCGAATCTAGGGCTTTGTTCAAACAACGAAGAAAGGGGGAAAGTTGTAGCATGAATCTAGGACTTGATTCAAAGAGGAAATAATATGGTGAAAGTAGTAGAGACCGGATACCCAACCGGTCTCTTGGTTGAAAAGGGAAATAATGGGAAAACGCAGTACAAACTGGATAAGGAACAGATCTATTATTGGTTGAAAAAAGGATAGAAAGTGGCGGCTGGTGGACAAGTCAACAGAGTATGTCCAGGATTAGATTTGTTGCCCTCACATAGTAAAAGGTCTCCAGGATTAGAATTGCTGCCCTCACATAGTAAAAGGTCTCAGGATTAGATTTGCTGCCCTCACATAGTAAAAGGTCTCCAGGATTAGATTTGCTGCCCTCACATAGTAAAAGGTCTCCAGGATTAGATTTGCTGCCCTCACATAGTACAAGGTCTCCAGGATTAGGTTTGCTGCCCTCACATAGTAAAAGGTCTCCAGGATTAGATTTGCTGCCCTCACATAGCATGAACAAACTCTGCATCACCACTTTATGCCTCCTTGTAGGTACATTGTGCTGATGCGTCCACTGTCGCATGTCCTTATACCAACCTTTTGCTGTTGTTAATGTAAGGGCGCATGTAAAATGAAGCGATCACACTGTTACCTTAGGGACATGTCTAACCAGTGTTATTGTTAATCTAATGCCTCCAGTGATAAGATGCAATTAAACTGTGTTACAAATGGCACTCCTGCTGTTTTCCCCAGTATGATAAGTAAGTTGCTCCTTTACGCTGCTCAGTGTCCTGGTGTCCCCACGGTCCCATGCCCTTAAACCAACTCTTTAGCTGCTGTTGATTTACTGTATCTGGTAAACAAGCAATGCCACCATTAAAGTAATCCCATATTTGAGGAATCTCATTGTTGATCGTAATGCTTCTGGTAACATGAAGCATTGCTGACGTTTTAAAATTTCTACTGTCCTTGCGTGATTGCCATGAACATAATTAAGATGCTTCTTTTCATTTCGTATATGTTTCGTATATTCTTATTGACCAGCAACTGTTTACTTTCTATCTTTTTGTGCAGATAGGGATATCCATTTCACCTTGTTGCTATTGTGACCTTTTGGTGAACTGCACAAAACACTTTTTTTGGAATGAGTGTCTTGTGCAGTTCAACTAAAATGTCACGTGGGCAACATCTCTCAATTTTGGTGGAACTGCACAAAATGGTGATTGGAGTTTCCAAAATCTCCGTCAAGTTCTGCTGGTAATCTCGTGCAACATTTTATTAGCCTTTGCAAGATGAGCCGTCACTGTCACCACAATGGCACTTTATTTTAGTGGAACTGCACAAAAGGATAAGAAAATTATAGTTGCACCTTACATGAGCCGGACAGCCAACCTTAATGTTCCTCAATTTTAGTGCAACTACTAAAGAAGAACCTGCCAGCTCACGAGAGCAAGTACTTCTTGCTAGCTGAATGATGCAATCTTTGCTTCATTTCAGGTGAACTGCAGAAAAAGGCGCATGAATTGAATCATGGAACTCCAGGCAGGCCTCATCCTAGTGGAGCTGCAGGTTGAGTAAAGGAGGCCACTATTAAAGTGAAATCATGCTCTCCTG
Organism: Triticum aestivum; assembly: GCF_018294505.1. Lineage (NCBI taxonomy): Eukaryota > Viridiplantae > Streptophyta > Magnoliopsida > Poales > Poaceae > Triticum > Triticum aestivum. Next base: position 193,179,052 of record NC_057799.1, read on the forward strand.
GTTTGTGGTGTGCAAACAGGAATACTCAACTACAGATGTTGTGACGGTCAAGAGCATTCGCCAAGTTCTTCGATTGTATGACATGGCTAGCCAAGATGGATTTAATCCCGATATTCACTTTATCAAAAGGCTCTAATGGGTTGGTTCTGAATCTTGCAAGCTGGGAATCAATGAGATGTGTAGGCATCTTTGTTGTACTTATTATTTGAATCTTATTTGTTGGTTCTGAATCTTGCAAGCTGGGAATCAATGAGATGTGTAGGCATCTTTGTTGTACTTATTATTTGGATCTTATTTGTTGGTTCTGAATCTTGCAAGCTGGGAATCAATGAGATGTGTAGGCATCTTTGTTGTACTTATTATTTGGATCTTATTTGTTGGTTCTGAATCTTGCAAGCTGGGAAACACGGCATGATGATGCAGAGGACAACAACCATAACAAACAGTTCAAACTTGGTAGTATTATCTTTGTGAAAGTGCGACAAATGTGCTGATCGTGTGCGTCCTGAGAATAATAATTCTAATTGTTGTGCATGTTGATCCTGTGGCACTGATAGAACGAGCCAATGCATTGCTTGTTTTAAGTATAAATTTCTATTAAAGCTAATTAAATTTAAGTAAAGTGACCACTAACTCCTGTTATTACAGGACCAATACAGACCCGCTCGTGAACCGACGTGTGGCCGGAGTAGGTTTCTTAATGGAGGCGTTTGAATGCGCCGAGGGTGCATCTTCTGCCGGGCGTGCAGCGGACGAGGGAGGGGTAGTAACTGTTGTCGCCTGTACACACTCAGTTTACTGTTGAATCCAGTTCCCCAAGAGCTGAAAAACGAACTGCTGCCGCCGCCTACACACTCGTTCACTTGAAGAGACTCCAATGGCGATCCGAGGGGTGAGCCTGCTGGATATGGACTTCAGCAAGGAGTTCCCCTTTGAGTTCGCCGTTCAGTCCTATGGCTGCACCAAGTTGAATGTGATGTACACCAACGATCCGGACTCGGTGAAGCTCTGCCTCGCCGAGTTCAAGCAGTACCTACAGGACGAGAAAGCACAAGGTTGCAGGACTAGACCTTGTGCCCATCCATTCGTCTCCTGACAGGGACCAGCGGATCGCCGTCGCCCAGGTATGTGTGCGGGACGAGGTTCTCATCTACCACTTCTGTAGGGCCATCAGAGGTTCTGGAGCATTCGCCCGTTTCATCGGCAGCGCCGACTGCACCTTCGCTACGGTGGAGAGAAGGAAGAACGCGACGATTCGGCCATCTGGTGCAACAAGCTTGTCGACATCCAGAAGCAATACAAGATCATCAGCAACGGGCAGGAGAAGGACTCCGTGGTTGACCTCGCCGAGACCATCATCGACCCCTGATACGCCAACATGAAAGAAGACAACGATACCAAGGACCTGAACACGTGGGAGGTACCTCTGAATCTAGCCTACATAACCTACGCGGCCAAGGACGCATACGCATGCTACGACATGTACAGGCAGATCTTGGACATGAGGGCGTGTCTGCTTCCCGTAACCGACGAGTACACGGACAGCCGCAGCGTCATGATCAAGCGTGCCAGGAAGGTCTAGATGTTGTACTTTATCTGTTTATAAGCACCTTTATCATCTGAGTGTTTCATGCATTAGCCTAAGTGTCGTAATTATCTGTTTTGTCCGAAATTTTTCTTTTAAGAACCCATTAACCTGTTTGCTTTTTTAGTGGCTATTTGCTTATGTATGTAACTAGTTCACTTGTCCGTTAAAAAAACTAGTTCACTCGGCTGCCGTGCTTTGAATCTCCTTCCTCCCAACATATTCCCCTCCTCAGGTGGACCCAGCAGGTCTCGTACACAGACATATGGGACCAACCACCTATCCATTTGTATTTCTTTATTTTGTTCAATCTTTCGTCCTCTTCCTATACAGCTCAGTTCTATTTTTCGTTTTCATTAATCCTATATCTGAATTTTCTCCCACTTTCTTTTTCGATGTAAACTGAGTTTTCTCCCAGTACTTTTCCCTAGAACCAACTCAACTGTCCCACGTCTAGCCTAAAAAATAATAATACCCCACGTACTATTAACTCATCAAATTTAAATGATATTTTATTTCGTAAGTTGAAAGTTCTTACAAAATAATAATAATAATTGTTTATATATAACTTGGCAAGTTAACTCCTAGTGATTGCGTACATAAGCTTGCAAAGATTTTACTGACCAATGCAGTAATAGACGTGCAATCATGTGTTTATGTTTTTATAACATTTCTCCGTCTAGCCCAACATGATATTTTCACCCAGCCCAGCAAGTCCGCGGATTTCGAGAAAAATGCAAATGGGCTTTAAATTCTACCATACATATAAACGGGCTGCATAGATGCTACATCATTGTTTCACCCAGCCCACCAAATGGACTAAAAAACAAATGGACTGGCTGACATGTGGGCCAGTAGGTCGAAGCCTAAGAAGGCGTTGGATTTACATCCAACGGCCGGCATTCTTCTTCAATCTCTCGTCTTCTTCCCCCAGCGCTGCCGGGACCGCCTGCTCCAGCCTCCGGCGTCCAGCGGCGTTGTTTTGCGCTCCTCAGCGAAACGCTACCCCGCCGACGGCCAGGCCATCCCTCCACTCCGCACCTCCTGTTATTCTCTGCCGAGTGTAGGCCCACCCCGCACCCGAACCAGTCAAGTTTCCCACTCCTCTCCGTCTGCGACTCCACTGCCGCGTCTTCCCCATCTCCGGGTCGTTCCAGTCTGGGGCCTCGCCGTCGTCCACCGCCTCGGTGCGCTCGGCGCGGCGTGGTCAACATACGAGAGTCATCGGAAGAGGACTGTACGTGGAGAGCCTGACGGCTGGGACCCACGAGGTCCATGGTCGCACGCAAGGAAAGTTCCTCCTTATTACGCACTGTACGTGGACTGTACGTGGGAAGGGCTTCTGTATTTCGCGAAAAAAACGTTCCCCCCGCTGACAGGTCGGACCCACCAGCTATATCTTCGCACGCAAGGAAGTGCCTCCTTATTACGCACAAAAAAATGAATACCCCCTGCTAGCTGGGACCCACCATAGTGGGTGGCTGACTTGTGGGCCTACTAAGTTGACGGGGACGGAGGGCTTTGTCAACTTAGTCAATATGAACGATTCTAGCTCCAGTGACCGTACGATGTCCATCCAACGGCCATAGTGCTTCTTCAACCTCTGGTCTTCTTGCTCCAGCCGCCCAAAGCAGCGCCGGTCGTGCCGCGTGCTCCTGCCACCCGTGGCCGGCTGTGATGCCGCGGAGGCCTCACCGCCCCCTACTACTCCCACCGCTGGCCAGGGCATCCCTCTACTCACCCACACCCCCTGTTATTCTGCGGCGACGGCAGCCTCACGCCGCAGCCGAACCAGTGAACCCTCGTACTCCTCTCCGCGTGGGCATCCACTGCCGCGTCTTCCCCGGCTCCGCGTCGTCCCCTTCCTAGGCCTCGCCGTCGTCCACCGCCTTGGTGCTCTCGGCGCGGCGTGGTCAATGTGGTCAACGACCGACTTCCATCGGAAGAGTACTGTACGTGGAGAGGCTGACAGCTGGGTCCACGGCCACAGCCCAGTTTTTTGTGATTTGCCAAGTAAGTCGCTTTGTCAGGCCTGTTGGGCTGCAAATCTTTCAAGACGAGGAGAGCTTCATTCGGCTGGCCGAGAAAATGGCCTATCAGTAATGAGAAATGGGTTGTACATTTTTAAAACACATCAAACCGGCAATTAGTTTCAAATTTCTTTTTTTCATTTCGAGATTTTAAATTGCATTGATTTTTATGCGTGGACAATTTGTTGGATTTTATATTGATATACATTTATTTTTAAAATCAGTTTGAATGTGACTCGAAATTTCGGGATTAAAAACAGTTCGGACCGCACCGAAATATGCAAAATTTCGTATAATTTTTTAACCGTGGCCACAATATGGGCTGTAATGCTAACAAAAAGAATATGGGCTCCAAAAAAACCTTAAGAATTAGCAAATGGGCTGTAAATTATTAGAAATAATGGCAGATGGGTTGTATGCTGTTTTCCACAGATTTGAGGCTTTCCTAAAAAAAGGTTGACGCACAAGCAGTGACTGTTGGATTTCCATCCAACGGCCGTCGTGCATCTTCAATCTCTGCTCTTCCTGCTCCAGCCGCTCAAACAAGCGCCGGCGGGACTGCCTGCTCCCTCCTCCCCGCGGCCGGCTGTGCTGCCGCGCAGGCCTCACCGCCCCATCGTACTCCCATCGCTGGCCTAGCCATCCCTCTACTCACCCACACCTGCTGTTATTCTCCGGCGACGGCAGACGAACCAGTAAACCCTCATACAGTCGTACTCCCCTCCGCGTGGGAAACAACTGCCGAGTCTTCCCTGCCTCCGTGTCGTTCCCTTCCTAGGCCTCGCCGTCGTCCACCGCCCTGGTGCTCTCGGCGCGGCCTGGTCAACGTGGTCAACGACCGACATGCATCTGAAGTGGACTGTACGTGGAGAGGCTGACAGCTGGGTCCACGGCCGCACGCAAGGAAATGCCTCCTTATTACGCGCAAAATAATGATTCCTCCACCTGACATCTGGGACCCACCGAAAGGGCCTCTGTATTTCGCGAAAAAAACGTTACCGCCGCTGACAGCTTGGACCCACCAGCTATATCTTCGCACGCAAGGAAGTGCCTCCTTATTACGCACAAAAAAAATGAATACTCCCCCTGCTAGCTGGGACCCAGTATAGTGGCAGGCTGACTTGTGGGCCTACTAAGTTGACGGGGACGGAGGGCTTTGTCAACTTAGTCAATATGCACGATTCTAGCTCCAGTGACCGTACGATGTCAATCCAACGGCCGTAGTGCTTCTTCAACCTCTGGTCTTCTTGCTCCAGCCGCCCAAACCAGCGCCGGTCGTGCCTCGTGCTCCTGCCTCCTGTGGCCGGCTGCGATGCGGCGGAGGCCTCACCGCCCCCTACTACTCCCACCGCTGGCTAGGCCATCCCTCTACTCACCCACAACCCCTGTTATTCTGCGGCGACGGCAGCCTCACACCGCAGCAAACCAGTGAACCCTCATACTCCTCTACGCGTGGGAATCCACTGTCGCGTCTTCCCCGGCTCCGCGTCGTCCCCTTCCTAGGCCTCGTCGTCATCCACCGCCCTGGTGCTCTCCGCGCGGCATGGTCAACGTGGTCAAGGAACGGCTTCCATCGGACATGGACTGTACGTGGAGAGGCTGACAGCTGGGTCCACGGCCGCAGCAAGGAAGTGCCTCCTTATTACATGCAAAATAATTATTCCTCCACCTGACGGGCCACCGTATTTTGCGAAAAAAACATTTCCCCCTGACTGTTGGGACCCACCAGCTACATCTTCGCACGCAAGGAAGTGCATCCGGGCAAAAAAAACGATTCGCCCCCCTGACTGCTGGGACCCACCAGCTACATCTTCGTAGGCAAGGAAGTTCCTGACAGTCGGGACCCACCTGGTCGAAGCGTACGTAGCGTTGTCATTCTGGTCACGAACGTGTACGTACATACTGGTCGATGTAGAGGCGCGCACGTGTCGTAGTAGAGGCGCGCACGTAGCATGTACACGTACGTACAGCGGCCAGGGTGGAAGAAAGGAAATACGGCCACGTACGTACATACGGGCAGGGTCTCGAACGCCTACTCGCGCATACGTACGGCCAGGGCTCGTGTACATGGCTGGGTCGGAACGGAGAAACTACGTCATCATCATATTCATGGGGAGCCAACCGGCTGGGTCGGAACGGAATGCGTCGTCGTGTTCATCGGGAGGGCTTGGACGGAACAGCCGATGGAAACGAGGCCTGGCGTACTGCAGAACGGAGGAAACAGCCTTGTGTTCGATCGGCCATGTTCGAAACAGGATCCTGTTCATCGGGAGGGGTCTGGCGTACCGCAAAACGGAGGAAATTGACCTCCTACTGTCGAAACGGGGGTCCTATTAATCGGGAGGGGTGTGGCGTACCGCAAAACGGAGGAAACGCACTTGTGTTGGAACGCACCGGCGAAGTTTGCACCAACTCTCCAGGTGAGAAAGGGCAATGCACGGTACCGAAGAGGCTAGCAATGATGGAAGGGTGAGAGTGCGTATAATCCATGGACTCAACATTAGTCATAAAGAACTCACATACTTATTGCAAAAATCTACAAGTCATCAAAACCAAGCACTACGCGCATGCTCCTAGGGGGGTAGATTTGTAGGGAAAGACCGTCGCTCGTCCCCGACCGCCACTCATAAGGAAGGCAATCAAAGAACACCTCATGCTTCAAATTTGTCACACAACGGTTACCATACGTGCATGCTACGGGACTTGCAAACCTCAACACAAATATTTCTCAATTTCACAATTACTCAACTAGCATGACTCTAATATCACCATCTTTATATCTCAAAACAATTATCAAGTATCAAACTTCTCATAGTATTCAATGCACTCTATATGGAAGTTTTTATTGTACCCATCTTGGATGCCCATCATATTAGGACTAATTTTATAACCAAAGCAAATTACCATGCTGTTCTAAAAGACTCTCAAAATAATATAAGTGAAGCATGAGAGATCAACAATTCCTTCAAATAAAACTACCGCCATGCTCTAAGAAGATATTAGTGAAGCACTAGAGCAAATGACAAACTACTCCAAAAGATATAAGTGAAGATCAATGAGTAGTCGGATAATTATGTAACTATGTGAAGACTCTCTAACATTTAAGAATTTCAGATCTTGCTATTTTATTCAAACAGCAAGAAAAACAAAATAAAATAAAATGACGCTCCAAGCAAAACACATATCATGTGGTGAATAAAAATATAGCTCCAAGTAAAAGTAACCGATGAATGAAGAAGAAAGAGGGGATACCATCCGGGGCATCCCCAAGCTTATGCTCTTGGTTGTCCTTGAATATTACCTTGGGGTGCCTTGGGAATCCCCAAGTTTAGGCTCTTGCCACTCCTTATTCCAGAGTCCATCGAATCTTTACCCAAAACTTGAAAACTTCATAACACAAAACTTAACAGAAAACTCGTAAGCTCCGTTAGTATAAGAAAATAAATCACCACTTAGGTAATGTTGTGAACTCATTATAAATTCATATTGGTGTAATATATACTGTATTCCTACTTCTCTATGGTTCATACCCTCCGATACTACTCATAGATTCATCAAAATAAGCAAACAACACATAGAAAACAGAATCTGTCAAAAACAGAACAGTCTGTACTAATCTGTATCATTCGAATACTTCTGCCATTCCAAAAATTCTGAAATAATTTGGTGGACCTGAGGAATTTGCCTATTAATCATCTGCAAAAAGAATCGACCTAAAATCACTCTCCAGTAAAAAATGTCAGCTAATCTCGTGAGCGCAAAAGTTTCTGTTTTTTACAGCAAGATCGCATAGACTTCACCCAAGTCTTCCCAAAGGTTCTACTTGGCACAAACACTAACTAAAACATTAAACCACATCTAAACAGAGGCTAGATGAATTATTTATTACTAAACAGGAGCAAAAGCAAAGAACAAAAATAAAATTGGGTTGCCTCCCAACAAGCGCTAACGTTTAACGCCCCTAGCTAGGCATGATGATTTCAATGATGCTGACATAAAAGATAAGAATTGAAACATAAAGAGAGCATCATGAAGAACATGACTAGCACATTTAAGTCTAACCCACTTCCTATGCATAGGGATTTTGTGAGCAAACAACTTATGGGAACAATAATCAACTAGCATAGGAAAGCAAAACAGGCATACCTTCAAGATTTTCAACACATAGAGAGGAAACTTTATATTATTGCAATTCCTACAAGCATATATTCCTCCCTCATAATAATTTGCAGTAGCATCATGAATGAATTCAACAATATAACCATCACATAAAGCATGCTTTTCATGATCTACAAGCATAGAATTTGTATTACTCTCCACATAAGCAAATTTCTTCTCATGAATAATAGTGGGAGCAAACTCAACAAAATAACTATCATGTGAGGCATAATCCAATTGAAAACTAAAATCATGATGACAAGTTTCATGGTTATCATAATTCTTTATAGCATACATGTCATCACAATAATCATCATAGATAGCAACTTTATTCTCATAATCAATTGGAACCTCTTTTGAAATAGTGGATTCATCACTAAATAAAGTCATGACCTCTCCAAATCCACTTTCATAATTGTCACAATAAGATTCAACACCCTCCAAAATAGTGGGATCATTACTTCCTAAAGTTGACACTCTTCCAAACCCACTTTCATCAATATAATCATCATAAATAGGAGGCATGCTATCATCATAATAAATTTGCTCATCAAAACTTGGGGGACAAAAAATATCATCTTCGTAAAGCATAGCATCCCCAAGCTTGTGGCTTTGCATATCATTAGCATCATGGATATTCAAGGAATTCGTACTAACAACATTGCAATCATGCTCATCATTCAAAGATTTAGTGCCAAACATTCTAATAAATTCTTCCTCTAGCAATTGAGCACAATTATCGGAATCCTTATTTTCACGGAAGACATTAAAAAGATGAAGCATATGAGGCACCCTCAATTCCATTTTTTTTGTAGTTTTCTTTTAGAAACTAAACTAGTGATAAAACAAGAAACTAAAGTTTCAATTGCAAGATCTAAAGATATACCTTCAAGCACTCACCTCCTTGGCAACGGTGCCAGAAATTAGCTTGATGTCTACTACACAACCTTCTTCTTGTAGACGTTGTTGGGCCTCCAAGTGCAGAGGTTTGTAGGACAGTAGCAACTTTCCCTCAAGTGGATGACATAAGGTTTATCAATCCGTGGGAGGCATAGGATGAAGATGGTCTCTCTCAAGCAACCCTGCAACCAAATAACAAAGAGTCTCTTGTGTCCCCAACACACCCAATACAATGGTAAATTGTATAGGTGCACTAGTTCGGCGAAGAGATGGTGATACAAGTGCAATATGGATGGTAGATATAGGTTTTTGTAATCTGAAAATATGAAAACAGCAAGGTAACTAATGATAAAAGTGAGCGTAAACGGTATTGCAATGCTAGGAAACAAGGCCTAGGGTTCATACTTTCACTAGTGCAAGTTCTCTCAACAATAATAACATAATTGGATCATATAACAATCCCTCAACATGCAACAAAGAGTCACTCCAAAGTCACTAATAGCAGAGAACAAACGAAGAGATTATTGTAGGGTACGAAACCACCTCAAAGTTATCCTTTCTGATCGATCTATTCAAGAGTCCGTAGTAAAATAACACGAAGCTATTCTTTCCGTTCGATCTATCCTAGAGTTCGTACTAGAATAACACCTTAAGACACAAATCAACCAAAACCCTAATGTCACCTAGATACTCCAATGTCACCTCAAGTATCCGTGGGTATGATTATACGATATGCATCACACAATCTCAGATTCATCTATTCAACCAACACAAAGAACTTCAAAGAGTGCCCCAAAGTTTCTACCGGAGAGTCAAGACCGAAAACGTGTGCCAACCCCTATGCATAAATTCACAAGGTCACTGAACCCGCAAGTTGATCACCAAAACATACATCAAGTAGATCGCGTGAATATCCCATTGTCACCACAGATAAGCACATGCAAGACGTACATCAAGTGCTCTCAAATCCTTAAAGACTCAATCCGATAAGATAACTTCGAAGGGAAAAATCAATCCATTACAAGAGAGTAGAGGGGGAGAAATATCATAAGATCCAACTATAATAGCAAAGCTCGCGGTACATCAAGACCGTGCCAAATCAAGAACACGAGAGAGAGAGAGAGAGAGAGAGAGAGAGAGAGAGAGATCAAACACATAGCTACTGGTACATACCCTCAGCCCCAAGGGTGAACTACTCCCTCCTCGTCATGGAGAACGCCGGGATGATGAAGATGGCCACCGGTGAGGGATCCCCCCTCCGGCAGGGTGCTGGAACAGGGTCCCGATTGGTTTTTGGTGGCTACAGAGGCTTGCGGCGGCGGAACTCCCGATCTAGGTTATTTTTTTATGTTTCTGTATTTATAGGAATTTTTGGCGTAGGTCTCATGTCAGGGGGGTATCCGAGTCGTCCACGAGATAGGGGGCGCGCCCCCCACCCTCGTGGACGGCCTGGGACTCTTCTGGCCCAACTCTTTTACTCTGGGGGTTCTTTTGGTCCATAAAAAATCATCAAAAATTGGCACGTCAATTGGACTCTGTTTGGTATTCCTTTTCTGCGATACTCAAAAAAAAAGTAAAAAAACAGAAACTGGCACTGGGCTCTAGGTTAATAGGTTAGTCCCAAAAATCATATAAAATAGCATATAAATGCATATATAACATCCTAGATGGATAATATAATAGCATGGAACAATCAAAAATTATAGATACGTTGGAGACGTATCAGCAGGCCCCCAATGCCCATCTTCTACTATATGATGTGTTTTGACCTAGAAAAAATCAGAAGGAAGCTTTCGGGATGAAGCGCTACGGTCTCGAGGCGTAACTTGGGCAGAACCAATGTAGGGCTCCGGCGGAGCTGTTCTACCGAGGAAACTCTTCTCCGGGAGGGGGAAATCGAAGCCATCGTCATCACCAACAATCCTCTCATCGAGAGGGGGTCAATCTCCATCAACATCTTCACCAGCACCATCTCCTCTCAAACCCTAGTTCATCTCTTGTATCCGATCTTTGTCTCAAAACTTCAGATTAGTACCTATGCGTTGCTAGTAGTGTTGATTACTCCTTGTAGTTGATTCTAGTTGGTTTATTCGGTGGAAGATCGTATCTTTAGATCCTTAATGATAATTAATACTCCTCTGATTATGAACATGAATATGCTTTATGAGTAGTTACGTTTGTTCCTGAGGACATGGGAGAAGTCTTGTTATAAGTAATCGTGTGAATTTGGTATTCGTTCGATATTTTGATGAGATGTATGTTGTCTTTCCTCTAGTGGTATTATGTGAACGTCGACTACATGACACTTCACCATTATTTGGGCCTAGGGGAAGATATTGGGAAGTAATAACTAGATGATTGGTTGCTAGAGTGACAGAAGCTTAAACCCTAGTTTATGCGTTGCTTCGTAAGGGGCTGATTTGGATCCATATGTTTCATGCTATGGTTAGATTTATCTTAATTCTTCTTTCGTAGTTGCGGATGCTTGCGAGAGGGGTTAATCATAAGTGGGAGGCTTGTCCAAGGAAGGGCAGCACCCAGGCACCGGTCCACCCACATATCGAATTATCAAAGTAACGAACGCGAATCATATGAGCAGGATGAAAACTAACTTGACAATAATTCCCATGTGTCCTCGGGAGCGCTTTGCTTTATATAAGAGTTCGTCCAGGCTTCTCCTTTGCTACAAAAAGGATTGGGCCACCTTGCTGCAGCTTTGTAACATCCCAAATTTTCAATTTGGAATGTTATACATAGGTCATCATATGCATATCATATTTTATTTGCATTTTGGTTGTGATCCTAAAAATCCTAAGCAACTCAAGGACCCGCGGAGAGAGTTGGGGATTTCACTATTTTCATATTTGAATTTTTCTCAAATATTGAAAAGAGGATCACTTTGATTTTAATTATTTTCTCTCCAAAATATTTCAAATATAAAAATAAAGAGAGGAGATAATATGACTTCTCCAAAAATAAAGAAATATTGGAAGAAAAATGTTAAAATCAAATAAAAAAATTATTTGGATTTTATTGCTATTTTATTTGAATTAGAAAAATATGCATTTTCCAAAATTGCATTTTTAGGCCAAGAAAATGTTCACTTTCTTCTAAATATTTTATTTAGATGGTGAAAACTGTTTTGGCATTTTTAGAACTTTTTCATATTTATTTAGGATTTTTTTCGGCGGAATTTATTTAAAAAAACGCGTCGCCCGTCTGGGCCAACGGCCCAGCCGAGCGGGCCTCAGCCCAGCGCGCCGCCGCCTCCCGCTCCGGCTCGGGAGAGGACTCTTGAGCGCCGCCGCCGCCATGGACGCCGTGTCCGTCCCGGACACGCGCCGCCGCCCCCTCCCCCAAGTCGGACCACCCCCCGGCCTTTAAATACACCGCCGCCACCACCGCCCTCCCCACCTCGCCTCGCCAGCCGCAGCAGCGCCCGCACCGCCGCCGCGCCGCCTGCCGTCGCGCAGCGCCCACCCCGCAGCGCCGCCGCCTCGCCGGAACCCGCCGCCGCCCGCCGGATTTTTTTTGGTTTTAGGTAAAACTGCTGGTTTTTTTTAACCCTGGACCCCGTTCGGTTGGTTTTAGATTGGTTCATTTTTCTCGGTTTTCTTTGGTTAGTTTTATTTTACGAACGTTCATTCGTTTAGATATGTTAATGAACGAATTCGTTCGTTATCTCTGTTAGCGGACGTTCGTCTGATAGATTTTTTTTCTTTTTCTGATTTGTTTTCACCAGGGACCTATCCGCAAATACTTTTATCGCAGATTAGCCCATGATCTTCAAACCTTCGCAACTTTTCAATCGTTCGTCCAAATCCACTAAAACCAACGCCAAAATCTTCGTCTCGAGCCCCTCTTTCTGGTTAATCACCTTGAACATGATTTTGACAAATTTAAAATTTGGTTTCAAGCAGATTTGTTTTCGAAGTTCTTTCGACCGTAGTTTCAGTTCCGTAGCTCCGTTTTGATCGATTCTTTTTGCAAACGAAGTTTTTCAGTTGGACTTTCATATTCGATCTTCTTATTTGAGTTTTACCCTTGCATATATGCTTGAGTGCTTATGTATGCTATTGTTTGTTTGCGATAGAATTTCCGGAGTGCGAAGCGTGCTACTACGAGTCTCTAGGTTTTGCGGATCGTCAGCAAGGCAAGTAACACATTGATCATACCCCTTTATTACCCAGTTTTTATGCATTAGTTACAATCCTCAAACACTGCATGATTAGGATGTGATTAACATGTGGGTATTGGGAAGTAGATGATGAGGTAGAACCTATTGCCCTTTTATTATCAAACCCTTGGGAGTTACTTCTACGTTATGCTTATACTGCTATGCTATGCTCGTAGACATGGTTTGGGTTTGAGTGTATCCATGACAGATGTGAGATTGTTAATTAATGGTTAACTTAAGGTGGCTACTTAAATACACATCTGGGTGGATTGGTTGCAGGCACCTGGGGATATACCAGTGTTGTCTTTTGGTTCTCCACTCAGGCTCAAAGGGATCATAAGATTATTCATGCTAGAAACTTCCGTGTGCAGCCACAAGCTATTATGGGCTCTAGCATAGTTGAGTATGTTGCTTGACCTCTCTCAGTGGTAGGCTAGCAGATGTAGGGGGTGTAGGCTGGTACTGTCTACCCAGAGTAAAGAGTTATTGCTTTTGAAATACTGTGTCTCGGTCATCCGTTTCTCAAACATCTTGAAGTGCGAGAAATCCAACGGAGGAGATCGAGTCTTGTGGGGAAAAGTGTGCAAACCTCTGCAGAGTGTACAAACTAATCATGGTTAGCCGTGTCCCCGGTTATGGACATCTTGAGTATCTGGTTCTTGGATTATCATGTTGATCTCATCACTCTAAATTAACTTGCTGGGTTATTAATTAGTTTTAAGTGGGATTGAGATGGGGGTACCATTCTCAATGTTTATCAACTACCATCATAGTTAAATAAAAAATATTCCTTTGTTGTAGGGAAAATTTGGCTTTTCGCAAAAACATTATAACCATAGAGCCTCCACCAGCCATATATGCATGTAGTGATAGCATTTATTCTGTTCATTGCTCTACTGTGTTATATTGCCAGCATATTCCATGTGCTGACCCGTTTCAGGCTGCAACATATCATGTTGCAGACTTTTCAGACAAAGAGTAAGGTGCACTAGGTCGTTGTTGTGCACTCAGCTATGCCGTTGGAGTTGATGGACTCACTTTATCTTCCAAGCCTTCCGCTGTTATCGTATTTAGATGGCCTTAAGCCATATTTATTGTATTAAGTTCTCTTTTGAGACATTCGATGTAATAAGTGTGTGATTGCACTCTGATATAAATCCTTCAAGTACTAAGTGTGTCAGCATTACCGATCCAGGGATGACAGGTATACACAGAGATTTGACCGTTTGAGGTCGGATCGCTACAAGATGGTATCAGAGCACACACTGATTGTAGAATGCGACCACTAAGATGAACCATAGGTCACTTTTCTCTACTCATTTCTGACTCCTCTCCATTTTCCACTCTATAGGATGGCGGACTCAAGTAACAAGTTTGCACAACCGGATGAAGACACACCTTTTGGGAGACACTTGAAGGAAGTGACTCGGTACCTGAATATCGGAATACCAAGTTTCATCGGGACCTACACCGCCACTTTGCCAGAAGAGGATCATTGGATGATTCGAGTTCAAGTTCCAGGAAGGACATTCACGCTAGTTACTGAACCCATAGAGTTTTCCTTTGATGCACCAACCTGGAGTCTAGGAAAGAGCATGGCAGCCCACATCGCCATGGGACGCATCGGCGAAGTTTATCACAAGGATCTTAAGGACACCATCTACCAGATATGTGGGCGCCGAGATGAGCAATGGGAGATGATCAGCACCAGGAGGGACAAGTTCATTGCAGCTTTCATCTAGGAGTTAAACCAGCACATTCATCGCCAGGAGAACCAGATGTGCGCAAGCATGATAGATTTGAAGAAGGTGATGACCAGGAACACGGAGCTAGAAGAAGAACTCAAGTCTACACGCGACGGCTACGAGGAGGAAATTGCAATACTAGTGGAGAAGAATGACGACCTGACGAGGAAGCTAGGAGTATTCATGGGAGACCTCGCGCCAGGAGGAGATGATGACCATCCCGAGGACTACATCATCATCGATGACACCGACTCCGACCCCGACAGTTGTGATGATGATTATGAAGACGAAGCTGGAGCGGACATCATGGAGTCTTCCACCGATCAAAATTTATAGTCGACCACCATATTATCAGTAGTATTCCCCCATGTATATATAAGTAGTCCGAGCATTGGAATGATAGTTAGATCGATTGTATGCCCTTGTTTGAATTGATTGGTGTGATATGATTGTGTTTGTCTCATGTGCATATGGGTAGTGTTTCGTCACTAGACCTCATTCTATTCTAATCTCTCCCCTCTAAACCCATCAGATGCCTCTGAGACGTGACCCCGGATTTGTCTTCCCACCGGAGCTCACTCAGTTGATCCAACAGCAGAATGCCCTGATGCAGCTACTAGTCCAGAACCAAGGGAACAACAACAACAACAACCCACCACCACCACCTCCTGTTGACAACTTAGCCCGTTTTCTGAGGTTGCAGCCGCCGGTGTTTTCCAGTAGCACCGAGCCAATAGTTGCTGATGATTGGCTACGTAGGATTGGAAGGGAGTTGACCACCGCAGGTTGCATAGATGCTGAGAAGGTGTGTTTTGCCGCACATCAATTGGATGGACCCGCAGCCTCATGGTGGGAGAATTACACAGCCACTTTCCCTATAGCCAATGTCACTTGGGATCAGTTTCAGCAAGCGTTCCGCACTACACATGTCTCAACTGGAGCTATGAGCATGAAAAAGTGTGAGTTTCACAACTTACGCCAGGGAAACCGTATTGTGGGGCAGTACGTGGATGAGTTCAGCAAGTTAGTCCGCTATGCCTCGGATGATATGGCCACAGATGCCGCTAAGCAAGAGAAGTTTATGGAAGGGCTGAATGATGAGATGAGTATGCAGTTAATGGGGGCAACATTTAACAACTACCCGGAGTTGGTAGACAAGGCTCTTATGATTGAAGGGAAGCAGCAGCAGATTGATAGCCGCAAAAGGAAGTATGGACAAGGGAAGTACAATTCAGGAGCTCAGCAGAAGCCTCGTTTTATCCCGAACTCGAGAGGATATACCCATAACCATGGAGGCCATACCCACAATGGAGGAAGTTCGCATAACCACAGTGGCCCCAAGAATGGAAATGGGAATGGAGCAGGTAGCAACCAGAACCGCTCTAATCCAGCCACACCCGCCAAGAAGGACCAAAGTCACATTACTTGTTTCAAGTGCGGGAAAACTAGACACTATGCCAATTTGTGCCCTGAAGCAAAGAATGGTAATGGCAATGGAAGCTCTGGGAAGAAGCCCAACCCTTTCAACAGGGGACAAGTGAACCACGTGAACGTGGAGGATGTTGAATAGTAGCCAGATGCAGTTATCAGTAAGTTTTTGGTTAAGTCATTTACCGCTCTCGTTCTTTTGATACTGGTGCATCGCATTCATACATATCAAGGGAATTGTGGACAAGTTTAAGCTACCCACCTTAGCCCTTAGGACACCCATGTTAGTAAGCTCACTAGGTGCGGAGTATATGGCCAGCCGATGGTGTGATCGGTTACCCTTAACCATAGGCAGCCATGTTTTCCCCTCAGACCTAATAATTTTGGAGTCACAAGGATTGGATATAATACTAGGCATGGATTGGCTACCAAAGTATGGAGGAAACATTGACTGTGCTAGTAGGTCAATTCTGCTCACCACCCCGGAGGGAAAAAGGATTAAGTATGTATCCTGGCATCCGTCGAGGAGGACCCAAGTAAATTCTCTCACGGGAGTTGTTCAGGAGGAAGTGCCTATAGTGAAGGATTACCCAGATGTATTTCCAGAGGAATTACCAAGCATGCCGCCGGATCGGGACATTGAGTTTTTGATAGAGCTGTTGCCAGGCACCGGACCGATATCGAAGAGACCATACCGGATGCCCGCAAATGATCTGGAGGAGAATAGGAAGTAGATTAAGGAGTTATTTGAGAAAGGTTACATTCGACGAAGTTCGTCACCGTGGGGAGCCCCAGTGCTATTGGTTGAGAAGAAGGATGGATCTTTGAGAATGGTTGTTGATTATCGGGCATTAAATGAAGTGACGGTCAAGAACAAGTACCCACTGCCGATGATCAATGATTTGTTTGACCAGCTGCAAGGAGCTAAAGTATTCTCCAAGATCGATCTACGATCAGGATACCACCAGCTGAAGATCCGAGAATAGGACATACCTAAGACAGCCTTCACCACAAGGTACGGGCTATATGAGTACACGGTTATGTCATTTGGATTGACTAATGCCCCTGCCTATTTCATGAGTATGATGAATAAGGTGTTCATGGAGTTCTTGGATAAGTTTGTTGTGGTGTTCATTGATGATATCTTGGTATACTCGAAGAATGAAGAGGAGCATAAGGAGCATTTGCTTTTAGTTCTCGAGAAGCTCAGG
Source organism: Triticum aestivum (assembly GCF_018294505.1). NCBI lineage: Eukaryota > Viridiplantae > Streptophyta > Magnoliopsida > Poales > Poaceae > Triticum > Triticum aestivum. The sequence continues at coordinate 193,196,286 of NC_057799.1, forward strand.
GAACACCAGTTGTATGCCAAGTTCAGCAAGTGTGAGTTTTGGTTGAAGGAAGTTGGATTTCTTGGCCATGTTATATCACGAGAAGGTATAGCAGTGGACCCTACCAAGGTTTAGTCAGTCACTGAGTGGTTGGCACCCACCTCAGTTGGAGAGATCCGCAGTTTTCTTGGACTCGCGGGATATTATCGGAGATTCATTGAGAATTTTTCCAAGATTGCGAAGCCTATGACGGAGTTGCTGAAGAAAGACACTAAGTTTAAGTGGACAGATGAATGTGAGGCAAGTTTCCAGGAGCTGAAGAAATGTCTGGTTACAGCCCCAGTACTGATTCTGCCTGATATACGCAAGGATTCCCAAGTGTATTGCGATGCTTCTCGCTTAGGACTTGGAGGTGTACTTATGCAAGACGGGAGAGTTGTTTCATATGCTTCACATCAGCTTCGACCGCATGAGTTGAATTATGCCACGCATGATTTGGAGTTAGCAGCTGTAGTGCATGCACTCAAGACCTGGAGACATTTTCTTATTGGGAATCGTTGTGATGTGTACACGGATCACAAGAGTTTCAAGTACATTTTTACGCAGAAGGAGCTGAATCTCAGGCAAAGGAGATGGTTGGAGCTTATATAAAGGATTATGATTTGAAGTTGCACTATCATCCAGGCAAGGCCAATGTCGTAGCAGACGCTTTGAGCCGGAAGAGTTACGCCAATACCCTCGTAAGCGGAGGATTACCAAAGGAGTTAGCCGAAGATCTCAGGGAGCTACGTTTGGAGATAGTCCCTAGAGGTTTCTTCGCCGCAATGGAGGTTCAGTCGACATTATTGGGAAAGATTCGAGAAGCTCAGAAGGATGATAAGGAGATTGCCGAGATAAAGGAGAGAATGAGCAAAGGAAAAGCCAAAGGTTTTCGTGAGGATGAGCACGACACCTTATGGTTTGAGGACCGTGTTTATGTACCCAATAATGCAGAGATCAGGAAGTTAATACTTCAGGAAGCTCATGACTCGCCATACTCGATACACCCCGGAAACACCAAGATGTATTTGGATTTGAAGCAGCGTTTCTGGTGGACTGGTATGAAGAAGGATTACTGCAGCCTATGCCGATACCCGAATGGAAGTGGGATAAACTTGGCATGGATTTCATCACCTGATTACCCAGGACCCGATCGGGATATGATTCTATCTGGGTAGTAGTTAATCGCTTGACCAAAGTGGCTCACTTTATCCCAGTGAAAACCACCTATACAAGCGCAAAGTTGGCCAAGATATATATGACCAGGATCGTATGTCTGCATGGAGTTCCGAGGACCATCGTATCAGATAGAGGAACACAGTTTACCTCGAAGTTTTGGCACCAACTGCACCAGACTTTGGGGACCAGGTTAGAGTTCAGTACAACCTTTCATCCGCAGACAGATGGACAGACTGAGAGAGTCAATCAGATCCTGGAGGACATGTTGAGAGCGTGTGCGCTGGATTATGGATCTAGTTGGGATGATAATTTGCCCTACGCGGAGTTCTCATATAGCAACAGCTACCAGCCAGTTTGAAGATGGCACCTTTCGAAGCTTTGTATGGAAGGAGGTGCAGGACACCGTTGATGTGGGATGAAGTTGGAGACCGTCAGTTGTTTGGACCAGATTTGATTAAAGAGTCCGAAGAGAAGGTTAAGTTGATTCGCGATAGACTGAAGGTAGCTTAGTCCAGGCAGAAGAGTTATGCAGATTCAAAACGCAAGGAAGTAGTCTATGAAATCGGAGACAGAGCATATCTTCGTCTGTCGCCTCTACGAGGAGTTAAACGTTTTGGAGTTAACGGAAAGTTAGCCCCGAGATTTGTAGGACCATACCGAGTTTTGGAACGTATGGGAGAAGTGGCCTACAAGTTGGAGTTACCCGAAGGACTGTCAGGAGTTCATGATATGTTTCACGTTTCTCAGTTGAAGAAGTGCCATGCTGAGATGGCCGATATCCCTCTGAGAGAAATAGTGCCCCTGGAAGCAATTCAGTTGGATAGTGATCTAACCTACAAGGAGAAACCAGTCAAGATTCTCGAGTTTGCCAGCCGAGTTACCCGCAGCAAGGTTATCAAGTTTTGCGAAGTTCAGTGGATCCACCATACCGAGGATGAAGCCACCTGGGAACGAGAGGAAGACCTACGGAAAGACCACCCACACCTATTTTCTAGCCAACCCGAATCTCAAGGGCGAGATTCATCTTAAGGGGGTAGGTTTGTAACATCCCAAATTACATAGGTCATCATATGCATATCATATTTTATTTGCATTTTGGTTGTGATCCTAAAAATCCTAAGCAACTCAAGGACCCGCGGAGAGAGTTGGGGATTTCACTATTTTCATATTTGAATTTTTCTCAAATATTGAAAAGAGGATCATTTTGGTTTTAATTATTTTCTCTCCAAAATATTTCAAATATAAAAATAAAGAGATGAGATAATATGACTTCTCCAAAAATAAAGAAATATTGGTGGAAAAATGTTAAAATCAAATACATTTTTTTATTTGGATTTTATTGCTATTTTATTTAAATTAGAAAAATATGCATTTTCCAAAATTGCATTTTTAGACCAAGAAAATATTCACTTTGTTCTAAAAAAAATATTTAGACGGTGAAAATTGTTTTTGGCATTTTTAGAATTTTTTCTTATATTTATTTAGGATTTTTATTTCGGCGGGATTTATTAAAAAAACGCATCACCCGACTGGGCCAACTGCCGAGCCGAGCGGGCCTGAGCCCAGCGCGCCGCCGCCTCCCGCTCCGGCTCGGGAGAGGACTCCCGAGCGTCGCCATCGCCCCCTCCCCCAAGTCAGACCACCCCCAGCCTATAAATACCCCGCCGCCGCCACCGCCCTCCCCACCTCGCCTCGCCAGCCGCCGTCGCACGCAGCAGCAGCAGCGCCCGCACCGCCGCCGCGCCGCCCGCGCCCACCCCGCAGCGCCGCCGCCCCGCCGCACACTGCCCCGCCTCGCCGGAACCCACCGCCGGATTTTTTTCGGTTTTAGGTAAAACCGCCGGTTTTTAAAAAAACCTTGGATCTGTTTCGGTTGGTTTTAGATCGGTTCATTTTTCTCGGTTTTCTTCGGTTAGTTTTATTTTACGAACGTTCATTCGTTTAGATCTGTTAACGAACGAATTCGTTCATTAGTCTCTGTTAGCGGACGTTCATCTGATAGATTTTTTTCTTTTTCTGATTTGTTTTCACCAGGGACCTATCCGCGAATACTTTTATTGCAGATTAGCCCATGATCTTCAAACCTTCGCAACTTTTCAATCGTTCGTCCAAATCCACTGAAAGCAACGCCAGAATCTTCGTCTCGAGCCCCTCTTTCTGGTTAATCAACTTGAACATGATTTTGACAAATTTAAAATTTGGTTTCTAGCAGATTTGTTTTCGAAGTTCTTTCGACCGTAGTTTCAGTTCCGTAGCTCCGTTTTGATCGATTCTTTTTGCAAATCGAAGTTTTTCAGTTGGACTTTCAGATTCGATCTTCTTATTTGAGTTTTACCCTTGCATCTATGCTTGAGTGCTTATGTATGCTATTGTTTGTTTGCGATAGAATTTCCGGAGTGCGAAGCGTGCTACTACGAGTCTCTAGGTTTTGCGGATCGTCAGCAAGGCAAGTAACACATTGATCATACCCCTTTATTACCCAGTTTTTATGCATTAGTTACAATCCTCAAACACTGCATGATTAGGATGTGATTAACATGTGGGTATTGGGAAGTAGATGATGAGGTAGAACCTATTGCCCTTTTATTATCAAACCCTTGGGAGTTACTTCTACGTTATGCTTATACTGCTATGCTATGCTCGTAGACGTGGTTTGGGTTTGAGTGTATCCATGACAGATGTGAGATTGTTAATTAATGGTTAACTTAAGGTGGCTACTTAAATACACATCTGGGTGGATTGGTTGCAGGCACCTGGGGATATACCAGTGTTGTCTTTTGGTTCTCCACTCAGGCTCAAAGGGATCATAAGATTATTCATGCTAGAAAACCACAAGCTATTATGGGCTCTAGCATAGTTGAGTATGTTGCCTGACCTCTTTCAGTGGTAGGCTAGCAGATGTAGGGGGTGTAGGCTGGTACTGTCTACCCAGAGTAAAGAGTTATTGCTTCTGAAAGACTGTGTCTCGGTCATCCGTTTCTCAAACATCTTGAAGTGTGAGAAATCCAACGGAGGAGATCGATTCTTGTGGGGAAAAGTGCGCAAACCTCTGCAGAGTGTACAAACTAATCATGGTTAGCCGTGTCCCCGGTTATGGACATCTTGAGTATCTGGTTCTTGGATTATCATGTTGATCTCATCACTCTAAATTAACTTGCTGGGTTATTAATTACTTTTAATTGGGATTGAGATGGGGGTACCATTCTCAATGTTTATCAACTACCATGATAGTTAAATAAAAAATATTCCTTTGTTGTAGGGAAAATTTGGCTTTTCGCAAAATCATTATAACCATAGAGCCTCCACCAGCCATATATGCATGTAGTGATAGCATTTATTCTGTTCATTGCTCTATTGTGTTATATTGCCAGCATATTCCATGTGCTAACCTGTTTTGGGCTGCAACATATCATGTTGCAGACTTTTCAGACGAAAAGTAAGGTGCGCTAGGTCGTTGTTGTGCACTCAGCTATGCCGTTAGAGTTGATGGACTCACTTTATCTTCCAAGCCTTCCGCTGTTATCGTATTTAGATGGCCTTAAGCCATATTTATTGTATTAAGTTCTCTTTTGAGACATTCGATGTAATAAGTGTGTGATTGCACTCTGTTATAAATCCTTCAAGTATTGTGTGTGTCAGCATTACCGATCCAGGGATGACACGTATACACAGAGATTTGACTGTTTGAGGTCGGATCGCTACAACCTTGTTTAGTTTTGTTACTTGTTACCCGTTACAAATTATCTCATCATACAACTATGTGTAATCGATAATTTCAGTGCTTGTAGAGGATACCTTGCTGAAAACCTCCTGTCATTTCCTTCTGCTCCTCGTTGGGTTCGACACTCTTACTTATCGAAAGGACTATGATAGATCCCCTGTACTTGTGGGTCATCACGAACTAGCGGTGGTAGGATAACACTCTCTTTTGGATGTGGTAATAGGATGACACCATAGTAGTGGTGGATGAACTTTCTATGGCGTATGATCATGCATGCTTACTTATGTTTCATGTCTACTGTGCTCCATTGCTTGCTGCTTTAACTTTTGCTCTTATGACATGCTAGGACAAGTGGTATGTGGTGTTCCAAGGGAGGGTTCCAGCGGTTTATAGTTCATGAGAAGCATGTGATGAATAAGTGCCGGGTTACAAAAACAGCTGCCACAGAGGGTTTACGAGTAGGCATGCGGCAGAAGATGCTTACTCCAAAGTCGTGTTCAAACAAGCGTGCAATGTTGAAGTTGGCATGGTGGATCAATAGTTTGGGCTGAAGAACTTCATCATCATCGTCCAGTTCGTCGTGATTGAAGTGATATTTTATTTGTGTGATCGTGTGCAAAGTGTAGCTAGTAAGCTCACAACATAGGGTACAAGGTAACTAGACCTCGCTACCTGTATGCAACCAAACAACGTGTAGTAGTATGAGCCTAGCCAAAGCGAGCAACCAAACACAATGCATAAAGTCGTTGCTACAATGCAGGAAGCAGTATGCAGGCAACCAATCAACATGTAGATGATGGTTTTTTTACCTGCATTATCCTAACCAGGCTGACCTAGGACAAGTATGCAAACGGGCTAAAACGGTGCCAACAACCAAACACATCATTAAGCAAAAGTTCTGACATAAAAAGAGTACTCCCTCTTTAAATAAATATTAGAGCATTTAGATCACTAAAGTAGTGATCTAAACGCTCTTAGAGCATCTCTAGCAGATCCCGCAACCAGCTGTCCCGCAAAACTCCTTTACGGTATCCCAGAAACGATTTTTGCAGGATGCCGAACACTTAGCCAGAATAGAACCTCCATACTGATACTGTATATTCAAACTTGCAGTTTGCGCTTAAACTAGATAACCGGAGTTCAAACATAGCATGCCGGAGTTCATAGTACATACCATATCGGAGTTCATACTTAATACAAACGTAAATTAAACAGTTCATACTCGCATACTAGATCTACTCATCGCCGTCGTCGCCGTTGTCGTCGCGGGGTGGGTCGGCGTGGAGGTGATGGTATATGAGGGTGCTGGAGAGGACTTGCACGAGCTGGTACTTCTCAAACAACGTCGAGACATGTGCGGCTGCAGCTTCATCTCCGGCAGCGGTGACCTCCTTGGCCTTGAACCAAGCCTTCTCCGCCTCCCAACGATGCTTGAGCGCTGGGGAGATGTGACGCCCCCGATTCAATCGTACACTAATCATACACACAAACGTGTACGATCAAGATCAGGGACTCACGGGAAGATATCACAACACAACTCTAAAATAAAATAAGTCATACAAGCATCATAATACAAGCCAGGGGCCTCGAGGGCTCGAATACAAGTGCTCGATCATAGGCAAGTCAGCGGAAGCAACAATATCTGAGTACAGACATAAGTTAAACAAGTTTGCCTTAAGAAGGCTAGCACAAACTGGGATACAGATCGAAAGAGGCGCAGGCCTCCTGCCTGGGATCCTCCTAAACTACTCCTGGTCGTCGTTAGCGGCTTGCACGTAGTAGTAGGCACCTCCGGTGTAGTAGGAGTCGTCGTCGATGGTGGCGTCTGGCTCCTGGGCTCTAGCATCTGGTTGCGACAACCAGGTAAAAGGGAAAGGGGTAAAAGAGGGAGAAAGCAACCGTGAGTACTCATCCAAAGTACTCGCAAGCAAGGATCTACACTACATATGCATGGGTATATGTGTAAAGGGGCAATATCGGTGGACTGAACTGCAGAATGCCAGAATAAGAGGGGGATAGTTAGTCATGTCGAAGACTATGCTTCTGGCCACCTCCATCTTGCAGCATGTAGAAGAGAGTAGATGGTAAGTTCACCAAGTATCATCACATAGCATAATCCTACCCGGCGATCCCCTCCTCGTCGCCCTGTTAGAGAGTGATCACCGGGTTATATCTGGCACTTGGAAGGGTGTGTTTTATTAAGTATCCAGTTCTAGTTGTCATAAGGTCAAGGTACAACTCCGGGTCGTCCTTTTACCGAGGGCCACGACTATTCGAATAGATAAACTTCCCTGCAGGGGTGCACCACATAACCCAACATGCTCGATCCCATTTGGCCGGACACACTTTCCTGGGTCATGCCCGGCCTCGAAGATCAACACGTCGCAGCCCTACCTAGGCACAACAGAGAGGTCAGCACGCCGGTCTAAATCCTATGGCGCAGGGGTCTGGGCCCATCGCCCATTGCACACCTGCATGTTGCGAGGGCGGCCGGAAGCAGACCTAGCAACCTCCATTACAAAGGAAGTCACGTTACAAGGTCCAATCTGGCGCGCGCCGCTCAGTCGCTGACGTCACGAAGGCTTCGGCTGATACCACGACGTCGAGTGCCCATATCTTTCCCACGAAGTTGGTTAGTGCGTATAGACCAAATGGCCAGACTCAGATCAAATACCAAGATCTCGTTAAGCATGTTGATTGATGTAACCGCAGACACCGACCAGGGCCAGGCCCACCTCTCACCTAGGCGGTCTCAACCTGCGCTGTCGCTCCGCCACAAAGATCCACCCAGAGGGCCGTCGGGACAAAGGTCCTTTCAGCCCCCAATCCGTGAATCACTCGCGGGTACTCCACGAGCCGACCCGACTTTAGTCACCACATGTATCATGTATAAAGTATATAGTATATACCCGTGATCACCTCCCGAGTGATCACGGCCCGATAGTATAGCACAGCAGACGGAGAAGAATGTAGGGCCACAGATGGAATACTAGCATCCTATACTAAGCATGTAGGATTGCAGGTAAAGGTAACAAAAGTAGTAGCAAGGACAGGCTATGCATCAGGATAGGATTAACGGAAAACAGTAACATGCTACACTACTCTAATGCAAGCAGTAGAGAGTAGAATAGGCGATATCTGGTGATCAAGGGGGGGCTTGCCTGGTTGCTGTGGCAAGGAGGAGGGGTCGTCAACAGCGTAATCGGTCGGGGCACCAGCACGGCGTCGGTCTCGTAGTCTACCGGAGAGAAGAGGGGGAAGAAACAATGAATACAATGCAAACAGATGCATAACGATGCATGACAAAGCAAACAACGGTGTTAGGTGTGCCCTAACGCGGTAAGAGGTGATACCGGCGAAGGGGGGAAACATCCGGGAAAGTATCCCCGGTGTTTCGCGTTTTCGGACAGATGTACCGGAGGGGGAAAGTTGCGTGTTCGATATGCTAAGGGTGTGTGGCGGACGAACGGGGTGCGTATCCGGATTCGTCTCGTCGTTCTGAGCAACTTTCATGTAGAAAGTATTTTCATCTGAGCTACGGTTTATTTTATATGATTTTCTAAAGTTTTAAATCATTTTTAGAATTTATTTAATTAATTTAATTCAACATTATCCAGAACAGTGCATGCTGACGTCAGCAGTCAATAGAGGTGTTGACTGGTCAAACTGACGTGTGGGTCCAGTTCGTCATAGTCTGCTAACTAATTAACAATAGTCAGTTTATTAGCAGATTGATTAGGCTTAATCAGTTAACTAAATAGGTTAATTAATAGGATTAATTAGGTTAATTAATTCATTAATTAATTAATTATTATTATCATTTTTTTCTTTTTGTTCTGGGTAGTGGCCCCCTAGTCAGTGGCTCTGGGGGAGCCATAGCGGGCGCGGGCGTAGCTGGGTTACGGGTGCGGGTGCTTGCTACCGGGCGAAGACCTTAGCCCAGCGCGGGGCAGCAGCAAGCGGCGCCGGCAGCGTTCGGGGCGGCGACGGGCGGGGGCAGCAGCTGCTGCAACAGCAGTAGCATGCGGCGGCGGCATGACGGAGCGGAACAGGGGGGCGGCTGCAGTAGCAGAAGTGGGCGGAGGCGGACGCGACGAGCGGCCAATGCTGGCAGAGCGAGCTCGGCGGCGGGCGCGCTCGCCGGAGCCAGGTGGGGCGGTGAGCGCACGGGGCTCGGGCGCGCGTGCGCGGCAACAGGCGAAGCGTGCAGCAGGGGCGGCGGCCGAGCGAGGCCACAGCGCGGCAGGTGCGGGCAGGCAAGTGGAGGCGGTTGAGGGAGGTTCGGGCCGGAGTGGGGCGCGGGTGGCGTGCGCATGTGTGCGCGGCCATGGGCGCGCCCGGTGCGCGGCGGGAGCGAGGCAGAGAAGGAGGGGGCGCACGAGGTAGCTGTAGGGTACGGGGCAGCTGGGCTCGGGGAGGAAGATGGAGATGACGGCAATGACGGAGAGGACGGCGAGGCGAAGGCGCATCGAACTCTGGGCGGTGGGGATCGGTGACCGGGGCGAGGCAGCGCCGGGGACGGGTGCCGACGTCGGGGGGCGCGGGGAGCGGTCGTCGGGGTGGATGGCGGTGATGGCGTAGACGAGCGGCGAGGGGCCCCAACAGGTGGTGTCAGGGGCGATGGGGGACGGCGTCGAGGGGGGTTCATCCCCGATCCAGATCTGGATCGGGGGAGGGGGAAGGAGGGACGTGGGGAGTGAGTGGGGGAGTGGGTGCGACGGGATAGGGTTTCCCATCGGTGGGGGGAGTTATCGGGAGTGAGGGGCCGGTTGGGCCGGCCGGCTGGGCCTTGGCCTAGTTGGCCCCGAGGCCATCTGGGCTGTGGCCAGCGAGGGGGTTGGCATTTTGTTTTTCTTGATTTTTCCTTTTCTGTTTTATTTTTAGTTTCTCTCTATTTTAGTTTTTATAATTATGGTCTTAGTTCCTAAAATAGTATCACTACTTATTCTAGTGCCACTACATCTTGGGCACCCAAAAGAATTAGTTTAATATTTTATACTTTATAAAAGGCATTTAATTATTGGTTTTGGCTGCTGTTCTATTTAATTTGGAGTATTTAAACATTTCATAACAATGTGGTTTCACCACCATAACCATCTATGGTTTATTTGCTACAATTTGAACATTTTAGAGTTGACAGTTGAAAACTTTTATTGTTTGACTTTAATTCAAAATTCGGATTTGAACCGTTTTCAACTAAGGCGAGATTTTCTCCAGTTACCGAGGTGACATGGCATCCTTAACATAGGTTCATTGTAGCTTAATTATCCGGGCGTCACAATTCTCCTCCACTATAGGAAATCTCGTCCCGAGATTTAAGAGGTGGAACAAGGGGGAAAGGGGTTTGGTTACGAAATTCTAACGTATCTTCCCGGTCTTGGTTGCTCTTCTCGAAGAGGTCGATCCATTACATTATTGTCTTCATTTCTCTGCTTCAAGTCATCATGATGAAGTCATCATCCTTTCTTCGGAACTCCATTGTACTTACGAAAGGATAGGAGGGAAAAGTACAAGGACAGATGCCTGGAAGGTCTGTTACTCGGAAATTAGCTCATGGGATTTTGGCCCAAGGTATCTCTTGAGTTGAAACTTAGGATAACATTGAGAGCAAAGTAAGAAGGTACAATAAGGAGTTTCAAGCGGATACGCAATCGTTCGATGCCTAAAACGGGGCATGAAAGGGGTTCAGAGTAGCGGGAATAAGTATTGTGTCTGATACCAGAATATATCATCTCTAGGAAGGTGACCCGTGAATTACATACAGAGTCAAACTTGAGGAATGACTTTGGCAACGGAGGTGTACGGAGAGTGAGTTTTCGATCATGTGGAACTGTGGGTTATGGGCCCACCATGTGGGTTAAGAGTAGGAGGAGCGATGACATCTTGCATGGTCATGATAGCAAGGCATGTCAGAGGGTGGCATGTCAGTTATGTTGGCAACAACGTCGGTACCAAGGGCGAGGGACGAAGAGAACCATTTTCCTGCTCGTTGAACGAGGCGGACCAATAGGCAAAGTTCTCGTCCATCGATGGTTACCGAAATGTCGTCAACAATAGTAACACGGTCTTACTGACAAGGTGATACACCAGGGTGTTTACATAAGCAGCGAATCATTACTGCTTAGATCATATAGAGCACAAGAATGGTTAAACCATACAATGGAAAGGAAAATATGATTATCAGATTAAACAGAACAATGGAAAGGAAAATGTGTTTAACACATATCTTAGGGGTATATCATTCCCAAGGACAAACAGAGCATGATATCCGTGACAGGATATAATGTAGAAAACCCTTTAGGTAAGGGGAGAGAAATTTCATGGCATTACCCATACAACGGTGTTAGGATAAATGATAAAGAAAATTTAGCATTGTGTTTCAAATGTTCTTATTGAAAAATCGGAGTACCACCGACATGCTTCGAGATAGCATTGACATGGTCATGGGGTAAAGATCATACTTTGGATTCACAAAGGATCCATCAGGAACAACTTATAGAATAAGTCTTACAATTTCATAATGGAAGAAAGGATAACCTTGCTAACAAGGAAACTATAACAATAGGTCCTCCGACCAGGTGTACTAGGCATGACACCACCTTACTGGGTCATATAAAGACCAATGTTAAAGCTCTTGGAAATATGTTCAAACCATCATATATGACCCAAGATTCGGATCTAATTGGTGTTAGGATACCTCAGACTCAAGATGCCTGAGATGAAAAGGTGCAACACAAATTGATGAGATGACGTCGTAAGATCCTCGGGAAATGAACTATGGAAGCGAGTTCCGAAACAAGAGTTCATCATTAAATCAAGGAGAGGGTGAGGAGGTGGCTGATGGACTCAGCGACGTATCAAGATTTCCAAAAAGATGGATTTCCACAACTATGTGAACATGGAGATAACTTTTGTCATATCAAATGATATAATGGTGTATGCTCGAGGAAAAACATACACAATTAACCATTGGTTGAAAGGTGCGCCCGAAATATGGCATTGGGTAGCATGATCAATCTTAGAATGGTGATTCAATTATCAATAGTCTAAGAATGAACGATCGACCATTAACTTCAAAGCAATAGGGTTGCTAGAAGGGCAGAATCCAAACAGCACCGTTCACCTGTTGGTATCCCGGTTAGAACCAACACGGGGACCAAGAAAGAATGGTGATGGAGAGAAGTATTACTATATCAAGAATTAATAGTTGAGGTAATTCCCTCAACATTCTTGACATAACAGATGATAATACTCCAAGATAGAATCATAATATAAGTTGGATAGAAAGGAAACTACACAAAACATGAACAAGTTTTGTGTCGGAGGGGATGCGAGAATGTTATCGATGTTCATACAAATCATCGAGGGGGCAAGGATGGTATTACTCATCCTGAATTCGACACACAACCTGGAAGAAGTCCAATTGTTGACAATGATCACGACAAATTCGTCGAGGGTTTCAAGAAGATGTAATCGATCGGCGACGACATCAAGTCAAAGGAATGATGAAGCACAAGATTATTGGAACCAAAGGTACGACACAAACTCGAAATCAAGTTTGCCGTTCAAGGAGAAATGATATGACGACGAAGATCGACATAAGATTAGCTCACCGTCGAAATTTGTAGCACAATTAAAATTAGCAAATAATGATGTAGCCGATCAGGCTAGAAATGACATTATGGAGTATTCAACTTGTAAGCAATGAAGATTTCTAATACTTGTTAAATCGCAGTGCGGAGTCGATTCCGTTATCGATGTCCTTGAGTGTCTAACAACTCAGAACCCGGGGAAAAATTGGAATCGGCGAGAAATAATAGTAGATGAAGAACTCATAAGGAGTTATGTAGTTCCGTGATATTCTCGGGATATCGAGGGTAATACTCGAAGGCATATTAGAATAAAGGTTGAAGTGGCGTATTTATCCGGAGAAGGCAAGTACTTCAACTTGTCCGAGAAAATTCTACATGAGAATGGAAAATTCTCAGTAGAATCTATGTATAGAGCTTTACTTCAGTCTAATGTGCCAGTTGATAATAAGAGAAGATCTGAAAGATGAAGATACCTCTAAAGAATAAAATCTTTGCATGATATCTTTGTCGTGGAGTCATTCTTACTAAAGATAATCTTATTAAGAGAAATTGGCATGAAAATACGCAATGTATATTTTGTCAGCATGATGAGACAATAAAATATTTGTTCTTCCAATGCAAATTAGCTCATTCTATATGGTCAGTCATCCAAATAGCTTCTGGCTTATATCCTTCTTGTAGTGTTGCTAATATATTTGGCAACTGGTTACATGGGATAGATCACAGGTTTAGAACGCTTCTCAGAGTGGGAGCGCTTGCCGTTATTTGGTCGCTTTTTGACTATGTACAAATGATAAGGTTTTTAATAATAAAAGTATTTCTCTTATGCAGGTTATCTACAGATGTATCGGGACTCTTCGTTTATGGTCTTATCTACAATGCGTGGAGAATCGAGACCTGTTTACCAAGGTGTGTATACGATTGGAGGCTACGGCGAGGGATACTTTTACCCAACATGGGTGGCAGCATTATCTTAGGATTGGGCCCCTCCGGTTTAGGTGTTATGGAGACTCTACATGTTTCTTTGTATTTTGCCTCTTTTTATTTTTGGTTTTGGTGAAAGGACTTTATTTGTTTGGCTGTGTGCATCTTAATTATGTAGAGTCCGAGTGTAATGTTTAAACTTTTTAAGTAATAAAGCGCCCTTTATCAAAAAAATAAACCATCGAGGGACAAATGGTAGTTTCGATTTAGTTTTGCCTCCTCACTGTTTTGAAGCACAGGAAGTCACCGATCGCCACTTCGCCAGTGACATGAATCTTCCGAAGTAAGCCACCCACGTTCCCCCCTCGTCCCAACCGACGCGCACACGATGTCCTCGCCCCAGGCAGAGACCTCGCCGCCGTCCACCGCGTCCTGCGCAACGCCTCGGCCGCTGGCAACCTCGCCATCCCTGAGGCCCGCACTCCTGCGCGCGGCGCGCAGCGGCGACGAGCGGCGGCTCGTGAAGGAGCTCCTCGCGGACCCGTCCGCGCCCGACCTCGAAACCGCTACCACCGCAGGAGGCAACACGCTCCTGCACGTGTCCGCGTCCGGCGGGCACGCGGCACTCGCGGCGCTCCTCCTCCGCCGCGCCCCTGGCCTCCTCGCCGCGCGCAACGCCGCTCTGGACACGCCGCTCCACTTGGCCGCTCGCGCCGGAGCCCACAAGGTCGCCGCCCTCCTCATCGCCTCCTCCCCCTCCACCCCGTCCTTGCGCGCCCTCACCCGCGCCACCAACAAGCGCGGCGAGACGGCGCTTCACAACGCTGTGCGGGGCGGGCACGAGGCCGCGGCGCGTGCGCTGGCCGCCGCGGACCCGGGGCTCGCGGGGCTGTGCGGTGGCGCTGGGGAGACGCCGATTTACATGGCAACGGCCGCAGGATCACTTGGGATGGTGCGCGTTCTTATCAAGTCGTATAAGTACGACGACGCCGACGAAGATGAGGTGCCAAGATTGTGTTCGTGCACGGGCCCGGGAAGGCGCACGGCGCTGCACGCCGCTGTCCTCACGAGTAACGGTGAGTGCCTGACGAGACATCGCCTTGTGTATTTAGTTGGTTATTATATTGCCTTATTGGCAACTCTGCAAGATGCTTGTCTGAAGTATTTTCTTCACCTGTAATTGACTGAAATAATCTTTAGTTGGACTAGAGCTCAGTTGAGATTCGAAATTACTTCTTAATCAAGCGGTAGGGTACTCTTTCTTGGTTTCTCTTTAATATAACAATTTGCTTTCAGGTGATTCTGTTTTGAATTTTAGTGTAGGTTAGGTTCTGCTCTGTTTGATTCTCAAATAAATTCGAACAGTACCAACTAGCAGTGTTGGGTTCGGGGTATCTGGGTCGCATGGAGCAAGCTGTCCAGGGTAACATTGATTTGGGCTAGTGGGGTATGTGCTGGTAGGCACTTTAGTGCTTGTGGCGCTATAGGATCTGACTGTAATGATTCCTTCTTTTTTCTTTATTTTTGAGGTGGAGACACTCTGGTGACTCTGGCACGCACTAGAGTTTGGGATAGTGCTACTGAAATGAGTAGTGCGGCTCATGAGACCAAAAAATTAAATATGCAAAAAGAACCTATATTCCGTTTGAAAATGATATCTAAGTATGGAATGATGGAAATGTATACCATTATGTGTAAAAATAATGGGAATTTTCCTGAAGTAATGCAATTATGGGATCTGCGTGAGTTAGAACAAGATAGATAGGATCAAAGAATAGGATGGGGTTTTCCTTTTTAGGATCAGAAGATAGAGTGGAACTTGGCGGAAAACTTTACAAAACATGTAGTTGTATTGACTTAATCATTATAGATAAAAGCTTCCGTATTGAAGTCTATTGAAAATTTTATAACTTGTAAACTGCAATTCAAACCAAAATTTCAGTCTAATACTGGTATTCGCTGTGACTTCTGAATGATTTTGATATTTTATCTACATTTGAGTATGGGAAATAGCCTGCTACCCCTAGGGACAGCCACCCCCTCTAATTTCATCGTGCGAACACTTAATTTAGGTGTATAGTAAGTGTAATGTTAATCAATCTTAATAGTTGTATGGTAACTATACAGTTTTCCTGCATTTTTTTTTAGAAATGGAGGAGGACCCCGGGGCTCTGCATTTACTGAAAAAGGCTTTCGCCCCGCTTTATATATAAAGCATCAAACCACAAGCATTCGGTACAAACACACGCTACACCACTGCAACACACGCACACACCCAGGACAGGATACATAGGCGCTGAGCGCAGCAACACCACTCCTAGCACTACTGCCCCGAAGAGATGAAGCTACATATGACGAACCATACGCTCCAAGGCGGCGCCTTCAGGAAGGGTACGACGCCGGAGCGCCGCCACCGCCCGATCCAAGGATCAGAGTTTCCCCCGGAGCCGCATGACGGGCAATGAGAGCCGCGACGACGCCTTCAAGAAGGGAACGATCTTCGCCGCCGCCGGTCCGTCCGAAGATAGAGCAGGTTTTCACCTCGGCCAATATTCACCACCACCGAACGCCACACCCCGGCAACCACGCCGCCCACACGACCATGGTGATCGGGCAGCACCAAGGCACGGGCTCTGCCCAAGAGCACCGCACAACCACCACCAGGGCTGCCGCCCCAGCATCCAAGACCTCGACACCACCTCACCCGAGACCCGCCGCACCCCAACGAAAGGGACGAGCGGAAAGGTCCCACCTTTCGCGCCCCTGGGCAACCCCCAGCGTCGAGACCCAAAGGGTCGGCCAGAACTGGCATCCACCGACCCATCCTGCTGCCCCAAGCGCGAGACGAGCTCGGTCCTGCAGCACCGAGAGGGGGACGAGGTCAGTCCTGCTGCACCGTGCGCGAGACGAGCTCGGTCCTGCTGCATCGTGCGCGAGACGAGCTTGGTCCTGCGGCATCGGGCACGAGACAAGCGGTGGACCGCAACTGGGAGAGGACCAGCCCATTGATGGGGGTAGCGCCCGGGCGACGAGGAGATGGGGTGAAGGTCGAGACGGCCCGAACGCAGACAAACCGACGCCAGAGAAGCCGGCCGTGGTCGCGGGCAGATCCATCGAGCCATCGTGAAGCCGCCACGGCACCGGTAGGCCACCACCGAGACCTACCCCTGCCGCCCCCCACGGCCGGAGCAGCGGCCACGCCCAGCCGCTGCCCTACCCGCGTCGCCCGGCGAGCTCCAAGCGCCGGAGCTGCCGGGCACGCACCACCAGAGCCAGGCGTCGCCGGCCGGCCCCCAAAGCCAGATCCGGCAAGAGACCGGTCGCGCGCCACCTCCCGAGCCGGGAGCACCGCAGCCGCCCCGCGCGCAGAACGAGGGACGCCGGAGCGCCGCCACCAGCAGGCCACCCCACCGCCCCGCGAAACCGCCACCGCGCCGCTGGATCCCGCGGATGTCCAGCGCCGCCGCTCGAAGGAGCCGCCCCGCACCGGCGCCCCCAAGCAGATGGGAAGGAGGGCCCCGCCGCCGCCGCGCCCCCCGGGCTTTGCCCGACGGAGCTCGCCGGCGACGGCGGGGGGAAGGGGAGGGAGGCGGGGCCGCGGCCGCAGGGAGCCCCCCGGGCGCGCGCGGGCACGCCGCGGGAGGGGAGGGGAGGAGAGGGGGGAAGGGGGGAGCGGGGCGGACCGGGAGGCGCGCGCCCGGCGGCGGGGAGGCTAGGTCGGGGCGGCGGCGGCGAGGGGAGGAACCCTAGCGGAGCGGATCGCTCGGGGGGTCCTCCGTGCCTTCTCGAGGTAAGATACTCCGCGCCCACGATATCGGGCTCTGCATTTGGACGATGCATGCAGCCACTTTATTAATTCTTCACATAAGACCTTACAAAGTCATACAACAGTAAATCTGAAGCCACCGTCTAGGCAACAAAAGTGTCTGCTACTCCTATCCAAATGATGAAGAGATGCTGATAGTCTGGGCCTAGTACCAAACAGACCTCGCAGCCATACCTAACATCTAAGACCTGAGGTCCCAACCAGGACGCCTGCCGGGTATGGGCACCCACCAGTCCGGCGTGCTCCTCAACCAGGACGCCTGCCGGGTATGAGGCCGCCGCAGCCACCTGCCACCAATCCATCTTCAGAGTTGTACTGCTGCATGAACCTTGCCTGGTCTAGCTACCGCCGACGCCACCACGACGCCAGACAGCGTCGACCTCCTGCGCGAGTCCATCATCGCACATCAGACGCCTAATCTCCAGAGCACCGTGCCATCGTGATCCGCCACTATCAATGTGTGTGATGAAGCACCGCTCCGCCTCTTGTCACCTCCAGCCATCACTTGCTCCAAAACGATGCCCCTATGAGAGAACACGCTACTAAGAACGCCATCATCGTCCGATCCGGGAGACCCAGATCTAGGGTTTCCCCCGGAGCATCCCGAGCCTGATGAAGCAAACTGCAACGACGATGCCTCGACAAGGGAACGGCATCTAAGACGCCGCCATCGTCCGCCATGACCGTAGTCGGCGCGATTTTCATCGGCAGTTGCTCCACCAGACGTGCGCCGCCAGCGTCGCTGATCCCTTCGATCGGAGTGAACTCCAAAACAATGCCCTGAAGGTTACGACGCAGAAGCACCGCCATCGCTCGATCCCAAGGAGATCTAGGGTTTCCCCCGGAGTTGCCCGTGCTGTCAAGGACCAGACAAGGGAAGAATCTCTGCGGATCCGCCCTGCTGCCGACGAGCCGCACCCACCACCGCGCCGACGGCAATCCAGCGACCAAGGCCCACGCCTGGACCCAGATCCGACCGTGCCGCTGTCCCTGGCGACCGCGACGCACCAGACCATGAAGCCGCCTGCCGCGGGGGAAGAGAACCGCCGAAGCGCCGCCACCACCCGCCGTGGCGTCCGGCCCGGCGCCAGCCCCACACGAGCGGGAGGACCACGAGTCCCCGCCGCCGCCGGCGACGGCAAGGCTTCGCCTGGCCGTGCCCTTGGGCGGCGGCGAGGGAGGAGGAGGAGGAGAGGTGGAGTCCGGCGGCGATCTGGTCGCCTGCTCTGCAGATCCTACTAATGTTCCTTTCTTATTGGGGGAGAATTTCACTTGGCCTCTGCACCAACTAGGGATGCATACGGCCATTTTAGTATGAGTACCAAGATAAACATGGTCCTCAGAATTTTTTAAATGAGTATCAAGATATTTTTTGATGAGTGGTTCCACCACACACCAAACTTGATCCTCAATAAATGGGGGAAAACTCCCGTGCATCACCTGTCAATTCTAGGAATTGAACTCGGGTCGTTAGGCTGCACAACCGCATGCCCAACCACTGAGCCAAGGCTCTCTTTGATAAATCTTCTTGGTTGTATATCCATAGGTAAGATACCAATACCATGGGCTGTTTTTTTTTAAGTTTGTAGTAGAAGATAGGGCATACATGTAAGCATACGTAGTTAAGATACCATGTGTATTATTTGCCTCAGAACTCTGTTCATCTTTGTAACTGACATCATAAAGTGATTTTTGAATTTTGAAAGTTCGTCATTGTTCCTGATTGGTGCTTGAGTGACATATTTGATCAGTTACTTACTTTTGTTTTGTTTGCATCTTTCCTACTTTACAGAACAATCAATACATTTACACATTGTTTGGTTCACGTTGAATATCCTGTGAATATGTAGAAATTTTTTTTTTTCTTCAAAACACAACAAGGGTTACATTCATTGCAGCACTAATTTATTGTTTATTCTAAATAGTATCTTCCTAGAATGTTAAATTGGATTTTGTGTAGTTGACATAGTTACTAAGTTTTTAGTAACAGAAATGACACAGGAACTGTTGCAGTGGAATCCGGCACTTGTGAAAGAAGTTGATGATTCAGGAAGCACTCCTCTTCATTATGTTGCATCTGCTGGAAACATTTCCGCATTGAAGCTGTTACTGAGATATGATACTTCTCCAGCATATGTCTCAGATTCAAATGGGTTGTTTCCTGTACATGTTGCTGCTAAAATGGGGTATGGCCAGCTAATCTATGAACTCTGCAAACACTGCCCAGATTCTGATGAGAAGCTTGATGGTAAAGGAAGGAACTTTTTACATATTGCTGTTGAGTATAAGAAATGGAAAGTTGTTTGGCATTTCTGTGGTACCCCAGAGCTGGAAAGAATGGTGAATGTCATGGATTATGAAGGGAATACAGCTCTGCATCTTGCAGTCAAGAATGCAGACCAGATGATAGTGAGCCTTCTGATGGCAAATAAAAATGTACTGCCAAATATAGTGAACAACAAGGGCCTCACTGCCTTAGATCTTGCGGTACTGGCAACTGACAAAGGGATGAGTTATACACTGGTAATCTTCTTCAGCCTACCAAATCTATTCTTCTTGGCACAGTTAAATGCGTTTTCTTGTTTGGCTGTAGAACATTTCCAGTTCAGCTGCTTTGTTTTTCTGAAATGTTGATTTGTTCTGATAGAATCCACAGGTCATTATACTTCGCTGTTTAGCATGGACAGGAGCTGTCCTTACTCCGCGTCGCCTGGATCATTTCATAGATGAGTTCCACATTGGGAAAGCCTCTGGGAACGAGCTAAAGAAATTCAGCAACATTGCGCAGAATTTAGTAGTTGGCTCCGTCCTTGTCTCAACAGTCACGTTTGCAGCAGTATTCACTCTACCCGGCGGCACCATATCTGACGGTCATCCGCATGGTGGTGCACCAATTTTGTCACATAGATACACCTTCAAGGCATTTGTGATGGCAAACACACTTGCATTTGTGGGCTCCACGTTGTCCACCATCTGGCTCACCTATGCTGGTTCGGATCATGTTCATCCACTGCTTCGTGCACTCTACATGTTCTTCTCTGTAGTTTGCATGGAGCAGGCGACAAGAGGCATGGTTGCAGCATTTGCACTAGGAGCTTATGTTGTCTTGAGCCCAGTTACTGAGCGAATCGCCGTTGTGGTATGCATGTCTACCATCGCTACTCTATTGCTCCGCAACCCATCTAATTGGCAGCTAGGCTTCCTGTTTATGCCGATAAAAAGGCGGTTGGGGTGGAGAGGAGCTTTTAAGGCTCATTTGCCTCAACAAACAAGGAGTCGTCTTACAGTAGGTATCGGCTCCAATTTCGCGTGTTTAATCCTGCGGAGGATGCTTGGTATGCTATTTACATACAGCTTCATCTTTCTATTAGCATTGCTATGAACTGCAATGGGTGTGCCTTGGTGTAACAACTATCGTTCGTATGTATATATAGAAGTATTCGATGTTGTTTGTAATGTCATCCGTGCTTGTATTTTTTTTATGCCTCGCAGTGACATAGTTCGAACTTTATTCAAGAGTCTCCAATGGTGTGAAAAAAGCAATTTACCGTGCAAGGGATATCCAATGAATGGTTCAAACCATCCATATTTGTAGTCTTGTGTATCTTATTGTTTATTAGCCCATTATGTCACATCATCAATGTCACCTTTATGCCGTGCACTGCACTGACCTGGATTCCTCCAACTTCTCTCACACTGCCAAGCAATAATACACTCGTCCATGCTTTTTCATATGATATTAAATTCTGAATCTACTTTATCTCTCGCTAGTTCAATTTATAATGCATTAGTTTAAAATTCAAGTTCCAAAACATGATGAAACTGTATGAAACATAGTGATGATATGTTGTTGAACATGATGAACCACA
Source organism: Triticum aestivum (assembly GCF_018294505.1). Lineage (NCBI taxonomy): Eukaryota > Viridiplantae > Streptophyta > Magnoliopsida > Poales > Poaceae > Triticum > Triticum aestivum. The sequence continues at coordinate 193,217,415 of NC_057799.1, forward strand.
GTGAAACAATATGATTGTTTTTGTGGAACATAATGAAACTTAATATTACGAATTTATAATAAACATTCGCGCTTATCAAGTTTTACAAGGTTTTCTCGTTTTCTAGAGTGTATCACTGTGTTTCATCGAGTTCCATGCTTCAGAAGTCGAAATTTAAAAATCATCAAAATCTATATATTCAAGATTGATCTTATTTCAAAGCCCTTGTTACATTGACGCAGATGTGCAAACGGATCATAAATCCGACTTTATGTTCAATACATATTGACCCTTTTAACTTCTCAAGAAAAACTGAATTTGTATCTAAAGAGTTAACTGGGCTAATTAACAAGTATGATACGAAGGTTTTGTCTTTGCATTACATGGCATTAGTTTATGCTCGAAGGATCAAGGGTAACTAACGAGTGCAAAGATCGTCATTGAGAAAAGGGACAAGTATATTTTTCGTCCTCGAACTCTTTCGGGAGTTTAGAAATCGTCCCTCAACTTCAAACCGGATAGTTTTCGTCCCTCAACTATCAAAGCCGGATAGTTTTCGTCCCTCAACTATCAAAACCGGATAGTTTTCGTCCCTCGTGCCGCTTCGGGCGGTTTTAGCACGTGGTGAACAGTAAAATAAAAAAATAGCAAAAATAAACTGAAATTTTACAGCATCGAAGATACTCTGGTGTGCAAAACCCGTGCAAAATTTCGTGGTGTTTCAACATTCGAGCAGCTCGTGACAAATAAAAAACTGTAAATATGTACATCGGTGAACAGTAAATTCAAAAAAATAGCCAAAAAATTTTATGAAACTTCTGGCATCAAAGATGCTCAGGTAGGTAAGATGCGTGCAAAAATTCGTGACCAAATGACATACGAGGAGCTCTAGCAAAAAAAATAGCGCACTTTTTCAAAAAATAAATTTGAGCCAAAAAAATTTTTGCCACGAGTTCGTACAATGCCCAAACACCATGAAAATTTGCACGCACGTTGCACACCCAAGCCTCTTTGATACAAAAAAATTCATACTGTTTTGATTTTGTTTGCTATTTTTTAAAAATTTACTGTTCACCGATGTATATATTTACATTTTTTGTTTGCCGCGAGCTGCTCGAATGTCGAAACACCACGAAATTTTGCATGGGTCTTGCGCACCAGAGTATCTTCAATGTTGTAAAATTTCAGATTTTTTTTATTTTGTTTGCTATTTTTTTTTACTGTTTATCGAGTTACTGTTCACCGCGTACTAAAACAGCCCGAAGCGGTATGAGGGACGAAAACTATCCGGTTTTAATAGTTAAGGGACGAAAACTATCCGGTTTAGAGTTGAGAGACGATTTCTAAACTCTCAGAAAAGTTCGAAGACGAAAAATATAGTTATCCTTTAGAGAAAATGATACAAACATAGAAGCAAGGACAAACGTGGCACCAGTTTATGGCCAAAGGTCAAGGGTAACTATAACGCATGTCGCTCAATCTGAGCTCGCCGTTGGGTTTCCACCACTGGTGGAGTCCGTGCGCGTCGCTGTCCATGCTGGAGTAATGCAATACACATGCACCGCACAAATAGACTCGAATGCATGCAACATACTGTACCAGTCAATCATCATTACGCGAGAGTGGCCAGCGCCCACTGTGGACATGACCACGGGTTGGGGCGCCCCCTTGGGCGCCTCCTGATAGAAAGTTGGGGCGGTGCTAAGTAGGAGTCGTCCCTTCCACTCTCCTATTTATACTAAAATTATCATAGTTGGTATAAAGATTCAGACAAGTAATTCAATGAACTTCTATAAAATATTCGAAGCTAATTCAACATTGATCGGTCACTGATTCAGTAATGAAATTATACTTTCTAACTAAAATACAACATTGATCGGTCACTGATTTTGTACTAATATGCGGAGCAGCTTTACCATTGATTAATCGCTGGCTCAGGAAAATAACTTCTGGTTGCTATTTAAACTACTATGGTAGAGGGATTCAACTCTACATTTAGTCAACTCTCACCATAGTGCCTCTTTTATGCACATTCCTTCCTCCTTCGAATGACAACAGCAGGTAGCACACAAGCAAGCTTCTAGCATGATCTCCTAATGTTCTCTTCAGGTATTTCAGTTCTTCACTGCCTTGCAACGAACCTATAGGAACCCAAAAGAGCAAGCTAGGATGGGAGTGGAGGTGAACCAAATCAAGAATGCAAGGGAGATAAAAGGAAGTATGGGTCACCTGGTTTGAATGAATGTGTGGTCACCTGAAGATCTGATTCCTTGCCCGCATCAGAAACTCTTCCTCTCCCAAGGATTTGTGTTCAAGAAACAACTCAATATAAAAAAAGTGCATTACCCTATAGTTTTTACTCCCAACCAAATCGACCATCCTTCAGTTTCAATACATCGATCTAATTTGAGTCTTCTGAGATACCCCAAATATGATTTTAGGTGAATAAATAGATATGCACAAAAACACGTTGTAGACACGTTTTTCAGTTGGGATTCAGGAGAAACATGCTTATATGCAAATAATGAGTATGAAAGCCTGCTTCATTATATTGGAGAAATCATAACAGACATGTTTATTATCCCAGATCACATAATTATTATTAAGCATGTAACGTATGCACATACATGCTTTGACGAAGACGAAACCGAGCTGAAGATTAGGCAACTCTGCGGCTCATCCATCCACCATGGGGGAGCCCTATGCCGCCTTCGCGAACCCAACCTTCATGTTGCCATAGTCGAATACGGCATGGTAGGCTCCCATGAATATATCGCCCAGGATCCTACAACAGCAAGTCCTCACTCTTAGAGTCAGCACAACAGTTTCGTGGAACATTTGCTTCCAGTATTTCAGAGGTGTTTAGCGCTCCCAACGACTGCAGATAAATCTCTCAGATGAAGAAACCTTAATTACTAACCCGTCTGTGTTATGAGAGTGCAATAGTACACTAAGAAGAGGTCAATGTCGATAAAAGCAGAAGGCTCTGAGTGTTGGGGATCGTTGCAGAATTTTAAAATTTTCTACGCATCACCAAGATCCATCTATGGAGTTTACTAGCAACGAGGGGAAAGGAGTGCATCTACATACCCTTGTAGATCGCGAGCGGAAGCGTTCAAGTGAACGGGGTTGATGGAGTCGTACTCGTCGTGATCCAAATCACCAATGACCGAGTGCCGAACGGACGGCACCTCCGCGTTCAACACACATACGGAGCAGCGACGTCTCCTCCTTCTTGATCCAGCAAGGGGGAAGGAGAGGTTGATGGAGATCCAGCAGCACGACGGCGTGGTGGTGGAAGTAGCGGGGATCCCGACAGGGCTTCGCCAAGCGCAAGCGGGAGAGAGAGGTGTCACGGGAGGGAGAGGGAGGCGCCAGGGGCTAGGGTACAGCAGCCCTCCCCCCCTTTATATAGGCCCCCTGGGGGGGCGCCGGCCCCTGGGATCCCATCTACAGGGGGGGCGGCGGCCAAGGGGGGAAACTCCCCCCCCCCCCAAGTCAGGTGGGGCGCCCCCAACCCCCAGGGTTTCCAACCCTAGGCGCAGGGGGAGGCCCATGGGGGGCGCACCAGCCCACCAGGGGCTGGTTCCCCTCCCACTTCAGCCCATGGGGCCCTCCGGGATAGGTGGCCCCACCCGGTGGACCCCCGGGACCCTTCCGATGGTCCCGGTACAATACCGATAACCCCCGAAACTTTCCCGGTGGCCGAAACTAGACTTCCTATATATAATTCTTCACCTCCGGACCATTCCGGAACTCCTCGTGACATCCGGGATCTCATCCGGGACTCCGAACAACTTTCGGGTTTCCGCATACTAATATCTCTACAACCCTAGCGTCACCGAACCTTAAGTGTGTAGACCCTACGGGTTCGGGAGACATGCAGACATGACCGAGACGCCTCTCCGGTCAATAACCAACAGCGGGATCTGGATACCCATGTTGGTTCCCACATGTTCCACGATGATCTCATCGGATGAACCACGATGTCGAGGATTCAATCAATCCCGTATACAATTCCCTTTGTCAATCGGTACGTTACTTGCCCGAGATTCGATCGTCGGTATCCCAATACCTTGTTCAATCTCATTACCGGCAAGTCACTTTACTCGTACCGTAATGCATGATCCCGTGACTAACTCCTTAGTCACATTGAGCTCATTATGATGATGCATTACCGAGTGGGCCCAGAGATACCTCTCCGTCATACGGAGTGACAAATCCCAGTCTCGATCCGTGCCAACCCAACAGACACTTTCGGAGATACCCGTAGTGCACCTTTATAGTCACCCAGTTACGTTGTGACGTTTGGCACACCCAAAGCACTCCTACGGTATCCGGGAGTTGCACGATCTCATGGTCTAAGGAAATGATACTTGACATTGAAAAAGCTCTAGCAAACGAACCACACGATCTTTGTGCTATGCTTAGGATTGGGTCTTGTCCATCACATCATTCTCCTAATGATGTGATCCCGTTATCAATGACATCCAATGTCCATAGTCAGGAAACCATGACTATCCGTTGATCAACGAGCTAGTCAACTAGAGGCTCACTAAGGACATGTTGTGGTCTATGTATTCACACATGCATTACGATTTCTGGATAACACAATTATAGCATGAAGAATAGAGAATTATCATGAACAAGGAAATATAATAATAACCATTTTATTATTGCCTCTAGGGCATATTTCCAACAGTCTCCCACTTGCACTAGAGTCAATAATGTAGTTACATTGTGATGAATCGAACACCCATAGAGTTCTGTTGTTGATCATGTTTTGCTCTAGGGAGAGGTTTAGTCAACGGATCTGCTACATTCAAGTCCGTATGTACTTTACAAATATCTATGTCTCCATTCTGAACACTTTTACGAATGGAGTTGAAGCGACGCTTGATATGCCTGGTCTTCCTGTGAAACCTGGGCTCCTTGGCAAGGGCAATAGCTCCAGTGTTGTCACAGAAGAAAGTCATCGGGCCCGACGCATTGGGAATCACCCCTAGGTCGGTAATGAACCCCTTCATCCAGATTGCTTCTTGCGCTGCCTCTGAGGCTGCCATGTACTCCGCTTCACATGTAGATCCCGCCATGACGCTTTGCTTGCAACTGCACCAGCTTACTGCTCCTCCATTCAAAATATACACGTATCCGGTTTGTGACTTCGAGTCATCCAGATCTGTGTCGAAGCGAGCGTCGACGTAACCCTTTACGACGAGCTCTTCGTCACCTCCATAAACGAGAAACATATCCTTAGTCCTCTTCAGGTACTTCAGGATATTCTTGACCGCTGTCCAGTGTTCCATGCCGGGATTACTTTGGTACCTTCCTACCAAACTTACGGCAAGGTTTACATCAGGTCGGGTACACAGCATGGCATACATAATAGACCCTATGGCCGAGGCATAGGGGATGACACTCATCTTTTCTCTATCTTCTGCCGTGGTCGGGCATTGAGCCGTGCTCAATTGCACACTTTGCAATACAGGCAAGAACCCCTTCTTGGACTGATCCATATTGAACTTCTTCAATATCTTGTCAAGGTACGTACTCTGTGAAAGACCAATGAGGCGTCTTGATCTATCTCTATAGATCTTGATGCCTAATATATAAGCAGCTTCTCCAAGGTCCTTCATTGAAAAACACTTATTCAAGTAGGCCTCTATACTTTCCAAGAATTCTATATCATTTCCCATCAATAGTATGTCATCCACATATAATAAGAGAAATGCTACAGAGCTCCCACTCACTTTCTTGTAAACACAGGCTTCTCCATAAGTCTGTGTAAACCCAAACGCTTTGATCATCTCATCAAAACGAATGTTCCAACTCCGAGATGCTTGCACCAGCCCATAGATGGAGCGCTGGAGCTTGCATACCTTGTTAGCATTCTTAGGATCGACAAAACCTTCCGGCTGCATCATATACAATTCTTCCTTAAGAAAGTCGTTAAGGAATGCCGTTTTGACGTCCATTTGCCATATCTCATAATCATAGAATGCGGCAATTGCTAACATGATTCGGACGGACTTCAGCTTCGCTACGGGTGAGAAAGTCTCATCGTAGTCAACCCCTTGAACTTGTCGATAACCCTTAGCGACAAGTCGAGCCTTATAGATGGTCACATTACCATCCGCGTCTGTCTTCTTCTTAAAGATCCATTTATTTTCTATGGCTCGCCGATCATCGGGCAAGTCAGTCAAAGTCCATACTTCGTTTTCATACATGGATCCTATCTCGGATTTCATGGCTTCTAGCCATTTGTCGGAATCCGGGCCCGCCATCGCTTCTTCATAGTTCGAAGGTTCACCGTTGTCTAACAACATGATTTCCAGGACAGGGTTGCCGTACCACTCTGGTGCGGAACGTGTCCTTGTGGACCTTCGAAGTTCAGCAGTAACTTGATCTGAAGCTTCATGATCATCATCATTAACTTCCTCCCCAGTCGGTGTAGGCACCACAGGAACATCTTCCCGCGCTGCGCTACTTTCCGGTTCGGAAGGGGCGACTATCACCTCATCAAGTTCCACTTTCCTCCCACTTAATTCTTTCGAGAGAAACTCCTTCTCCAGAAAGGACCCGTTCTTGGCAACAAAGATCTTGCCTTCGGATCTGAGGTAGAAGGTATACCCAATGGTTTCCTTAGGGTATCCTATGAAGACGCATTTTTCCGACTTGGGTTCGAGCTTTTCAGGTTGAAGTTTCTTGACATAAGCATCGCATCCCCAAACTTTTAGAAACGACAGCTTAGGTTTCTTCCCAAACCATAATTCATACGGTGTCATCTCAACGGATTTCGACGGAGCCCTATTTAAAGTGAATGCGGCAGTCTCTAAAGCATAGCCCCAAAATGAGAGCGGTAGATCGGTAAGAGACATCATAGATCGCACCATATCCAATAGAGTGCGATTACGACGTTCAGACACACCATTTCGCTGAGGTGTTCCAGGCGGCGTGAGTTGTGAAACGATTCCACATTTCCTTAAGTGTGTGCCAAATTCGTGACTTAAATATTCCCCTCCACGATTTGATCACAGGAACTTTATTTTCCTGTCACGTTGATTCTCAACCTCACTCTGAAATTCCTTGAACTTTTCAAAGGTTTCAGACTTGTGTTTCATTAGGTAGACATACCCATATCTACTTAAATCATCAGTGAGAGTGAGAACATAACGATAGCCACCGCGAGCCTCAACACTCATTGGACCGCACACATCAGTATGTATGATTTCCAATAAGTTGGTTGCTCGCTCCATTGTTCCGGAGAACGGAGTCTTGGTCATCTTACCCATGAGGCATGGTTCGCACGTGTCAAATGATTCATAATCAAGAGTGTCGGAGTAAATGGCCACGGGTAGCCTAACTGACTACCCCTGGTTCTTCAGAAAAATTATCAGGCCTTTGGGCCTCCCAACGCCCCAAGCATTGGACCCCCTTCCCTGGTCGGCTGCCTCTGAAGCCGACTCCCGGAAGGCGGCCCAGCCTCAAGCGACCTCCCTCCCCTAGACAACCGCGGGGTGGCCGACTCCAAGAAGCCGGCCTCAAAGAACGCCGACTCCAAGAAGCCGGCCGAGACCACAACCACCAAAAGCCGCTCCCACATAACGGTGACAAGACGGGGTGTGGCCACAGTGCGGCCCACTACCCCCGAAGCCCGAGGCGGGCATGGCTACAGGAGGCCGTACGGGACAGCCGCCTCCCGTGCGGCTCGGCACTGTAGCCATGCTAGCCTCAACGTCATCCACGACAGACTCCCGTACGGCCCGCGGGCGGCGGGCCCCTTCAGCCAGAGAGAGGCGTAAAGGTGGCCCGGCCTTTCCCAGTCGGCCAAGGGCGTAGCCGGCCCCCAGAAGCCGGCTACCCCTTCCCTCGAAGCATGCGCCACATTAAGGAGACAAGACGAGGTAAGGCTACAGTGAGAGCCCCCGAGGCGGCCCACTGTAGCCACGCTTACCTCGACGAAGCCCTCATCATCAAGGGCGAGGCTACAGTAAGCAGCCGCCGACAAGACCCTAGGCGGTGGGGCCGGCCTGTCGACCAAGAAGCCGGTAGCCGGCGGGACCCACCAGTCGGCGGGACCCAACAGCCGGCGGAGAAGCCGGCGAACGTAGACACTGACGGCTGGGACCAGTGCCCAGCCGGATTACCATTGTACCCCCGGGGGGTAGGCCTATATAAACCCCCCGGAGCACCCATGCAAAGGGTTGGCTTCTAAGCATAGCACACACACCATAGATAGAGAGAAGTTAGAGCTAGCCTTGTTCTTCTTCTCCCTTGAACCCCAAAACAGCTCTAGGAGCGATTGTAGCTACCTTTCCTGATCTCGTGATCATGCGGAGACCCCGCAGAGCAGGACTAGGGGTGTTATCTCCTCGGAGAGCCCCGAACCTGGGTAAGATCCGCCGGCGTGCATGTCTTCGCCTCATCCCGTTTCCAGACACCGGCGACGTCTTATTGGCACCCACAATGATAAGCCACCCGTTGGCATATGTCGCACCAACCACCCGACATTTGGCGCCCACCGTGGGGCCAGGTGCACCGTCGTCCGGAGACCTGTTCTGGACGGGAACCCTCTTCCTCCCCCGCGAGCGCAGCCAGCCTGCTGCGCCCAATGGCGTTTGCCCCGACGCGCTGCAAGGCGTCGACGACGCCTGCGCGGCAAGCCGCCTCGCCGATCTGCTAGGCGAGACTCGCATCTCCGACGAGCCTGCGTCCCACGCAGGCACGGACTACCCCGAGAGCCGCCTCGTCAGCCTCCTCGACCAGCTTCACGTCTCCAGCGAGCATGCTGCAGATGTGGAGTCGGTCGGCTCCACCGACCCGATGCTTGTCGACTCCGACACCGCATCGCTTGACGCCTACCCCTCCGACGTGGTGGTCTTCGACGACCCCCTCCCTCGAGCTGACAGCGGCAGCAGCGCTGTCACCGAAGTGCTGGTCATCAGCCACGTCGCCAACTCGGGCGAGAACGCCCACGACGCCCTGCAAGCGGCGATGCACGACCTCTCCGTCCCCATCCCGGCCGATGCCGACGCCGAGACCCTGGAGGCACGCCGCCTCGCCCTCATCGCGGAGGGCCAGAAGATAGCCTCCATGAGACGCCTCACCGAGGCCCACCAGCGCGAAGTCGACCGCGCCGCCTTCGGTACGCCGCCGCCTAGCAGCCCGAGCCGAGCCGGCTTCGTCCAGAAGCGCGGCGCGGCCGTCGCCAGCATGCTGGGGGCAGATCGCCCCGTCTACGCCACTCCGCTCGAGAATCTGCGAGCCGCCCAGGCGGCCGCAGAAGAGCTCAATGGGCTGGGAGCCGATGAGCTCCCTTACATGACAAGACGGATCCAGCAGCTGATCGACGCGGCTGCAGAACGGCACGAAGCCGGCGCCCGTGCTGATAGTCATCCCCCGCGCCGGGAACACGCCGCGACGTCCCGCTCGCTGACTGCGAGCGGCGCGCGCCAGAAGAAAGACAAGGAGCCGGCTGCCAGCCGCAGCCGGACTCGCATCACCATCGAGCGCGACGCGGAGGGCCGCCCTCGAGCAGTAGAGCACCAAGGAAATCTGCCTCCTCCCCCGCCTCGAAGAGAAAGACGCCTCACTCCGCCGCCTGTCACACACCCGACTCTTGGCGACCGACTCGGCCGCTGAGAAGGAGTCGGCGAGAACGACGCCCGCCACAGGATCGACCGCCTTGCTCAATCCTTGGCGTTAGAAGAAGAAGACGATGTCGGCCCGCCATGCTTTGGCCCCCGCATCCGCGACGAGCCCTTCCCCAAAGGGTTCTCGCTCCCCCGAGACACACCCAAGTACAACGGCTCAGTGAAGCCGGAAGATTGGCTCATCGACTACTCCACGGCCGTCAGCATAGCCAACGGCAACCGGCGCGTCGCCGTGAAGTACGTCCCCCTCATGCTGCAAGGCACAGCACGCACATGGCTCAACAGCCTCAAGCCCTACAGCATCAACAGTTGGCTAGACTTCACAGAAGTCTTCGTTCGCAACTTCACCAGCACCTACAAGCGGCCTCCCAAGCCTCGCCAGCTCTCCCTTTGCGTCCAAGGGCCCAACGAGTCGACCCGCGACTACCTCACGCGATGGGCCGAGCTCCGCAACTCCTGCGAGGGGGTGCACGAGGTCCAGGCCATCGAGTACTTCACCGCCGGGTGCCGAGAGGGCACCCTCCTCAAGCACCGACTCCTCTGCGACGAGCCGGCTACCCTCGATGAGTTACTGGTCATCGCCGACAAGTACGCCACCGCCGACTCCTCAATGAAGACCGAACTCCGAGTAGACGCCTCGGGGAAGGTGATTGCTCCGGCTCCCAAGACGCCGGCCGGCGACCCTAATCGGCGCCCCTACCAGAACGACCACAAGCGCAAGGCCCCCATGCCGACTTCCTCCAGTCGGTAGGTGGCCACCGTTGAAGATGAGCAGCCCGAAGAACGGCCCGCTCCCAAGAAGAAGGGCGGCCGGCTTTCTCCTACGAATAGGCTCTTGATGCCCCCTGCAAATTCCACAGCGGCGCGAAGCCGTCCAACCACACAACCCGGAAATGCCATTGGCTCACCCGCATCACCAAGGGCGAGGGGATGTTGCCGCCTCCGCCTCCCGGCCCGCCGCCTCCAGCCCCCCAGCAGCCGGCAGCTCGGCCGGCAGTCGACGCCATCCAAGACGAATTCCCCGAAGAGCACGCCGCCTACGTCGTCTTCACCAGTCAAGCCGACGACAAGCGCAGCCGACGCCGACAGCATCAAGAAGTGAATGCAGTCGCCTCCAGCACCCCCGAGTTCATGCACTGGTCGGAGAAGCCGGTCAGCTGGAGCCAGGCCGACCACCCAGAGGTGATGCTTTCGCCTGGCTCCTATGCAATGGTCTTAGATGTCACCCTCGCAACGGAGAGGCGAGCTGCCCGATTCTCCCGCGTCCTGATAGATGGCGGAAGCAGTATCAACATACTGTACCGCGATACTATGGAGAAGCTGAACATCAAAGCGAAGCAGCTCATGCCGAGCCGCACCGTCTTCCATGGTATCGTCCCCGGCCTGTCTTGCTCCCCAATCGGCAAGATCGAAATGGATGTTCTCTTCGGAGACAAAGATCATTTCCGCCGAGAAGCGATATGGTTTGAGGTAGTGGATTTGGAGAGCCCCTATCATGCACTGCTTGGCCGACCTGCTCTGGCCAAGTTCATGGCTGTGCCACACTACGCCTACCTGAAGATGAAGATGCCGAGCTCGAAGGGGATCATCACGGTAGCCGGCGATTACAAGAAGTCCATCGAGTGCGCCATGGCCAGTAGCCGGCTGGCCGAGTCCCTCGTGGTGGCAGAAGAGAAGAAGATGTTGGAACGGGTTGTGGCCATGGCCGACAAGCAGCCGGCCCTATCCCCCAACCCCAAAGATGGTGATGCGCAGGGCTCCTTCCAGCCTGCCAAAGAGACAAAGAAGATACCTCTGGACCCGGAGAACCCGGAGAGGTTCGCTGTCATTGGGGCGAACTTGGACAGTAAATAGGAAGGCGAGCTCGTCGAGTTCCTCCGTGAGAATCGAGACATCTTTGCATGGTCCCCAAAGGACATGCCGGGTGTCCCGAAGGATTTCGCCGAGCACAAATTACATGTCCGAGCCGACGCGAAGCCGGTCAAGCAACCCCTCCGCCGACTGTCCGAAGAGAAGCGAAGAATCGTGGGAGAAGAGATAGCCCGGCTCCTTGCCGCTGGCTTTATCATGGAAGTATTCTTTCCAGAATGGCTTGCCAACCCAGTTCTGGTTCTGAAGAAGAATAACAAATGGCGAATGTGTATAGACTACACCAGTTTGAACAAGGCCTGCCCAAAGGATCCGTTTGCTCTGCCACGGATTGACCAAGTAATAGACTCCACAGCCGGATGCGAGCTGTTAAGTTTTTTGGATGCGTACTCAGGGTACCATCAGATCAAGTTGGACCCAGCTGACCGCTGAAGACTGCCTTCATCACACCCTTTGGAGCTTTCTGCTACCTGACTATGACATTCGGCTTGAGGAATGCCGGTGCCACTTTTCAGCGTTGGATGCAGAAATGCCTCTTGAAACAACTCGGCAGAAATGCCCACGTCTATGTAGACGACATTGTGGTGAAGACAGAGAAGCGCGGTACCTTGCTGGAAGACCTGAAAGAAACATTCGCCAACTTGCGCCGATTCCAAATCAAGCTCAACCCTGAGAAGTGCGTGTTCGGAGTGCCAGCCGGCCAGTTGCTAGGTTTCCTGGTCTCCGAACGCGGCATCGAATGCAACCCCGTCAAGATCAAGGCCATCGAGAGGATGGAGATTCCCACCAAGCTGCGAGATGTGCAGAAGTTCACCGGCTGCCTAGCCTCCCTGAATAGTTTTATCAGCCGACTAGGAGAGAAGGCTCTCCCCTTGTACCGACTCATGAAGAAGTCCACTCACTTCGAGTGGAATGATCAAGCCGACCAAGCCTTCCATGAGTTGAAGAAAATGTTGACCACTCCGCCTGTCCTGGCAGCGTCGACTGAGAAGGAGCCCATGCTCCTCTACATCGCCGCGACTAGCCGAGTCGTCAGCACTGTTGTTGTGGTCCAGCGCCCGGAGGAAGGCCGAGCCCAGCTAGTCCAGAGGCCGGTGTACTATCTCAGCGAAGTATTATCCAGCTCTAAGCAAAATTACCCGCACTACCAGAAGATGTGCTATGGGGTATACTTCGCTGCCAAGAAACTGAAGCCCTACTTCCAAGAGCACCCCATCACGGTCGTGTGCACTGCCCCGCTCGCCGAAATCATAGGCAGCCGGGATGCATCCGGCCGGGTGGCTAAATGGGCCATTGCATTGGCGCCCTACACAATCTTCTATCAACCCCGCACCGCCATCAAGTCGCAAGCATTGGCCGACTTCCTCGTCGACTGGGCCGAGACCCAGTACCTACCGCCGGCTCCCGACTCTACCCATTGGCGGATGCACTTTGACGGGTCCAAGATGCGCACCGGCTTGGGAGCCGGCATCGTCCTCACCTCTCCCAAAGGCGACAAGCTCAAGTACACACTGCAGATCCACTTCGCCGCCTCCAACAACGTGGCCGAGTACAAGGCGCTCGTACATGGGCTCCGGCTAGCCAAAGAACTTGGCATACGCCGGATCCTGTGCTACGGCGACACAGACTTGGTGGTCCAGCAATCGTCTGGCGACTGGGATGCCAAGGATGCGAACATGGCGAGCTATCGATTCCTCGTCCAGCAGATAAGCGGATACTTCGAAGGGTGCGAGTTCCTTCACGTGCCAAGGGCCGACAACGACCAAGCAGATGCCCTAGCACGGATCGGCTCCACCCGACAAGCCATACCGACTGGCGTCTCCCTCCAGCGCCTCCTCAAGCCGTCCATCAAGCCGTCTCCAGAGTCTGATTCCATCTTCGTACCGCCTGCGCCAGATACAGCCGGATCTGACTGGAGAAACCCCGCAGGTGGCACGGGGACTTCGACAACTGGCCCGGGGACTGCCGTAGTCGCACCCGGCCCGGGGACTTCAGAGCCCGGCCCGAGGACTGCAGCAGTCGGCCCGGGGACTGCAACGACACAAGAAGCGGTGGCCGACTCCAGTTCCACGCCGCCCAACCCACCCACCCGAGTCATGGTGGCTACATTAACAGAAGAAGAAGTCACAGCTCCGTCATGGGCCCAGCCCATCCTCAAGTTCCTAGTCAGCAGAGAGCTGCCGGCTGATGAGATCTCAGCAAGACTAGTGCAACGACGAGCCGCAGCATACACAATAATCAACAGAGAGCTTGTGAAGCGCAGCGTCACTGGAGTCCTCCAGCGTTGTGTTGAGCCAGAAAAAGGAGTGGCAATCCTCAAAGACATCCACCAAGGCGAATGCGGCCACCACGCAGCCTCAAGATCACTCGTGGCCAAGGCTTTCCGCCATGGTTTCTTTTGGCCGACTGCCTTGGAGGATGCTAAAGAAATAGTCAAGAGTTGCAGAGGATGCCAAGTTTTTAGTTCCAAGCAACACCTGCCGGCTTCTGCACTCAAGACCATTCCCCTCACTTGGCCTTTTGCCGTCTGGGGACTGGACATGGTGGGCCCTTTCAAGACAGCCCGCGGCGGCTTGACACATCTACTGGTCGCGGTGGACAAGTTCACAAAGTGGATCGAAACAAAGCTGATTAAGAAGCTGAACGGGCCGACTGCCGTGACATTCATCACCGACATCACCACTCGGTACGGCGTGCCGCACAGCATCATCACCGACAACGGCACGAACTTCGCCAAAGGAGCACTGGCACGTTTCTGCGCGACGCAGGGCATCCGACTGGACTTAGCGTCCCTTGCCCACCCGCAGTCAAACGGCCAGGTCGAGCGAGCAAATGGACTCATCCTCTCCGGCATCAAGCCCCGACTGGTTGTACCACTGGAGCGATCGGCCGGCTACTGGCTCAATGAGCTGCCGGCTGTCCTCTGGAGCCTGCGCACTACACCCAACAAGTCAACCGGCTTCACTCCATTTTTCCTCGTGTACGGTGCCGAGGCTGTCATCCCAACAGACATCGAGTTCGACTCGCCTCGGATCACCATGTACACGGAGGAGGAGGCCAAGGAAGCAAGAGAAGACGGCGTCGACCTATTGGAAGAAGGCCGGCTGTTAGCACTCAGCCGGTCCGCCATCTACCAGCAAGGGCTGCGTCGCTACTACAACCGCAAGGTCAAGCCAAGATCCTTCCAAGAGGGCGACCTTGTGCTCCAGCTGATCCAGCGAACAGCCGGCCAGCACAAGCTCTCGGCCCCTTGGGAAGGCCCCTTCGTCGTCAGCAAGGCACTCGGCAACGACTCCTACTACTTGATCGACGCACAAAAACCAAGAGCACGCAAGAGAGACGACTCCGGCAAGGAGTCGGAGCGACCATGGAACGCAAACCTCCTGAGACGATTTTACAGTTGAAAGCAGTATGTATCATGCTACCCTTTTGTATTAAGTACAAACCAACAGGCCCCCCGAACAGTACTCGGGGACTGCCTTTGTTTATCTATGAATGACTAGTGTCATATCCATGAATGTATTATTACATTTGAATTCTTGTCTGGCACCGGGTTCGACTAGTCGGCCCGGGGACTGGCCGCCTTGAGCCATATAGAAAGTTCTACCTAAAGTCAGAAAAGTAGTGTGCCGGCTCCCGAGTCCCCTCTTGTTGAAAGTCGCAGCTCGAAGAACCGACTGTCCGACTAGCAAGAGGCAAGACAGAAAGGATGCCCACACGAAAAATGGCTAAGGAACAACAGACCTATATAGCAAAGAGTCGGCCTCCAAACATGCCTGCCGGCTGTCAAAACAGCCGGCTGGCTGGCTTCCTAAAAACTTAGCTTTAGTCCTGCAAAGCTAAAGTACTCCCCCCCCCCCAATTGGCCAAGCACTCCTCTAGCTACAGATTGTAGAGAACCTGTTGGACTGGGGAGGCGGCAACCAAGGGAGGGCGGCAAAGGAAACAACAGAAGGACAAAAAGCAAAAGTACAAGGAAAGGCCAAATGCATAAGTTATATATACATAATAAGCCCCCAACAGGCTGGCAACAGACATAGGTTCGAATACACCCAGTGGGTGGAATTGTGCAGACTTAACCAAACATTGTTCCAAAAGTAACAAGACAGGAAAACAAAAGACGACAGACTAAGGCGCGGTGCGGAGGCCGAGCTGGTTGGTGAAGGCGGCCTCGCCGGCTGAAGGAGTGGCCGCCTAGCGGGTCTCGGCTTGATCACCACCTACGGCAGGCGACGCACTCGCGCGCGACGTGGTGCTGGAGGTGCGGTCAGGCTGAGGCTGGCCGGCTGCTCCACCAGCCGGCTCGGCGTCTTCACCCTCCTCCTCCTCTTCTTCACCCTCATCGCTGGAGTCGATCTCCTCCGCCGAGTCTTCGCCGTCCGCCGGGTTCAGACCGAACCACTCCTCCGGCTGGGCGACACCGTTGTCATCCACCTCGGGGGCGAAGACGCTGGTGTCGGTGTAGTCGGCGATTGCCGAAGCCCGCTGGATGATGGCCGGCCGCGCCGGCTCCAGCTCCGTGTCGGCTTGCTGCCGCCAGGTAGCCAGCTGGTCCAGGCTCAGGCCGGGATACCAGGCCTTGACGAACTCCAGCACCCGCCTGGCACCGGAGTGAGCCGCCGAGGCCTTCCAAGCTTCGAAGCGGCCGACTGCCACCTCCAGCCAGTCGGCAGTCCGACTGGGGGTGCGAGGAACCACTTGGCCGGGCCAGAGGGCGGCCAAGACTTGCGCCCCGGCACGCTGAAGCCGGCGGAGCAGTCGGTGAGCCGGCTGGATGCGGGCCTGGATCGCCAGGAGCTGTTCCTCCAGCGAGCGGCCGGCGGTTGGCGAGATCTCAAAGCCAGCCTGCCTTCGCGCTTGGCGACGGGCTTCGATGGTCTGGTTGGCAGCAGTAGAATAGCTAGGGAAATACTCTGCGCAAGAAAGAAGAAGAAAGGAAGAAAAGAACACCAAAATCAGAAAACAAGCCAAAGTGGCAGATGGCAAGAAAGGACGAAGAGGTAGGCGGCTTACCGTCAACCAGATCTTCGATCTGGCCATAGCCAGAGATCAGAGTCTGCCTGGCCTCAGCCCAGCCAGCCGCCTCCGTCTCGTACTCGGCCTGGAGAGTGGCTTCGCGGTCCTGCACAGCCTTCAGAGCCGCCTTGTGGCCTTCCTCCTGGTCGGCCAACTTCTTGGCCAGGCGGTCGCGTTCCTGCACCAAGGCGGCGAGCTCGGCGTCCTTGGCACGAAGGGCAGTCTGGGACTCCCCCAACTGTGCCCTCAGACTGGCGTTGGCCGCTGCAGAGACGGCAGAAGAAGAAAGAACAGTAAGAAGAAGTCGTCAAGGAAGATCCGACCCGACTGCTCAGCAGTCGGCCCGAATCTCGGGGACTACACCCAGTGGGTGCGCTGACGCGCCCCCACATGAGACAAAGAGCTAAGCACGTACCTCGGCTCTCAGTAAGGTCGGCGGTCTTCTGGGTCAGCTCCCGAGCCTGGGAGTTGAAGGCGGCCGCACGAAGATTGTGGTAGTCCTGCAAGGTAGGCAGAAGACCGGAGTAAGAACAAGAATAGCAAAGACAAATCCTCCAAAAAGTTCCAAGCCGCCTGCTCAGCAGCCGACTCGGAACTCGGGGACTACACCCAGTGGGTGCGCTGACGCGCCCCCACGGAAGAAATCAAGATCAAGAGAAGCTAGATGGGAAGACTAACCCGGATGGCCGCCCGTGTCGCGAGAAACTCATCGGTGAACTGCCTCAGCGCCGCGGCTTGGCCCTGGAGCCGGATCCGGACGTCCTGCGCAGCCACGTTCATCACGGCCGTCCCTCCGCCTGGCGTCCACCCTAAGGTTGCGCCGGCCGCCTCCGCATCCTGGGCCGACGAGCTGGAGCCCTCGGCCGGCTGTGGCTCCGACGCGGCCTTCTGTGGCTCCGACGCGGCCTTCCCCGCGCGCCGGCTCGGCGGCATCCGGACCACCATCTCAGTCCTCGCGGCCGGCTCGCCCCCCGCCGACTGTGTAGGCGGCTGATCAGGCCGGCCGCCTTGAGCCGCCCCAGTTGGCGGGGTCAGCACCGGCGCCCTCTCCAGGATGATGACGTCGTCGTCTCTCCCCAGCCCTGGCTGGTCGCCGCTGGCTCCTTCTGGCGAGGGCTCCATGGACCCCGGCGCCGCAACGCGCAGAGGGGTGACCATCAGGACCTCCCCCGCTGCTTCTGCAGCTGCAGCCTCCGCTTGGGCCCTGGCAGCAGCGTCGGCAAGCACCTTCGCCGCCTCCTCCTCCAGCGCCGCCTGGGCGGCGGCCGCCTTCCGTGCCTCCGCCTCTCGCGCCTCCCGTTCCGCCCGCGCCTCCCGCGCGTTCTGTTCTGTCGCCTCCTGAAGGTCGGCCCGGGGGTCCACACGGCGAGTGGTGCTCCCAAACCCCCTCGGCGACTCGACAACGGAGGCAGCAGCCGCCCGCTCAAGCGACAGGGGAGCTCTGATCATTGGAGAAAAAGACAATGGCTCAAGAACCACCAGAGAAAAAAAAAGAGTATACGAAAAAAAAGTGAACTTACGCCGACACGGTCTGCGGTTGCTTCACCGTCTAGCGGAAGCGAGCCGCCTTCGCGGCCGCCTCCTCCCGCCTGGTTGCTACCACCCCGCTCCTGGGTTTCTTCGTCCGACTGCCGAACAAACCCTGGGCGGCGCGACGCTTCTGCCCTCCGCCTCGAGCAGGCGGTGCAGCGGAGGAACCCGCGCCGCGTCCAGAAGCCGGCTGGCGGCGCGGGGCGACTTCGGCCTCGTCGTCGTCCGGCCAGTCGTCGAAGGTGACTCCGAGCCCGGAGCCGCCTGCTTCGCCACCGGCTTGGCTGCCACCCGGCTCGATGTTGTCGTCCATGCCGGCCGCCCCCAAGTCGGGGTCCTCCAGATCGTGTTCGGTCCGGTCGGGGACGAATCGACGCTCCGCGTCTGACCCGCCGGCCGGCCGAAGAAGAGGGCTCTGTCGAAAAACGAGCCGACTAAGTTAAAGTCGGCCAAGAGGAACTCGGCAACAAAGTCAAAAGAAAAAGAAGAGCCAAGGAAAGCATACCGTGGGCGGTGGATTGGCTCGGCTGTATGGTTCCTTGCCGAACTGCCACTCTTCGGAGAATTTGCACTTCGCAAGGTAGTTCACCATATAGGCGACCTCCTCGCGCGGCATCTCCTTGGTGCACATTCGGCTCGGATCGAGCTGGCCGCTCATCTGACAGATCAGATGAGGCCGGCTCTGGAGCGGAAGAACCCGGCGCGTGACGAATGCGGCCAGCAGGTCGGGCCCCGTCAAGCCCTCCGACTGGGTCAGCACTCGCACTCGGGCGACGGCTGCGGACCCGGCCGGCGTCAGAGTCATGGCCCGGAAGGACCACTGGGGCCGCCTGCCCGCTGGTGGGCCGGCTACGTAAGCCGGCAAGTTGATGTAGTCGCCCCGCAGGGCGATGTTCAGCACGTAGAAGTACGATTTTTGCCACTTCTTCACCGATTGGATCAGCGTGATGACGAGGAAGGGGTTGTCGGCGACCGACCTCCGCGACGCGATGAAGGCGCCAGTCTGAGCCGCACGCCCTGCATGCGCGTGCCCAGCTTGGACTGGAAGAACTCCCCCCAGAGCTCGAGGGTGGGGAGGACGCCGAGGTAGCCCTCGCACAGGGTGACGAAGGCAGACACCAGCACCACCGCGTTTGGGGTGAGGTGGTGTGGCTGGAGCTGGTAGAAATTGAGCCAGGAGCGAAAGAAGGCGCTCACTGGCAGGCCGAAGCCGCGCAAGAAGTGCGAGCGGAAGACCACCCGCTCGCCCTCCTGCGGCTCCGGCGTGATTTCCTTCGTCGGCACGAGGCGGACCTCCACCTTGTCCGCGCTGGGCAGCCGCCGCGTGTTGCGGAGGAACTCGACGTGGTCGTCGTGGACGTTGGAGCCGTCCCAATCCCCGCCATACTGCTCCGTGGCGGGAGGCATGGCGAAAGCGAGCGCGGCGGCGGAGGAATGCGCGGTGGAAGAGCGCGGCGGCGAAGCGCTGTTGCAAGAAACGGCGAGCGAAGAATATAGTGGAGGTAGGAGGAGCGTGCGAGGGCCTGCCGCCCTCCACCTCCCCCTACTTATAGCCTCGCGAGGCAAGGCCGGGGAGGCCGAACGTGGGGGGAGTCGTGGGATTAACTGCACCCACTCCCCCCCCACGCCTCGCGATTATTGCGCATAAAGGCGAGCCGAAACTGCCGCGATAAGGCGTGCGGGCGGTTTCGGGACGCAGACAATCCGCGCATGAGCCAGGGCGCGGACGTGGTGGGCCCCCTCCCTGCAGCGACGTCCCGTCGCGCGCGTGGGCTGGCAGGCTTTCCGGCCAAGAGGGGCCACGTGGTTCGCAGACGGCAAGTGGCCGGCCCGCGGCCCGGTGCACGTACTGGCGGGCTCCCGCCCTCCGACTTCGGAAGTTTTCGACCCAGGCGGCCCGCCTAACCAAAGCCGGCTCCCAGCTGCCGGCTTGCTAAGATGGGAAGCTGATCGAGCTTCTCAACTCCTACTCAACTTCGAAGCCCAATCAGCTTCGGGGACTATTGTCGGAGTAAATGGCCACGGGTAGCCTAACCGACTACCCCTGGTTCTTCAGAAAAATTATCAGGCCTTTGGGCCTCCCAACGCCCCAAGCATTGGACCCCCTTCCCTGGCCGGCTGCCTCTGAAGCCGACTCCCGGAAGGCGGCCCAGTCTCAAGCGACCTCCCTCCCCTAGACAACCGCGGGGTGGCCGACTCCAAGAAGTCGGCCTCAAAGAACGCCGACTCCAAGAAGCCGGCCGAGACCACAACCACCAAAAGCCGCTCCCACATAACGGTGACAAGACGGGGTGTGGCCACAGTGCGGCCCACTACCTCCGAAGCCCGAGGCGGGCATGGCTACAGGAGGCCGTACGGGACAGCCGCCTCCCGTGCGGCTCGGCACTGTAGCCATGCTAGCCTCAACGTCATCCACGACAGACTCCCGTACGGCCCGCGGGCGGCGGGCCCCTTCAGCCAGAGAGAGGCGTAAAGGCGGCCCGGCCTTTCCCAGTCGGCCAAGGGCGTAGCCGGCCCCAGAAACCGGCTACCCCTTCCCTCGAAGCATGCGCCACATTAAGGAGACAAGACGAGGTAAGGCTACAGTGAGAGCCCCCGAGGCGGCCCACTGTAGCCACGCTTACCTCGACGAAGCCCTCATCATCAAGGGCGAGGCTACAGTAAGCAGCCGCCGACAAGAACCTAGGCGGTGGGGCCGGCCTGTCGACCAAGAAGCCGGCAGCCGGCGGGACCCACCAGTCGGCGGGACCCAACAGCCGGCGGAGAAGCCGGCGAACGTAGACACTGACGGCTGGGACCAGTGCCCAGCCGGATTACCATTGTACCCCCGGGGGGTAGGCCTATATAAACCCCCCGGAGCACCCATGCAAAGGGTTGGCTTCTAAGCATAGCACACACACCATAGATAGAGAGAAGTTAGAGCTAGCCTTGTTCTTCTTCTCCCTTGAACCCCAAAACAGCTCTAGGAGCGATTGTAGCTACCTTTCCTGATCTAGTGATCATGCGGAGACCCCGCAGAGCAGGACTAGGGGTGTTATCTCCTCGGAGAGCCCCGAACCTGGGTAAGATCCGCTGGCGTGCATGTCTTCGCCTCATCCCGTTTCCAGGCACCGGCGACGTCTTATTGGCACCCACAATGATAAGCCACCCGTTGGCATATGTCGCACCAACCACCTGACAAAGAGACTCCAAAAGTCCATCTGCATGGAGCTTCTTCATGCGTTTGACACCAATGTGACCAAGGCGGCAGTGCCACAAGTATGTGGGACTATCGTTATCAACTTTACATCTTTTGGTATTCACACTATGAATATGTGTAACATCACGTTCGAGATTCATCAAGAATAAACCATTGACCAGCGGGGCATGACCATAAAACATATCTCTCATATAAATAGAACAACCATTATTCTCGGATTTAAATGAGTAGCCATCTCGAATTAAACGAGATCCAGATACAATGTTCATGCTCAAAGCTGGCACTAAATAACAATTATTGAGGTTTAAAACTAATCCCGTAGGTAAATGCAGAGGTAGCGTGCCGACGGCGATCACATCGACCTTGGAACCATTCCCGACGCGCATCGTCACCTCGTCCTTCGCCAGCCTCCGCTTATTCCGCAGCTCCTGTTTTGAGTTACAAATATGAGCAACCGCACTGGTATGAAATACCCAGGAGCTACTACGAGTACTGGTAAGGTACACATCAATTACATGTATATCACATATACCTTTGGTGTTGCCGGCCTTCTTGTCCGCTAAGTATTTGGGGCAGTTCCGCTTCCAGTGACCACTTCCCTTGCAATAAAAGCACTCAGTCTCAGTCTTGGGTCCATTCTTTGACTTCTTCCCGGCAACTGGCTTACCGGGCACGGCAACTCCCTTGCCGTCCTTCTTGAAGTTCTTCTTGCCCTTGCCTTTCTTGAACTTAGTGGTTTTATTCACCATCAACACTTGATGTTCCTTTTTGATCTCCACCTCCGCTGATTTCAGCATTGAATATACCTCAGGAATGGTCTTTTCCATCCCCTGCATATTGAAGTTCATCACAAAGCTCTTGTAGCTTGGTGGAAGCGACTGAAGGATTCTGTCAATGACCGCGTCATCCGGGAGATTAACTCCCAGCTGAGACAAGCGATTGTGTAACCCAGACATTCTGAGTATGTGCTCACTGACAGAACTATTTTCCTCCATTTTACAACTGAAGAACTTGTCGGAGACTTCATATCTCTCGACCCGGGCATGAGCTTGGAAAACCATTTTCAGCTCTTCGAACATCTCATATGCTCCATGTTTCTCAAAACGCTTTTAGAGCCCCGGTTCTAAGCTGTAAAGCATGCCGCACTGAACGAGGGAGTAATCATCAGCACGTGATTGCCAAGCGTTCATAACGTCTTGGTTCTCTGGGATGGGTGCTTCACCTAGCGGTGCTTCTAGGACATAATCTTTCTTGGCAGCTATGAGGATGATCCTCAGGTTCCGGACCCAGTCTGTATAGTTGCTGCCATCATCTTTCAGCTTGGTTTTCTCTAGGAACGCGTTGAAGTTGAGGGCAACGTGGGCCATTTGATCTACAAGACATATTGTAAAGATTTTAGACTAAGTTCATGATAATTAAGTTCATCTAATCAAATTATTCAATGAACTCCCACTCAGATAGACATCCCTCTAGTCATCTAAGTGAAACATGATCCGAGTTAACTAGGCCGTGTCCGATCATCACGTGAGACGGACTAGTCAAGAACGGTGAACATCTCCATGTTGATCGTATCTTCTATACGACTCATGCTCAACCTTTCGGTCTTCCGTGTTCCGAGGCCATGTCTGTACATGCTAGGCTCGTCAAGTCAACCTAAGTGTATTGCGTGTGTTCCGAGGCCATATCTGTACATGCTAGGCTCGTCAACACCCGTTGTATGCGAACGTTAGAATCTATCACACCCGATCATCACGTGGTGCTTCGAAACAACGAACCTTCGCAACGGTGCACAGTTAGGGGGAACACTTTCTTGAAATTATTATAAGGGATCATCTTACTTACTACCGTTGTTCTAAGCAAATAAGATGCAAAACATGATAAACATCACATGTAATCAAATAGTGACATGATATGGCCAATATCATTCTGCTCCTTTGATCTCCATCTTCGGGGCGCCATGATCATCTTCGTCACCGGCATGACACCATGATCTCCATCATTGTGTCTTCATGAAGTTGTCACGCCAACGATTACTTCTACTTCTATGGCTAACGCGTTTAGCAATAAAGTAAAGTAATTTACATGGCGTTATTCAATGACACGCAGGTCATACAAAAAATAAAGACAACTCCTATGGCTCCTGTCGGTTGTCATACTCATCGACATGCAAGTCGTGATTCCTATTACAAGAATATGATCAATCTCATACATCACATATATCATTCATCACATCTTCTGGCCATATCACATCACAAGGCACATGCTGCAAAAACAAGTTAGACGTCCTCTAATTGTTGTTGCAAGTTATTACGTGGCTTCTATAGGTTTCTAGCAAGAACGTTTCTTACCTACGTAAAACCACAACGTGATATGCCAATTTCTATTTACCCTTCATAAGGACCCTTTTCATCGAATCCGTTTCGACTAAAGTGGGAGAGACAGACACCCGCTAGCCACCTTATGCAACTAGTGCATGTCAGTCGGTGGAACCTGTCTCACGTAAGCGTACGTGTAAGGTCGGTCCGGGCCGCTTCATCCGACAATACCGCCGAAACAAGATAAGACTAGTAGTGGAAAGAAAAATTGACAACATCTACGCCCACAACTGCTTTGTGTTCTACTCGTGCATAGTAACTACGCATAGGCCTGGCTCATGATGCCACTGTTGGGGATCGTTGCAGAATTTTAAAATTTTCTACGCATCACCAAGATCCATCTATGGAGTTTACTAGCAACGAGGGGAAATGAGTGCATCTACATACCCTTGTAGATCGCGAGCGGAAGCGTTCAAGTGAACGGGGTTGATGGAGTCGTACTCGTCGTGATCCAAATCACCGATGACCGAGTGCCGAACGGACGGCACCTCCGCGTTCAACACACGTACGGAGCAGCGACGTCTCCTCCTTCTTGATCCAGCAAGGGGGAAGGAGAGGTTGATGGAGATCTAGCAGCACGACGGCGTGGTGGTGGAAGTAGCGGGGATCCCGGCAGGGCTTCGCCAAGCGCAAGCGGGAGAGAGAGGTGTCACGGGAGGGAGAGGGAGGCGCCAGGGGCTAGGGTACAGCAGCCCTCCCTCCCCCCCCCCCCTTTATATAGGCCCCCTGGGGGGCGGCGGCCAAGGGGGGAAACTTCCCCCCCAAGTCAGGTGGGGCGCCCCCCACCCCCAGGGTTTCCAACCCTAGGCGCAGGGGGAGGCCCATGGCGGGCGCACCAGCCCACCAGGGGCTGGTTCCCCTCCCACTTCAGCCCATGGGGCCCTCCGGGATAGGTGGCCCCACCCGGTGGACCCCCGGGACCCTTCCAGTGGTCCCGGTACAATACCGATAACCCCCGAAACTTTCCCGGTGGCCGAAACTGGACTTCCTATATATAATTCTTCACCTCCGGACCATTCCGGAACTCCTCGTAACGTCCTGGATCTCATCCGGGACTCTGAACAACTTTTGGGTTTTCGCATACTAATATCTCTACAACCCTAGCGTCACCGAACCTTAAGTGTGTAGACCCTACGGGTTCGGGAGACATGCAGACATGACCGAGACGCCTCTCCGGTCAATAACCAACAGCGGGATCTGGATACCCATGTTGGTTCCCACATGTTCCACGATGATCTCATCGGATGAACCACGATGTCGAGGATTCAATCAATCCCGTATACAATTCCCTTTGTCAATCGGTACGTTACTTGCCCGAGATTCGATCGTCGGTATCCCAATACCTTGTTCAATCTCGTTACCGGCAAGTCACTTTACTCGTACCGTAATGCATGATCCCGTGACTAACTCCTTAGTCACATTGAGCTCATTATGATGATGCATTACCGAGTGGGCCCAGAGATACCTCTCCGTCATACGGAGTGACAAATCCCAGTCTCGATCCGTGCCAACCCAACAAACACTTTCGGAGATACCCATAGTGCACCTTTATAGTCACCCAGTTACGTTGTGACGTTTGGCACACCCAAAGCACTCCTACAGTATCCGGGAGTTGCACGATCTCATGGTCTAAGGAAATGATACTTGACATTGAAAAAGCTCTAGCAAACGAACTACACGATCTTTGTGCTATGCTTAGGATTGGGTCTTGTCCATCACATCATTCTCCTAATGATGTGATCCCGTTATCAATGACATCCAATGTCCATAGTCAGGAAACCATGACTATCCGTTGATCAGCGAGCTAGTCAACTAGAGGCTCACTAGGGACATGTTGTGGTCTATGTATTCACACATGTATTACGATTTCCGGATAACACAATTATAGCATGAATAATAGACAATTATCATGAACAAGGAAATATAATAATAACCATTTTATTATTGCCTCTAGGGCATATTTCCAACACTGAGAACATAAGCCGCGCATAATTTTACCGGATAGGTCCATAGGGAGTAGGAATGTCCATGGCTATGAATCCACTCATGCACTGGGTAGCATCTCCATCACCAATCTTTAGGATGTACTAACCAACAGAAATCAAAAGTGAAACAAAGTCAGCTTACTGCAAATTAAATGAGAGCAACAGAATATACAAATCTGAACGTATGACAACCACTTGCATAAAGCACTCCGAATTTTGCCTAAAAAGTAATAGCAGTCCCCTATATGTAACCTTCGCCACCATTTTGTACACTATGATCTCTGCAGCCGCAGGTTGTTGTTTTCTTTCCAGTCGTACTAAACATTATGAACAGCGCACGTACTTACTGCAGATGATTTCTCCGGATGCTCGCCGTCGTCGTGCTGTGGAGCATGTGTTGAGAGAATTGCTACTGTGAGAAATAAGAAAGATATTTGCTTGTAATGGAAACGGCATATATGAGATTGAATAGAATAGAACATAATATTGAGGTAATTCAATTATGCAGTCTGAGAGGAGAGTAACCGGGCAAGCAGCAGTGATAAAACTTTACCAGTGTGTTCTTGACAAATTGCGCACATAGATAATCAGGCATACATCTTGTACTAAGTGGAATTAGCTAGTACTGGACTCAATTCACAGAATGGCACATACAGGTAATGAGGCATGGATCTCACAGTGAAAAGAAAAGGCAATAGTACACTGAATGAGTCCAATTGTAGGATCAAATAGGAAGATAGAGTGCAGGGAATGAAAATGAAATGGTATCAGTTTATATGATGGAGACTGAGCAATGATGTATGTAAAGTTGTGACTAAGCACACGCTGTGTGCCGATGTGGTAAGCACTTCCTTAGATAGGTTTCACATTTTTTAGGATTCAACAAATTCTTAAAATGAAAGCAGCTTCTTTTGATTCAGTTCTGTATAAGTTTTCTATGGAACATGTTGATGCATGAGTATGGATGAAACGATGTGACTTACAAGTTTCATGTCATTGTCAAAACAGATTCTTACAAATTGAAAATTTAAGATTTAGGCAGAAACAAACCTTCTATTACCGGCTGAGTTCATTGAAGGCTTGTTGTTCCTTCAAAATCTGTTGACCTATCTACTGGATTACTTTGTCTGAAAGCTAACGGAATCTCCTGTCAAAACATCGCAGTATGCTCAACTCGATCTTTTATCTTGACGCAGTATTCCTACATATTCAAGGAACATGCTTATGACAATTTTGAGAAAATATTGTTGATAGTAGAAAGATATATAGATGCAGGTGATCAACCTAATCACAAAAATTATGGCTAAAACCTGACATCAGAAAATTGCAAGAGAGGCTAACCATGGCTGAAACGTATTGATCAGCTTGTTCCTTTGATCTGAGTCTGAAACAGGGATCATTATATGAACTTTGCAGCAGTTATGATAATATGATAGTACCACTGAGGCTCATGAAGATCATCCCTTCCCATCATCTTATCTTCATGCTAAAAAAGCACATTTTCTGTCAGCTATAATTAGTATTCCCAAGCATGTACCATAAAAGGGAAGGAAGCCATCTTCAGTTAGTTTAGAATGTTCTCATTGGGCTGTGGTTCTGATGGTAAGCTCAGTAGTAAAAGTAGGACATGTAGGTTGCATTGTCGTTGCTGATGATCAATCAAAAAACAAAAAGATAGAACAACACCGTTTTATGATAATGCAAAGAACAAAAATATGGATTTAAAGTTATCGAGCACTGCTAGGAAAATATTGTCTTGAAGAACGGAAGGTAAGAAAGCAATAAAGCAAGCGTTGAACCTGTAAAAATATCCTCCAAGCTTTGCCAAATTAGAATAAAGCTGATTTTCCTTTTTGAGAGTTTGATAGCAATCTGCAATGCATCAAAAAAGGATTAGACTTGACAAGAAAGAAATCTCTGCTCCTTTTATAGTCGAAGAACAGGCTTGCATCGACAAAAATACAAAAAACACAGAATTTGCTAGTGTAAGGAACTTGCTATGATACACTGCCGGTGTAAGGAATTTGCAGTGATACACTGAATCTCCACCGGCAGAACAAAGAAGGGCCAATCTGCGGAGATCATACAGCCTGAGACATAAAAATGGAAGGAACTCGTTAGGGCGGAAACATTAATCCAAAAAAAACTTCATCTGCACTGACCATGCAAGACGTAAACTGAAACAGCCAGACTGTTTCAACATTCTAGAGAATCAGAAAAAGCTCTAAGATTATGACACTAAACAAACGACGGCCAATAGATTCTCACCACCCTTGCAAACAATTGGACAAATACTTTGTCTCCATTGATTGATCACATTTTGCTGCCCTCTCATCTATCAAATTGAAAATTCCAAAAGTCACAATCAAGAAAAAACAGTATCCATTTGGGAACTTGAATCCAGAACCGGGGAAACAGAGGAAGGAGTCATCACACCAGAGATTCGTCATGGAATGGCTCTTTCTACCGTCGCCTGTCGTTCTACACAAACTCATGGACCGTGAATTAACTACTGAACCAACTTCAAAAGTCTAGAAATTAAGGGAGGAGGGAGGAGGAAGACCACACCGTCAAGAAGGTTGCTGCCGGGGGGAAGGGACCAAGGGACGGCACAGATGGCGTCGTAGCCGTCGCCGATGAGCTAGCGGCACTGCAGCTCACCGCCGGGCCAATCGAAAAGCACGGGAAAAGAATGGGGAACGCAGCGACGACGCGAGTCGTATGTGAGGGAGAGGCAGAGTGTTGAGACGGCGCGAGCTGGCCACCCGCACTCGCCACCGACGGCGAGCTCCAGTCGAGAAGCTCATCGCAGGCTCGAGCCGCCCTGCTCTGCCTCCTGCGGTCCTTCCGATGGCCATGAATGGTGAGGAGAGGTTGCAGAGGGGGCATGGAGGAGAGGAACAGCACGAACCGCGGGGAATCAGGCGCCCGGCTTCTTCCTCGGCTTTGTCGCACCTCCGAGAACCAATAATCGAGAGGCTGCCCCTTCCACCGGCCGGCCGCCTCTCCACCCGCGACGCTCTATCTATCGATCCATTGAGAGGCATGGCACGAGCTTGGCCTTGAGGATGAGCCAACACAGCTTCTTGAGGTCGATGTCCGGCAGTCCGGGTGCAGGTAGAGCCCCAGCGCGCCCGTGTGGCGCTCGTCCACTTCCGGCGGCGGCCGCCGCCGCCGGGATTTGGGGTGGCCGACATGTAGTTGGGGGACTTTTTTGACGGGACATGGAGTTGGGGGCGTTGCGTGGAGTCGGGGGCGTTGCGTGCTGAGCTTCTGTCTAAAAGCGCCCAATAACGAGCTTGCGTCGGCAGCGTTTTTGTCTGCAGCTAATCCGACGTGTACTGCGCGAGAGCACGCCCCTGATGCGCACGTTAATGTGTTTGATGTGCGTCAGCCCGGAGACGTCGAAGCGATCGGCGACGTCGACCTTGGAAGCCATTGGTCAACGCCGTCGGGAGGCAGTCCAGACTCCGGATTTGTTGGGAACTGCCCTGCTTCGCCGGTAAAGTTCTTTTTTTAGATAAACACGTACTACTTTATTAATTAAAAATAATTGTTACATCGTCAATAAGTAAATAAACAATGTCCCTCGTAGGCTCCTCAAACCAGTCCGTAATGATTGAAAATTTTACTAACCTAGCAATTTCATGAGCCATCTTATTTGCTTCCCTATGAGGTGCATATATGTACTGTGTCTGGGCAAGACTTCGGAATTACAAGTAGACGTGCAGCTGCCAGCTAGTACTAATGATTCTTTCTGCAAGTTGCAACTTGCGATTGTTTCTGGGAAAAAAAAAGTCTACTACCGTTTACTACAGACGAGTCCACTGTTGTTGGCTCTAAGGGCATCTTTAACAGCAACCCGCAAATTTTCTTTAAGACACGGATATGGGAGGCCGTCATCCAATGATAGCCGCATACATTTTATAACAACTAGATGATAACCCGCGCGTTGCAGCGTGAATTTATAGTACTATATAAAAGGATTTATGGAGTGAGAAATAGGAAAACTTATGAAAGGAAATATAAATATATGTCTATTCGAACATTTGAATTGTATAAAAAGTCAGACAAATAATATATTGTAGAGTATCTCCATAGTTGCGTAATTAGAAGAATGCATTGCCAATATTAAGAGAATAACACATATTATGATGAAAATTTTCTCATAAAAAATCTATATAATTTCATTTGGTTGTGTATTAGAAGTGCATCGGAGCAAGAAACAGAGAGATTGCATACTAATTTGTGACCCTCACGGTGTTAATGCACCCGAATAGGAATTACCTTGCATTCTCCACCTTGATCCACTTATTGAGCGAACGGTAGTTAAACCTATACAAAATGTGATGGTTGCTGAGTAGACACATCAGTACTCGAAAATCCATTTCTGCACCCGCGCCGACGAAAAAAATCAAAATAAATACTAGAAAAATTAAAAAAAATCCAAATAAAATTTGTGTGGCAGACAATTTGATGCGTGAGGCCCGCTCCAAATTTCAATTCATTTGGACATATGAGAAGCTCTCAGCAAAAAAGATAAATTCGGGGTCTATAAAAATGTTTATTGTTCATGTACTGTTTTGGCCTGATTTGTCTTTTTTGTTGAGAGCTGATCATATGTCCAAATGACTTGAAATTTGGAGCGGGCCTGACGCATCAAATTGTCTACTACACAAATTTTATTTGGAATTTTTGAATTTGTTTTGAATTTTTTATGAATTATTTTTTAACCGGATGCAGATGAGCCTGGGCACCAAAACGCCCTACTCCATAAGTACTCTACTTTACTAAATATTTTTTATCACACTACCAGTAAACATATAGTAATGAAATTGAAGGACAATGAGAACAACTCATACCTGATCCTCTGTGCAAGGAGAAAAACTCTTACGCTAGAATTGTTATTCAGGGTGTTTTATTTCAACCAAATATTTGTGAGTAAGCATGTAGTGGGGCTATAGGCACCATACAGTTAAACTGAATTTCAGAGAGAATGCAACTATGTTAATAAGAGTACTTCATATTTCCTTTCATTTATATTGGTAGGTGATTGCTGTGACAACAGAAGAACCCTGCACTTTGGGAAGAAAAAAATGTCTATCACACAATTGTATCACTCGAGTAATAGAACATAACGACCCATAAAATTCAGAATGGAATAGTTATCCCAGGGAACAAATTACCTGAAAATGAACTCGAATAATATGCAATACTTTGTGAACTTGTGATTCTACAAAACAATCTGCCGAGAGCAATAATAGTACAAAATACTAAACTAAAATGTGTGAGAGGGGGGAAATTGAGAGATGTATGATTGCGGTTGGGCAGAATATAGCTCGTCAGGTGCATGCCTGGGCGTAGGTCCTAGAACATCATAGCTCACGACGGCGGGGATCACCAGGCTCCGAGAGAGGTAGAGATCCGGCAGCAGAGCATGGGTCTCCGACGGCGACGACCCTGTGAAAGCTTGGCCGGCCGTGGCGCAATACAAAGAGAGAGGGGTATATATATAGACGAAAACATGAGAAGAACCAATGTGTGTTTTTTTCTTTTTCTATGAGGGAATAGGTGGAGCTTTGTTCGTTCAGGGATATGAAGGAACCTTCGGCGGTTCGTTGATCAGATCGGACTAATACGGTAGGACAAACGTTTGGCGAGTAAATTGCTGAAAGCCATCACATTTGTGACGAGGGTACTCCAAAACCACCGCTTTTGTTGAAAACTAGATCGGGATCGCGCCTTGGCGCGAGGGTGCCGGTCCAAACGTTTTTGGTCAAGTAGGGAATGCTTAGCCAGTAGCAGCACATGTATATCATATGTATTCATACATGGTAACAATACAGCGAAAGAGAAACATTCAAACGTGATAGAAGTGAGACATAATACCACTCAGTACCAGCATGAAACTATAAGGCATAATTGATCTCAGCTCGTTCATTAGATTAAAAAAAAGTCACTCGACAGGAACCTCAAAACCAAAAGCGCAGCCATTCGATACGATGGTTAATAACAAAAGTGATATAATATGAGAAAGTTATTGGAGCAGAAACATAATAAAGAAGAAGCAACTAAGCATGTTAATAGACATGAC
This sequence comes from Triticum aestivum, assembly GCF_018294505.1. Classification (NCBI taxonomy): domain Eukaryota; kingdom Viridiplantae; phylum Streptophyta; class Magnoliopsida; order Poales; family Poaceae; genus Triticum; species Triticum aestivum. The sequence goes on from NC_057799.1 coordinate 193,249,115, forward strand.
CAAATGGAACACCCTCAAGGTGATGGACAATTGTTGATCTAGTGAACCATAACGTATACGTGCCTTCCACTGCCTCACATAGATCCTGGCACGCTTGTATAAATTTCTCTCATTCAAAGTGTCCACAAACATGTCTATGACCTCATTAGGCACCGTCCCGTTGGCATGATTTCCCTATAGAAGAGCACACATGCAGAATATGTTAAACAACCAGCAAGAAGCATATAACCCTAGAGAGCAATGTCAAAAGATACAGTCATCAGCATTAAAAAGCTACAATTTAGCCTATTTAGATTATACACAACCAAGAGAAGCTCTTGGATCTCCTAAGGAGACAACAATGTATAGAAGAGTCAGCCACCCCTAGTGTAAACAGTGTATGCTTTGTTAAAAGGAAAACAGAAAACAAAATAACCACTCACCTTTCGTCGGTCATGACCATATGTATACTCTTGACAGGGCCATCATCGAAGCCACCCCGCTGGTACCATAGCCTGGAGATTCGCAGGTAAATGTGCTGGTTCCACACGGCCGAGAAAATGCCAGATAAGTCGACAAAATTGTACAGAAGCAGAGGGGGTTGGATAATCTATGGCACATATGAAAGAAAAAACAGTTTTGGCACAAGTTTTAGGTAAGAATGATACTTAGACAGTAAATAAAAAAACAACTGATTAGAATTATTTCTCAGTTTAGATAGAAAAGAAAGAACCAATGATTGTTTACATATAGCAGAATAAATGCTAGGTGAGTAATTCATTGATGCCAAAATAACATAATTAGATACATATCCATAATTAGTAAAAACCATGGAAAGAAATCATATATAGTATAAGCTGGAAGACATAGTACATCAAATCTGAAGGATAAGCACTCTAGATAACAGCCATTGATTTGATAATCAGCAACATCAATATAAATGAGAACAATCTTTAACCGTAGTATCCTATACAGCACCCGGAAAACACAATTAGCTTACTCTACCTATATAACTTTCTTGGAGAGGTCGAACGAGAGCGAGACGAAGGGTACCTGACCAATGGGGACGAGATCGCTCCTCTGGTGTGCTCCCTCTCCGGTCAAACCACAAGACAACCCTCCGCCACGGCACCGACCGAACTGCAAATTATCCAGAAACCTCATGCAAAAAAAAAACCCGCGGTACTGGAGGGGCAGGCTGGAGGGGCGGTGGATCAAATCATAAATCAGAGACCAGTATCAACGATGCCATTGCTCCAAATAGGAGTCTAGTTACACGCTACTAACTATAGTTCCCCATATAATAAATAGTCAAATTTCTTTTGAAGACGTAGACCTCAAAATACACACATTGAGTACTCATGTGCTGGGTAGTGACAGCGACTCGTTTCATGTGCAATAAAAATTCAGAGGTGTTCTCCAAATAAATGAAAATAGCAGCTTTCTAAGAAAGAAAGAAAAATGTGCATACACAAAGGCACAAACTATATGCACTGAATACTCAAGTTACATGTCAGGCACTCGAGTTACATGTCAGCTATAGTGCTTGTTTCATGCAATGAACTGACTGAAGGGAAACCAGCTGAACACAAGACAGATAAACACACGTGAAAATAGCATAAGAATGCATGAGCAGACTCTGTTCTACCGGATATGCATATTAGCCATGTAAAGCCCGATAAAAGAAATGTTGATCTGACTAATAAGACCACCACATCTAGAATAAAAACAGTAAAGAATCCCAAGGCCAAAGCACACCCTGAACATTAACTTGCAGATTGTTGGCAGCAAAAAAGTAGAACTACCAAAATCAACCCAATAACTAATTAGGCCAAACACTGTAGGAGGCAAACATATTTATAGCTAACAATAGTTTGCATTCATAGGGACAGCCGATCTCTAACTTAGTACCCAATATTGTACAACCATGCATCTCATCTCAAAGACCATTCAGGTTTATTCATGTCATGCTTGAAATATATATCTGTTACTACATGGACAAAACATTGGTATGAGAGAGAAGAAATCTTTACATAAGACAGAGAAGAAATCCTAACCAGACTAAATCAAGGACCAACAACAAACAATAAAAGATCAAGAACAACTTATGCAATAAAGTTATAAGAGAGAATAAATCTTTACATAAGACGGCTATAAACACTGGAGCATAAGTAAGCAACGCCTTTAAACACAAATAAAAAGGGTTTGATGTTCATTGCATAGTGGGCTCAGATTCGCCTTTCCTCGATCATATAACCTACCCCCATCATCTCTTATCACCAGATCAATCTGTTTATACAATGGAGCTGCCCTGGTTATCAATCAACAAGAATGACCATCCAAGGACAGATCAATAGGTATCACAGGATCAAAAAGGATTCCAGAGACAACAGGGAGGACCCAACTTGATACCCCACAGGTGCCTCGATTGCTCAAAGGCAAACTTATTTCAGCCACAGTTAATCATCATCGCCCTAGCACGAACGCCACCGCCACAGACAAAGCGAAATGATGAGAATACCCTCGGGGGGCACCCAAATAACGCGCGTTGGCACGGCCGGGCGGGACACCGCTCACAGGGGAAAATATCCGACGGTTGGAGACGATCGGGTAAATATCTGACGGCCCACAGCGACCGAGCCCGAGATCCAACGGCCAGAACAGCATCAAGGAAACGATCGGACGGCCAGAATGCTCTAATCGCTGAGAACGCTCAGGTTTCGATCCGTCTCATGTTTCTGGATACAGTAGCCAAAGCAGAGGAGCAGGAGGAAGATGGAGTTCACCGAGGGAGGTTGTAGCCGAGGCAATACTCAGTGCGCGCCGGGGTTGCGCCTGAACGCCGTCCAACCGGCGAGGAACCGCGTCGGAGTTGCGCCTTGCACCGTCCCGCCGACGAGCACAAACGCATCAAACAACCTGTGTAAGAAAGGCATCGTTGTTTATCAGAAACAATTATTTAGGAGGGAGATGACTCGCCGATCGCTGCATTCCCCACCTGAGGAGAAATATAAAGCCATCCTACTAAGTGTGGTTAACTTACACTTACATACACATATGGTTCTATATGAATTCTAGCTAGTCATACTGATCCACCTAGAAAAATGGAATGCATAAACCAAATAGAGGTCAATCCAAAGGAGCAGCAGCTGCAGACCCAGCCAATCCAAAACAGCAACAGGTGCAGACCCAACCAATCCAAAGGAGCAGCAGCTGCAGACCCAACAATTTCAATTTACTTGTTAAATTCTACCTATTGGTCAAACACTCCTACACATGATACTTAGAATCAGGCCGCAGCTTAAAAAACCTACACGGGCACTTCACATGTTGAAAACTAACGAAATTGAGCACGGAGACAACTTAACTAAGCAGGTTCAAGGACAGTAGAATTCATGGCACATTTGTAACTTACCAACATGTAGTTTTCTATCATGCAACTGTCCCAAATAAATGTTTCCATGAACAACATAATTACATAAAGATGCAAAAATAAATAGGAATGGAGGATAGACCTCACTCCCCACTAAGCTGCCAAGGTATGCCAGACCCTTGATAACTGAAGATGCATTAGTATAATCTGTAATCAATAGGAACAAACATACATGTTGAATCACATGAAGCATGAACAGAACGCATTGGAGAAGAACAAACACCTTATGAACCCAGACTGACAAACTGGACAGTGAATCCACGGCATATCATTTGGCTGGTCGTGTAGTTAGATCGGGGAGAGCATTGGCCGTGACCCTCCTGTTGAGTGCCAAAGAGGAGGATTGATGGGCAGTTAGTGAGGAGAGATCGGCAGCGGCAAGTTAGGCACATACACATAGGTAGACAGGCTGCAGGCACATACCAAGATGAGAAGCGGCAAGGCGCACATACAGGTCCCGGCTGAAGTTGGGGAACACGCGGAGGACCTCGAGTGTGCTGGTCCATGGCACGCCACTGAGCTTGGCGCTGGCGTACGCCGTGCACGAGCAGCCACCCAGGCACCTCTGCGCGCAGTCCGCGAGGATGGCACGAAAGTCCACCACGGCGGCCGTCATGTCGGGGACCTTGCCGCGCGTAATTAGCACGAAGGTGTTGGTGCCGTTGCGGCAGTCGAGCCGCGTGGCGCCGACGCACCTGACGCCGTTGACCCGCGGCGCCTCTCTACTCTCCTCCGCCTGCGGCGCCGGCGGACTGCGGCCGCATCTGGGTCGGACGGCGACAGAGAGGATATGGATGCGGCCAGCCGGGGGAAGGAAGGAGACGACAGAGGCGCGTGGACGCGGACGGCGCCGTCGGCGCCAACACCGCCCGATGCGGCTAGCTCTCGGCGTCGCTCGGTGCCGGGCCAAGCTGCTGGTGGGGGCGGACATGGCCGGTGGCGAAGGTGCAGAGGAGGGTGGCGGGTCGGGTCGGAGAGAGGGAGGGCAAAGCAGCGATGGCGGGCTCGGGCCTAGGGTTTGGAAGGAGAGAGAGAGGTGAGGCGGGAGGAAGAGGAAGGGGGCGGCGCGAGTGCGGCTGTGCGGGAGGAGCGACGGCGGCTAGGTTTCCTCTCCAGCGGCCCCCTTTTATACCACATGACGCGAAATGACAAAAATGACCTTGTGGGGGCGCTGGAATTACGCGCGGTGGCACGAAACGGGAGTAACTGTTCATTGTAGCAGTAGCTCCGGGTCGATCCGACGGTTCAAAACGCATCAAGTAAACGATCCGACGGCCGAGAGTCGCTAAGCTCTGAGAACGCTCATGTTCTCCCAACTAACATACTAGTCTGATAAAAATACCACCAACTCCGTGGCAAGTGAGTATCAAATTGCACTTAACGAGCTGTGAGCCGAGACTAACAGGAAAGCTAACGGGCTGGCCCCACATGTCAGGCTGACTTGGCATGTTTACGTGGACTATACGCTGAGGTGGAAGTTAGCCCCACCAGTCAGCCTCTCATCTTTTTTCCCTTTTACTTCTTCTTTTTCTTACGTAGTCAACGCCAGGCCGCCGGCTCTGGTCTGCGATGCGCCGGACCTGTCACACCTTCGGTTTCGCCTGCGCGGCCGCCCTGCCCCTTGCAGCTATCTCCGACGCCGCATCCTTTCAACGCCCCCGGTCTAGCTTTCCCCGCGCCGCCGCGCTGCCGCCTCACACTCGCCGGCGGGCCCCGCGCCCACAACGCCGCTGCAGCCTCGCGCTCGCCAACGAGCCCCGCGCCCGCACTGCCGCTGCCGCCTCGCACTCGCCGGCGAGCCCCGTGCCTACGCCTGCAGCGTCGGAGCACGCGGGCGAGCACATGAGGACGCGCGCGTGGCGCTCTGGGCTTGCGGAAGCACGGCCGAGGTGCAACACGTGCACGCGGCACACGAGGGCTCACCAGGTGGCCGACAACGAGAGCGGATAAGGTCAGGGGCAATTCGTCGTGGCCGATGACGGCGGCTGGAGGAGGCTTGATGAGGCAGGGAAGGGAGGCAGTGGAGCGTCCCTCCCGTCGTGTCCATCGACGGCGAAGGCGACTGGGGGGAGTAAGGCCGGGCGTGGAGGGTCGACGGCGTCAGTGGTGGCTGTAGGGGGTGGCGCGACCGTGCAGGGGAAGCCGGGCCGAGGCCGGGGCTCGGAGGGCCGGCGCCGTCGAGCTCCACATCTTGTGCGTGGATGGAGGCGAGGCGTGGATGGCGCCGTCGAGCGGTTGGCCGGCGCCGACGAGGCCCGCGGAGATGGTGCATGGCGCGGTGGCGGCGGTCGGCATTGCGCTGCCGGATCCGAGGGAGTAGGTGATGTGCGTGCACACGGAGAGTGTTCGACGAAATGCCAGGGAGACTAGTGAGAGAGAGAGCGTGAGAGACTAGTTAACCGTCCATGTGTTTATTTTTTGCCAAGTAAGCCTGACATGTGGGGCCAGCCAGTCAGTTTTCCTTGTTAGTCGTGACTCATAGCTCGTTTAGTGCAATCTATTACTCACTTGCCGCAGAGTTGATGGTGTTTTGTTATTTTCAGCAAAAGTGATGGTTTTGAAGTACAAATGTGATGGCTTTCAGCAATTTATTCACATTTAGCAGATGCCTAATAAGATTCCTACAGTTATGGAAAATAATAGCGCATGCACACTCATAATCCCATAGAATCCGGGCAGTTATTGCATGTGCCCTTTCTCTCGTTCCTCTCCCTAGCACGATCCGCATGCGTGAATAGCAAAATCAGGTCCTTCTTTCCCGAGCATGCATTGTTGTCTCTGTTGTGCCACTGATCGCTCCAATCAAGGATAAATTTATTCCTGTCAATAGCTTGCATGTTTCATTAATTCTCTAATATTCCAGCCCTCTAAATATATGGACGCGACTGCATCGGAGTCTAGCGATAGACATTTTTTTTCTAATTATTTGTTGCATGCGGTCTAGAGTGGAACGATGCCTGTCTCATGAGTGGGTGCATGGATGAGGAATTGCTGATGTGGTAGGCTGATGACGTGGACAGTGTGCATGCTAAGAGAATTGTTAAAAGTGGGGATCAACTTCTTAAGAATGTTAGATTCGAACTAACCGGACGAAAATCCTTCAAACACGACCGGATTTCATATAAATATGTCAGACTTCATTACATTTTGGACATACTTCAACGTTCAACTAGAAACGGTGCTCGTCTGGCTCTGGAGGTATAATTAATTAACCTAACTATGATCGCCGGCGTTCGTTCCCCGTGTCCGGCCGTGAGCCCCGAGAACTGAAACTTCGCCTTCTCCAGTTCCACCTCACCGCTCTCCAACTCTGCCTCCGTAACCTCCACCTCCGGAGCCCCGAGAACTGAAGCTGTCCACCTCGACATCGCTGCCAAGCAACTAATCGGCCGTCGATGCTCAGCCCACCAAGTTTGGCGTCGACGGGAGAGGAGGAGCGGTGGCCTTCCTGGGACCCGAGTGGCGGCGACCTGCCGTGCACTACTCTTCCTCGCTGCCGTCGGCGCCCGCGAACGTGCTGTCTTCGTGGTTGTCCTGGCGGGGCACGGCCTCCTGGAGCCGGCGATGTCGTCCTCGTCGTCGGTCTCACCGAACATCGAGTCCGCCTCCCTCGTTGCAGTCCTTGTAGGCGGCCGCCACCTCCGCCAGTGGGCGAAGCGGTAGGACTCTAGGAACACCTCTTGCCCCGCCACGTCAGCGGCCGGCGCGATCGCCATGCCGGCGGCCAGCTGCTCCTACACCTGCAGGTGCTCCTGTAGGAGTTGGTGCCTGTAGGCGGCGGCGGCCTGCGCCTTTCGAAATTGCTCCTCCCTCTCCTTCTGCACCATGTCCGTGTAATGGGCACGGGCCTCGTCGATGGCCATGGTGTTGGAAATATGCCCTAGAGACAATAATAAAATGGTTATTATTATATTTCCTTGTTCATGATAATTGTCTATTGTTCATGCTATAATTGTGTTATCCGGAAATCGTAATACATGTGTGAACACATAGACCATAACATGTCCCTAGTGAGCCTCTAGTTGACTAGCTCGTTGATCAATAGATGGTTACGGTTTCCTGACCATGGACATTGGATGTCATTGATAACGGGATCACATCATTAGGAGAATGATGTGATGGACAAGACCCAATCCTAAGCATAGCACTAGATCGTGTAGTTCGTTTGCTAAAACTTTTCTAATGTCAAGTATCATTTCCTTAGACCATGAGATCGTGCAACTCCCGGATACCGTAAGGATGCTTTGGGTGTACCAAACGTCACAACGTAACTGGGTGACTATAAAGGTGCACTACAGGTATCTCCGAAAGTGTCTGTTGGGTTGGCACGGATCGAGACTGGGATTTGTCACTCCGTATGACGGAGAGGTATCTCTGGGCCCACTCGGTAATGCATCATCATAATGAGCTCAATGTGACCAAGTAGTTAGTCACGGGATCATGCATTACGGAACGAGTAAAGTGACGTGCCGGTAACGAGATTGAACAAGGTATTGGGATACCGACGATCGAATCTCGGGCAAGTAACGTACCGATTGCCACCGAGAGAGTTTCGGGGGTCACCGATATTGTACCGGGACCACCGGAAGGGTCCCGGGGGTCCACCGGGTGGGGCCACCTATCCCGGAGGGCCCCATGGGCTGAAGTGGCATGGGAACCAGCCCCTGGTGGGTTGGTGCGCCCCACCCATGGGCCCAAGGCGCCTAGGGTTGGAAACCCTAGGAGGCCGTTGCCCTCCGAGGGGGCATGCGCCCCCCTGGTTGGAAACCCTAGGAGGCCGTTGCCCTCCGAGGGGGCATGCGCCCCCCTGGTTGGAAACCCTAAGGGGGTCGTTGCCCCCCGAGGGGCCGCCGCCCCCCTCTAGATGGGATCTCCAAGGGGGGCATGTGCCCCCCTAGCCCCTATATATAGTGGAGGGGAGGGAGGGCAGCCGCACCCTAAGCCCTGGCGCCTCCCTCTCCCTCCCGTGACACCTCTTCCTCCTCCAGTAGCGCTTGGCGAAGCCCTGCTGGAATCCCGCTGCTTCCACCACCACGCCGTCGTGCTGCTAGATCTCCATCAACTTCTCCTTCCCCCTTGCCGGATCAAGAAGGAGGAGACGTCTCCGCTCCGTACGTGTGTTGAACGCGGAGGGCCGTCCGTTCGGCGCTAGGATCATCGGTGATTTGGATCACGACGAGTACGACTCCATCAACCCCGTTCTCTTGAACGCTTGCGCTCGCGATCTACAAGGGTATGTAGATGCACTCCTCCCCTCTCGTTGCTAGTAAACTCCATAGATTGATCTTGGTGATGCGTAGAAATTTTTTAATTTCTGCAACGATCCCCAACAGTGGCATCATGAGCTAGGTCTATGCGTAGTTTCTATGCACGAGTAGAACACAAGTTGTTGTGGGCGTCGATTTTGTCAATTTACTTGCCATTACTAGTCTTATCTTGATTCGGCGGCATCGTGGGATGAAGCGGCCCGGACCGACCTTACACGTACGCTTACGTGAGACAGGTTCCACCGACTGACATGCACTAGTTGCATAAGGTGGCTAGCGGGTGTCTGTCTCTCCCACTTTAGTTGGATCGGATTCGATGAAAAGGGTCCTTATGAAGGGTAAATAGAAATTGGCATATCACGTTGTGGTTTTGGCGTAGGTAAGAAACGTTCTTGCTAGAAACCTATAGCAGCCACGTAAAAAAATTTTGCAACAACAATTAGAGGACGTCTAACTTGTTTTTGTAGCATGTGTCATGTGATGTGATATGGCCAGAAGAATGTGATGAATGATATATGTGATGTATGAGATTGATTATGTTATTGTAATAGGAATCACGACTTGCATGTCGATGAGTATGACAACCGACAGGAGCCATAGGAGTTGTCTTAATTTATTTATGACCTGTGTGTCAACTGAAACGTCATGTAATTACTTTACTTTATTGCTAACTGTTAGCCATAGTAGTAGAAGTAATAGTTGGCGAGACAACTTCATGAAGACACAATGATGGAGATCATGGTGTCATGCCAGTGACAATGATGAACATGGCGCCCCGAAGATGGAGATCAAAAGGAGCAAAATGACATTGGCCATATCATGTCACTATTTGATTGCATGTGATGTTTATCATGTTTTACATCTTATTTGCTTAGAACGACGGTAGCATAAATAAGATGATCCCTCGCTAAAATTTCAAGAAAGTGTTCCCCCTAACTGTGCACCGTTGCGAAGGTTCGTTGTTCCGAAGCACCACGTGATGATCGGGTGTGATAGGTTCTAACGTTTGCATACAACAGGTGTAAGCCAGATTTACACACGCAATACACTTAGGTTGACTTGACGAGCCTAGCATGTACAGACATGGCCTCGGAACACAAGAGACCGAAAGGTCGAACATGAGTCGTATAGCAGATACGATCAACATGAAGATGTTCACCGATGATGACTAGTCCGTCTCACGTGATGATCGGACACGGCCTAGTTGACTCGGATCATGTATCACTTAGATGACTAGAGGGATGTCTGTCTGAGTGGGAGTTCATTAATAATTTGATTAGATGAACTTAATTATCATGAACTTAGTCTAAAATCTTTACAATATGTCTTGTAGATCAAATGGCCGACGCTAATGTCAACCTCAACTTCAACGCGTTCCTAGAGAAAACCAAGCTGAAAGACGATGGTAGCAACTATACGGACTGGGTCCGGAACTTGAGGATTATCCTCATAGCTGCCAAGAAAGCATATGTACTTGAAGCACCGCTAGGTGAAGCACCCGTCCCAGCAAACCAAGACGTTATGAACGCCTGGCAAACACATGTTGATGATTACTCCCTGGTTTAGTGCGGCATGCTTTACAACTTAGAACCGGGGCTCCAAAAGCGTTTCGAGCAGCACGGAGCATATAAGATGTTCCAAGAGCTGAAAATGGTTTTCCAAGCTCATGCCCGGGTCGAGAGATATGAAGTCTCCGACAAGTTCTACAGTTGTAAGATGGAGGGGAATAGTTCCGTCAGTGAACACATACTCAAAATATCTGGGTTGCACAACCGCTTGTCTCAACTGGGAGTTAATCTCCCGGATGACGCGGTCGTTGACAGAATCCTTCAGTCTCTTCCACCTAGCTACAAGAGCTTTGTGATGAACTTCAATATGCAGGGGATGGAAAAGACCATTCCTGAGGTATATTCAATGCTGAAATCAGCGGAGGTGGAGATCAAAAAGGAACATCAAGTGTTGATGATGAATAAAACCATTAAGTTCAAGAAAGGCAAGGGTAAGAAGAACTTCAAGAAAGACGGCAAGGGAGTTGCCGCACCCGGTAAGCAAACTGCCGAGAAGAAGACAAAGAACGGACCCAAGCCTGAGACTGAGTGCTTTTATTGCAAGGGAAACGGTCACCGGAAGCGGAACTGCCCCAAGTACTTAGCGGATAAGAAGGCCGGCAATACCAAAGGTATATGTGATATACATGTTACTGATGTGTACCTAACCAGCGCTCGTAGTAGCTCCTGGGTATTTGATACAGGTGCGGTTGCTCATATTTGTAACTCAAAACAGGAGCTGCGGAATAAGCGAAGACTGGCGAAGGACGAGATGACGATGCGCGTCGGGAATGGTTCCAAGGTCGATGTGATCGCCGTCGGCATGCTACCTCTACATTTACCTACGGGATTAGTTTTAAACCTCAATAATTGTTATTTAGTGCCAGCTTTGAGCATGAACATTGTATCTGGATCTCGTTTGATGCGAGATGGCTACTCATTTAAATCCGAGAATAATGGTTGTTCTATTTATATGAGAGATATGTTTTATGGTCATGCCCCGCTGGAGAATGGTTTATTCTTAATGAATCTCGAACGTGATGTTACACATATTCATAGTGTGAATGCGAAGAAATGTAAGGTTGATAATGATAGTCCCACATACTTGTGGCACTGCCGCCTTGGTCACATTGGTGTCAAACGCATGAAGAAACTCCATGCAGATGGACTTTTGGAGTCTCTTGATTATGAATCATTTGACACGTGCGAACCATGCCTCATGGGCAAAATGACCAAGACTCCGTTCTCCGGAACAATGGAGCGAGCAACCAACTTATTGGAAATCATACATACTGATGTGTGCGGTCCAATGAGCGTTGAGGCTCGCGGTGGCTATCGTTATGTTCTCATCCTCACTGATGACTTAACTAGATATGGGTATGTCTACTTAATGAAACACAAGTCTGAGACCTTTGAAAAGTTCAAGGAATTTCAGAGTGAGGTTGAGAATCAACGTGACAGGAAAATAAAGTTCTTACGATCAGATCGTGGAGGGGAATATTTGAGTCACGAATTTGGCACACACTTAAGGAAATGTGAAATTGTTTCACAACTCACGCCGCCTGGAACACCTCAGCGTAATGGTGTGTCCGAACGTTGTAATCGGACTCTATTGGATATGGTGCGATCTATGATGTCTCTTACCGATCTACCACTATCATTCTGGGGTTATGCTTTAGAGACTGCCGCATTCACTTTAAATAGGGCTCCGTCGAAATCCGTTGAGACGACACCGTATGAATTATGGTTTGGAAAGAAACCTAAGCTGTCGTTTCTTAAAGTTTGGGGATGCGATGCTTATGTCAAGAAACTTCAACCTGAAAAGCTCGAACCTAAGTCGGAAAAATGCGTCTTCATAGGATACCCTAAGGAAACCATTGGGTATACTTTCTACCTCAGATCTGAAGGCAAGATTTTCGTTGCCAAGAACGGGTCCTTTCTGGAGAAAGAGTTTCTCTCGAAAGAAGTAAGTGGGAGGAAAGTGGAACTTGATGAGATGACCCCTCTTGAACCAGAAAGTAGCGCAGCACAAGAAAATGTTTCTGTGGTGCCTGCACCGACTAGAGAGGAAGTTAATGATGATGATCATGATCAAGTTACCACTGAACTTCGTAGGTCCACAAGGACACGTTCCGCACCAGAGTGGTACGGCAACCCTGTCATGGAAATCATGTTGTTGGACAACAGTGAACCTTCAAACTATGAAGAAGCAATGGCGGGCCCAGATTCCAACAAATGGCTTGAAGCCATGCAATCCGAGATAGGATCCATGTATGAAAACAAAGTATGGACTTTGACAGACTTGCCCGATGATCGGCGAGCGATAGAAAATAAATGGATCTTCAAGAAGAAGACGGACGCGGATGGAAATGTTACCATCTATAAAGCTCGACTTGTCGCTAAGGGTTATCAACAAGTTCAAGGAGTTGACTATGATGAGACCTTCTCACCCGTAGCGAAGCTGAAGTCCATCCGAATCATGTTAGCAATTGCCGCATTCTACGATTATGAAATATGGCAAATGAACGTCAAAACGGCATTCCTTAACGGCTTCCTTAAGGAAGAATAGTATATGATGCAGCCGGAAGATTTTGTCGATCCTAAGAATGCTGGCAAGGTATGCAAGCTCCAGCGCTCAATCTATGGGCTGGTGCAGGCATCTCGGAGTTGGAACATTCGCTTTGATGAGATGATCAAAGCGTTTGGGTTTACACAGACTTATGGAGAAGCCTGTGTTTACAAGAAAGTGAGTGGGAGCTCTGTAGCATTTCTCATATTATATGTGGATGACATACTATTGATGGGAAATGATATAGAATTCTTGGAAAGCATAAAGGCCTACTTGAATAAGTGTTTTTCAATGAAGGACCTTGGAGAAGCTGCTTACATATTAGGCATCAAGATCTATAGAGATAGATCGAGACGCCTCATAGGTCTTTCACAAAGCACATACCTTGATAAGATATTGAAGAAGTTCAATATGGATCAGTCCAAGAAGGGGTTCTTGCCTGTATTGCAAGGTGTGAGATTGAGCACAGCTCAATGCCCGACCACGGCAGAAGATAGAGAAAAGATGAGTGTCATCCCCTATGCCTCGGCCATAGGGTCTATTATGTATGCCATGCTGTGTACCAGACCTGATGTAAACCTTGCCGTAAGTTTGGTAGGGAGGTACCAAAGTAATCCCGGCATGGAACACTGGACAGCGGTCAAGAACATCCTGAAGTACCTGAAAAGGACTAAGGATATGTTTCTCGTTTATGGAGGTGACGAAGAGCTCGTCGTAAAGGGTTACGTCGATGCTAGCTTCGACACAGATCTGGATGACTCTAAGTCACAAACCGGATACGTGTATATTTTGAATGGTGGGGCAGTCAGCTGGTGCAGTTGCAAGCAAAGCGTCGTGGCGGGATCTACATGTGAAGCGGAGTACATGGCAGCCTTGGAGGCAGCACATGAAGCAATCTGGATGAAGGAGTTCATTGCCGACCTAGGAGTTATTCCCAATGCATCGGGGCCGATGACTCTCTTCTGTGACAACACTGGAGCTATTGCCCTTGCCAAGGAGCCCAGGTTTCACAAGAAGACCAGGCACATCAAGCGTCGCTTCAACTCCATTCGTGAAAATGTTCAAAATGGAGACATAGATATTTGTAAAGTGCATACGGATTTGAATGTCGCAGATCCGTTGACTAAACCTCTTCCACGGGCGAAACATGATCAACACCAGAACTCTATGGGTGTACGATTCATCACAATGTAACTAGATTATTGACTCTAGTGCAAGTGGGAGACTGTTGGAAATATGCCCTAGAGGCAATAATAAAATGGTTATTATTATATTTCCTTGTTCATGATAATTGTCTATTGTTCATGCTATAATTGTGTTATCCAGAAATCGTAATACATGTGTGAACACATAGACCATAACATGTCCCTAGTGAGCCTCTAGTTGACTAGCTCGTTGATCAATAGATGGTTACGGTTTCCTGACCATGGACATTGGATGTCATTGATAACGGGATCACATCATTAGGAGAATGATGTGATGGACAAGACCCAATCCTAAGCATAGCACTAGATCGTGTAGTTCGTTTGCTAAAACTTTTCTAATGTCAAGTATCATTTCCTTAGACCATGAGATCGTGCAACTCCCGGATACCATAAGGATGCTTTGGGTGTACCAAACGTCACAACGTAACTGGGTGACTATAAAGGTGCACTACAGGTATCTCCGAAAGTGTCTGTTGGGTTGGCACGGATCGAGACTGGGATTTGTCACTCCGTATGACGGAGAGGTATCTCTAGGCCCACTCGGTAATGCATCATCATAATGAGCTCAATGTGACTAAGTAGTTAGTCACGGGATCATGCATTACGGAACGAGTAAAGTAACTTGCCGGTAATGAGATTGAACGAGGTATTGGGATATCGACGATCGAATCTCGGGCAAGTAACGTACCGATTGACAAAGGGAATTGTATACGAGATTGATTGAATCCTCGACATCGTGGTTCATCCGATGAGATTATCGTGGAGCATGTGGGAGCCAACATGGGTATCCAGATCCCGCTGTTGGTTATTGACCGGAGAGTTGTCTCGGTCATGTCTACGTGTCTCCCGAGCCCGTAGGGTCTACACACTTAAGGTTCGGTGATGTTAGAGTTGTAGAGATATTAGTATGCGGTTAACCGAAAGTTGTTCGGAGTCCCGGATGAGATCCCGGACGTCACGAGGAGTTCCAAAATGGTCCGGTGGTAAAGATTTATATGTAGGAAGTCCAGTTTCGGCCATCGGGAGAGTTTCAGGGGTCACCGGTATTGTACCGGGACCACCGGAAGGGTCCCGGGGGTCCACCGGGTGGGGCCACCTATCCCGGAGGGCCCCATGGGCTGAAGTGGCGTGGGAACCAGCCCCTGGTGGGCTGGTGCGCCCCACCCAAGGGCCCAAGGCGCCTAGGGTCTGAAACCTAGGGGGCCGTTGCCCCCCGAGGGGGCATGCGCCCCCCTGGTTGGAAATCCTAAGGGGGCCGTTGCCCCCCGAGGGGCCGCCGCCCCCCTCTAGATGGGATCTCCAAGGGGGCATGCGCCCCCTAGCCCCTATATATAGTGGAGGGGAGGGAGGGCAACCGCACCCTAAGCCCTGGTGCCTCCCTCTCCCTCCCATGACACCTCTTCCTCCTCCAGTAGCGCTTGGCGAAGCCCTGCTGGAATCCCGCTGCTTCCACCACCACGCCGTCGTGCTACTGGATCTCCATCAACTTATCCTTCCCTCTTGCTGGATCAAGAAGGAGGAGACGTCTCCGCTCCGTACGTGTGTTGAATGCGGAGGTGCCGTCCGTTCGGCGCTAGGATCATCGGTGATTTGGATCACGACGAGTACGACTCCATCAACCCCGTTCTCTTGAACGCTTCCGCTCGCGATCTACAAGGGTATGTAGATGCACTCCTCCCCTCTCGTTGCCAGTAAACTCCATAGATTGATCTTGGTGATGCGTAGAATTTTTTTAATTTCTGCAACGATCCCCAACACATGGTGCAATGCATCGACGAGGGTGGCGCAGAGGAGGAGGGTGGCGCCGGCTCGTCATCGGTCACGTCCTCCATTGGGACGTCATCGTCCTCGGGCTGCCTGTCGACCAGCTAGTTGGCAGCAATGGCGGCCATCTCATTCTTCTAGTCTGGTGTCATCCCGTCCTAGAGAGCTTTGGCGATAGAGGAATCCATGGTGAGAGTGGTGCAGAGAGAGATCGGAGGCGAATGACTGCGGCTATAGCCGGGGCAGCAGTTTATATAGCAATGGTGTGTGGCAAAGGGATGGACGGGTGGCGCCGGAGTAGACGCCTCGGCAACCGCGTGTCATTAGTGTGGGCGGTAGGCGGACGGGCGGCCGTCATATCATTTGAACGTGTAGCAGTCGCCTGCACCGGGAAGCGGCGCGGGCGGGGCTTTTTCGGCTGGGGTGCCGCTTCAATGCCGACACCAGTGAGCGGGCGCGTCCAATCTGACCGGGCATGAATGCCGGCTCTGGCGCTCTGCAGTCGCGCTGAGCATTTCGACCTGGAAGCGTGCGTGGACGAGGGAGGGGGTTTGGATGGGTCAGGGTGGTCATAAGCTGGTGTGGCAGCGGTCCGGACTCCTGCAAAGCTCCCCACTTTTGTCTCCGATTTACGGAAAAAACACGTCCAGACCGCATATACAGACTCGCGTTGGATGGTTTTCACAGTCAGAACAGCGTGGTTCAGGTATCGGAGATGCCCTAACTGCATAAAACAACATGTGTTCTTAAGTCGTGAGCCAGTCAAATGCCGCATTTGGTCGACGCTTATCACATTGGGCTGTTCAGAACCACCACTTACAATGATGGTGGCGCCAATATTTAGTGCTTATTTTATTTTATTACTAGTGTAATGATTGTCTCTTATTTTCTTTTGTACTAATAAGTCATATCGTACAATTCTCAGAACCAGCGATATGTTTACCTCTTTTTAACATATTATAGACGCAAGCGTTCATATACACGCGCATACACTCACCCTATGAACGTACATACGCACATCTTACCCCTATGAGCACCTCAGAAAGACTGAGTCGGCATATCATCTTAAAATTTACGAAGTCACCGTAGGCACCTCGTCGCCAACGGGAATGTCTCCTCCCAGTGAATGCGAGCACCAGGATTTGAACCCTGGTGGGCCGGGGATACCACAGTCCCTCTAACCATCCAACCACAGGTGTATACCTGTATTTCTACAGTTGCTGATACCTAGTCCTTATATTCTACAGGTGGATTTACTTCTTTTGGAGGTGAATCTTCCGTACCATGGCTTTGACTTCAATGCAAAACCCTTCATCAGTGAGTCAATGCCCTGGATTTAGATCGGCATCCCCAAGTATACGATGGGGGAGGAGGACAACCTACAGTTAAGGTTCTCCACAATCCAATGGTGATCCATAGACGAAAACCCCAGAATCAAAACTGGACTATTATCAAAGTTCATCTTAAGGCCCGACATGGCCGGAAAGAGGAAGAGAAGGAACTTAAGATCGATGATATTCAGATCTGACCCTTTCACCATAATCATCGTATCATCCACATACTGGAGGTGAGTCACACCTTCCGCAGGGTTAATATGACCACGTCAACCACAAGTTAAAGAGGAGGAGGGGGGATATGATGCCCCTGCCTCATCCCACTTGAAGACCTAAAATAGGAGCATACCTCCCCATTAATGTTGATGAAGATGCTACCACTCATTACCATCTGCATGATCCATCAACACCAAGGATAATTGAACCCCCTCCGCTCAAGAACTTTGCGGAGAAAGGACCAGTCAGAGCGATCATAGGCCTTTTGAAAATCTATCTTAAGGAACACACCTTTATGGCGTTGAACCTCAATCCCCTGAACAGTTTCATGAAGCGCCAAGATCCCATCGTGAATACGGCGCCCATAAGAAAGGCGAATTGTTAAGGCTGAGTGGTGTTCTGAAATAAAATGTAGAAAGAAAACCTAAAAATTGAAAAGGAAACATGAAAAGAAAAATATTGTACAAAATCTGAAATGAAAATAGCTCATGTGTGATGCACTCCGTGCTAGATGTCAACAATTCGGAAAGGGCGCTCAGGTGCACCGACCCATTTAGTGTTCAGCATTGTAGCGAGTGACGCCTATGGTTTTTGGTTTTTATTTTATTTTATTAGTTTACAAAGGGTTATTTGGTTTCCAAAAACAAGAAATAATTGTTTTCTAAAGCGAAGACATTTGAAAAAATTGACAACACTTTTCAGAAAAAAGTGAACATTTTCAAACGTTTCTAAATTATTTTTGAGAAAAACATAAATATTTTCTACAAAAGTGAACATATTTAACTTTTATGAATTTTTCAAAAAATTGAACATTTTCAAATTTTAGATACATTTTTAAATATTTCAGGCTTTTTCAAAGAAAAAACTAAAAAAGAAATGAAAAGGAAAAAACTAAAATTTTAGATACATCTTTAAATATTTCAGGCGACGAGTATCGACCGAACACGCGCCCTCTCCCCTGCCTGTACAATGTCTAGGTGGGTGGGCCCACTAATGTTTTTGTGTCTAACATTTCAGTGCAGTTTCCAGATTTGTTTTTTTAGGGGAAAGCCATTTGGCGTACTTTACTCAACTTAAAATAGAGTTGCATCATCCAAAATGTCTGGAAGTAAAAAAGTTGGGTGGGGGGGGGGGGGGGGGAGTTGTTTTTTGTATTTTCCCTCTTTTCCACTTTCTATTTTTACCTTTTTATTTGTTTTTCTAATTTGTAAAACATTTTTAATTAGAAAATATTTTTCCAATTTGCAAACCTTTTTTAGTTCAGAATTTTTTCCAAGTGACAAACTTTTCTTTTTCAAAAAATTTCAGAAATTTAAAAAATGTTCATGTTTTTTTCCAAAATTGTCTCATTTTTAAAAATGTTCTTCTCGACTTTTTGCGGAAATTTCAAAAAAGAAATTTAAAAAATTATTCGCTTCTTCTCAAACAAGGTCAAAAATTTAGAAAAAATATAGAATTAGATAAAATGTTCGCATTGTGAAATTTTGTTCACAGACTCAAAATATATCCGGAAACTGAAAAAAACTATTCCCATTTTCAAAATTTCTTCACAAATTAAAATGCTCATGTTATAACGAAAAAAGTGTATTAATATTTTTTCACTAATACAATAATATTCATGTTTTAAAAATATTGGCATTAAAAAATCGTATTTTTAAAAAATGTGCATGCTTCGTAATTTGTTTCGCTGTCTTTTCTTCTTTCTCTTCTTTTTCTTTTTTCTTGAAGTTCCATTTTTTTTTTCTGTTTTGAAGTTTATTTTTCCTATTTTACAATAATGTTCCACATTTTTTTAAAAATGTTCCATTTTTAAAATTTGTTTGGAAGTTCAAAAAATGTTTCTATTTACAATTGTTGTTCACATTTTTAAATCTGTTCAAAAATTCTGAAAATGTTCAAGAATTTCCCTGTCTATCAAAATTTGTTCACATAAAAAAATACTCCCTCCTTAGTACAAACTTGAGTCACTTATTTTGGGACGGAGCGAGCATGAAAAAAGTTTGAGAAATTATAATGTTCGCGGCTTCGAAAAAATGTTCATGTTTTTGAAAAATATTTAGATATTTTAAAAAATGTGCATACTTTAAAAACGTTATTCAGAATTTCATATAATTTGTTTTTACAATTTTTCTTCATAAATTCGAAAAATGTTTGGGAATTTAAAAAATTGTCCGCATTTCTCTACTACTATTAAACAAGCAAACATATTCATCACTAAGTGCACACACCTTAAACTACACAGAAAAACGCGGACTGATTACATCCTCACGATCAGGATCACTTAATTTGATCTAACCATTAAGATTACACTAACCCTCAGCCAAAACTGTGTTTAGCAATTTTCGTGGGCGGACGAAAACTCTGCCGTCCCACGTTCGCAATCCCTACAACCGCACAAAAATAGGGAACTGATCGCATGCGCCGCGTTGCTGCTGCTCATTGAAAACAATTACCCCGCGAACCATGCCGCAAGGGACGCGGATGGACGAGCGCCTTCCCATCTAGCAAAACCACAACAAAGATCAGAGGCGGCGAGGGCGCGGCCCAGTAGCACCGGATGTCGCTGCTGGCGATGCTCCTCGGCGTGACGATGGTGGAGATCGTTAGGCCAGTCAGTTCGCCTGGGACATCATTGCACAAAGGCCGATCCGCCCAAGATCCTGAAGCCCACCGCGAGGACCAGGAAGGCCACCGCGGAGCAGATGCCGCTCCAGGCCCATCGCGCCAAGGAGAAGTAGAGCCGGCGGGGCACGGCGGGAGCCAAGGCCGACATGCCGCCGTCGCGTGGGCGCGTCCGGTATAGCATACAGTTCAAGCCCACGTACCCCCGCTGGCCGCCCGTCTGTGTCGGCGACGAATAGGGTGTCCCCTAAGAACCGGCCGTCGCTCCCTCCTCCACCGCGTACGCCTGGCCGTCGGCGACAAAGAACAGAAGCGGTCCTACAAGACTTGGTACCTTGTCATGGCTGAGCAGACACCGCACAAGTTCCTGGGTTAGTGATTTATGGATTTCTTTGGATCTTATGTTCTTATTTATCTTTCAAGGATACCAACAACTGGTTTCGTTGGAGCTAATGGCCTAATACGAGTAAATTGCAAGAAACCACCACTTTGAGGGCTAGGTTATCAGAAAACACTACGTTATATTTTTGTGACAAGAATGACCATGTCTACGATAATTGTTTTGCAAATAACACTGATCGATGGATTAGAGCGCTTTAAGCACGTTTATGACAGATGGGTCCCAGTCGTCAGAGGTGACTTGGCAAAAAATGCCACCTGACACTTTGACTAGTAAAAATCGCCATGTGGACACGCCGCTGTCTCTCTTTGACTGGTCCACTCCTTCTACTCCTGTGCGCGCGGCGGCGCATCCGGTGACGGGACCGGCAGTGTAGAGCGGGGCGGCGTGTTCGGCGACGGCGACCGAGGGTGTAGAATGCGGCGGCGCGTTCGACGATGGCGACCCAGGGTGTAGAGTGCGGCGATGCTCCACGACGAGAACTACCCGTCCTTGGCGGTGAACAAACGCGGCGGCCACTGCTTGCCGTTGCAGTTGGGTTTACTCCTGAAGTACTCGAGCTGCACCTGCACTTTGTAGGACGTGACGGGGACAAACTGCTTTACTCCGGTGACCACCTCGCGGTCGGCAACGACGCGTGCCTGGTAGCACCGTTGCCGGAGCAAAGCTTGTTAGCGCCCAGCCTCGCCGACATGTCGTACGTGCGCCACTCCGTTCCCCACCCTCCGCGCGCGTGTTTGTCGCCGTTAGCCTCCCCCTGTCGTAGTTTGCCGCCATCGTGGGGCGGAGAAGAGGAGAGAGAGCGGCGGCAGCTCGATCCAGATCGAGGTCGGTGCAGCGGGGGCTCGATCCAGATCGAGGTCTGCGCGGCGGCGGCTCCATCCAGATCGAGGACGGCGTGGCGGCTGCTCCAACCAAATCGAGGACGGCGCGACAGTTGAGCATCGCGGTTGGGCTCATCGCTGGTTGCCGGCGGGGGAGATGGAGGGTGACGGCGTGGGTGGCATGGAAGGGGATTTTGACCAGTCAAAGTGCCCAGGTGGCGTTTTTTTTGCCAAGTCACCTCTTGACGACCGGGACTCGTCTGTCATAAACGTGCTTAAAGTGCTATAATCCGCCAATCTATGTTATTTGAAAACAATTACCGTAGACGTGGTGGTTTCTATCATAAAAATGTAATGTAGTGTTTTCTGATAAGCTAGCTCTCAAAGTGGTGGTTTCTTGCAATTTACTCGGCCTAATGCAGATCTGAAAAATATCAACGTAAGAGCAAGACCAACTACTTCAGTTAGAGCAAGACCAACGACTTCACTTAGATTTTAATTTTCTCATGGTGCTCCCCATTGACTAATGTTTGCCTGTTCAGTTAGCTAGTACATATATGTATTCCCTTGTTATAAGATGAGATGCAGTTTGTTACTACCGTTGGGAATGTAGTATTTCAAAAAATTACCTACGATCACGCAAGATCAATCTAGAAGATGCATAGCAACGAGCGGAGAGAGTGTGTCCACGTACCCTCGTAGACCGAAAGCGGAAGCGTTTAGTAACGCGGTTGATATAGTCGAACGTCCTCGCGATCCAACCGATCAAGTACCGAACGCACGACACCTCCGCGATATGCACACGTTCAGCTCGGTGACGTCCCTCGAACTCTAGATCCAGCTGAGGCCGAGGGAGAGTTTCGCCAGCACGACGGCGTGGTGACGGTGATGATGAAGTTACCGACGCAGGGCTTCACCTAAGCACTACGAAAATATGACCGAGGTGGAAAATTGTGGAGGGGGGCACCGCACACGGCTAAAGATCAACTTGTGTGTCTATGGGGTGCCCCCCTCCCCCATATATAAAGGAGGGGAGGAGGAGGCCGGCCGACCACAAGGGGCGCGCCAAGGGGGGAGGAATCCTACTCCTAGTAGGAGTAGGTTTCCCCCTTCCCTAGTCCAAGTAGGAGAGAAGGAAAGAGGGGAGGGGGGCGCCGCCCCCTCCCCTTGTCCAATTCAGATTGGGGC
Source organism: Triticum aestivum (assembly GCF_018294505.1). Taxonomy (NCBI): domain Eukaryota; kingdom Viridiplantae; phylum Streptophyta; class Magnoliopsida; order Poales; family Poaceae; genus Triticum; species Triticum aestivum. Next base: position 193,271,463 of record NC_057799.1, read on the forward strand.
AAGGGGGCGCGCGCCACCTCCTGGCCAGCCCTCTCTCTTCTCCACTAAGGCCCATAAGGCCCAATAGCTTCCGGGGGGGGGGGGGGGTTCCGGTAACCCTCGGTACTCGGAAACTTATCCGATATGACCCGAACCATTCCGGTGCCCGAATATAACCTTCCAATATATGAATCTTTATGTCTCGACCATTTAGAGACTCCTCGTCATGTCCGTGATCTCATTCGGGACTCCGAACAACCTTCGATCATCAAATCACATAAACTCATAATACAAATTGTCATTGAACATTAAGCGTGCGGACCCTATGGGTTCGAGAACTATGTAGACATGACCGAGACACATCTCCGGTCAATAACCAATAGCGGAACCTGGATGCTCATATTGGCTCCTACATATTCTATGAAGATCTTTATCGGTCAAACCGCACAACAACATACGTTGTTCCCTTTGTCATCGGTATGTTACTTTCCCTAGATTCGATCGTCGGTATCATCATACCTAGTTCAATCTCGTTACTGGCAAGTCTCTTTACTCGTTCCGTAATGCATCATCCTGTAACTAACTCATTAGTCACATTGCTTGCAAGGCTTATAGTGATGTGCATTACCGAGAGGGCCCAGAGATACCTCTCCATACATGGAGTGACAAATCGTAATCTCGATCTATGCCAACTCAACAAACACCATCGGAGACACCTGTAGATCATCTTTATAATCACCCAGTTACGTTGTGACATTTGATAGCACACAAGGTGTTCCTACGGTATTTGGGAGTTGCATAATCTCATAGTTAGAGGAACATGTATAAGTCATGATGAAAGCAATAGCAGTAAAACTAAACGACCATTATGCTAAGCTAACGGATGGGTCTTGTCCATCACATCATTCTCTAATGATGTGATCCCGTTCATCAAATGACAACATATGTCTATGGTCAGGAAACATAACCATCTTTGATTAACGAGCTAGTCAAGTAGAGGCATACTAGGGACACTCTGTTTTGTCTATGTATTCACACATGTACTAATAAACATTTATCATGATATAAGGAAATATAAATAACAACTTTATTATTGCCTCTAGGGCATATTTCCTTCAGTCTCCCACTTGCACCAGAGTCAATAATCTAGTTCACATCGCCATGTGATTTAACACCAATAATTCACATCACCATATGATTAGTTCACATCGCCATGTGACTAATACCCAAAGGATTTTACTAGCTAGAGTCAATAATCTAGTTCACATCGCTATGTGATTAACACCCAAAGAGTAGTAAGGTGTGATCATGTTTTGCTTGTGAGAGAAGCTTAGCCAATGGGTCTGTCACATTCAGAGCCGTATGTATTTTGCAAATTTTCTATGTCTACAATGCTCTGCATGGAGCTACTCTAGCTAATTGCTCTCACTTTCAATATGTATCCAGATTGAGACTCAGAGTCATCCGTATCGGTGTAAAAGCTTGCATCGGTGCAACTCTTTACGACAAACTCTTTATCACCCCCATAACCGAGAAATATCTCCTTAGTCTTCTAAGGATAATTTTGACCGCTGTTAAGTGATCCACTCGTGGATCAATATCGTACCCCCTTGCCAAACTCATGGCAAGGTACACAATAGGTTTGGTACACAGCATAGCATACTTTATATAACCTACCTATGGCTGAGGCATAGGGAATGACTTTCATTCTCTTTCTATTTCTGCCGTGGTCGTGTTTTGAGTCTTACTCAACTTTACACCTTGCAATACAGGCAAGACCTCCTTCTTTGACTGTTCTATTTTGAACTACTTCAAAAATCTTGTCAAAAGGTATGTACTTATTGAAAAATCTTATCAAGCGTCTTGATCTATCTCTATAGATCTTGATGCCCAACATGTAAGCAGCTTGTGATGCCCCGAGACCGACGCTTCATACGACTTCCATGTTTTTCGTTGTTGCCGTGTGTTTTATTTTGTTTGTTGCATTTCATCATGTCATCATGAGCATTGCATCCGCATGTTTTCATAAAACTCATAGTCGTTCATAGTGTCGCTTCTCTCTGTCTCCGTTGACATTTTGCCAGCCCCCCTTGTCTTTGTCGACCTCTCTCAAACCCCCTCGCGTGCGCGTTCGAAAGCTGTCCCGAACCCGACCCGGGCAGTTGTCACCGTTGGATTCGGATCATCCCCAAACATGTCTAAAATATCTTCGTTTCTTTGTTGGACTCTCCTAGCATTTTATTCTTGACCGTCCGATTATGATCGGAGGGTCCGATCGCCCTCGTTTTGGACCTCCTACTATATATAGACCAACCTCCTAGGCATCAACCCTAAAATCTAGCCCCTTGTCCCATCGCGCCGCCGCCAGTCATCCACTCCTCTCCTTCCTCGGGATCCATCCCGCATCCACTTCGTCTTCAGCCGCCACTCTCTCCATCGGGATCCCTCCCGATCCACCCAATCCTTCCATCAATCCACCCCCACCGAGCCCCTCTGCCTCGATCCACCAGGCGCCTAGCTCGCAACAACCAACACACAGGAGAGGAGCCCCTCGACCCCCTGCTTGCGCCGATCGAGACCGTCCAGGAGCTCCCACAACAACCCAGCACCGGCCTCCCGCGCTCGACCTTATCCCCAACCTTGCAAGCCTCCTCGATCCTATCCCGAGCAGGTGCTCGGCCGGAGCCCCGCGTTCCTGCCTCCGTTCGGACAGCCACGTCGCCGGCGCACCCAGCAGATGAGCGCCGTCCCTGCTGCTTTTCCTTCTTCCCTTCCTTCTCCCGTCGCATCACCTCTCTCTCGCTCTAAGCTCTCTGTTGTTTATACTCCAGGGAGACCACCATGGCCTCGAAGATCCATGCGCCGCTGCTTGTGTCATCAAATGCCGTGGCCTCCTCTGCTTCGGGCCATGCCCAGCCCCGCGTCGACTTCCCCTGCGCCGCCGCCGTCCTTCGTCAAGTCCTGCCAGCGCCATGCCCCGCGACCCCTCCTGCTGCTACCGCTGCTCTGCTCTGTCAAAGACGACGAGCACCCGCCCGAGCCAGCAGGGCCATTGACCGCGCGCGTGGGCCGCATCCCGCGCCAAGTCCCTCCTCGCGCCGCTCCCCGTCTTCCTCCTCGTCACGCCGATCCAGGAGGATCGACCTCGCCCAGCCTCCCGCTCGCGTTGAACGCGTCAACCAGCGGCTCGTCCCGCGCCTCTGTTCGCTGCGTTGACCCGATCCGGCCTCGCCTCGGCCCAGCTGGCTCTGCCTGCCCAAGCCTCTCCATCGACTGGGCCTTGGCCCATGGGTGAGCAGCCCCTCCAGCCCCTTTGCTCTGTTGGGCCAACCAGTTTCGACCCGACTGTGTTTTTTTCTTCTGTCCATGCGATTTGTCTAATTATCCAGAGAATGCAGTTTTGCAGAAAACCCCTTCATGATCATGCATTTAATAACTCCACAACCGTGCATTGGATTAAAATGTTATGCTGCTTTCATCCATGTTTTAAAATGCTTAAGATGCTGTTTGCATTTAATTTGCTAAATGACATGTTAAAATGATTTATTTCATAACTAAATAACAGTCGCTCGGTTTTAAATAAACTTTATATGTAAATGGGGTAGAAAACTGCATAGTTTAACATGATGACATTACTTTGCATGTTTAACAACTCAAAAATATGGTTTAGGGCAGTACAGTACCATAACCAAAATATGCACATGGGGATTTTCCGGATTTGTTGTTTGTTATATCCGGCCCCATTTAAATTGCCTAGATAGGTAGTTTTATTATGCTTCACCTCTTGCCATGTTTAACAACATTTAATATTGTTGGGTACATAAACGAGAGTGAACTAAATAATTCAAATGTGGTGTTTCGTCAATATGCAACTCGTTGCATATTGAGCTTCACTTAATTTGTAGTATTATTTGTTGCACTTGCCATGCCATGAATCATTAAACCGGACATGCATCATACTTGGTTGTGCATCATGCCATGTTTATGTGATGGTTGTTTACAATGATGTTTGCTTCTTTCCGGTTTTGCTTCTTCCCGATAGTTCCTGTTTCATTGCATTCGTGAGGATTCGTTTGACTACGTGGGTTCGTCTTCTTCATGGTATCGATCTTCTTCCTAGCGGGATTTCAGGCAAGATGACCATTACCCCCGATATCACTTCTATCTTTGCTTGCTAGTTGTTCACTCTATCGCTATGTCGCGCTACCTACCACTTGTTTATCAAGCCTCCCAAGTTGCCATGTCAAGCCTCTAACCCACCTTCCTAGCAAACCGTTGTTTGGCTATGTTACCGCTTTTGCTCAGCCCCTCTTATAGCGTTGCTAGTTGCAGGTGCCTTGCAGGTTGTTCCATGTTGGAACATGGATATGTTGGGATATCACAATATCTCTTATTTAATTTAATGCATCTATATACTTGGCAAAGGGTGGAAGGCTTGGCCTTTTGCTCGGTGTTTTGTTCCACTCTTGCCGCCCTAGTTTCCGTCATACCAGTGTTACGTTCCTTGATTTTGCGTTCCTTACGCGGTTGGGGTTATGGGACCCCCTTGACAGTTCACTTTGAATAAAACTCCTCCAGCAAGGCCCAACCTTAGTTTTACCATTTGCCTAATAACAACTAAAATTTGCCTAGGGAGTAATTAACCCGAGGATTTCTTAATTCAACCCCCCAGGCCAGTGTTCCTCTGAGTGCTGGTCCAACCTGGGCGATGTCCAGCGCCCCCTGGGCAACCAGGGTCTCAGCCAACCGACGTCTGGCCCATCCGGTGTGCCCTGAGAATGAGATACGTGCAACTCCTATCGGGATTTGTCAGCACATCGGGCAGTCTTGCTGGTCTTGTTTTACCATTGTCGAAATTTCTTGTAACCAGGATTCCGAGTCTGATCGGGTTGTTCCGGGAGAAGGAATATCCATCGTTGATCGTGAGAGCTTGTGATGGGCTAAGTTGGGACATCCCTGCAGGGTATAAACTTTCGAGAGTTGTGCCCGCGGTTATGTGGCAGATGGGAATTTGTTAATATCCGGTTGTAGAGAACTTGACACTTGACTTAATTAAAATACATCAACAACATGTGTAGGATCGAAAGTATGTCTAGAGGGGGGGGGGTGATTGGACTATTTGACCAAATAAAAATCTAGCCTTTTCCCAATTTTAAATCTTGGCAGATTTTAGCAACTTAGCACAAATCAAGTAATCAACCTACACATGCAATTCTAAGAGTATAGCAGCGGAATGTAAAACAATATCATATGAAGGTAAAGGGAGGAGTTTGGAGGGAGCAAACGCAATGTAGACACGGAGATTTTTTATCTGCGGTTCCGATAGGTGGTGCTATCGTACATCCACGTTGATGGAGACTTCAACCCACGAAGGGTAATGGTTGAGCGGGTCCACGGAGGGCTCCACCCACGAAGGGTCCACGAAGAAGCAACCTTGTCTATCCAACCATGGCCATCGCCCACGAAGGACTTGCCTCACTAGGGTAGATCTTCACGAAGTAGGCGATCTCCTTGCCTGTACAAACTCCTTGGTTCAACTCCACAATCTTGACGGAGGCTCCCAAGTGACACCTAGCCAATCTAGGAGACACCACTCTCCAAAAGGTAATAGATGGCGTGTTGATGATGAACTCCTTGCTCTTGTGCTTCAAATGATAGTCTCCCCAACACTCAACTCTCTCTCATAGCATTGGATTTGGTAGAAAGATGAATTGAGTGGAAAGCAACTTGGGGAAGGCTAGAGATCAAGATTTATGTGGTTGGAATGGAATATCTTGACCTCAACACAAGTGTAGGTGGTTCTCTCTCAGAAAATGTATGTTGGAAGTATAGGCATGTTCTGATGGCTCTCTCCACAAATGAAGAGTGGGTGGAGGGGTATATATAGCATCCACACAAAATCTAACCGTTACAGACAAATCACCAAACTCGGTGGGACCGAATTATAAAACTCGGTCGGACCAATTTGGTTCATAATGTGACCGTTAGGCATTTCGGTGGGACCGACATGATCAACTCGGTGGGACCGATTCCATTAGGGTTAGGGCATAACGTAATCTCGGTGGGACCGATTACACAAACTCGGTGGGACTGATTTTGGTAATAGACAAACAGAGAGTTGGTCAGGCAAACTTGGTAGGACCGATTGGCTCATCTCGGTTAGACCGAAACGTTACGAAGGGGAAACAGAGAGTTTGCATTGCAATCTCGGTTGGACCGATCGCTCATCTCGGTTGGACCGAAACGTTACGAAGGGAAACAAAGAGGTTGCAATCCCATCTCGGTGAGACCGAGATCCCTATCGGTGAGACCGAAGTGACTAGGGTTTGTGGCAGTGGCTATGTCAAGTGAACTCGGTGGCGCCGGATAGAAGATTTCGGTGGGGCCGAGTTTGACTTTTGGTTTGGGACATATGTGGATATGAGAAAGTAGTTGAGGGTTTTTGGAGCATATCACTAAGCATTTTGAGCAAGTATCTCATTAAGCAACACCTCACCCCCTTTTAATAGTATTGGCTTTTCCTATGGACTCAATGTGATATTGGATCACTAAAAGTAAAATGTAGAGTCTTGTGCTTTGAGCTTGAGCCAATCTTTTGTCCTTAGAATTTTGAGGGGTCCACTTTCTAATCCATGCCATGCCAATCATTGAGCTTTCCTGAAATATTTATCTTGAAATAGCATTAGCTCAATGAGCTATATGTTGTTAGGAATTACCAAAACCACCCAGGGATAGTTGCATTTTCAATATCCCCCTTTTTGGTAATTGATGACAACATATAGATCAAAGCTTCGACAAATGATCATAAGATTGAAAAACATCGTCGCTTTGAGAAGTATGTGATAAGCAAGAGCTCCCCTAAATTTGTGCATTATTTAAAATTTGCTTTTGAATGCAAATGCACAATCGATTAGGATCATGGGTTACTCTTCCATGTCACATACATCTTGGTGGAGCGCTCAAAATGATAGAAATTAAAAGCATGCACTCATCACCAAGCAAGTGAATGATCATATATAAGATATAAAAGATAGTATCATCCAAACAAGCAATAAGGTAGCAAATGATCAACCACACGATCAAACAAGTATCTCACAAGGACATAAAGTATCTCACACAAGCACACAATCAAAAAATTCAACCAAAAGCAAGAGAGATAAAAAGCAAGACACTCTCTCTCGAAGCCTATGATCTATACATATTTCTCCCCCTTTGGCAACAAGTTACCAAAAAGTTCAAATATGCATAGTGCTATGCGTCTCTCAGGCTTGGTCTTCAGGAGGTGGTGTAGAGAGAAGTCCAAGGACAAAGGCATCTGTTGATGTAGTTGGAGCTGGTGGAGTGGCTGCTGGAGGTGGCACTGGAGCTGTAGCTGCTGGTGCTATAGCTCTAGAATCTGTCACTGGCACTGCAGCAGACCTCTGACTCCTTGGCACTCGCTGAAATGCATCTGTAGTTGCCTTTCCTCTCTTCTCTTCTGCTTCCTCCTGAAGCTGCTCAACTGATGTTTGAATCTCAGTTACCTTCAGATCAACATCATAAAATTTGGTTTCTATGATCCTCTCCAAGCTCTCCTGGTTTTGAGTCAGGGTGGCCAAGCCCTTCTCAATCCTCAGTGTAGACTAGATCGGATATGCAAGTTGATCTTGCTTGCTCTTCAGGAAAACTTGAGATGCCTCTTCAACACTTGGCATCTTGGCAGCTTTCTCAGCCTTTGCTTTGGCTCTCTTCTCCTGTGCTTGCACTGAAGATGGTTCTTCCTCATTCATCACAACCTTGTTGTCTTCAAATTCAGGATATAAGGGTAAGTGCTCCTTGTCCAACAAATAAGTGCTTGTGCCCATCTTGGAGTTGATGAGCTCCTGAATGTGTGGAGCATACCCACAGCTTCTCTTCTGGTCAGCAGCAGTCCTCTTGATTGTTTCTATAATCAAACTCATGACCTTGAACTTCTGAGGTACATCAAAAAGCTGTAGCAGGTTGATAGAATGTCCTCTGATCATCTTGTGATCTCCAGACTTGGGTAGCAATGTGTGACTTAGGATCCAGTTGATGGTAGGCAGACCAGACAATAGGTAATGTACTGATCCAAGCTTATGTGTCTCCAAAGCTTTGTCTGGGATCTCCTTGTACATGTTTGCCATAGTGTTGTGGTCCTTCTTCTTGTCACCATATACATCCAAGTCATCCTCATGTTCCTCTGGGGCATTGATCAGCTTGGCCCATTCTTCAACAGTGGATTGGTACCTAGTACCTTCAGACATCCAAATGATTTTCCCATCTGGGTAAAAGTGAGCAGTGGAGTAAAACTGCATGATCAGCTCATCATTCCATTTTGTGAGCTTCTGAGCAACAAATTTGTCAACTCCACCTGCTTTGAAGCTGTCATGTACTCCTGGGAAGTGATCTTCATTTTCCTTGATGAATTCCCAATCAACCCATCTCATGTCACAAACAATGGGCTTATTGTCAAGTAAAATAGTTTCATAAAAGTCTTGCTGTTCTTTTGTGTGAAACCCGTAGTCAACTGCTGTTCTCCTCCTTACAGCATAAGGATCAGACTGTCTCCACAATCTTAGTCCAGCATCCTTTCTGATGTGCATATCTTCAGCTACTGGATGAGCATCATTATGGTCAGGAATCTTGGGCTTCAATTTTCTCAAAACAAGTGAATCATCATCTTCTTCTTCAGCTTGAGGCACTGGGGCCTTGTTCTTCTCTCAGCAGGAATGTTCCTGGTGCTCCTCTTGGGCTTAGTGGGCTTCTGAGCTGGAGCTTTGGGAGCAGGCTTGGGCTTAGATGGAGCAGCCCCTGACTTCATAGCATCTCCCATGAGCTTCTAAGCTTTGGGTGCTGGTGCAACATCCTCTTCCTCTTCCTCTTCTTCAGAATCTCTCATCATTGAGGGCTTGCCAAGAACTTTTGCAGTTGTGGTTCTTTCCCTCCTTTTCTTTTTGTCATCTCTTGCTGCTTCACCTTCATCAAATTCTGTGGTGAATTTCATAGTTTCTCCTGTTGCAACCTTCCTTGGCTTTGACATTGGAATCCTTCTTGCTGGTGCTTTCTTATTCAATCTTGGCTTTGTTGCAGCAGCTGTGCCATACTCCCTTTTCAGCACCTTCTTTTTGGATCTTACTTCCTCCTTAGTGGCAATATAATCCTCATCCTCAGATTCTGAGGTTCTCTTCTTCCTAGATCTGGTAGCTGCCTTTGGCAAGTTGCTTGGAGTGCTCCTGCTGCCATCATCAGAAGTGCTAGAGGGATCTGAACCCTCACTCATCTGCACATGTTCCTCAGACCTGTTCTGGCTGTCACTTTGATCATACATCTCTACAAAATTACTGACATCAGACCCTGTGAATAGATATAGATGAGGTAGAGTGGATGAGCATCACAAAGTGCAGAGTTTTTGCAAAACAGATGACTTAAAACTTAGTTTTAGTTCTTCATAGAAAGCATTTCGGATCTACCAATTTGTAAACTCGATGATACCGAAGCAGCTTTTGGAACCTAAACTAGTGAACTCGATCAGACTGAGTCATAGTTCGGTGGCACCGAGACTGCTAGGGTTTCACAGAGAATCGAACTCGGTCACACCGATTTGCAGTTTTTGGTCAGACCGAAAGTGCAAGTGCAATGGCCTAAGCCAAATCGGTGAGACCGATTTCTACAACTCGGTCGGTCCGAGATGAGTTCTGCGGAGACCTAACCCTAAATTTTCAAATCAAACCTAACCTAAGGGATGTTTTCAGTGGATAGAGTGTTTGCATACGTGGTGATGATCACGGCAGAGCAATGTGCTACGAATCAGAGGTAAAAGAATAGCACAAAGGATCGAACTCGTACCCTACTTCGGCGGAGTTCGCTACGGCGGCAACGGAGGGGCAGAATTCCGTTGACGGCGATGGAAACTAGCGGCGGGAGGTCGCTGGCAGCGAGAAGACGATCCGGAGACCCGAGGCGGCAGAGCAGGATACGCGCGGGCTGAGAGGTTTCGGAGAAATTTCCAAAATCTCACCCGTGGGTTTATATATCGAGACCCTGTCGGTGTGACCGAGTGGAACAACTCGGTGGCACCGAGATGCAGAATCGCAAGCGGTTACTGCAACTCGGTGTGACCGAAAAGTTCAAATCGGTTGCACCGAGATTGAAAACCTAGATCAACTTAGTGATCTCGGTGTGACCGAAATGGATGACTCGGTCATACCGAAATGCACAAAGAGGTTTTGGAAGTTTAAGTCTATGATGAATCGGGGACTCCGAGTGCTCCCCACACAGAGTGGTTCAAATCTGACTTGATCAAACTTTGTGATGTAGCATGAATAGAGTTTGAGACGAGAAAAGCATAGATAGCTAGAGGGAGTTCTTAGGCACTCTTGTCCATCCATTTGGCAAAAGTGAAAAAGCCAAACAATCGAAGCAACAAATGGATGTCCTCGAATGAGTAAAATATGCATCCAACATGCTCGCACAATAAAATGACAAATGAAATATGCGACAAAGCATGCACAATCACTCTAGCATCTATCAAGAAATTTGGCGATGACTAGGTCATCTATATATGAGTATATTGACTTAGGAATCAAATGAGAACATTTGATCATAGGTCATACTTATCGTTTAAGCACAAGTGGGGTTGCCACTTTTACATAAAGCATTGTTGTGGTCACATCATTAGAGTTGCTTTAGCTCAATTGATTTGAGTAAAGCTCCCCCTAGATGTGATATCCCCCCTAAGAGGGATGAACTAACCTTGGGTTTTGTCGATGATGACTTCATGTAGGTGTTGAAGATGTAGATGCTCAATGTTGATGTAGATCATTCGGAGCAATCCTTTGGAGTGAGTTGCACTTTCAATACCTACACGGGTTAGTCCCATAAGGAACAAACAAGGATATCCATAGACATAGAGTGATATTCACATGAGATGATGTCCATGAATGCATTAGGTTCCCTTGTCCCTTGTTTTACCAACAAGAGGGTTTGTGACTCCTTGAACTAGTGCAAGATATGGACGTTGTTTGCACTTGTCCTTGCCAAAATGATAAGAGTGAAGTATGTTGGCGGAGTCACCCTCAAGAACTCTCTAGTTCTTCTTCTTCGGGATCCACACCATCTTGATGGGAATCCTTGGAGTTGTAGTCGTACTTGATGAAGTGGAACTTGATGTAGTCTTGGGAACCCACTTGACCAAGGCCTTAGGTGCTTCTTCGAATGCATCAATCTCCTCTTGAAGCTTGTCCTTGCCCTTTAGCTTGTGGTCTTGTGGTGGAAGATCATCTTGAGCTTGTGTTCCTTGGAAAGAAGTAGGATCGTACTTCTCTTGTTGAGGAACAAACTTTGTCTTGGGGTATTGATCTTCTTCCCACTCAACTCCATTGGCATTGAACTTTCGTTCAAAACCAACACCTTGATTCTTCCGGTGTCTTCCTTGCTTGCGTACAATTTCCTCAAATTGCTTACTTCCGGCAAGATTCTTGTAAACACCTTTCTCTATAATTCCCTTCAATAAGCTATTTTCTTGCTCAAGTGTAACTTGGCTAAGAGAATCATTAGTGGAATCAAGAGAACTACTAGAAGCAACAACATTGGATTTAGCATGATTGTTGTTACTACTAGAAGAAGAATCTTTCTTGTTCTTGTTGCTAGATTTAACTTGTGGCATGTAAGTAGACAAGAGTAAACGCTTGGCAATGTAAGAAGAACTTTTCTTGCGAAGATCATCATTGATTGCTTTTAAGAACTCATGCTCTTGCTCAAGGTTGATCTTTTCAAAGCGTAGCTTCTCATGAGTCTTTAACAGTTCTCGATGATCTTCTAAGGTAGTTTCATAAGCTAACTTAAGAGTGTTTCTCCTTCTTATCACTGTCATTTGTTTTATCTTGATTATCATGATTAATAGCAAGTTCATCATAGTTTTCATAAGTAGAGTTGTCAACAAGTAAATCATCATCTCCTAGCAAATCATCTTCATCACTATTAAAATCAACATACTCGGGGTGTGTTACCTTTGGACCTCTACGGTGGTAATTTCCCTCGCTAGACGCCATACTCTCCTAGGTTGTGAAACCAAGGCTATGATCACCAAAAGCTATGGAAATCAAAGCAAATGGAGATCAAAGCTCTGATACCACTTGTAGAATCGAAAGTATGTCTAGAGGGGGGTGATTAGACTACTTGACCAAATAAAAATCTAGCCTTTTCCCAATTTTAAATCTTCACAGATTTTAGCAACTTAGCACAAATCAAGTAATCAACCTACACATGCAATTCTAAGAGTATAGCAGCGAAATGTAAAACAATTGCATATGAAGGTAAATGGAGGAGTTTGGAGGGAGCAAACGCAATGTAGACACGGAGATTTTTTATCCGTGGTTCCGATAGGTGGTGCTATCGTACATCCACGTTGATGGAGACTTCAACCCACGAAGGGTAATGGTTGAGCGAGTCCACGGAGGGCTCCACCCACGAAGGGTCCATGAAGAAGCAACCTTGTCTATCCAACCATGGCCATCGCCCACGAAGGACTTGCCTCACTAGGGTAGATCTTCATGAAGTAGGCGATCTCCTTGCCTGTACAAACTCCTTGGTTCAACTCCACAATCTTGACGGAGGCTCCCAAGTGACACCTAGCCAATCTAGGAGACACCACTCTCCAAAAGGTAATAGATGGCGTGTTGATGATGAACTCCTTGCTCTTGTGCTTCAAATGATAGTCTCCCCAACACTCAACTCTCTCTCATAGGATTGGATTTGGTAGAAAGATGATTTGAGTGGAAAGCAACTTGGGGAAGGCTAGAGATCAAGATTTATGTGGTTGGAATGGAATATCTTGACCTCAACACAAGTGTAGGTGGTTCTCTCTCAGAAAATGTATGTTGGAAGTATAGGCATGTTCTGATGGCTCTCTCCACGAATGAAGAGTGGGTGGAGGGGTGATACGTCTCCAACGTATCTATAATTTTTGATTGCTCCATGCTATATTATCTTCTGTTTTGGACATTATTGGGCTTTATTGTTCACTTTTATATTATTTTTGGGACTAACCTATTAACCGGAGGCCCATCCCAGAATTGCTGTTTTTTGCCTATTTAAGAGTTTCGCAGAAAAAGAATATCAAACGGAGTCCAAACAGAATGAAACCTTCGGGAATGTGATTTTTGGAACGAACATGATCCAGGAGACTTGGACCCTACGTCAAGAAACAAAAGAGGAAGCCACGAGGTAGGGGGGCGCGCCTACCCCCCCAGGCGCGCCTTCCACCCTTGTGGGCCCCCTGTTGCTCCACCGACGTACTCCTTCCTCCTATATATACCTACATAGCCCCAAATGATCAGATACGGAGCCAAAAACCTAATTCCACCGCCGCAACCTTCTGTACCCACGAGATCCCATCTTGGGGCCTGTTCCGGAGGTCCGCCGGAGGGGGCATCGATCACGGAGGGCTTCTACATCAACACCATAGTCTCTCCGATGATGTGTGAGTAGTTTACCTCAGACCTTCGGGTCCATAGTTATTAGCTAGATGGCTTCTTCTCTCTTTTTGGATCTCAATACAATGTTCTCCCCCTCTCTCGTGGAGATCTATTCGATGTAATCTTCTTTTGCGGTGTGTTTGTTGAGACCGATGAATTGTGAGTTTATGATCAAGTTTATCTATGAACAATATTTGAATCTTCTGAATTCTTTTATGTATGATTGGTTATCTTTGCAAGTCTCTTCGAATTATCAGTTTGGTTTGGCCTACTAGATTGATCTTTCTTGCAATGGGAGAAGTACTTAGCTTTGGGTTCAATCTTGCGGTGTCCTTTCCCAGTGACAGTAGGGGCAGCAAGGCACGTATTGTATTGTTGCCATCGAGGATAACAAGATGGTTTTTTTTATCATATTGCATGAATTTATCCCTCTACATCATGTCATCTTTCTTAAGGCGTTACTCTGTTCTTATGAACTTAATACTCTAGATGCATGGTGGATAGCGGTCGATGAGTGGAGTAATAGTAGTAGATGCAGGCAGGAGTCGGTCTACTTGTCTCGGACGTGATGCCTATATACATGATCATACCTAGATATTCTCATAACTATGCTCAATTCTGTCAATTGCTCAACAGTAATTTGTTCACCCACCGTAAAATATTTATGCTCTTGAGAGAAGCCACTAGTGAAACCTATGGCCCCCGGGTCTATCTTCATCATATTAATCCTCCAATACTTAGTTATTTCCGTTGTTTTTTTACTTTGCTTTTATTTTACTTTGCATCTTTATCATAAAAATACCAAAAATATTATCCTATCATATCTATCAGATCTCACTGTCGTAAGTGACCGTGTAGGGATTGACAACCCCTTATCACGTTGGTTGCGAGGATTTATTTGTTTTGTGTAGGTGCGAGGGACTCGCGCGTAGCCTCCTACTGGATTGATACCTTGGTTCTCAAAAACTGAGGGAAATACTTATGCTACTTTGCTGCATCACCCTTTCCTCTTCAAGGGAAAACCAACGCAGTGCTCAAGAGGTAGCAAGGGGTATATATAGCCTCCACACAAAATCTAACCGTTACACACAAATCACGAAACTCGGTGGGACCGAATTATAAAACGCGGTCGGACCGATTTGGTTCATAATGTGACCGTTAGGCATTTTGGTGGGACCGACATGATCAACTCGGTGGGACCGATTCCATTAGGGTTAGGGCATAACGTAATCTCGGTGAGATCGATTACACAAACTCGGTGGGACCGATTTTGGTAATAGACAAATAGAGAGTTGGTCAGGCAAACTCGGTGGGACCGATTCGCCCATCTCGGTTAGACCGAAACGTTACGAAGGGGAAACAGAGAGTTTGCATTGCAATCTCGGTGGGACCGATCGCTCATCTCGGTTGGACCGAAACATTACGAAGGGAAACAAAGAGGTTGCAATCCCATCTCGGTGAGACCGAGATCCCTACCGGTGAGACGGAAGTGATTAGGGTTTGTGGCAGTGGCTATGTCAAGTGAACTCGGTGGCGCCGGATAGAAGATTTCGGTGGGGCCGAGTTTGACTTTTGGTTTGGGACATATGTGGATATGAGAAAGTAGTTGAGGGTTTTTGGAGCATATCACTAAGCATTTTGAGCAAGTAACTCATTATGCAACACCTCACCCCCTTTTAATAGTATTGGATTTTCCTATGGACTTAATGTGATCTTGGATCACTAAAAGTAAAATGTAGAGTCTTGTGCTTTGAGCTTGAGCCAATGTTTTGTCCTTAGCATTTTGAGGGGTCCACTTTCTAATCCATGCCATGCCAATCATTGAGCTTTCCTGAAATATTTATCTTGAAATAGCATTAGCTCAATGAGCTATATGTTGTTAGGAATTACCAAAACCACCCAGGGATAGTTGCACTTTCAGCGTGTGTAACCGTGATGGTCTGTTTTCGACGAAGTTCGGGAAGTGAACACGGTTGGGTTATGTATGAATGTAACTAGTTCAGGATCACTTCTTGATCACTTCTAGCTCTACGTCCGATGCGTAGTTTCTCATCTTACTCTTGTACTCGTAAGTTAGCCACCATATTTTTGCTTAGTGCTTGCTGCAACTCCACCTCATAACCACACCCTACCTATAAGCTTAAATAGTCTCTATCTCGCAGGTTTTAAGATTGCTGAGTCCTCGTGACTCACAGATACTACCAAAACAGTTGCAGGTGCTGATGATACCAGTGCGGGTGCTGCCATCGAGCTCAAGTGGGAGTTCAACGAAGACCTTGGTCGTTACTATGTTCCTTTCCGGATGATCAGTAGTGGTGCCCAGTTGGGACGATCGGGATTTAGCATTTGGGGTTGTCTTCTTTTCATTTGGTTCCGTCCGTAGTTGGACCTTGTGTGTACTCTGATTGATGTATGAATAATTTGTTCATTGTGTGACGTGGTGATTGTAAGCCAACTATTTACTTCCTTGTTCATTAAATGGGATTGTGTGAAGATGACCCTTCTTGCGACAATGCCAAAATGTGTTTATGCCTCTAAGTCGTGCCTTGACACGTGGGAGATATAGCCGCATCTTGGGCATTACACAGCTTCACCGAGGTCTTTCTTTGGAAAACTCCTTTCAAATACTCCTTTATGCTTTCTAGAAAATTCTACATCATTTCCGATCAACAATATGTCATTCACATATACTTATCAGAAAGGCTGTTGTGCTCCCACTCACTTTCTCGTAAATGCAGGCTTCACCGCAAGTCTGTATAAAAATATATGCTTTGATCAACTTATCAAAGCGTATATTCCAACTCCGAGATGCTTGCACCAGTGCATAAATGGATCGCTGGAGCTTGCACATTTTGTTAGCACCTTTAGGATTGACAAAACCTTCTGGTTGTATCATATACAACTGTTCTTTAATAAATCCATTAAGGAATGCAGTTTTGCTATCCATTTGTTAGATTTCATAAAATGTGGCAATTGCTAACATGATTCGGACAGACTTTAAGCATCGATACGAGTGAGAAAATCTCATCGTAGTCAACTTCTTGAGTTTGTCAAAAAACCCTTTTTGACAAGTCGAGCTTTGTAGATAGTAACTCTACTATCAGCGTCCATCTTCCTCTTGAAGATCCATTTATTCTGAATGTCTTGCCGATCATCGGGCAAGTCCACCAAAGTCCACACTTTGTTCTCATACATGGATTCTATCTCAGATTTCATGGCCTCAAGCCATCTGTCGGAATCTGGGCTCATCATCGCTTCCTCATAGTTCGTAGGTTCATCATGGTCTAGCAACATGACTTCCAGAACAAGTTTACTGTACCACTCTGGTGTGGATCATACTCTGGTTGACCTACGAGGTTCGGTAGTAACTTGATCTGAAGTTTCATGATCATCATCATTAACTTCCTCACTAATTGGTGCAGGCATCACTGGAACTGATTTCAGTGATGAGCTACTTCCTAATTCGAGAGAAGGTACAATTACCTCATCAAGTTCTACTTTCCTCCCACTCACTTCTTTCGAGAGAAACTCCTTCTCACTACAAAAAAGAGACACATCCGTGACATTTTGGGCCGAACGAATTTTTTTCTGTCATACTTATGACACTTCTATGACGATAATTGTGACAAAACCCGGTATCATCATAGATGTGGTGGGGTCCTACTTCTATGACAAAAAATCATGACAGAAAATGGGCTTTTCGTCCTGGGCGGGCCAGAGACGAAGCTGCATGACATTCTTTGGGCCGTCCATGACGGAAAAAACCGTGGTAGAAGTGAGAGAGAGGAAAATATCAGGGTGTTCCCGGTTATGGTGGGTGGTCGGGGCCGAGCGATGCGCGTTTCTCTTGTACACGCACACGCATGGGTGCGAGGCGTTGGGCTCTAACTGAACCCGAGCGATTGCACTGCAGGCTACGCGTTACTGAACCCGAGCGATCGATCGATGGCTGTTAACTGAACCCAATCGAGCGATTCCTTCGTTACTGCTGCTAACTGAAGCCGATCGATGCTGCCTCTAGATGAACAGTGCGTGTTGCTGGGGGGGGGGGGGTTGGATGAACAGTTCCCGGTGGGGGTGGATGAACAGGACCCCGTGGTGTTGCCTCTGGATGAACATGACCCCAATCGATCGAGCCGGTTGGGGCTGGATGAACAGGACCCCGTGGAGGGCTGGATGAACAGGACCACCCCATGGAGGGCAGGATGAACAGTAGACGGTGGAGGGCTTGATGAACAATAGCCCATGGAGGGGTGGTTGAACAGGAGCCCGTGGAGAGGGCTGGTTGAACAGTAGCCGGTGGAGTAGCGCGCGGTGGAGGCTGGATGAACAGGAGCACGTGGATGAACTGTCGCAGGTGGAGGCTGGAGGAGGTCGACGGTGGATGAACAGTAGCCCGTGGAGGCTGGAGGGGGTCGACGGTGGAGATGAACAGTATCCCGTGGAGTCCTGTTTTGCGGTACGCCACACCCCTCCCGATGAACATGACCCCCATTTCGACCGTAGCGCTCCAACACAAGTCCGTTTCCTCCGTTTTGCGGTACGCCACACCCCTCCCGATCAACAGGACCCCCGTTTCGATCGTAGGAGGTCCGTTTCCTCCATTTTGCGGTACACTAGACCCCTCCCAATGAACAGGATACCGTTTCGAACGTGGCCGGTCGAACACAAGGCCGTTTCCTCCGTTCTGCGGTACGCCAGGCCTCGTTTCCATCGGTTGTTCCGTCCAAGCCGGTTGGCTCCCACGCGTTCCGTTGCCTCCCGATGAACACGACGCATTCCGTTGCCTCCCCATGAACACGACGACGACGCAGTTTCTTCGTTCCGACCCAGCCATGTACACGAGCCCTGGCCGTACGTACGTGCGAGTAGGCGTTCGAGACCCCGCCCATATGTACATACGTGGCCGTATTTACTTTCTTGCACCTTGGCCGTTGTACGTACGTGTACATGCTACGTGCGTGCCTCTACTATGACACGTGCGCGCCTCTACATCGACCAGTATGTACGTACACGTTTGCGACCAGAATGACAACGCTACGTATGCTTCGACCAGGTGGGTCCCGACTGTCAGGCACTTCCTTGCCTGCGAAGATGTAGCTGGTGGGCCCCAGCAGTCAGGGGGGCGAATTGTTTTTTTCCGACGCACTTCCTTGCATGCAAAGATGTAGCTGGTGGGTCCCAGCAGTCAGGGGGAAATGTTTTTTCGCGAAATACGGTGGCTCGTCCGATGGGTCCCCGCTGTCAGGTGGAGGAATAATTATTTTGCGCGTAATAAGGAGGCACTTCCTTGCTGCGGCCGTGGACCCAGCTGTCAGCCTCTCCACGTACAGTACTCTTCCGATGGAAGTCTCCTTGACCACGTTGACCACGCCGCGCCGAGAGCACCAGGGCGATGGACGATGGAGAGGCCTAGGAAGGGGACGACGCGGAGCCGGGGAAGACGCGGCAGTGGAAGCCCGTGCGGAGAGGAGTACAAGGGTTCACTAGTTCAGCTACGCTGTGAGGCTGCCGTCGCCGCAGGGCCTGACCAGCGGTGGGAATAGTAGGGGCGGTGAGGTCTCCGCGGCAGCACAGCTGGCCACGGGAGGCAGGAGCATGCGGCACGACCGGCACTGCTTTGGGCGACTGGAGCAAGAAGACCAGAGGTTGAAGAAGCACTACGGCCGTTGGATGGACATCGTACGATCACTGGAGCTAGAATCGTTCATATTGACTAAGTTGACAAAGCACTCCATCCCCGTCAACTTAGTAGGCCCACAAGTCAGCCACCCACCAAGGTGGGTCCCAACTAGTAGGGGGAGTATTCATTTTTTTTGTGTAATAAGGAGGCACTTCCGGTGGGTCCGAGCTGACAGCGGGGGGAACGTTTTTTTCATGAAATACGGTGACCCGTCCGGTGGATCGCAGCAGTCAGGGGGGAAACATTTTTTTCGCAAAATACGGTGGCCCGTCTAGTGGGTCCCTGCTGTTAGGTGGAGGAATCATTATTTTCTGCGTAATAAGGATGCACTTCCTTGCTGCGGCTGTGGACCCTGCTGTCAGCCTCTCCACGTACAATACACTTCCGATGGAAGTCGTTCCTTGACCACGTTGACCACGCCGCGTTCCGTTGCATGCATGCGTCCATGGGCGTGGTACCTCCCCACTGTCAGCCCCTCACGTACAGTCATCTTCCGATCACTCTCGGTTGTTGACCACACCGTGCCGAGCGCACCAAAGGCCGGTGGACGACGGCGAGGCCCTAGACTGGAACGACCCGGAGATGGGGAAGACGGGGCAGTGGAGTCGCAGATGGAGAGGAGTGGGAAACTTGACTGGTTCGGGTGTGCGGCGCACAGCCGCGGTGCCACCCACGGGAGACAGGAGCAAGAACAGAGGTTGAAGAAGGAGCACGGCTGTTGGATTAACATCCAACGGTCCAGCTGCTAGAATCATTTGTTGATTAAGTTGACAAAGCCCTGCGTACTCGTCCGCTTAGTAGGCCCACAAGTCAGCCACCAAATCTGACGGGTCCCAGCTGTCAACGGGAGGAATAATTTTTTTCGCATAACAAGGAGGCACTTCCTTTCGTGCAAAGATACAGCCGGTGGGTGATGACCCACAAGTATAGGGGATCTATCCTAGTGTAACACCCCGGATGTAACTTTCCATATTTGTAACTCCAACTCTTGCCATTTTCGGCTATGTGTTATGATATTCCCTCCGTGGTCGGGTTTTGTTTTCCGTGTTGCATTTTGTTCATGTCATGCATTTCATATCATGTCATCATGTGCATCGTTTTTGCATACGTGTTCGTCTCATGTATCCGAGCATTTTCCCCGTTGTCCATTTTGCAATCCGGCACTCCCACCTCCTCCGGCGCACCCCTCTTGTTTTCCTTTCGTGAGCGGGTGTTGAACGTTCTCGGAATGGACCGAGTCTTGTCAAGTGGCCTTGGTATACCACCGATAGACCACCTGTCAAGTTTCGTGCCATTTGGAGGTCGTTTGGTACTCCAACGGTTAACCGGGTAACCGCAAAGTCCTTTTGTGTGTTGCAGAAAAACCCTCCTCCAACAGCCCAAAACCCCTCTAAGCCACCGCCTTGCTCTCGGTCGTTCGATCACGATCGCGTGGGCGAAAACCGCACCCCGTTTGGACTCTCCTAACTCCCTCTGCCTATATATTTGCACCTCCCCCCGAAATTTCGCGGATGAACCCTAGCCTCCTTCCACCTCGCGCCACCGGACAAAATCCTCCCCGCCCGGACATGTCCGCCCGTCAACTGTGCCGCCGCGCCCGGCGAATCATGTCGCGCCACGTCACCCTGCCGCCGTCTCCACCGCGCCAGGCCCGGATCGGACCCGCGGGGCCCATCCCACCGCCGCCGCGACCCGCGGGCGCCGCCCCGCGCGCCTCCTCCCTCCGTCGCCGCGCCACCGCCGCCTCCCGCGTCGCCTCGCCGCGCCGGCGTCCGCTCTCCGGCGAGCTCGCCCGCCGCCGCCGCCGCATCAACCAGCCTCCCGCCGCGGTCGCCGCCCCCGCGCGCCGGCGCCTCCCTCCCCGTCCGGCGCTCCTCCTCGCCCTCTCCCTCCGGCCGCCGCCCGAATGTCTCCTCTCCCCCAGCGCCCCGAACTCTGGCGGCCCGAGCTCAAGGCCCGATCCAGATCTCACACCAAGGATTGACTTTCTCCCCCTCTCGATTTTCCCGAAGTCCCGAATATTTTACATTCTGTTGCATACTTTGACGCATCATAACTCTCTGCATATAGCTCCGTTTCATGCGTGTAATATATCGAAATGTTCGTCTCGAGATGCTCTTCATTTTGTTCAATTTCACCATATTCATTTGAGTCCATCTTGATGCCCAAATCTCTGATGCAAGAGTGCTAGTTGCTGTTATCTGCTGTTACTTATCGGAACTTGAGGATTTGTTATTTGTGTTGCATTTATTGTGTGCATCTTATGGGCATGAGCTCTACATGTGTTTTGATGTATGCCATGCCATCTTTACAGAGGTGTATGCCATGTATTTTCGTGATCTCTGTGGTGACTAGCACAAGCATGCAAACTAGGCTCCGTGATGTTTCTGTTTTCAGGGACTTGCAGGCAAGATGACCATACCCTCGAAATCACTTCTATCTTTGCTTTGCTAGTTGATTGCTCTATTGCTATGCTACGCTACCTACCACTTGCTATATCATGCCTCCCATATTGCCATGTCAAGCCTCTAACCATCCTTTCCTAGCAAACCGTTGTTTGGCTAAGTTACCGCTTTTGCTCAGCCCCTCTTATAGCGTTGCTAGTTGCAGGTGAAGATGAAGTTTGTTCCATGTTGGAACATGGATATTGTTGGGATATCACAATATCTCTTATTTAATTAATGCATCTATATACTTGGTAAAGGGTGGAAGGCTCGGCCTTATGCCTGGTGTTTTGTTTCCACTCTTGCCGCCCTAGTTTCCGTCATACCGATGTTATGTTCCTTGATTTTGCGTTCCTTACGCGGTTGGGTGATTTATGGGACCCCCTTGACAGTTCGCTTTGAATAAAACTCCTCCATCAAGGCCCAACCTTGGTTTTTACCATTTGACTACCTAAGCCTTTTTCCCTTGGGTTCTGCAGACTCAAGGGTCGTCTTTATTTTAAACCCCGGGCCAGTGTTCCTCTGAGTGCTGGTCCAAACTAGAGCCACTTGCAGCGCCACCTTGGGGAAACTCGAGGATTCGTTTTAGTTGTATGTAGTGTTCATCCGGTGTGCCCTGAGAACGAGATATGTGCAGCTCCTATCGGGTTTTGTCGGCACATTCGGGCGGCTTTGCTGGTCTTGTTTTACCATTGTCGAAATGTCTTGTAAACCGGGATTCCGAGGCTGATCGGGTCTTCCTGGGAGAAGGTTTATCCTTCGTTGACCGTGAGAGCTTATAATGGGCTAAGTTGGGACACCCCTGCAGGGTATTATTTTTCGAAAGCCGTGCCCGCGGTTATGCGGCAGATGGGAATTTGTTAATATCCGGTTGTAGAGAACTTGACACTTGACTTAATTAAAATACATCAACCGCGTGTGTAGCCGTGATGGTCTCTTTTTGGCGGAGTCCGGGAAGTGAACACGGTTTCTGGGTTATGTTTGACGTAAGTAGGAGTTCAGGATCACTTCTTGATCATTGCTAGCCTCACGAACGTTCCGTTGCTTCTCTTCTCGCTCTCATTTGCGTATGTTAGCCACCTTATATGCTTAGTGCTTGCTACAGCTCCACCTCATTATCCCATCCTTTCCTATAAGCTTAAATAGTCTTGATCTCGCGGGTGTGAGATTGCTGAGTCCTCGTGACTCACAGATACTTCCAAAACAGTTGCAGGTGCCGACGATGACAGTGCAGGTGACGCAGCTGAGCTCAAGAGGGAGCTCGATGAAGATCTTGTCCGTTGTGTTGTTTCTTTTCTTGCTGATCAGTAGTGGAGCCTAGTTGGGACGATCAGGGATCTAGCAGTTGGGTTGTCTTCTTTTCTTTTGGTTTCGTAGTCGGACCTGTGTGTGTACTCTGGATGATGTATGTTTTATTTATGCATTGTGTGAAGTGGCGATTGTAAGCCAACTCTTTATCCCTTTCTTGTTCATTACATGGGATTGTGTGAAGATGACCCTTCTTGCGACAAAACCACAATGCGGTTATGCCTCTAAGTCGTGCCTCGACACGTGAGAGATATAGCCGCATCGTGGGCGTTACACGTAGTCCTTTTGATAAGTAAGAGTGTCGAACCCAACAAGGAGCAGAAGGAAATGATAAGCGGTTTTCAGCAAGGTATTCTCTGCAAGCACTGAAATTATAAGTAACAGATAGTTTTGTGATAAGATAATTTGTAACGAGCAACAAGTAACAAAAGTAAATAAAGTGCAGCAAGGTGGCCCAATCCTTTTTGTAGCAAAGGACAAGCCTGGACAAACTCTTATATAGAGAAAAGCTCTCCCGAGGACACATGGGAATTATCGTCAAGCTAGTTTTCATCACGTTCATATGATTTGTGTTCGGTACTTTGATAATTTGATATGTGGGTGGACCGGTGCTTGGGTGCTGTTCTTACTTGAACAAGCATCCCACTTATGATTAACCCCTATTGCAAGCATCCGCAACTACAACAAAAGTATTAAGGTAAACCTAACCATAGCATGAAACAAGTGGATCCAAATCAGCCCCTTACGAAGCAACGCATAAACTAGGGTTTAAGCTTCTGTCACTCTAGCAACCCATCATCTACTTATTACTTCCCAATGCCTTCCTCAAGGCCCAAATAATGGTGAAGTGTCATGTAGTCGACGTTCACATAACACCACTAGAGGATAGACAACATACAACTCATCAAAATATCGAACGAATACCAAATTCACATGACTACTAATAGCAAGACTTCTCCCATGTCCTCAGGAACAAACGTAACTACTCACAAAGCATATTCATGTTCATGATCAGAGGAGTATTAATATGCATAAAGGATCTGAACATATGATCTTCCACCAAATAAACCAACTAGCATCAACTACAAGGAGTAATCAACACTACTAGCAACCTACAGGTACCAATCCCGGACTTGGAGACAAGAATTGGATACAAGAGATGAACTAGGGTTTGAGAGGAGATGGTGCTGGTGAAGATGTTGATGGAGATTGTCCTCTCCCGATGAGAGGAGCGTTGGTGATGACGATGGCGATGATTTCCCCCTCCCGGAGGGAAGTGTCCCCGGCAGAATAGCTCTGCCGGAGCCCTAGATTGGTTCCGCCAAGGTTCCGCCTCGTGGCGGCGGAGTCTCGTCCTGAAAGCTTGCTTATGATTTTTCTTCGGATGAAAGACTTCATATAGCAGAAGATGGGCACCGGATGGCCAACAGGGGGCCCACGAGGCAGGGGGCGCGCCCAGGGGGGTAGGGCGCGCCCCCACCCTCGTGGACAGGTGGAGGCCCCCCTGACGTATTTCTTTCGCTCAGTATTTTTTATTATTTCCAAAAATAACTTTCGTGGAGTTTCAGGACTTTTGGAGTTGTGCAGAATAGGTCTCTAATATTTGCTCCTTTTCCAGCCCAGAATTCCAGCTGCCGGCATTCTCCCTCCTTATGTAAACCTTGTAAAATAAGAGAGAATAGGCATAAGTATTGTGACATAATGTGTAATAACAGCCCATAATGCAATAAATATCAATATAAAAGCATGATGCAAAATGGACGTATCAACTCCCCCAAGCTTAGACCTCGCTTGTCCTCAAGCGGAAGCCGATAACGATAAATATGTCCACATGTTTAGAGGTAGAGGTGTCGATAAAATAAAATACGGACATGAGGGCATCATGATTATTCTCATAACAACAACATATATGGATATTGTCATATGAATTCTTATGCTCAAGTAATAATCTGTTCACAATGCAAAGTACGAATCAGAAACTTTATTGAGAACTAACAAACTATAATCTCAGTCATTGAGGCAATTGCAATTTATCATAACATCAGAAAGAGTCTATGTCAGAGCTTTCTAGCAAGTCCACATACTCAACTATCATTTAGTCTTTCATAATTGCTAACACTCACGCAATACTTGTGGTTACGGAGTTTTAACCGGACACAGAGAAAGATAGGGGCTTATAGTTTCGCCTCCCAACCTTTTACCTCAAGGGTAATGTCAACAATAATAGTTCATGCTAACCCACATCCAATTAGATATATATATCAGGATCTTTCCAACATCCTGTGCTTGCCAGAGGATAAAATGTAAAAAGGAAAGGTGAAGATCACCATGACTCTTGCATAAGGTAGAAAATAATAATAAAAGATAGGCCCTTCGCAGAGGGAAGCAGAGGTTGCCATGCGCTTTCAAGGTTGGATGCACAAAATCTTAATGCGAAAGAACGTCACTTTATATTGCCACTTGTGATATGAACCTTTATTATGCAGTCCGTCGCTTTTATTTCTTCCACATCACAAGATCGTATAAAGCTTATTTCTTCCACACCAATCAATCGTACATATTTAGAGAGCAATTTTTATTGCTTGCACCGATGGCAACTTACTTGAAGGATCTTACTCAATCCATAGGTAGATATGGTGGACTCTCATGGCAAAACTAGTTTAAGGGTATTCGGAAGCACAAGTAGTATCTCTACTTGGTGCAAAGAATTTGGCTAGCATGAGGGGGAAAGGCAAGCTCAACATGTTGGATGATCCATGACAATATACTTTATCTCAGATATAAGAAAACATAACCCATTACGTTGTCTTCCTTGTCCAACATCAACTCTTTAGCATGTCATATTTTAATGAGTGCTCACAATCATAAAAGATGTCCAAGATAGTATATTTATATGTGAAACCTCTCTTTCTTTATTACTTCCTATTAATTGCAATGATGACCAAAGCTATGTTTGTCAACTCTCAACAATTTTTAATCATCATACTCTTTCTATGTGAAGTCATTACTCTCCATAAGATCAATATGATCTCTTTGTTTCTTTTTATTCTTTTTCTTTTCTTTTATTCACTCAAGATCATAGCAAGATAATCAAGCCCTTGACTCAACACTAATCTTTCTTATATATAGCTCACGGACTCGATTACATAAAAAAGATCATAAAGCAAAACTCAAAACTAGATCATACCAAAACTTTATTCTACTAGATCAAGATACTACTTAATAGGATCAAACTAAGAAAAAGGTAAAGAAAGGAGATGTGGTTGATACGATACCGGGGCACCTCCCCCAAGCTTGGCAGTTGCCAAGGGGAGTGCCCATACCCATGTGATTATATCTCCTTTGCTGGTGAAGGGATTGTTGATGGTGTAGGCATGTCGTCCATCTTCCAAGGCATAGGCTCACCATCATAGAAAGATGATTGAGTCTCCGGGATCCTTAAATCTGCAGCCAAACTCATCCTTTTGAATCTATATTCATACTCACAGTTTTGGTTTTGCAGGTCATAGATTTGGGCTTGGAGGTGCTCGATTTTCTCATGGAGCTTGAAGATGGCCTCCCCAATGTCCTTGGCATCCAGCTTGTGGTTGTTGGTGAACTCCGTGATCATTATGTGATTGGAGTCAAGTCCACGCTCCACCATCTCCTGGCACTTGAAAACTTGTTGCTCCATTGCTTCAAGCCTTGTCTCCACGCTTCCGGTCCTCCATGGTCCCTCAACATCGCGGATGTGCAGCAACCCATCACGCATCTCAATGGTTTGAGGGTGTTGCAGCACCTCCGTGAGGTAGGGGTTGATGACCTTCTCGAAGAACTTGTCCTTGGGGGCGCTTGGAGACGTCATGATGATCTAGATTTGTCAGAGAAACAGCTCGAAACAAGAACAGAGGATAATTGCATGATACGGTGGTCAAAACCTTCGGGAGAATATATAATGAATTTTTACCGACCAAAATACGTAACGTGCAAGAAAACAGAGTCCGAAGAGCGCACGAGGTGTCCACAAGGCAGGGGGCGCGCCCAGGGGGGTAGGGCGCGCCCTCCACCCTCGTGAAGGCCTCGTGTCCTTCCCGGACTGCTTCTTATTTTTCTATTTTTCTAAATATTCCAAAATGGAGAAAAATTGCCATTAGAACTGTTTTGGAGTCGGTTTACTTACCGTACCACATACCTATTCCTTTTCGGAGTCTGAAACGTTCCGGAAAGTGTCCCTTATGTATTCCTCCGGGGTTACGGTTTCAATAACATTGGTTTCAACATTTATAGATTACCTGAGATATAGTGTTTGATTCTTTGACCGTTCACCACCTTCGGATTTGTGCCTTTGAAGTTGTTGATTTTTATGGCACCGGAACGATAGACCTCCTTGATAACGTAAGGACCTTCCCATTTAGAGAGAAGTTTTCCTGCAAAAAATCTTAAACGAGAGTTTTATAGCAATACATAATCACCTACATTAAACTCACGCTTTTGTATTCTTTTGTCATGCCATCTTTTAACTTTTTCTTTAAACAATTTGGCATTCTCATAGGCTTGGGTTCTCCATTCATCAAGTGAGCTAATGTCAAATAACCTCTTCTCACCGGCAAGTTTGAAATCATAGTTGAGCTCTTTAATAGCCCAATAAGCCTTATGTTCTAGTTCGAGAGGTAAGTGACATGCTTTTCCATAAACCATTTTATACGGAGACATACCCATAGGATTTTTATATGCAGTTCTATAGGCCCATAATGCATCATCAAGTTTCTTGGACCAATTCTTTCTAGATCTATTGACAGTCTTTTGCAAAATTAATTTTAGCTCTCTATTACTCAATTATACTTGACCACTAGACTGCGGGTGATAAGGAGATGCAATTCTATGATTAACATCATATTTAGCAAGCATTTTACGGAAAGCACCATGAATAAAATGTGAACCACCATCAGTCATTAAATATCTAGGGACTCCAAACCTCGGAAAAATAACTTCTTTAAGCATTTTAATAGAAGTGTTATGATCAACACTACTAGTTGGAATAGCTTCTACCCACTTAGTAACGTAATCAATAGCGACTAAAACATGTGTGTAACCATTAGAGGCAGGAAAAGGTCCCATATAATCGAAGCCCCAAACATCAAATGGTTCAATAACGAGTGAATAATTCATAGGCATTTCTTGGCGTCTACTAATATTACCAATTCTTTGACAGTCATCACACGATAAGACAAACTTACGGGCATCCCTGAAGAGAGTAGGCCAATAAAAACTGGATTGCAATACCTTATGTGCAGTTCTATCTCCAGCGTGGTGTCCTCCATAAGCCTCAGAGTGACACTTGCGTAGGATCTGTTCCTGTTCATGCTCAGGTACACAACGTCTAATAACGCCATCTACTCCTTCTTTATAAAGATATGGGTCATCCCAAAAGTAATGTCTCAAGTCATAGAAAAACTTTTTCTTTTGCTGGTATGTGAAACTAGGTGGTATAAATTTAGCAACAATATAATTAGCATAATCAGCATACCATGGAGCAGTACGAGAAGTATTTATGACATTTAATTGTTCATCAGGAAAGCTATCATCAATAGGTAGTGGGTCATCAAGAACATTCTCTAGCCTAGACAAGTTAGGTGACGCCCCCGACTCGACCGCACACTAATCATGCACGCAAATGTGTACGATCAAGATTAGGGACTCACGGGATGATATCACAACACAACTCTAGACACAAATTCAAATAATACAAGCTTCATATTACAAGCCAGGGGCCTCGAGGGCTCGATACACAAGAGTCAGCGGAAGCAACAATATCTGAGTACAGACATAAGTTAAACAAGGATGCCTTGAGAAGGCAAACAGAAAAGCAACAACGATCGAAGAGGCAAGGCCTCCTGCCTGGGACCTCCTAACTACTCCTGGTCGTCGACGGTCTCCATGTAGTAGTATCCGTCGGTGGTTGCATCTGGCTCCAGGGATCCACCATCTGGTTGCAACAACCAGAAAGAAGAAAGAAGGGGGAAAAGGGGAAGCAAAGCAACCGTGAGTACTCATCCAAAGTACTCGCAAGCATCAGATCTATACTAAGTATGCATTGGTATCAAATGGAAGGGCTGTATCTGTGGACTAAACCGCAGAATGCCAGAATAGAGGGGAAGGCCTAGCCTATCGAAGACTAGCATCTTCAAGCAGCTCCAAGCATCTTGCAGCATGTAGAAGAGTAAAGAATAGCATTTTATATTAACAAGCATGTTGTAGTAACAATGCCCAGAGATCCTTCCTCGACTCCCTGCGAGAAAGCAATCCCGGAGCCACATATCTTAAGTAACCATTTCTAGTTGTATTAGATCAAGATATAAGTCTGAACGTCCATTACCGTGGACACGTTATTCGAAAAAAGATCTTCCCTGCAGGGGTGCACCACGTTACCCAACACGCTCGATCACTCTGGCCGGACACACCTTTCTGGGGTCAATGCCCGGCCTCGGAAGATCAACACGTCGTAGCCCTACCTAGGCTCAGCAGAGAGGTCCCCATCGGTCTACATCCTATGCACTCCGGGGTCTGGGCCCATCGCCCGTTGCACTCCGGGTCGTTGTGTGCAGGGTGGATACCAGCGCCACCCGTGTAGTGGATGGCACGATCCGACCGTGCCACAATGCTGAACTGGACATCTGACAAAGTTTCGGCTGATACCACGACGTCGAGGCCCATATCTATTCTCGCGTGGTGGTTAGTGCATAAAGGCCAAAGGCCAACTCAAAACAAATACCCAAACCTGTTAGTGCATTGGGGGCTCGCGGAGACGAGCAGAGACTCACGATAATGTGACCACATCGCCCCGTCTCGAGGAAATACGGCAAGGGCAAGCCCAGCCCACTCGAGGGCTGCCTGACTTCCCGGCCGTGCCTCGTAACCATCTTGCGGGTGCTCTCCGGGCCCGCCCGACTTCCACCAAGGTCTCCAGTAATGTCAAGGTATCCGTGTGTCCAAACATCAAGGGGAAAACCCAAGGAATCACCCTTGGAGGATTCCACTCAATGTAATCATCAAGGTGAACGTAAGAGGGACCACCCTCGAGGTTCACACTTGAGGTGTTGAACGACAGAGCCGTATCGGGAATGGTGAAAGAGGAAATCAAATACAGTAGAAAAATCTAATGCAAGCATGAGAGAATAGAATGGGCGATATCGGGATGATCAAATGAGGGGCTTGCCTGGAAGCTCCGCTGAAAGGGAAGAAGGGGTCGTCGTCGACATAGTCGATCACAACGGCATCGGCAGCCGTCACGGGGTCTACCGAAGAGAAGAGGGGGAAGAAACAGTAAATACATAGCAAGCAAGTGTATAACAGGACAACGAGCAGAGCTAGACGTGTTCTAACGAAACGTTAGGCAATACTAGCGAAGGGGGAAAACATCCGGGGAAGCTTTCCCGGTTCCGGACGTTTGTCAGATAGATGAACCAGAGGGGAAAAGTTGCATGTTCGCTATGCTAGGAACGTGTGGCGGACGTACGGACCGCATGTTCGGATTCGTCTCATCGTTCTGAGCAACTTTCATGTAGAAAACTTTTTCATCCGAGTTACGAATTATTTTATATTATTTTTCAAAGTTTTAAACATTTTCTGAAATTATTATTAATTCAAAATTGGAATTATGACGTCAGCCTGACGTCATCATGATTTCAGCAGTCAACAGAGCGTTGACTGGTCAAACTTACATGTGGGTCCCGCTGTCATAGCCATAGTTTAATTAACAGGTATTAATTAACTAATCAAGTTAATTATGTATACTAAACAGAGTTAATTAAGTTAAGTTATTAATTAAACTAATTAATTAATTAATATTATTCTTATTAATGTTATATATATATTAAGGGTTTTTTTTTCTTTTTTTTAAGAGGGGCGTGGGCCCCAACTGTCATTGGCCCAAGTGGCCTTAGCGGGGCGAGCGTAACGGGCGGCCGGTGTGGGCGCCGCACGAACAGGCACTGGCCCCGGGCGCGACCAGCCAGGGGGAAGTGCGGCGAGGCCGGCCGTCGGAGGCAGCAGTGGCGAGTCCACGGCGGGGCAGCCCCGGGACGCGGCCGACACGTGGGTCGGTAGCAGAAGTGACCGGAGCGGGGCGCCGGTCGAGCGGGCAATGGTAGGCGAGGCGCGGTTGGGCACGCGGACGCGCGGTCCGGTGAGCGAGAGGGCGCCGGCGGTAGCGGCCAGGGGCGCCGACGGTGCGAGCGGTGCGCGCAGCAGAGGGGCGCGCGGGACACGATGTGCGCAGGCCGCAGCGGGGCGGGTAGCGCGCGGTCGCTGCGACGGTGGTGGTGGCCGCAAGCGGGTGAAGCTGGGGAGGCGAGCCACGGGCGCGGGCGGTGCGACGGGTCGCGGTCAGGGCGCGGCGATGGCGTTTGGTCGATGCGGAACGAGAAGGAAAGGAGGGCTCACCCCCGTTGCAGAGTAGGGGGTCGGCGAGGCTCGATGGAGCCGATGAGGGAGAGCGACGTGGGACGGTGATGAACGATGCGATAGCGGCGACGGGGCTTGGGGCGCAACGTCCGGGGCGTCGCAACGAGGGAGGGCTTCGGGGAGGTTGGGTGAGGCGACGGCGGCGAGGCGGCGCCGAGGACGGGCGCCGGCGTCGAGGAGCGGGGCGGCGCGGTTGCCGGGGTCGCCGCCCCTCGATCTGGATCGGGACGTGGGGGGGTGGGCGGAGGAGCGAGGGAAGCGTGGGGGAGTGGGGTGGATCGGGGCTAGGGTTCGGGTGGGAGTGGCCTAATAGGCCAGGGGGCAGCAGGTGTGGGCCGACCGGCTGGGCTGATTGGCCCAGTTGGGCCTGGGGGTCTTATTTTTTTGTTAGTTTGCTTTCTTCTTTTTCTTTTATCTACTTTTGCCGTTTGACTTAATTTCAAACTCAGAATTCGAACGTGTTTGAACCATCGCGAGGTTAACAATAGTAAACGCGGTGACGTGGCAACAATAGTATGGGATTACTGTAGCATAAGCATCCGGGCGTTACAATTCTCCCCCACTACAAAAATCTCGTCCCGAGATTTAGGAGGTAGAAGGAAATAGTGCGGGGTATTCATCACGTAGGCGATCCTCGCGTTCCCAAGTGGCTTCGTCTTTAGAGTGATGTGACCACTGGACCTTGAGGAACTTGATCGCCTTCTGACGTGTGCGGAGTTCAGCTTGGTCGAGAATGCGGACCGGATGCTCTTTATAGGACAGGTCCTATTGCAACTCGAGCACTTCATGATCCACTGCTCGGATTGGGTCCTTGAAGCAGCGGCGGAGTTGTGACACGTGGAACACATCGTGAACCTGAGAAAGGTTCGACGGAAGTTCCAACTGGTATGCCACTTTTCCACGCCTTTCGAGAATAGTGAATGGACCAATATAGCGAGGAGCTAGCTTGCCCTTGATTCCGAAGCGGTGAGCACCCTTCATTGGTGTGACTCGAAGATAAGCCTTTTCGCCAGGTTGATAGACCATGTCTTTATGATGACGGTCATAATTACTCTTTTGACGTGACTGAGCAGTCTTGAGATTCTCGCGAATGACGCAGCCTTGTTCTTCGGCGTGTTGGATAATATCCGGACCGAAGAGTGGACGTTCCCCAGTTTCTGACCAGTTCAGAGGGGTTCGACACTTTCGTCCATATAACACTTCGAATGGGGCCATCTTCAGACTAGCTTGATAGCTATTGTTGTAGGAGAACTCAGCGTACGGGAGAGATTCCTCCCATTTATTGCCAAAGGAAATGACACAAGCCCGAAGCATGTCTTCGAGAACTTGATTGACACGTTCAACTTGTCCCTGCGACTGAGGGTGAAAAGCAGTACTGAAAGACAGATGAGTTCCCGTAGCTTCTTGGAAACTTGCCCAGAATCTTGAAGTGAATAAGCTGCCACGGTCTGAGCTG
This sequence comes from Triticum aestivum, assembly GCF_018294505.1. NCBI lineage: Eukaryota > Viridiplantae > Streptophyta > Magnoliopsida > Poales > Poaceae > Triticum > Triticum aestivum. Next base: position 193,304,250 of record NC_057799.1, read on the forward strand.
ATAACCAATGGAATACCGTGGAGTGAAACAATTCTGGACATGTAAAGGGTTGCCAGCTGACTAGCAGTGATCGTAACTTTGACGGCCAGAAAGTGTGCAACTTTGGAAAGCCGGTCAATGACGACAAGTATAGCATCATTACCTTTCTGCGATTTGGGAAACCCAGTGACGAAGTCCATTTCAACATGGTCCCATTTCCATTCCGGAATAGAGATAGGTTGCAGAGTTCCAGCATGCCTTTGATGTTCTGCTTTGATACGACGGCAAACGTCACATTCAGCAACATAACGAGCAATGTCTTGCTTCATATTAGACCACCAGAATCTCTGACGAATGTCTTGGTACATCTTGGTACTACCGGGATGAATAGACAACGGAGTGTCATGAGCTTCTTCCATAACCTCCTTAGTCATATCTAGGTTTTTCTCCTTACACGGCACCACTAGGCGGCCTTTGAAGTACAAAGTGCCATCATCAGTAACAGTGAAGAATGAGGGCTTTCCTTCTGCGAGGTAGCGCTTAATCTTCTCAACTTGAGAGTCATAATTCTGCAGTTCCTTGATGCTATCCACGAGATCTGGTTTAGCAACTAGGGTATTGAGAGAACCCTGGGAAACAAGGTGGAGGTTCACTTTGCGGTACCCTGGAGGAGGGGGAGCGAGTGCACCCGGAGGAACAATATGGAGGTTCAGCTTCCTGACTTCTTCAACAAGCGAGGGCTGAACTTTGCGAACCTCGAGATGGTTGCAATATGACTTGCAGTTCAAAGCATCAGCCATTACATTAGCCTTGCCTGGTGTATAAGAAATGCCCATGTCAAAGTCAGCTACGATCTCCATCCATCTCTGCTGACGGAGGTTTAGGTCTGGCTGGGTAAACAGATACTTCAGACTTTGGTGGTCGGTGAAGATCTGCAATGATTACCGAGGAGGTAATGTCGCCACTGTTTCAATGCATGTATGACAGCAGCAAGCTCGAGGTCATGAACTGGGCAGTTCTCTTCGTGAGGACGCAATTGACGAGAGGCATAAGCAATCACTCTGCGCTCTTGCATTAGGACACAGCCTAATCCTTGTCGTGAAGCGTCGCAGTAAATGACGAAATCCTTCTTAGTATCGGGAGGAGCAAGCACTGGGGCAGAAGTCAGCTTGTCCTTGAGTGTCTGGAAACTTTCCTGGCATTTTTCTGTCCACTCGAACTTGACGCCTTTGTGAAGCAGACCAGTCAGGGGCTTGGCTATCTTGGACAAGTTCTCGACAAATCGACGGCAATAGCTGGCGAGCCCAAGAAAACTTTTGACTTGTTTGACATTCTTCAGAGGAGTCCAGTCGAGAATAGCCTGAACTCGCTCGGGGTTGATGGCAATACCATCCTTGGAGATGACATGCCCAAGGTAGGTCACTTCGGGTAGCCAGAATTCACACTTGGAATACTTAGCATATAGTTGATGTTCTCGAAGCTTTTCCAGAACATGTCGAAGATGTTCAGCATGTTCTTCTTTGTTCTTGGAATATACAAGAATATCATCCAGATAAACCACGACGAACTTGTCGAGGTATTCCATGAATATATAGTTCATCAGATGAGAGAATGTCGCTGGAGCATTTGTCAAACCAAAGGACATGACGGTGTACTCGTATGAACCATAATGAGTAACGAAGGCGGTCTTGGGAATATCCTCTTCACGAACCCGAATCTGGTGGTAACCCAACCTCAAATCAAGTTTTGAGAATACCGAGGAACCAGCAAGCTGATCATACAGATCGTTGATTCTGGGAAGCGGATACTTGTTCTGAATTGTTGCCTGGTTGATAGGACGGTAATCTTGGACCAAACGATTAGTTCCATCCTTCTTCTTGACAAAAAGAGAAGGTGCTCCCCAAGCAGAGGAACTTGGATGAATAAAACCCTGACGAAGTGAAGTGTCGATTTCCTCCTTGAGCTCAAGGAGTTCATGCGGCGACATCTTGTAGGGTCGCTTGGCAATAGGAGTTGTGCCCGGTTTCAAGTCTATGACGAATTCGACAGCTCTAGTAGGGGGTATTCCTGGAAGTTCTTCTGGAAAGACATCTTCAAAATCATGAACGACTGGAATGTTATCTATTCCCTCGAGAGGTGAAGCATTCAATGCATTTAGAACATATATCTGATTCTCGGCATCCTGGACCATCTGAGTTGAGTAGTTGATCAACTGGCCAGAAGGATGAGTGAGCTGTACTGTCTTGGCAGCACAGTCGATCTTAGCATTTTGGGATGTCAACCTATCCATACCAAGAATGATGTCTATGTTGGAAGGTCCGAGTACAATGAGAGAAGCCGGAAAAAGTAGACCTCCAATCTCGATTTGGTTGTGAGGGCTTACCATTATGGTTTGCCACTTGGATCCCGGGGACTGAACCATTAGAGGAGTGGGTAATTTTTCCAGGTACAACTCATGTGACTGAGCAAATTGTTGGGACACAAAAGCATGCGATGCCCCTGAATCAAAGAGAACAGAGGCTGGTACTGAATTCACATATAGAGTTCCTAACACGATAGTCGGTTCCTTCTGAGCCTTTTCAGCATCGACGTGATTGGCATGGCCAAGTACAACAACAGGTGGTATGATATTACGGTTTCTGAGTCGACGGTTTCGACAACCCTTCTTACGGTCAACAGGAGGACGTGGTGCATCCTGGGACTGACCCTGGTGACAATCAAGGGTAAGGTGTCCTAGATGTCCACACTTGTGGCATAAGCTATCATTATGGGGAGGAGCCACAGTATTGGACTGTGCACCCTGAATCGTTAGCTGTCTCGGTGGCGGAGGCAGACGAGGTGCAACATAAGATGGCCTTGGTGTTGGAGCAGGTCGGTGATGAACATTGTGTGGGATCCAGACTCGACATTTCTAAGCAGGCTGACTCGAGGATGGGGCAGCATCTCGAGTACGCTTGAGCGACTCCTGGTACTCAGTCAGTCCGGTTTCAGTTCGGAAAGCTTGGCTAACAAGTGTCGCAAAGTCTGCACAATCATGAGCAACAAGTGCGAGCTTTATATTGGGACACAGTCCTTCACGGAATTTCTCCTGCTTGCGGGCATCAGTGCAGACGTCATCCGCAGCATAGCGAGATAAATCAAGGAACTTCCTCTGATATTCATCCACAGTCATTGTGTCCTGTGAAAGTTTGCGGAACTCCTTCTTCTTCTGGTCCATCAGACCTTGAGGAATGTGTCGTGCACGGAAAGCTAACTGAAATTCCTGCCAAGTGGTTACAGTCTCTGCAGGAAGCATGCCCCTGTGGCTTTCCCACCATTGAGCAGCTGGACCTTTCAGGTGAAATGTCGCAAAGGTGACGTAACTGGCAGGTGCAACATTAGCTGACTCCATCTCAAACAGGATGTCACGAAGCCAATCATCAGCATCCATAGGATTGGTGGAGTTGTGGAAAATGGATGGGTTGAGGCGCACAAATTCTGGCAGTGTTATTGGGGCATGCTGTTGATGAGCATTCTGGATTGGAAACTGAGTGATTACTCTAGTCATAAACTGACGATTCAGCTCAAACTGCTGCATCATTGCGGCAATATAGGGTGGAGGTGGAGGATCGTCAGCCATCCTGCTAAGAACATCAGGGAGCAGTTTTAACAAGAGGTTGGAGCAGGTGTATGGAGTCATTCATGATGTAACTTGAACAATGAGCAAAGGCGTAGTATGTACAAAGCAGTAGTCATTAAAGACATACATATACATCTACAGAGCCATTTACACGTTGTTAGTATGAGTTCAGACAAGAGAATCATCCTAGGCATACTAGGCGGCACGCTGGCACGCGATGGAAGGATACAACAACGGGACATAGCAAAGGCTACATCAACGTCAGAGAAAACCACTAGAGTGAGGAATCTGCAGGGGACGACGCAGGGTGCCCTTGATAAAAGGATCCTGCGGTCCGTGAAAAATGTGAAGCAGATCCTGGCCCTCAACTCAAGAAAGGCGTATTACAAATCTCCGGATGGATGTGATCACGAGAACCTAGGATAGAGTTAACAAAATCATTTAACCCGAATAGAAGAGAGATCAGAGCCCCAGATTTTAGACGAGGAGTAAAAGATCCTAACACCACCCAATTGGCGACGTGGGCCCGTAAGCCACACAGCCATGTTAGTAAATCAGTTTTTCAAAGACTAGACTCAACTTCGGCCAAGGAGTTGGAAAGGGGGATCCTACAGGCAGTCGGCTCTAATACCAACTTGTGACGCCCCCGACTCGACCGTACACTAATCATGCACGCAAATGTGTACGATCAAGATCAGGGACTCACGGGAAGATATCACAACATAACTCTAGACACAAATTCAAATAATACAAGCTTCATATTACAAGCCAGGGGCCTCGAGGGCTCGATACACAAGAGTCAGCGGAAGCAACAATATCTGAGTACAGACATAAGTTAAACAAGGATGCCTTGAGAAGGCAAACAAAAAAGCAACAACGATCGAAGAGGCAAGGCCTCCTGCCTGGGACCTCCTAACTACTCCTGGTCGTCGATAGTCTCGATGTAGTAGTATCCGTCAACGGTGGCATCTGGCTCCAGGGATCCACCATCTGGTTGCAACAACCAGAAAGAAGAAAGAAGGGGGAAAAGGGGAAGCAAAGCAACCGTGAGTGCTCATCCAAAGTACTCGCAAGCATCAGATCTATACTAAGTATGCATTGGTATCAAATGGAAGGGCTGTATCTGTGGACTGAACTGCAGAATGCCAGAATAGAGGGGAAGGCCTAGCCTATCGAAGACTAGCATCTTCAAGCAGCTCCAAGCATCTTGCAGCATGTAGAAGAGTAAAGAATAGCATTTTATATTAACAAGCATGTTGTAGTAACAATGCCCAGAGATCCTTCCTCGACTCCCTGCGAGAAAGCAATCCCGGAGCCACATATCTTAAGTAACCATTTCTAGTTGTATTAGATCAAGATATAAGTCTGAACGTCCATTACCGTGGACACGGTATTCGAATAAAGATCTTCCCTACAGAGGTGCACCACGTTACCCAACACGCTCGATCACTCTGGCCGGACACACCTTTCTGGGGTCAATGCCCGGCCTTGGAAGATCAACACGTCGCAGCCCTACCTAGGCTCAGCAGAGAGGTCCCCGCCGGTCTACATCCTAAGCACTCAGGGGTCTGGGCCCATCGCCCGTTGCACTCCGGGTCGTTGTGTGCAGGGTGGATACCAGCACCACCCGTGTAGTTGATGGCACGATCCGACCGTGCCACAATGCTGAACTGGACATCTAACAAAGCTTCGGCTGATACCACGACGTCGAGGCCCATATCTATTCCCGCGTGGTGGTTAGTGCGTAAAGGCCAAAGGCCAACTCAGAACAAATACACAAACCTGTTAGTGCATTGGGGGCTCGCGGAGACGAGCAGACTCACAATAATGTGACCCCGTCGCCCCGTCTCGAGGAAATACGGCAAGGGCAAGCCCAGCCCACTCGAGGGCTGCCTGACTTCCCAGCCGTGCCTCGTAACCATCTTGCGGGTGCTCTCCGGGCCCGCCCGACTTTCACCAAGGTCTCCAGTAATGTCAAGGTATCCGTGTGTCCAAACATCAAGGGGAAAACCCAAGGAATCACCCTCGGAGGATTCCACTCAATGTAATCATCAAGGTGAACGTAAGAGGGACCACCCTCGAGGTTCACACTTGAGGTGTTGAACGACAGAGCCGTATCGGGAATGGCGAAAGAGGAAATCACCCTCGATGACCACGACCGAATAACTACACTACAGAATTATCATCAGGAGTGCGTTATGAGGGACCACCCTCGACACTCGATAGTAGTTCTGCAGAGTCGAGCAACAAAAGGGGCGTGATGTGATGTGAGGTGTCGGGCTCTGGTCGTCGATCACGTTGATCGAGTCGTCGATGATGAAGCAGGGGCAACAAGGACAAGTGGGGGTCACTAATCGATCACTAACCAACCTATACTAAGCAGTTTAGGAGAAGCAGGTAGGTAACAATAAGCAGGTTACAAAAGCAGGCTATGCATCAGGATAGGAGCAATCAAATACAGTACCAAAATCTAATGCAAGCATGAGAGAATGGAATGGGCGATATTGGGATGATCAAAGGGGGGCTTGCCTGGAAGCTCTGCTGAAAGGGAAGAAGGGGTCGTCGTCGACGTAGTCGATCACAGCGGCATCGACAGCCATCACGGGGTCTACCAAAGAGAAGAGGGGGAAGAAACAGTAAATACATAGCAAGCAAGTGCATAACAGGACAACGAGCAGAGCTAGACGTGTTCTAATGCAGCGTTAGGCAATACTGGCGAAGGGGGAAAACATCCGAGGAAGTTTTCCCGGTTTCGGACGTCTGTCAGACAGATGAACCGGAGGGGAAAAGTTGCATGTTCGCTATGCTAGGAACGTATGGCGGACGTACGGACCGCGTGTTCGGATTCGTCTCATCGTTCTGAGCAACTTTCATGTAGAAAACTTTTTCATCTGAGTTACGGATTATTTTATATTATTTTTCAAAGGTTTAAACATTTTCTGAAATTATTATTAATTCAAAATTGGAATTATGACGTCAGCCTGACGTCATCATGATGTCAGCAGGCAACAGAGCGTTGACTGGTCAAACTGACGTGTGGGTCCCGCTGTCATAGCCATAGTTTAATTAACAGGTATTAATTAACTAATCAAGTTAATTATGTACACTAAACAGAGTTAATTAAGTTAAGTTATTAATTAAACTAATTAATTATTATTATTATTAATGTTATATACATATTTTTAAGTTTATTTTTTCTTTTTTTAACAGGGGCGTGGGCCCCAGCTGTCATTGGCCCAAGTGGCCTTAGCGGGGCGGGCGTAATGGGCGGCCGATGTGGGCGCCGCCCGAACAGGCACTGGCCCCGGGCACGACCAGCCAGGGGGAAGCGCGGCGAGGCCGGCCGTCAGAGGCAGCAGTGGCGAGTCCACGGCGGGGCAGCCCCGGGACGCGGCCGACACGTGGGTCGGTGGCAGAAGTGACCGGAGCGGGGCGCCGGTCGAGCGGGCAATGTTAGGCGAGGCGCGGTCGGGCACGCGGACGCGCGATTCGGCGAGCGAGAGGGCGTCGGCGGTAGCGGCCAGGGGCGCCGACGGTGCGAGCGGTGCGCGCAGCAGAGGGGCGTGCGGGACGCGATGTGCGCAGGCCGCAGCGGGGCGGGTAGCGCGCGGTCGCGGCGACGGTGGTGGTGGCCGCGAGCGGGCGAAGCAGGGTAGGCGAGCCACGGGCGCGGGCGGTGCGACGGGTCGCGGTCAGGGCGCGGCGATGGCGTTTGGTCGACGTGGAACGAGAAGGAAAGGAGGCTTCACCCCCGTTGCAGAGTAGGGGGTCGGCGAGGCTCGACGGAGCCGATGAGGGAGAGATGAGGGGGCCAGCGACGTGGGACGGTGATGAACAAGGTGACAACAGCGACGTCGGCGACGGGGCTTGGGGCGCAGCATCCGGGGCGTCGCAGCGAGGGAGGGCTTCGGGGAGGATGGGTGAGGCGACAGCGACGAGGCAGCGCCAAGGACGGGCGCCGGCGTCGAGGAGCGGGGCGGCGCGGTTGCCGGGGTCGCCACCCCTTGATCTGGATCGGGACGTGGGGGGGGGGGGTGGGTAGAGGAGTGAGGGAAGCATGGGGGAGTGGTGTGGATCGGGGCTAGGGTTCGGGTGGGAGTGGCCTAATAGGCCAGGGGGCAGCGGGTGTGGCCGGCCGACTGGGCTGATTGACCCAGTTGGGCCACGGGGCCTTATTTTTTTGTTAGTTTGCTTTCTCCTTTTTCTTTTATCTACTTTTGCCGTTTGACTTAATTTCAAACTCAGAATTCGAACGTGTTTGAACCATCACGAGGTTAACAATAGTAAATGCGGTGACGTGGCAACAATAGTATGGGATTACTGTAGCATAAGCATCCGGGCGTTACAAGTTGTCTGCAACGGGGTTCTCAGCCCCCTTTCTATCAATAATATGCAAATCAAATTCTTGTAGCAAGAGAACCCATCTAATAAGTCTAGGTTTAGCATCTTTCTTTTCCATAAGATATTTAATAGCAGCATGATCCGTGTGAATAGTTACTTTAGAATCAACAATATAAGGTCTGAACTTATCACAAGCAAATACAACTGCTAAGAATTCCTTTTCAGTAGTAGCATAATTTCTCTGAGCATTGTCTAGAGTTTTACTAGCATATTGAATAACATTTAATTTCTTATCAACTCTTTGCCCTAGAACAGCACCTACAGCATAATCACTGGCATCACACATAATTTCAAAAGGTAAATTCCAATCAGGTGGCTGAATAATAGGTGCAGAGATCAATGCTTTCTTAAGTATTTGAAATGCTTCTACACAATCATCATAAAAAACAAATGGTATATCTTTTTGTAATAAATTAGTCAGAGGCCGAGAGATTTTTGAGAAGTCCTTAATGAACCTCCTATAAAAACCGGCATGACCAAGGAAACTTCTTATACCTTTGATGTCCTTGGGACATGGCATCTTTTCAATAGCATCAACCTTGGCTTTATCAACTTCAATACCTCTTTCAGAAACTTTATGCCCCAAGACAATACCTTCATTAACCATAAAGTGGCACCTTTCCCAATTCAAGACAAGATTAGTTTCTTCACATCTCTGCAAAACTCGATCAAGGTTGCTCAAGCAATCATCAAAAGAGGATCCATAAACGAAGAAATCGTCCACGAAAACCTCACAAATCTTTTCACAAAAGTCAGAGAATATAGCCATCATGCATCTTTTAAAGGTAGCAGGTGCATTACATAAACCAAAAGGCATACGTTTATAAGCAAAAGTTCTGAACGGGCAAGTAAAAGTAGTCTTTGATTGATCATCGGCTGACACAGGTATTTGAGAGAAACCAGAGTAACCGTCTAGAAAGCAAAAATGTGTATGTTTGGATAATCTTTCTAGCATTTGATCGATAAAAGGTAAGGGACAATGATCCTTTTTAGTAGCCTTATTTAATTTGCGAAAATCAATTACCATCCTATAACCTGTAATAATTCTTTGCGGGATCAATTCATCTTTATCATTAGGAACGACAGTAATACCTCCCTTCTTAGGAACACAATGGACAGGACTTACCCACTGACTATCAGCAACGGGATAAATAATACATGCGTCAAGAAGCTTTAGTATTTCCATTCTTACCACTTCCTTCATCTTAGGATTAAGCCGTCGTTGGTGATCACGAACTGGTTTGGCATCTTTCTCCAAATTTATTTTATGTTGGCATAGAGTGGGACTAATGCCCTTAAGATCATCAAGAGTATATCTAATAGCAGCACGATGCTTCTTTAGAGTTTTCAATAATCTCTCTTCTTTATGCTCTGAAAGGTTAGCACTAATAATAACAGGATATATCTTTTTCTCATCAAGATAAGCATATTTAAGAGTATCAGGTAACGGTTTAAGCTCAAACACGGGATCACCCTTGGGTGGAGGAGGATCCCCTAGGATTTCAACAGGCAAATTGTGTTTCAGGATGGGTTCCTATTTAAAGAATACTTCATCTATTTCCCTTCTTTCATTCGATCATAAACATATCATTTTCATGGTCTAGCAAATATTGTTCTAAAGGATCACTAGGAGGTACGGCAATAGAAGCAAGACCAATAATTTCATCTTTACAAGGCAATTCCTCTTCACGGTGTTGTCTACGAAATTTAGAAAAGTTGAACTCATGAGACATATCACCTAGACCAATAGTAACAACATCCTTTTCACAGTCTATCCTAGCATTAGCAGTGTTCAAAAAGGGTCTACCAAATATAATGGGACAAAAGCTATCTTGTGGGGAACCAAGAACAAGAAAATCAGCAGGATATTTAGTTTTGCCACACAAGACTTCAACATCTCTAACAATTCCCATTGGTGAAATAGTATCTCTATTGGCAAGTTTAATTGTGACATCAATATCTTCTAACTCAGTAGGTGCAATATCATGCTTAATTTCTTTGTATAAGTCAATAGGTATTGCACTTGAACTAGCACCCATATCACACAAGCCATGATAACAATGATCTCCTATTTTAACAGAAATAACAGGCATGCCTACCACAGGTCTATGTTTATCTTTAGCACAAGGTTTGGCAATTCTAGCAGTTTCATCACGGAAATGAATAACATGCCCATCAATATTATCAGACAAGAGAACTTTAACAATAGCAATATTAGGTTCAACTTTAATTTGCTCAGGAGGTGTATAAGTTCTAATATTGCTTTTACGAACCACAGTTGAAGCTTTAGCGTGATCCTTTATCCTAACAGGGAAAGGTGGTTTCTCAACATAAGAAGTAGGAACAATAGGATCATTATAAGTGATAGTCTTTTTCTTCAACTTTAATAGGTGCAGCTACTTTTACTTCTATGGGAGGATGATATTTAAACCACTTCTCCTCAGGGAGATCAATATGAGCAGCAAAAGATTCACAGAAAGAGGCTACTATCTCATAGTCAAGTCCATATTTAGTGCTAAATTTAAGGAAAACATCGGTATCCATAAAAGATTTAACACAATCATACTTAGGTGTCATACCTGACTCCTTACCTTCGTTGAGGTCCCAATCTTCAGAGTTGCGTTTAATTCTTTCCAATAAATCCCATTTAAATTCAATAGTCTTCATCATAAAAGATCCAGCACAAGAAGTATCGAGCATGGTGCGATTGTTATCAGAAAGCCGAGCATAAAAACTTTGAATAATTATTTCTCTTGGGAGCTCATGATTGGGGCATGAATATAACATTGATTTAAGCCTCCCCCAAGCTTGAGCGATGCTTTCTCCTTCGCGAGGCCAGAAATTATATATATAATTGCGATCACGATGAACAAGATGCATAGGATAATTTTTTTGATGAAATTCCAATTTCAATCGTTTGTAGTTCCATGATCCCATATCATCACATAGCCTATACCATGTCAATGCATCTCCCTTCAAAGATAAAGGGAAGACCTTCTCCTTAATAACATCACCGGGCACACCTGCAAGCTTAAATAATCCACAAACTTCATCCACATATATTAGGTGCTCATCAGGATGCTTTGTTCCATCTCCTGCAAAAGGATTAGCTAGTAGTTTTTCTAACATACCCGAAGGAATTTCAAAGTAGACATTTTCATTTTCAGTAGGTTCAGTAGGTTGAGGAGAAACTCTTTGCTCTACTGGTCGGGGTGAAGATACCCCGAACAAGCCCCTCAGAGGATTACTTTCCATAGTAACAAATGACAGTAAATTTCAGCACACTATATAATTTTTTCCTTACCAAATTCCACCTACCAAAGGCGCTTCACTCCCCGGCAACGGCGCCAAAAAAGAGTCTTGATGACCCACAAGTATAGGGGATCTATCGTAGTCCTTTCGATAAGTAAGAGTGTCGAACCCAACAAGGAGCAGAAGGAAATGATAAGCGGTTTTCAGCAAGGTATTCTCTGCAAGCACTGAAATTATAGGTAACAGATAGTTTTGTGATAAGATAATTTGTAACGAGCAACAAGTAACAAAAGTAAATAAAGTGCAGCAAGGTGGCCCAATCCTTTTTGTAGCAAAGGACAAGCCTGGACAAACTCTTATATAGAGAAAAGCGCTCCCGAGGACACATGGGAATTATCGTCAAGCTAGTTTTCATCACGTTCATATGATTCGCGTTCGGTACTTTGATAATTTGATATGTGGGTGGACCGGTGCTTGGGTGCTGTTCTTACTTGAACAAGCATCCCACTTATGATTAACCCCTATTGCAATCATCCGCAACTACAACAAAAGTATTAAGGTAAACCTAACCATAGCATGAAACAAGTGGATCCAAATCAGCCCCTTATGAAGCAACGCATAAACTAGGGTTTAAGCTTCTGTCACTCTAGCAACCCATCATCTACTTATTACTTCCCAATGCCTTCCTCTAGGCCCAAATAATGGTGAAGTGTCATGTACTCGACGTTCACATAACACCACTAGAGGATAGACAACATACATCTCATCAAAATATCGGACGAATACCAAATTCACATGAATACTAATAGAAAGACTTCTCCCATGTCCTCAGGAACAAACGTAACTACTCACAAAGCATATTCATGTTCATGATCAGAGGAGTATTAATATGCATAAAGGATCTGAACATATGATCTTCCACCAAATAAACCAACTAGCATCAACTACAAGGAGTAATCAACACTACTAGCAACCTACAGGTACCAATCTCGGACTTGGAGACAAGAATCGGATACAAGAGATGAACTAGGGTTTGAGAGGAGATGGTGCTGGTGAAGATGTTGATGGAGATTGCCCTCTCCCGATGAGAGGAGCGTTGGTGATGACGATGGCGATGATTTCCCCCTCTCGGAGGGAAGTGTCCCCGGCAGAACAGCTCTGCCGAAGCCCTAGTTTGGTTCCGCCAAGGTTCCGCCTCGTGGCGGTAGAGTCTCGTCCCAAAAGCTTGCTTATGATTTTTCTTCGGACGAAAGACTTCATATAGCAGAAGATGGGCACCGGAGGGCCAATAGGGGGCCCACGAGGCAGGGGGGCGCGCCCAGGGGGTAGGGCGCGCCCCCACCCTCGTGGACAGGTGGAGGCCCCCCCTGACGTATTTCTTTCGCTCAGTATTTTTTATTATTTCCAAAAATAACTGTCGTGAAGTTTCAGGACTTTTGGAGTTTTGCAGAATAGGTCTCTAATATTTGCTCCTTTTCCAGCCGAGAATTCCAGCTGCCGGCATTCTCCCTCCTTATGTAAACCTTGTAAAATAAGAGAGAATAGGCATAAGTATTGTGACATAATGTGTAATAACAGCCCATAATGCAATAAATATCAATATAAAAGCATGATGCATAATGGACGTATCAGTGGGTCCCAGCTGTCAGGTGGAGGAAACATTTTTTTCAGCTTAATAAGGAGGAACTTTCCTTGCGTGCGACCATGGACCTCGTGGGTCCCAGCCGTCAGGCTCTCCACGTACAGTCCTCTTCCGATGACTCTCGTTTGTTGACCACGCCACACCGAGCGCGGCAAGGCGGTGGATGACGGCGAGGCCCCGGACGGGAACGACTCGGAGATGCGAAGACGCGACAGTGGAGTCGCAGATTGAGTGGAGGAGAAGGGTTATAACTGGTTCTGGTGCGGCGTGGGGCTGCAGTCGGTGGAGAATAACAGGAGGTGTGGAGGGGTGGAGGGATAGCCTGGCCGGCGGTGGGGTAGCGCTTCGCAACGATGCGTGCTAAGCAGAGCCGCTAGCCGCCGGAGGCCGGACCAGGCGGTCCCGGCGACGCTGGAGGAAGAAGACGAGAGATTGAAGGTGCATGCCGACCAAGTTGACAACGCCCTACGTAGGCTTCGACCTATTGGCCCACATGTCAGCCTACAAAAATGTGGCATATATTTAACCCATGTTTTCTAGAATGTACAGCCCATTTGCTGGGCTGGGTGAACAAATAATTTCGCATCAATGCGGCCCATTTATATTATCTAAGAAATCCCAGCCCATTTGCACTTCCTTCAAATACACGAATTAGCTGGGCTCGTTATATATATAATGTTATGATAGAAGGAGCAATTAATATCAAAAATAAACTGGAGAGGCACATTTTTAATACATAATTAACAAATTAGTGAGTTATTGCTCAAAATAAAAATGAGCGCGTCATTATTACATTGGTCCTGAAAATCTTCGCAAGCTTTTGTACGCAATCACCAGGATTTTCCTTGCATGTGAGTCAAAAACAACCAGGATTTTCCTTGCCAACTTCTGTTAAACATTTACTTTTATAAGTTAATAACACGTGAGATGTTTTCATAATGTATATATAAGTCTCTATAAAATATACGATAATAGTAATAATATAAATATATATAATGTGGTTAAAAAATACATTGGGTTGCCGTTCTTTAAGAAAAAGCCCATAGGCCAGTATGGACCTCAAAAAATAAGTTGAAACCACTATCACCCGTATGTCGTGGGCTACGCATGTTAAAATACAAAACCTAGGCCTAGATGATACTTGTTCGCCCTCTGGAAAAAATGATACCAGATCCCCGAGCGAACTGGATTATAGAGGGGGCCGGCGGCACGACTGAAGAAGCACATCAGGAGCGATTTTTTTCTTCAGTGGATGGCTCTCAATGGCGTTTACTTGCCTCTGCACCATACAACTTGTATTTTTAGCCTCCCAGTCCGTGGTGGATCAGCAGCTCATTTGCTGGGCGGGCCAACCTACAAACCAGCACTCGATTTTTCATCAAGCCCCAAAAACAACGCAGTACTATGTTTGTTTTGAGGCCGAAAACATTACGGCAGGGGTTTAGCGGTGTCGGAGTAATGGGCCACGGGTAGGCTAACCCGAGACCTAGAACCTTTCAAGACATCGGGGCTGGCTGCGCTCCTCAAAGCGTCAAGATGAAGTGCTGCCTTCTGGTGGCCGGCTGGAGGAATAGCCGGCTGCCCATAGGCGGCCGAGTTCCAGAAGACGACATCAAGACAGGCCGACTCCTGGTAGGCGGCTTCCAGAGAGGACGGCTCCTAGCAGCCGGCCCATGGCGCCCTCGAAGTCTGCGCCCTCATCATGGCGAAGTGCCGCCTTCTGGTGACCGGCTGGAGGAATAGCCGGCTGCCCATAGGCGGCCGAGTTCCAGAAGACAGCATCAAGACAGGCCGACTCCTAGTAGGCGGCTTCCAGAGAAGCCGACTCCTAGCAGTCGGCCCGCGGCGCCCTCAAAGTCTGCGCCCTCATCAAGAGGACAAGGTAGGGTGTGACTACAGCGTTGCCCATCCCCCCCAAATTCGGGCCGGGCGTGTCCACAGTGCCCCGTACAGGCGGAGATCTCTGCACGGCGCGGCACTGTTGCCACTCCCCCTTGGCGTCATCCCTGACGGGCGTAGCCCTGTTCACATGACGGCCTGTCGTTACGGCCTGCAAGCGGCGGGCCCTACCTGGCAGTGAGAGTCCTGAAGGCGGAAGAAGCCGGACCAGCCGGGCCCGAGGGAGGCCGGGTTCCAGCAGGCGGCCTATGCCTCTCTCGAGGCCCGTGCACCATTAACCAGACGAGACACGGTGTGGCTACAGTGATCGCCCGCCAGGCGGCGGGACTATAGCCATGCACCCCCGACCAAGCCTGCGTCATTAGCATCACGACTAAAGTGATCAGTCGCTGGCAAGACCCGCAAGCGGCAGGAGCGTCCTGTCGGCTCCGTACGAGACCAGTCAGCGGGGCCCACTAGGCGGCGGGCCCCAGCAGCCAGCGGAGAAGCCGGAGACCAGAGACACTGGCGGCCGGGCCCTACACCCGGCAAGATTACCAATGTACCCCTAGGGGGTAGGCCTATATAAAGCCCCCAGGGCACCCATGCAAAGGGTTCCCACCCTGTTAGAACTAGACTCACCCATAGAGAAAGGAGAGAGCTAGCCTTGCTTCCTCCCACCTCTAGAAAACAGCTCAAGGAGCACCATTGTATCACTAGTGCTTTAGTGATCATGCGAAGACCCCGCAGAGCAAGACTAGGGTGTTATCTCCATGGAGAGCCCCGAACCTGGGTAAAGTTCGCCGGCGTACGTGTCTACGCCTCATCCCGCTTCTACGCACCGGCGACGTTCTACTCGCTCCCACCATGATAAGCCATCCATTGGCATATGTCGCACCCAACCCCTGACATTTGGCGCCCACCGTGGGGCAAGGTGCACCGTCACTACTAGGAAAAGGCCTGCTAGTGGCGCACCTGTTTTGGCTACTAATGGCGCACTACAGGTGCGCCACTAGCATCACGCCATTAGAATTTAATACTAATGGCGCACCAGGGAGTGCGCCATTAGTATATCCCACGGTGCGCCATTAGTATATCCCACGGTGCGCCATTACTATCTGACTTAGTAATGGCGCACCACATAGAAGTGCGCCATTACTAACATTTTTTTTTCAAATTTTTTTCAGAATTTTTTTTCAAATTTTTTCAAATTTTTATTTTTTTTCTTAATCTCGGGTCACTATGGCTTAATCTCGGGTCGATATGCTTAATCTCAAGTCAAATCGCACTAAGTGGTCAAACTTCCTGGAAGGTCACCCATCCTCACACTACTCCAGCCCGAGCACGCTTAACTTCACAGTTCTATCCAACCCCAGCACCACCTCACTTAACAGGCACTTGTTGATATATCTATCATATCAATCCTATTAAACCTTGTTGATGTCTAGGACTTTGTTCATGTTCATGAGTATGATGAAATTTTGAAAAATATTTCAAACTTCGCGGTCATATTACGTATCATTTTTTGAAAAAAAATCCGAAAAAAAGTTCGAAACCAATTTTTTCTGTTACTAGTGGCGCACCTAGCAAATGGTGCACCACTAGTAAGTTTGAATTTTTTTCATTTTTCCCCGTCTAGATCTTAAAAGCCTCGTAAATTTTTTCTGTTAGGTTTTTGAGGATTTTGAAAATGTTTAACGGGGTTCCCCCAGTTAAATTCGGATGTAACTTTTCGAGTAGATGATTTTTCATATAAAAAACTTTTTAATCCGAGTTCGTATGCAAAAGTTATGCCCATTTTACAAATTCTAGAGATATTTTGCAAATAAAGTCGAAATTCATATTTGTAAATTTTCTCAACAAGTAGACCACATATCACATGGGAAACTTATTTTCTTTTATTTTTTTGATATTTCCATCATTTTCTTTATTTTTTTAAAACTGAAAAGGCGGTCCAGGGGGGTGCATTCGGTGGATTTTTTGGGCCAAGTTAGTAATGGCACACCACACACACGGTGCGCCATTACTAGTTTTGAAAAAAATAAAAGGGTGCATTCGGTGGATTTTTTGGGCCAAGTTAGTAATGGCGCACCGTGGGAGTAATGGCGCACCACACACACAGTGCGCCATTACTAGTTTTAAAAAAAAATTGAAAAAAATTACTAGTGGCGCACCGTGGATGTGGTGCGCCATTACTAGATTAACTAGTAATGGCGCACTATCCCCTGGTGCGCCATTACTAGTTTTGAAAAAAAAATAAAAAAATTTGTTACTAGTGGCGCACCGTGTATGTGGTGCGCCATTAGTATTTGGACACTAATGGCGCACCAACACATGGTGCGCCATTAGTATATAGTAGTGGCGCACCACATGTGTGTGCACCATTAATGTCAATATTATCTATAGCCCTTTTCCTAGTAGTGCGTCGTCCGGAGACCTGTTCTGGATGGGAACCCTGTTCCTCCCTGGCGAGCGCAGCCAGCCCGGCACGCCAGACGGAGTCTGCACCGACGCGCTGCATGGCGTGGAGGTCGCCTGCGCGGCGAGCTGCCTCGCCGATCTTGTTGGCGAGGTTCGCCTCTCCGACGAGCCCGCGTCTGATGCGGGCACCGATGGCCCTGAGAACCGCCTCGCGAGCCTCCTCGACCAGCTCCACGTCACCAGCGAGCCTGCTGTAGACTTGGAATCTGTTGGCTCCACCGACCCGATGCTTGTCGACTTTGACACTTCATCACTTGACGCGTTCCCCACCAACGTGGTGGTCTATGACGAGCCGCTTCCTCGCGCGGAGAGCAGCGGAAGCACCATCATGGAGGTGCTTGTCATCGGCCACGGCGAGCACTCCGGTGGAGGTGCTCATGACCCGCTCGATGCGGCACTGCAAGACCTGACGGCGCCCATCCCAGAAGACGCCGACGCCGAGATGCTGGAAGGACGCCGCGCCCAGCTCGTCGAGAGCGCCAAGAAGCTGGCCAACATGAGACGCCTATCGGAGGCCTACCAGCGCGAGATGGACCGCGCTGTGGGTGGCACGCCGGCTCCTGGTGGGCCTAGCCGCATCGGCACGGTCCAGCAACGCGGCGTGGCCATCGCCAGCCTGTTCGGGGCAGATCGCCCCGTCTATGCCACGCCCGCGGAAAATATACGAGCTGCCCAGGCGGCAGCAGAAGAGCTGGACAAGTTCGAGGACGAAGAGCGTCCCCAGATGGCGGAGCGCGTCCAGCGACTCCTCGACGCGGCTGCTGAGCAGCACAAGGCCGGCTGCCGCACTGAGGCGCCCAACCGGCAAAATGACGATCTGCCCCCCTGCCGAGATCAAGGCGCGACATCCCGGACGCCGACTGGTGGCGTCCGCAGAAGAAGAGACAAGGAGCCGGCTGCCAGCCGCAGCCGGACTCACCTCACCATCGAGCGCGACCAAGACGGCCTCCCAAGAGCAGTGGAACGACGGGACGACTGTCCGCCTCCTCCCCCTCGCAGGGTAAGGCGCGTCTCCCCGCCGCTTATTGAGCACCCGACACTCGGCGACCGCCTTGGCCGCCGAGAAGGAGTCGGAGAGAATGATGCCCGCCACCGGATCGACCGCCTCAACCGATCCCTAGCACTAGAAGAAGAAGATGAGCTGGGTCCGCCCTGTTTTGGCCCCCGCATTCGAGATGAGCCCTTCCCCAAAGGGTTCACGCTCCCGAGAGACACGCCCAAATACACCGGCTCCGTGAAGCCGGAAGACTGGCTGGTCGACTACTCCACAGCCGTCAGCATCGCGAACGGCAACAAACGCGTTGCCGTGAAGTACGTTCCGCTCATGCTCCAGGGCACGGCCCGGACATGGCTGAACAGCCTGAAGCCCCGCGGCATCAACAGCTGGGTCGATTTCACCGAAACCTTCATCTGCAACTTCACCAGCACGTACAAGCGGCCGCCCAAGCCCCGCCAGCTCTCCTTGTGTGTCCAAGGCCCCAACGAGTCGACTCGCGACTACCTCACATGCTGGGTCGAGCTCCGCAACTCTTGCGAAGGCGTGCACGAGGTGCAGGCCATCGAGTACTTCACCACCGGGTGCCGAGAGGGCACCCTCCTCAAGCACAAGCTTCTCTGCGACGAGCCGGCGACCCTCGACGAGCTGCTGAGCATAGCAGATAAATACGCCACGGCCGACTCCTCCATGAAGGCGGAGATCCAAGTTGATGCATCTGGCAAAGTAGCTCCTCCGGCTCCTCGGGCCCCGACCGGTGACACCAGTCGGCGTCAGCAACCCAACGACAACAAACGCAAGGCCACGCAGCCGGCTTCTACAAGCCGGCAGGTGGCAACAGTCGAAGACCAGCAGCCAGAAGGGCAGCCTCCATCCAAGCGCCAGAAGGGCGGCAAGCCCAATTGGCTGCCCTCTCTCGTATGAGCAGACTCTTGATGCACCCTGCAAATTTCACAGTGGCGCAAAGCCGTCCAACCACACCACTCGAAAGTGCCATTGGCTCACCAGGATCACCAAGGGTGACGGTCTTCTGCCTCCTCCGCCTGCTGGGCAGGCGCCTCCTCCTCCACCCCAGCAGCCGGCAGTTCGACCGGTCGGAGCCATACAAGATGAGTATCTCGAAGAGCACGGAGCTTATGTCGTGTTCACCAGCGTGGCCGATGACAAGCACAGCAGACGGCAACGACAGCAAGAAGTAAATGCAGTGGCATCAGAGACCCCCGAGTTCATGCATTGGTCCGAGAAGCCCATCAGCTGGAGCAGAGCCGACCACCCGGAAGTAATGCCCAATCCCGGCTCCTATGCCCTGGTTCTGGATGCCACTTTTGCCACAGAGAGGCGAGCTGCTTGTTTTTTCCCGAGTTCTGATAGATGGCGGCAGCAGCATCAACATCTTGTACAAGGATACCATGGAGAAGTTAGGAATCAAACAAAGGCAGCTTCAGCCCAGCCGGACTGTATTCCATGGCATAGTTCCCGGCCTTTCCTGCTCACCAATCGGCAAGATCCAGATAGACGTCCTCTTTGGAGACAAAGATCACTTCCGCCAAGAGCCAGCCTAGTTTGAGGTGGTGGACCTTGAGAGCCCATACCATGTACTACTTGGCCGGCCTGCTCTGGCCAAATTCATGGCGGTCCCCCACTATGCTTACCTCAAGATGAAGATGCCGAGTTCCAAGGGGATTCTGACCATAGCAGGGGATTACAAGAAGTCGTCCGCCTATGCAGCAGATAGCAGCTGGCTGGCCGAGTCCCTTGTGATCGCGGCTGAGAAGCGGCTCCTTGACCGGGTTGTGGCGATGGCAGGCAAGCAGCCGGAAATGTCACCCAACCCCAAGGATTCGGAAGCCGAGGGCTCGTTCAAGCCTGCGAAAGAGACAAAGAAGATACCCTTGGACCCGGAGCACCCGGAGAGGCACGCTGTCATAGGAGCAAACCTTGACAGCAAATAGGAAGGCGAGCTCGTCAATTTCCTCCGTGAGAATCGGGACATCTTTGCATGGTCACCTAAGCACATGCCGGGTGTTCCGACGGGTTTCGCCGAGCACAAGTTACATGTCCGATCTGATGCCAAGCCAGTCAGGCAGCCCCTGCGCCACCTGTCGGAAGAGAAGAGAAGAGTCGTTGGAGAAGAGATAGCCTGGCTGCTGGCAGTCGGCTTCATCATGGAAGTGTTCTTTCCAGAGTGGCTGGCCAACCCAGTCCTTGTGCTGAAGAAAAACAAGCAGTGGCGCATGTGTATTGATTATACCAGCCTCAACAAAGCCTGCCCCAAAGACCCATTTGCTTTGCCGAGAATTGACCAAGTGATAGACTCCACAGCCGGATGCGAGCTGTTGAGTTTCTTGGACGCATACTCAGGGTATCACCAGATCAAGCTGAACCCGGCCGACAGGCTGAAGACCGCCTTCATCACACCATTTGGAGCCTTCTGCTACTTGACCATGACGTTCGTCTTGAGGAATGCCGGCGCCACGTTTCAACGTTGCATGCAGAAGTGCCTCCTCAAGCAACTCGGCAGGAACGCCCGTGTTTATGTGGACGATGTTGTGGTGAAGACGGAGAAGCGTGGAACGCTGCTAGAAGACCTCAAGGAGACCTTTGAGAACTTGCGCCGATTTCAAATCAAGCTCAACCCGGAGAAATGCGTCTTTGGAGTACCAACCGGCCAGCTTCTTGGCTTCCTGGTCTCAGAGCGCGGCATAGAGTGCAACCCTGTGAAAATCAAGGCCATCGAGAGGATGGAAGTGCCCACCCGACTGCTGGACGTGCAGAAATTCACCGGCTGCTTGGCGTCTATCAGCCGCTTCATCAGTCGGCTGGGCGAGAAGGCTCTTCCCCTGTACCAGCTCATGAAGAAGACCACTTTTTTCGAGTGGAACGACAAGGCGGATGAAGCTTTTCTCCAGCTCAAGAAGATGTTGACCACTCCGCCTGTCCTGGCCGCTCCGACTCCTAAGGAGCCCATGCTCCTCTACATCGCCGCCACCAGCCGGGTGGTCAACACAGTCATAGTGGTAGAACGCAAGGAAGAAGGCAAGGCACTACCAGTCCAGAGACCGGTGTATTACCTGAGTGAAGTGCTGTCAGCCCCCAAGCAAAACTACCCCCACTACCAGAAGATGTGTTACGGCGTGCACTTTGCCGCCAAGAAACTGAAGCCATACTTCCAAGAGCACCCAATCACGGTGGTCTGCACAGCTTCGCTTGCCGAGATCATTGGAAGCCGAGATGCTTCTGGCCGAGTGGCCAAATGGGCCATAGATTTGGCCCCCTACACCATCTACTACCAGCCTCGCACCGCCATCAAGTCCCAAGCACTGGCCGACTTCCTCGTCGACTGGGCCGAGACCCAGTACCTGCCGCGTGCGCCAGACTCCACCCATTGGCGAGTGCACTTCGATGGTTCCAAGATGCGCACCAGTCTGGGAGCCGGCATCGTCCTCACCTCTCCCAAAGGCGACAAGCTCAGATATGTGCTGCAAATTCATTTTGCCGCCTCCAACAACGTTGCTGAATATGAGGCACTCATTCACGGGCTCCGGCTTGCCAAGGAACTCGGCATTCGCCGGATCCTGTGCTATGGTGACTCCGACTTGGTGGTCTAGCAGTCGTCAGGCGACTGGGACGCCAAGGATGCAAACATGGCGAGCTACCGCTTCCTCGTACAACAACTCAGTGGATACTTTGAAGGGTGCGAGTTTCTCCATGTGCCAAGGAATGACAACCAGCAAGCTGATGCTTTGGCACGGATTGGCTCCACCCGGCGTCGCCCTACAACGCCTCCTTAAGCCGTCCGTCAAGCCATCGCCAGAGTCGGATTCCATCTTTGTGCCGGCTCCTCTTGAAGCAGTCGGATCCGACTTGAGGACCCCAGCAGCCGGCACGGGGAATTCGGAAGGCGACCGGAGGACTGCAGCAGCCGCACCCAGCCCGGGGACCTCAGAACCCGGCTCGGGGACTGCTGCAGTCAGCTCGGGGACTTCATCGACGCAGCAAGCGGCAGCCGACTCCAACCCGCCGCCTCCCGGCCCAACCGCCCTCGTCCAAGTAGCAGTCCTAGCAGTCGAAGAAATTGCAGCACCTTCATGGGCCCAGCCCATCCTCAACTTCCTGGTGAACAAAGAGTTGCCGACTGATGAGATCTCAGCCCAGCAAGTGCAACGCTGGGCAACAGCGTACACCATCGTCAACAGAGAGCTTGTAAGGCACAGTGTCACTAGTGTCTACCAGCACTGCGTGGAGCCGGAGCGAGGCCAAGCAATCCTCAAAGATATCCATCAAGGCGAGTGTGGTCACCACACGGCTTCAAGAGCACTTGTTGCCAAAGCTTTCCGCCATGGTTTTTTCTGGCCGACTGCTCTAGAAGACGCCAAAGATTTGGTCCAGAAATGCAAAGGGTGCCAGAAGTTCTGCTCCAAGCCTCATCAGCTGGCTTCTGCACTCAAGACTATCCCCATTGCCTGGCCCTTTGCTGTCTGGGGCCTGGACATGGTGGGACCATTCAAAACAGCGCGAGGTGGCATGACTCATCTGCTTGCCGCGGTGGACAAGTTCACCAAGTGGATAGAAGCAAAACCAATCAAGAAATTGGAAGGTCCAATTGCTGTGACTTTCATCTCCGACATCACCATCCGTTATGGCATACCACACAGCATCATCACCGACAATGGCACAAACTTTGCCAAAGGCGCCTTGGCCCGTTTCTGCGCGACGCAGGGCATCCGACTGGACTTAGCGTCCGTTGCCCATCCGCAGTCAAACGGCCAAGTGGAGCGAGCAAACGGCCTTATTTTGTCTGGCATCAAGCCCCGACTGGTCGAGCCTCTGGAGCGTTCGGCCGGCTGCTGGCTCAACGAGCTGCCAGCCGTCCTCTGGAGCCTGCGCACAACCCCGAACAAGTCAACCGGCTTCACACCTTTCTTCCTCATCTACGGTGCCGAAGCCGTCATCCCGACGGACATAGAATTCGACTCCCCCCGAGTCACCATGTACACCGAAGAGGAGGCAGAAGAAGCGCGACAAGACGGCGTCGATCTGCTGGAAGAGGGCCGGCTGTTGGCACTCAGCCGGTCCACCATCTACCAGTAGAGCCTGCACCGATACTACAACCGGAAGGTCAAGCCAAGATCCTTCCAAGAGGGAGACCTTGTGCTCAGACTGATCCAGCGGACAGCCGGCCAGCACAAGCTCTCAACGCCTTGGGAAGGCCCCTTCATCATCAGCAAGGTGCTGGGCAACGACTCCTACTACCTGATCGACGCTCAGAAGCCTCGAGCATGCAAGAGGGACGACTCCGGCAAGGATACGGAGCGGCCATGGAATGCAAATCTCCTCCAAAGATTTTACAGTTGATGCAGTACGTACCACGCTACCTTTTGTATTAAAGTACGAAGACTCCGGGTCCCCTGAGAAGAGCTCGGGGACTGCCCTCTTTTATCTATATGATAATAATTATGCCTATGAATGTGTTATTTCCTTTATGCCGCTTGGCACCGGGTCCGACTAGTCGGCCCGGGGACTCACCGCCTTGTACTATGAAATGCTTCCTGCAGCCGGACATGTAATGTGTTGGCACTTAAGCCGTCTCCTGCCAGAAGCCGCAGCTCGCAGAGCGACTGTCTGGTGGGCAGGAGTAAGGCAGAAAGGGTGCCCACATGAAAAATGGCTAAGGACCGAAAGCATGTGCATAGTTCAAGCCGGCTTCCCGCCTCTACGACCGACTGTTAGGCAGCCGGCCGGCCGGCTTCTCCTTAACTTGCTAAAACGTTCTAATCGGCTAAGTACTTGCCTTCCCGAAAGTAGCTAAGTACTTGACCCAGCCACAGTCCGCAGAGCGGCTGTCAGGCTGGCAAGACGGCAACTAAGGAAGGGCGGCAAAGGAAAAAGGCCAAGGAACAGAAAGCAAGAAAAGATAGAACTCGGCAAAAATATTCACATATCAAAAGGCCCTTGGCCGACATTCAATAGAAGTTTAAAATACACCCCGCGGGTGGAATTGTGCAAAGTTAACAAGTACGTCGAGACTGATAAGCAGGTAAAACAAAAGATAAACTAGCAGCCTAGGGAGCAGCAGACGGGTTCGGTGGATCGGAGGAGTCGGTTGCGCTGGTTGGTGGAGCGGCCGGCTGGTCAGTCCCCGCTTGGTCGCCTCAAGTGGCAGCTGGCTCGCTCGGGCGTGGCTCGTTGCTGGAGGCGCGGTCGAGCTGAGGTTGGCCGTCTGCTCCGACCTCTTGCGCCTCCTCTTCGCCTTCCTCCTCCTCCTGTCTTCTTCCACGCGGCTGGAGTCGATCACCTCGGCCGAGTCCTCGCCGTCCTCCGAGTTCAGCCCGAACCATTCAGGTGGCGCCTCGACGCCGTTCTCGGCCTGCTCCGGGATGAAGACGCTGGTGTCGGTGTACTCGGCGATTGCCGCCACACGCTTGACAAGGTCATCTTCCACGGCCACCAGCTCCTCCTGGCCTCCTGCCGAAACATGGTCAACTGGGCTAGATTTAGCCCAGGGTACCACGCCTTGACAAACTCCAAGGCCCGGCGTGCTCCAGCTCGGGCCGAGGAGCCCTTCCAGGCCTCAAGACGGCCGGCCGCCACCTCCAGCCAGTCGGCAGTCCGACTGGGAGTGCGCGGTGCTGGCATGTCTGGCCACGGGGCGGCGATCGCCTGGGCGCCAACACGCTGAAGACGGCGCAGCATCCAGTGAGCCGGACGAAGATGGGCCTCGATGCTCAGGAGCTGCTTGCTAAGGGTCCGGGGGGCGTCGGCAGCAATCTGTGCACCTTCCGCCCTTCGTCCTTCACGATCAGCTTCGATGGCCTTATTGGCGGCATCAGAATGACCAGGGAAGAAGTCTGCCAAAACAGAAAGCAAAGAGGCAAAGTTAAAGACGAGAGGCCGGCTCGACCAGCAGCCGGTAGCTCAAAGAAGGAAAAAGAGGGAAGCTCACCATCAACTATGTCTTCAATCTCGTGAAAGCCGGAAGTCAGCATCGCCTCCTTGTCAGTCCAGGCGGAGCGTTCGGTCGCAAACTCAGCAAGGAGGCTGGTCTCCTTGTCCTCCGCCTCCTTCTGGACCTTCTTGAGAAGCTTCGCCTGCTCCGCCAGTTGCGTGACCAGCCGGTCACGCTCTTCAGCCAGCTTGCCGCACTCCACCTCCTTGGCACGCAGCGCGGTATTGGTTTCGCCCAGCTGCTGCTGCAGGGTGGCGTTGGCCTCTGCGAGAGCAGAAAAAGAAAATGGCATCAGTAACCAGCAGAGAAGAAGCATAGTTGCCGGGGAGATCCGGCCCGACTGCTCAGCAGTCAGCCCGAATCTCGGGGACTACAGCTCGCGGGTGCGCCAGCGCGCCCCCGCGGAGAAAGAAGTCGTCAATATCAACCCAAAGAAGATCAGTCGCCAGGAAGATCCGGCCCGACTGCTTAGCAGTCGGCCCGAATCTCGGGGAATACAGCGCGCGGGTGCGCCAGCGCGCCCCCGCAGAGAGATAAAAAGACTTACTCCGGTTCTCTGACAAGTCGATGGCACGTTGATCCAACTCATGCACTTTGGAGTTGAAGGCGGCCGCACGGAGGTTATGATAATCCTGCAGCAAAGACATTAGCAGTCGGAGCTTGCTAATTAAAGTTCTGGGCCGCCTACTCAGCAGCCGTCCCGAAACTCGGGGACTACACCCAGTGGGTGCGCTGACGCGCCCCCATGAAGCAATAAAAGAATTAAAAACAAAGAAGCAAGAAGCGTACCCGGATGGCCTCTCGCGATTCCAGGAATGCCTTGTTGCAGTTCTTGAGAGCGTCGGCCTCGGCGTGGAGTTTGGCTTGAACGTCCAGGATCGCCTTGTTCAGAAGGCCCGTCCCGCCTCCTCGCACCCACCCAGTGGGCGCGGTGCTGGTCGCCTCGGTGTCCGGGATCGAGGAGCTTGCGGCGCCGGTCTCCAGCGGGCGTGGCGCCGAGGCCGCCTTTGCAAGCCGGCGACGCGTCGGGGTACGGACCTCAGGAGTTGGGTCCGTCGCCATCTCGTCTCCAGCCGATGGATCAGCCGGCTGCTTGTCCCGCGCTTCCTCAGAAGGTTGTGGCCGGGGCACGATTACGTCCGGCATGGCGACGTCGCCGCTGTCCCTCTCCATGACAGGGTGCTCGCCGCCGGCTTCCCCAGTCTGCGCCACGAACTCCGGTGGTGGCAGCGTGGAGTTCAGGGGAGTGATGAATATCGCCGACTGGCGGCGCTAGGCTTCTTCAGCCTGCTTCTTCGCCGCGGTGGCTGCCTCAGCGTCCGCCAGCTTCTTCAGGGCGGCAGCCTCCGCCCTTTCCGCTTCCGCCTTCTCCAGGCGGGCGGCCTCCTGCTCCCCGCGCGCCTCCCGCTCGTTTCACTCCGTTGCCTCCTGGAGGTCGGCGGCCGGGTCGATTCGCCGGGTGGTGGCAAAAGTCTCCCCAACCCAACGATGGAGGCGGCGGCCGACTTCTCAAGAGAGAGTGGGGCCCTAAGTCAAGAAGATAAAGCGAAAGAAACTCAGAAAGAATCAACAAGGAAAAAAATGAAGGCGCGAGAGGAAGGCAGTACTTACGCGGAAACCAGCTGCGGCTCCTTAACCGCCTTGCGGAAGCGGATGGCCTTCACGGCCACTTCATCCCGCTTAGTCGCCGCGGCCGAGCCCTTGGGTTTCTTCGGCCGGCTGCCGAACAGGCTCGGCGCGGCCATGCGCTTGTGCGCACCACCTCGGGGTGCTGGCGCGGCAGACCAGCTCGCGCCCTGCTGGTCGGACCCCGGCTGGCGGCGCGGGACGACTTCCCCCGCATCGTCGTCAGGCCAGTCCTCGAGGCCGGCCCCGAGCCCTGAGCCGCCTGCTTTGCCGTCTCCTCCCTCGGCGTCGTCCTCCAGGGCCGCCGCT
Organism: Triticum aestivum; assembly: GCF_018294505.1. Lineage (NCBI taxonomy): Eukaryota > Viridiplantae > Streptophyta > Magnoliopsida > Poales > Poaceae > Triticum > Triticum aestivum. The sequence goes on from NC_057799.1 coordinate 193,331,377, forward strand.
CCCAAGTCGGGGTCATCCACGTCGCTCTCCGCTCGGTCGGGGAGGAATTGACGCTCCGGCCCCGCGGCACCGACGGCCGGCTGGAGGAGGGGGCTCTATTCAAAGGCCGACTGGTCAGGTTGGACAGGTAGAACTCGGCAACAAAAAAATAGAGAAAAAGAAAGATAACTTACCATAGGCGGGGGTCGGCGCGTGAATACGGCTCCTTGCCGAACTGCCACTCTTCCGTGAGCTCGCAGTTCGCAAGGTAGTTCACCATATGAGCTACCTCTGCATGAGGCATCTCCTTGGTGCATAGCCGGCTTGGGTCCCGATGCCCGCTCATCTGACAGATCATGTGAGGGCGGCCCTGGAGCGGGAGCACCCGGCGCGCCACGAAGGCGGACAAGTCGGGCCCGGTCAGGCCCTCCGACTGTGTCAGCACCCGGAGTCGCGCGATGGCGGCGGCTCCAGAAGGCGGAAGTGTCTTGGCCCGGTACGACCAGTTGGGCCACCTCCCAGCCGGCGGGCCGGCTGCGTAAGCCGGCAAGTTGACCCAGTCGCCCTCCGGGAAGACGCTCTTCACGTAGAAGTACGACCGCTGCCACATCTTCACCGACTTGATCAGCGTGATGGGAGGAAACGGATTTTCGGCCGCCGGCCTCCGCACCGCAATGAAAGCGCCGCATTGAGACGGCACGCCCGCGACGAGGATGCCGAGCTTGGTGTAGAGGAACTCCCCCCAAAGCTCGATGGTGGGGCGGACACCGAGGAAGCCTTCGCACAGAGTGACGAAGGCGGACAGCAGCACCACCATGTTTGGGGTGAGGTGGTGCGGCTGAAGATTGTAGAACTCGAGGAAGGCCCAGAAGAAGCCGTTCGCCGGCAGGCCGACGCCGCGGGGGTAGTGCGAGCGGAAGACGACCCGCTCGCCCTCCTCCGGTGCCGGCGAGATCTCCCTCTCCAGCGCGAGGCGAACCTTCACGTAGTCCTTGCCGGGCAGCCGCCGCGTCTGGCGGAGAAAGTCGATGTGGTCTTCATGGACTTCGGAGCCGTCCCATGCTCCGGAGCGCGCCATGGGGGGCGTGAGGTTGACAGTTGAGCTCATCGGAGACGAACCACTGCAGCGCTCGGTGTGGCTTGGAGGCGCTACGGCGAGAGGAAGAAGAAGGAGGAAAGAATGGGGTGGAGGGGCGCGCGTGCTCCGCCGCACCCCCTCCACCCCCTACTTATAGGCCTACAGGCTACGAAGCCGGGGGGCGGGTGTGGGATCGTGGGATTAACTGTGCCCACGACCCCACGCTCCCACCTTTATCGCGCGAGTTACTGCGCGCAGTAACTCCGTGGGGAAACTCAACCGCCCGCCTCGGCCACAGTGGATCCGCTCGTGTCCCAAGGCCCGGTAGTGGCGGGCCTCGCCCGCAGGCGCGTCCCATCACGTGCGTGGGCTGGCAGGCCGACCCGGCCACTCGACGCCACGTGGCATGCCCACGACGGGCGGCGGCCTGGAAGCTTAGCAAGCAAGCCACCTGGTTGCCGCCATCGCGATTCGAAGTTCTGGACAAATCTTCCTGGCTAAGGCCGACTCCCACCAGGCGGCTCGGCAGAAGTCTGACGAAACTCCACCGCGAGCACTCGAAGAAGGAAACTGCTGAAGCTCCTCGGCTGCTCAGCCGCGGCGCCTCACCAGCTTCGGGGACTACTGTCGGAGTAATGGGCCACGGGTAGGGTAACCCGAGACCCAGAACCTTTCAAGACATCGGGGCTGGCTGTGCCCCTCAAAGCGTCAAGATGAAGTGCCGCCTTCTGGTGGCCGGTTGGAGGAATAGCCGGCTACCCATAGGCGGCCGAGTTCCAGAAGACGGCATCAAGACAAGCCGACTCCTGGTAGGCGGCTTCCAGAGAGGCCAGCTCCTAGCAGTCGGCCCGTGGTGCCCTCAAAGTCTGCGCCCTCATCAAGACGAAGTGTCGCCTTCTGGTGGCCGGCTGGAGGAATAGCCGGCTACCCATAAGCGGCTGAGTTCCAGAAGACAGCATCAAGACAGGCTGACTCCTAGTAGGTGGCTTCCAGAGCCGGCTCCTAGCAGTCAGCCCGCGGCGCCCTCAAAGTCTGCGCCCTCATCAAGAGGACAAGGCAGGGTGTGACTACAGCGTAGCCCATCCCCCCCCAAATCCGGGCCGGGCGTGGCCACAGTGCCCCGTACATGCAGAGATCTCTGCACGGAGCGGCACTATTGCCACTCCCTCCTTGGCGTCATCCCAGACGGGCGGAGCCCTGTTCACATGACGGCCTGTCGTTACGGCCTGCAGGCGGCGGGCCCTACCTGGCAGTGAGAGTCCTGAAGGAGGAAGAAGCCGGACAAGCCGGGCCCGAGGGAGGCCGGGTTCCAGCAGGCGGCCTATGCCTCCCTCGAGGCCCGTGCACCATTAACCAGACGAGACACGATGTGGCTACAGTGATCGCCCGCCAGGCGGCGGGACTGTAGCCACGCACCCTCGACCAAGCCTGCGTCATTAGCATCATGGCTACAGTGATCAGCAGCCGGCAAGACCCGCAAGCGGCGGGAGCGGCCTGTCGGCTCCGTACCAGACCAGTCGACGGGGCCCACTAGGCGGCGGGCCCCAGCAGCCAGCGGAGAAGCCGGAGCCCAGAGACACTGGCAGCCGGGCCCTACACCCGGCGAGATTATCAATGTACCCCTGGGGGTAGGCCTATATAAACCCCCAGGGCACCCATGCAAAGGGTTCCCACCCTGTTAGAACTAGACTCACCCATAGAGAAAGGAGAGAGCTAGCCCTGCTTCCTCCCACCTCTAGAAAACAGCTCAAGGAGCACCATTGTATCACTAGTGCTTTAGTGATCATGCGGAGACCCCGCAGAGAAGGACTAGGGGTGTTATCTCCACGGAGAGCCCCGAACCTGGGTAAAGTTCGCCGGCGTACGTGTCTACGCCTCATCCCACTTCCAGGCACCGACGACGTTCTACTCGCTCCCACCATGATAAGCCATCCATTGGCATATGTCGCACCCAACCCCCGACAAGCGGGGGAGGGGGCAAGACAGAGCAAAAAGATTAAAAACAGCTGATGCGCCGTTGCTACCCTAACAAAGCAGGCGCAATTCTTCTCGAGAAGAAGGTGTGCCGTTGACACCCACACGTCACATACCCCACAGTAGGCATACTAACAAGTTCACACACAAGCACAACAGAAAAGGTAAACTTTCGTATCAAACTCAGGTTCACAGGACACGTTCATATTCATAGCCAACATTCACTATCAACAACTCAAAAGATTCATATATACACAAGTTCAGCATGTTTATGGATCCAAATGATTGATAGATCACACAACAATATTCATAGATAATTCACAAAAAGATTCAGATATACACATGTTCAGTATGTTTATGCATCCAAATGATTGAGATCACAACCAATATGATCCATGGGTGAACTTTAATTAACTAGGGTACATACTGGTAAATGGTGTTCAGTCGGAGGTACTTCTTGCTAAAATTAATGCTTGTACGAGTAAACTTTCGAGTACATAAGAGGCAGCACAGACAATCTGAACTTTGCTTGTAGGTTTATCCTCAAATAGTGGCCTCATGCCGAGGGAGGTTTGAGCAACTTGGCCACTACTTTCATCCAACTAGTTTACTGGCTCATCTTGGTCCTGTAGCTTGCCAAAATTCTACATTGCAGACTGGTAAATGGTGTTCACTCGGAGGTACTTCTTGCTAAAATTAATGCTTGTACGAGTAAACTTTCGAGTACATAAGAGGCAGCACAGACAATCTGAACTTTGCTTGTAGGTTTATCCTCAAATAGTGGCGTCGTGCCGAGGGAGGTTTGAGCAACTTGGCCACAACTTTCATCCAACTAGTTTACTGGATCATCTTGGTCCTGTATCTCGCCAAAATTCTACATTGCAGACGAGTAAGGAGGCGGTTGAGAAAATGAACCACCCAATTTTTTTTGTGCAGTTCAAGTGGAATGGAGCATCCCTGGCGTGCAGACTGATTAAGTGCCAGATGAATATACGCGCCAACCAACTTGTCTGTAATCTTTAGACTTCATGCCATACAGTTCGCTACCATATGTGCCGATAACCAAAAGGCACAAGTTGGGACCAACGACTGGACTGCGTTTTTCTGGGCTATGCACCAAGCAATATTTTTGGCGTTCACTCTCCTAATACTTGGAGTTTGACAATTGTTTGACGCCGGTTGATACTTGAATGAATATAGGCACTTCTTCTTGTCAACATCGATGCTTGTCTGAGTGAACTTTGGAGTACATAGCAGCAGCATAAGTACCTATCCATCTGATCTTTTTGTGCAGTTCTACTGAAATCACCCGATGTAATGATTTGCCTGCGAGTTCAGGCTCCAAGTTACTCCTTTATGAAATCGGCAAACAGTAGCACAATACAAAATTACCAATACATATGACAAGCACAATAATCAGGATAAAGACCAGTACCAACCTGTGTGAGGTAGCATATCAATTACTATTTCCTTTGACTGGAAGCCGAGATAAGCCAAGTGACTGACAGCAAAGGAAGAATGCAAGCCGAGATTAGCGACTAACAGGAAAGGAAGGAAGCTGTCGAGGCAATGAAGCACCCAAAGTTTTTGTGCAGTTCCACCAAAATCGAGCATCCCTGTTGGCACATATATTGAGAGAGTGAGATTACTGTAATAGTGGGACTAGTTGATGAAACATACACTAACAAATAGAAGCACCCACATTATCTTAATGGGTAAAGTTAGCATTCCCTCCCTGCTCCACCACATGATTCACCTCCATAGACAAACATACACACGTACATGATTCAGCATAGGGTGCTACTAAAGATTTTTTTAACTCCGACAGGAAAATTAGGCAGCAATAAATTAGTGGTACTTAAGTACTCCTAATTAATTAAGTGAGACAGCAGAAGTGGAAGGGCTACCTGGAGGATCGTCTCACATGTAAGGTAGTCATTGCCGGAGCCCTTGAATGGCCTCGACTGAGGCCTCTGGCTTCAGCAAGATCGCCTTGGCACTGTTTACTCTTCTTCTTCTTCTTCCTCTTCATGCTCTGTTTCTCATTCCCCTCACCAGTGGTGAAACCAAGTACATGATTGGCCTTATATTTCAGAATTGGTTTTGTCAGTGAGGGAGTACAAGTGTACTAGTAAAAAATAGCATTATTTTCTCATGGTAGTCGCAAAATAGAGATGAACACATGCATTAAATATCATTCTTACCTAAAGGAAGGTTATGGTGCCAATATGGATGATGAGGATTGGAACACAGATCTCCCTTTGTGCAGTTCCACCGAAATGAACCAACTGTTCCATTCTGACATTCCATTTAAACGTCACAAAAGTCACTTCTTTTAAGAAGAGTTTTGTGCAGTGCACCAAAAGGTCACAACAGCAACCAGGTGAAATGGATATCCCTGTTTGCACAAAAAGCTACAGAGGAAACAGTCAGAGTCTCAAACAATTACAGGCAAAAAAAATTGGCTAAACTTGTCATGGCATATAACAGTGGCATGGCTTCATTTATACCATGGGCATTAGATTAAGAACAACTAAATATTTGGTATAAGGGCATGGGACAGTGGGTGCACCAGCAGTCCAGCACCATGTACCTAAACAGGGGCATAAAGTGGTGATTCATAGTTTGTTGCCCCGAGAAACAAACATCCAAGAAACATATCTGGGTTGGTCCCATTTTTGTTCACTCTAGCCACCTACTCCTATGTGTGGATAGCAAATCTAGTCCTGGTGATACCACTGCGTACAGCGTTACCCCTATATTTCCCTTTTCGACCAAGAGACCGGTTGGATGACCAGTCTGTACTACTTTCACCCCCTTTCCTTCCTGTTTGTACCAAGTCCGATGTACTACATACTAAATTCCCCCACCCCCACTTTATTTCTTGTTTGAACCAAGTACAAGATTCGACTCCATGAAGTAGCTTTACCTCTAACAATAGAAGAAAAAAAGGTGACGTTGGACCATCCGATCGAGAGGGGCTGAGGGGTAGAAAATGATGCACATGCAGCGACGTAGCGAGCTGGGGAAGTAGAGCTAAGGCGGTTTCGAAGGAAGATATGCCTGAAGGTCGTCGGGATGTGGATAGGTGGGCGGCAGGAGGCCGGATCCGCCCACACTAGGGCAACGACGAAGGGATCGGAGGACCTCCCGCGCTGGCGCTCGGCCAGAGATAACGGTGCGGCCGGCAGTGGGTCTCCTCCCTCGCTGTCGACGACGGCCCAAACGCTGCCCCTCCTCCCCTTCACCGGCAGAGGGGGATACGTTCGGATCTGTAACCAGCGGTGAGGATAGAAAGATAGTGTTTTTTGAAGGGAGAAAGACAGTGTTACCACCCCTATCTTGTCTTAGATCTGGAGAGGATTAGAGTGTGTGAATAGAGCAACCCTAGCAAGCAAGCGCATAGGCTCGTAGTGGGGTAGTTTTCCTTTTTCACTCCATCAAAACAATCGTTTAAAATTGTGTACTACGTGCCAGGTCACCGTTTTTTTAGTTGTTGATTGTTTTTTGAGATAGGTACCCGCTTGTTCCAAGTGGTGTTATGGTGTGCCAGGTCGCACTTTGTATCGTTCAAGTCTGGTACAAGTCCCTCCATTAAATGAACAACCACCCCCTCGTAAAAATTGTGAGCAAGCCCACGGCTAAAATCGGAAACGTGGGTTGCCCCAACATGCATTATTATTTATATTTTCTACTCCCTCCGTTCCTAAATATAAGTCTTTTTTATTAGCCACACCTAAGACAAGAATTTTTTTATTAGCAGTGAACCCCACATGTCATAGACACAAAAAGTGTGGCAAGATTCCCTTAGGCAAGCCAAAGTGTGTCTAACAATTTGAGCAACTCAAGTTAGGCAAGTGTGGGAAAAATAATGTAGCAACATAAGACAAACATAGTCACAATCCAAACAGCCCCGTAATTTTTTGTGACATGCATGAAAATTTGGTTAGTTAAATTTATAGTGAAAATTTGGCAAGGTGCATCAAATCAACACATGCAAGTATCAAAAGGGAAGTCACGGCATGCATGCATGTGTTGTACTCCCTCCGTTTCCAAATATAAGTCTTTTTAGAGATTGCAACAAGTGACTACATACGAAGCAAAATATGTCTACATACATCTGTATGTAGTAGTCCATTTGAAATGTGTAAAAAGACTTATATGGAGTGCAGTGCTTTGATGTGTCGCGTCAACTCGTGCAAGACCGAGAAGTTTGGCTAAGCTCTGTCCCATGCGGACTAAGCTCCGGTGCCTTAACTGCACATGCCTTTGGCTGCATGACAGGTGGGCCAACCACCTGTTGGGCCCACCTGTCATAGACGCAAAGGCAGGAGCAGTAAGTCAATGAAGCTGCGTCCCTCCCTCGCGCATGAGCGTGGTGGCTGGCAGGACTAGTAGGAGCTTTCGCTACCGCTTCTTGACGGCGGCGAACTTGCGGATGGAGTTGACCATCATGTCATCCATGCGAGAGGCGAAGCCGTTGTCGGCGAGGGCTACGACGCCGGCGGTCGCCAGCACCGTCTGGAAATGCTGCGCGGTGCGGGGCCGCAGGCCGGCGCCTTGGATGATTTGGCACAGCCGACTGCCGCTCGCGACCATCGCCTCCTGTTGGAAATATGCCCTAGAGGCAATAATAAAATGGTTATTATTGTATTTCCTTGTTCATGATAATTGTCTATTGTTCATGCTATAATTGTATTAACTGGAAACCGTAATACATGTGTGAATACATAGACCACAACATGTCCCTAGTAAGCCTCTAGTTGACTAGCTCATTGATCAATAGATGGTTATGGTTTCCTGACCATGGACATTGGATGTCATTGATAACGGGATCACATCATTAGGAGAATGATGTGATGGACAAGACCCAATCCTAAGCATAGCACAAGATCGTGTAGTTCGTTTGCTAAGAGCTTTTCTAATGTCAAGTATCATTTGCTTAGACCATGAGATTGTGCAACTCCCGGATACCGTAGGAATGCTTTGGGTGTACCAAACATCACAACGTAACTGGGTGGCTATAAAGGTACACTACAGGTATCTCCAAAAGTATCTGTTGGGTTGGCATGAATCGAGACTGGGATTTGTCACTCCGTATGATGGAGAGGTATCTCTGGGCCCACTCGGTAATGCATCATCATAATGAGCTCAATGTGACTAATGAGTTAGCCACGTGATCATGCATTACGGAACGAGTAAAGAGACTTGCCGGTAACGAGATTGAACGAGGTATTGGGATACCGACGATCGAATCTCGGGCAAGTAACATACCGATAGACAAAGGGAATTGAATACGGGTTTGATTCCCCGACATCGTGGTTCATCCGATGAGATCATCGTGGAACATGTGGGAGCCAATATGGGTATCCAGATCCCGCTATTGGTTATTGGCCGGAGAGGTGTCTCGGTCATGTCTGCATGGTTCCCGAACCCGTAGGGTCTACACACTTAAGGTTCGGTGATGCTAGAGTTGTTATGGGAAATAGAATGTGGTTACCGAAGGTTGTTCGGAGTCCCGGATGAGATCCCGGACATGACGAGGAACTCCGGAGTGGTCCGGAGGTGAAGATCGATATATTGGACGAAGGGTATTGGAGTCCGGAAGTGTTCCGGGGGTACCAGGCTATGGCCAGCATGACCGAAAGGTGTTTCAGGAGCCCCGGTAAGTGTTGGAGGGCCTCATGGGCCAAAGGGGAAGGGGCAAACCAGCCCACTAAGGGGTGGTGCGCCCCCCACACCCTTTCCCACGTTACTTGGGGAGGTGGGCGCCTCCACCTGGCTTGGGAGGCAAGCCTCCACCTGCTTGGCTTGGGGGGCAAGTCTCCCTAGGATTTTCCCTAGGGAGATCCAATCTGCTTGGCCGCCGCCCCCTAGGGGAAACCCTAGGGCGCCTCCCCCTCTCCCCTTGCCCCTATATATAGTGGAGGGGTGGGAGGGCAGCCGCACCTCTTCCCTGGCGCAGCCCTGTCCTCCTCCAACTCCTCCTCCTCCTCCTCCGTAGTGCTTAGCAAAGCTCTGCCGGAGAACCACGAGCTCCATTGCCACCATGCCGTCGTGCTGCTGGAGTTCTCCCTCAACTTCTCCTCTCCCCTTGCTGGATCAAGAAGGAGGAGACGTCCCCGGGCTGTACGTGTGTTGAACGTGGAGGCGCCGTCCGTTTGGCGCTAGATCGGATCTTCCGCGATTTGAATCGCCGCGAGTACGACTCCATCAACCGCGTTCTTGTAACGCTTCCGCTTAGCGATCTTCAAGGGTATGAAGATGCACTCCCTCTCTCTCATTGCTAGCATCTCCTAGATTGATCTTGGTGACACATAGGAAAATTTTGAATTATTGCTACGTTACCCAACACCTCCATAGGTGCTTCTGGCTCCTGGTCACTTGGTCTTGGATTGGAGTGAGCAGTGTTGCGTAGAGACTAAGGAGTAGATGGATTGGAGTGCTGGGGCGCCTTTATATGAGAATCCAAACTCTGTTGCATTCACATCGTGCTGGCTCTATTCTGCTTCTCCAATTAATTCCCTCTGCATGTAGAGTAATTTGAGGATGCATCATTGACCATTCAACGTCTCGGGAACCGCTACCCTCTCCCTCCTTGGCATTGAAGCACCTATGGAGGCGACTGCCGCTCGCGTCTATCGCGTGTCAGGAGATGTTCCCGTCGACGACGAGGTGCCTATGGTGACTTCGTAAATTTCAAGATGACAGTACTAGTATACTCAATATTGTGCACCGCGACCAAGGTCGAGAGGAAAATGAGAGAACTACGTATTTATTTATGGTGTAGATTCAGTCATTTTCCTCTATATGTACTCCGTCTCGGTGTAGTCTAGTCACTTGTTGAAATCTCTAGAAAGGCAAATACTCCTTTCTGGTTTACAAGGCTATACTAGCAAGTAGTACTACAATAGTGGGCTCACATAGCAATTTTGTCTCATGCAAGAGCCTGGCTATATGCGTGCTCCAAGGTTCACAACTGCCATGTTCGGGTTGCACCTGGCTCTTCGCCTCGTCAAGAAGACGAACAATGATGTTACTACTACTGCTTCTACAATATCGAATCCACTGCTGCATGTCCGTCCACCGCGAGCGGGAGGGATAAGCAAAAGCCTGTCCTCGTCTGCGAGCCACCGCGCGCATGGGCGAGGGAGAAGGCGTGTAGTAGTAAAATCAAGCTTCTCCTCGTTGTACGAGTTGACGCGACACATCATAGCACTGGCCCCACATGGTTGCCTCTAAACTTGGCTGAAAGACCTGCAGTGTACAATACTCCATTTGCTGCAACCTCTAACATTTACCCCACCACAAATTAAAATATATATTCCTGTCTTGACCAGATGAGTGTGCAAACTAGAATCACCAGGATTACAGGTAGGGCGAGAAGATTATTTTAACCAAAAAATATAGCATGGAGCCGACCCCAACGATTTTAAGCTTACAGGCACGGTACACGCTATCCTAGACTACTGTACACATGAAACTGCCACACGAGCGTCTGGGCTGCGCTTGGCTCTTCGCCTCTTCGGGAAGTTGAACAATGGCCCCGTTTGGATACTCTAACTCAGTTAGAGGTTAGAGTTAGATTCTAACCCTGAACTAACTCTAACCAAAAAGGTGTTTGGATAGCAGGGTTAGATGGAGCGTGGATACGGCAAGGCGCCTTCACGGGCGGTGCGAGAGGGAGGGAGGGAGAGGACAAGAAGCTTCGAGGAAGTGAGGAGGGATCCGCCTCGAGGAAGTGCCATCTGACACCGATTGAATTGCTGCATGTCCACCGCGTGCGGTAGGGAGAGCGTGTAGCGAACGAAATCTTCTCCTAGTCCTACCAGCCACCACGCTCACGGGCGAGGGGACGCAGCTTCATTGACTTACTGCTCCTGCCTTTGCGTCCATGACAGGTGGACCCAACAGGTCGGTGGCCCACCTGTTATGCAGCCAAAGGCAGGTGCGGTTAAGGCGAGAGGGCGTTGTCGTAATCAAACTTCTCGGTCTTGTACGAGTTGACGCGACACATCAAAGCACTGCACTCGATATATTTCAATAATTTGCGTTTACCGATGCATTAATTACAACACATGCATGCATGCCGTGACTGTCCTTTTGATACTTGCATGTGTTGATTTAATGCACCTTGAAGTAGTATGCATATGTGATGGTAAAGCTTTGTAATGCCCTGGCCCTAATAAAGCGAGAGATGGTTGTGCACGAGGAGGGTGAGATCATGCAGACGGAACAGGACCCGACGATGGAGCTCTCTATGGTCTCGATGGACCTCACCTTGCTCCACTGCCCCTTGTTCCTCCACCCCTTGAAGCCTCCAGTGTATGAGGTTCGAATACACCTCGTCCGTTCGGCTGATCGAGCAAGGTGCGGGTTTCTTGATTGATGTGTTGTTCGATTGATTTGTGCAGTGCAAGGGAGGGCACCTGGCTTGCGCGGACTGCCGCGTCAAGCACCCTGGGAACCAGCGGCAGTGCCAGAAGTGCGAGCGCGGTGGTGGCTTCGACGTGCAGAACATGGTGGTGGACGCCATCCTCTCCTCAGTGAGGGTGGAGTGCCGCACGAAGGCTGTGGGCTCTACGTCACTTACCACAAGCTCGCCGATCACCAGAGCGTGTGTCCGCTCGCGCCCTGCAAATGCCCCATGCCCGTCTGCGGCTACGAAGGCCCGCCGCCGGTGCTCTCCCAGCACATCAGCACCGTGCATCCCATGCCCGTGCACATGATCCATTACGGCAAGGCGCTCCAGCTGCAAGTGCCACTGTCGGAGCCACAACTCTTGCTGTTCACGGAGGGGGACGGCCGCGCGTTTTTCTTGGTCGGCGGCGTGCTCGACATTAGCGCGCCTATCGCCGTGTCGGTCGTCTGCATCAGAGCGGGGGCGTCTCCACTGCCGCACTACGTGGCCAAGCTGTGGGCGAACGGCCCGACGGGGGAGCCCAAAGGCAGGACCGACGCCGTCAAGGTGGAAATGGAGGTGACAAGCAGCAGGGATCCCGGCGACGTCGCCGTGCAGGAGCTGACCTTCTTCACAGTTCCGCCCAAGCTGCTGGCCGGGGCTAAGCTGGTGTCCCTCCACATTTAGATTGACAAGCTCACGTCCTAAATGATTCTACAGTGTCTTCTGTTTATCTTAGTAATATGCTAATATAGGGGTTAGCTCGGTCTACTTTAGCTTAAGAGATGGTGGGTTTTGGTGGCGATGCAGCAATTACCTCGACATCAGATCAGCAGTGAAAGTAATTTCGAATAGTCGAATGGATATTTTGTGTCTGTTGGATATAAAGATACTTTGGGTAAGAAGTAACAACTTATATGATTTTTTTTCGAAACGGACCAGCGATACTAGTATAATTTTTGTTGACATGCACTAATATTTTCGAAATGGACGTCGGGCTGTAGCTAGAAGGGCGGTTGGGACGTGGCATCGGCCCATACCACGGTGACCCCCCATTGGGACGCACCGACTGTGGATTTTCTCCCTCGCCAATGTCGACCGCGTCTACGCAGAACATTGTTCCCTTCCCCCAGCTGCGGGATCAGGCCGGATATGTGACCAGCAGTGTGGCCACCGTCGTTCTATGCTTATGAAGAGAGCAACCCAAGCAAGCAAGCTTGTAGCTTAGGCTCCTGCTAGTGTGTATATATATAGTGGTTTTCTTTTTCTCTCCATATCAACCATTTTATATTGCGTATGTGTCATTGAAGAGTGAAATGATGGTTGCTTCTTCCGACTAACTTACTGTGTGATTTGACTGCTCCTTTAGTGGCCCCTACACGTACTCCCCTTACGTGTATGCAACAGTCACACGTACACATGGATGCAAAAATGCACGCGACGCCCTATTGCATGCATGTCCGAGCACACGACGGAACACACACGGTCACGCTCAAGTGCTCAACCTACACGTGCATGCACACACATACTCAGACAGGGTGAGCTAGTGACCGTATAAACACCGGAAAATGTATATATTGAGCGCAATGAGCGTATTATGAAGTCCACTGACCGTATTTTTACAAATATACAGTGACAGACAGTGTATTTATCTCGTTTGAAATTAAGCCATATTAACCGGAGAGGAGGCAGTATGGACTAGCATTACTTTGATGTGTCCCGTCAACTTGCCGAACGAGGAGAAGCTTGCGCGCGGTGGCTCGCAGGACAAGGAGAAACTTTTGACTAATGCAAGCTGTCCTTCGCTCAGGCGGTGGACGTGCAACAGTTAATTTGGTGTCAGATTGCCAGAAGCATACACTATACTAATAGTACTATCATTGTTGCACTTCCCGAAGAGGCGAACAGCCAAGCGCAAAGTTTACTAGTACTAGTACTACTACTATAGTCTATAGAGGTATGTACTACTATACTAGCACTAGGAACCGAATGGAGGAGCATATGCACTCTTATTATATTTTTAAAATGTGGTAAAGCAATCTTCAACACATTTGGTTCTATTCGAGGGTTCTCGCATGTGATAATGGAAGTTGATTGCATGGAACACTCGCCACAATTCTCGCTTAATTCTGGCTCATATCCTGTTACAAATAGGAGCGCTCGGTAATATTTCCTCTTTTTTTGTTATTCAGCATGTAAACAGGTCAGCAAACCTTGCGGCGCATCTTTGTGCGAACCGTGCTTGCTGCACTTTGAATGTGGCCGAGAGCTGGCTTGATGAAACACCTCGCTTCCTACTTCTTTTTTTGTGGGGTACCTCGCTTCCTAATGACCAGTGTCTTGGCTGATCGTCCTAAGAATGCTTATATATGAATAAAGCTCTCTCATTTACCCACAAAAAAAGATTAAGCCATATTAACCGGAAAGGAGGGAGTATGGACTAGCACTACTTGTTGGTGTGTCCCGTCAACTCGCAGAACGAGGAGAAGCTTGCAGGACAAGGTGAAGCTCGCTTACGCCTTTTGACTAATGCAACGTACCCTCGCCCAGGCGGTGGACATGCATCAGTTCATTTGGTGTCAGATTGCCAGAGGCATACACTGTAGTACCGAACATGCAGAGTACCATCATTGTGTGACTTCACGAAGAGGCGAAGAGCCAAGCGCAAGGTTTAGTAGTACGAGTAGTACTACTACTAGAACCGCATGGTGGAGCCTCTGTACTCTTATTTTTCTTAATCTCTGATAAAGTACACATTTATTCCGGAGAAGGGCGGAAAACGGCAGCCCAACATGTAATGATGATATCGATCAACCATGCTCGAATATATCTTGGCCTCCGTGCGAGCCCGTCTGTGTGTTCTCGCTCCTCGTCTCTCTCAAGGAACGGCGGGTTGGCCATTTTGCCGTCAATTGAGATCGGTTTGCTCACACTCCGGTCCCACATGTCAGTGATATGCCAAGAGGAGGTGCGTTGACCGACTGGCCATACGCGTACTTGGTTTTGCACCTTCATACTACTCCTCCCTCCGTCACAGTTTACAGGGCGCGCTTCATTATGATGCATTTCTCTCAATGCATTTCCACCACCAGAGAGACTTTAGACGCGTTTGGTTTAATGCTCAATTAATTAGGGCGTGGTAACCGCAATTTTCTCTCGATGTAGTACTACGGAGTGGAGTAAGTGCATGCATGTGTGTACCCGGGGTGGAAGCACTGCATGCATGTGTGTACGCATTATTTCCTCTAGTAATAGACGCCGTGCTATAACTACCAATGCTATTTTTCAGGCCGATCGCTAGTCGCCTTGGTCCCAGAGATTTTCTCTTTTTCTGAAGCGCGCTCTATAAACAGTGACGGATGGAGTAGTATGAGCGGATTCAAAGAAGAGCGTATTGATGGTTGCTTCTTCCGAGCAACTTACAGTGGGAAAGGTGGGGCTTATGATTTGACTGCTCATTACTCACTATTAATGCGGCGCAACGACCGGTCTGAGTCTCCCATGCGGCTGTGCACTACCCCCTCGGTTCTTAAATATACTCCGGAGTATTTGTCTTTCTAGAGATTTCAACGAGTGACTACTCAAATATTTGTCTTTTTAGAGATTCAAATGGACTACTACATACGGATGTATATAGACATATTTTAGAGTGTAGATTCACTCATTTTGCTCCGTATGTAGTCACTTGTTGAAATCTCTAGAAAGACAAATATTTAGGAACGGAGGGAGTACACATACGAAGCAAAATGAGTGAATCTACACTCTAAAATATGCCCATTTGAAATTTGTAAAAAGACAAATATTGTTGATGACAGTTGCGACGACAAAAAAGAAGCATATTCCTTGTCCTAAGGGAAGATAACAACACGGTTGTGTTTGTCTAAAACGGTGTGAGGACGAGATTGCAATATGGAAAGTACGCCGGACGAGCTACGTTTTGTGCAAAGAACTATGGAAGATCCACATGCAGCGACGTGGGAAGACGGGCAGTGGAGCAAGGCCGGAGGGGATACCTGGAGGTCGTCGGGATGTAACTAGGTGAGCGGCGGCGGGCGGAATCTGCCCATACTGCGGCAGCGAGCAGGTGGCGTAGGCCCTACCGCGCCGGAGCTTGGTCAGAGAGAACGGCGTGTACCGCAGATCGGGACGTGCTGCCTCGGCGCCGTCGAACGGAGAAACGATGCACGTCCTCCCTTTCCGCCGGCGGACGGGATGCGGCCGGATCAGTGACCAACGGTGAGAGAGAGAGAGGCCACCGCAGCCTTGTGTGAGATACTCTGAAGAGAGACAAACCAGGCAGGGAGGCTCCATTGTATATAGTGGAGCGGACTACCTTTTTCTCCATAAAAATCGTTTTATATTCTGTGTACGTGCCATTGAGCGATATAACTTTATTTAAAAATAACGCGCCAACGCATCAAGTCGAACTTTGTTTCGTGCACGCGTGGTACACGACCTCCGTAGGTAAACAACCGCTACACGCGTTCAAATTAGCACGTGGGCTGCCATTTCGTACAGAAATGAGCTCCACCGTGTACCCGCGCGGGTGTGGCTGGGCACGAAGCGTGAGTACGTGCACGGTGCACCTATTCTCTTCTTGTATACGTACACCACCTACGTGGGGTTGTGTGAGAGAGATACAAACGTAGAGAGATATAGTGTGTGGGTTCGTGAGAGTTTTTTAGGGGAGGGGGGGGGTCAATCAAAAAATGTAACATATGCAATGTGTGTGAAATAGAGTCCTGGATATATCATATATATAGAGGGGGCGATCCACGAGAAGAGAGTGGAGGTATCATCGACTTGAGGTGTCCATAGAATCGAAGAGAGGGATGATGTGTGTGTGTGTGCGCGCGCGGTCGATAAAGAGTGCCATCGAATTTGTGTGTGCCCACGTCAAAGATATAGAGTGGCTGGCCTACTAGAACGAGAGAGGGGACAGGTGCGGTTTGTCTCTGTGGCATGGATACCTACCTACAACGCTCGACTATCGGTGTGTGGTGGGGGGGGGAGGGAGGCCTAATTAACTATAGAGGTACAATGGCTGGTATATGTGTGGAGGAGGAGAGAGGCCTACCTCATGTATTAAGGGAGATCGATCTACCTCATGTATTAAGGGAGATCGATCGGCATCCATGCATATGTGTAGGAGAGGAATAAGGTTGGGAGAGAGACAGAGCTAGAGTGTTGGAGGGGGTGGTAGTGGAGTTGCTTCTAACAAATGGTGGGATAGGCTTGCTAGACAACCGGAGGGCACGCCTGCAATATCAATAAGAGAGGGGATGGCTGCCTGTCTGTGCACGTGCGTGTGAGAGACGGGTCAGGAGGCATGCACGAATGATGAGGGGGGAACGATATGGCTGTGGTAAGCAGACATAACTACATAGGAAGATCAATCGTCCTTTGTCAGAGAAAGGAGAGACATAACTTGTGAGGTACGTCGATCGATGGGGGGGGAATAGTTAAAGTCGACCTAGGTATATGTTGGGAGATCGATCGGTATACATGCATGTGTGTGTTAGAAGCAAATGAGGCACGGGGAGAAGGATAGAGAGAGAGGGATGCATCTAGGAGGTGGTGCGAGAGTCATACTATATCGAGGGGGAAGGAGTGTGCGAGTACGAGATCGATGAAAAGAGTGGTGGGAGTGAGGCATGGACGGTGATAAGAGAAGAGGGGAAGCTTGTGTTTGTGCTAGGCACACCTGGCTAGAGAGGCATATCGATCGATGTGTGCCGTAAAGAAGGAGCTGGGGGGCCTACACACACCGTGGGTGAACGACCTAAAGTGAAAAGACGAATTTGCGCGATGGAGCTAGAGAATGCTGAGGGAGGGTGAGAGGGATGCGGGCGTCTGCATGCACGAGAGAAAGTTAGCGCTAGCTAGCTACAAAGATAAGAGGATTGTGTGGGTGTAAAAGACGAATAGAGATCATACTTCATTATAAAAAGCGAATTCGGATATTTGAAGAATTTATCATAGTGTTTTAAACCGACGCATGTGTGAATATATATAACGGTGATACACATGGTGTGGTTATGAACATGTTATACTACATATAATATATTTTATCTCTACTCTTATAAAAAACGGAGTTGTTGATGATGGTGCCATCCTGCAATATAGGCCGTCCGATTTATATCTGACGGATAGGAAGGAAACTATGGCAATTTTGAAAAAAGATACCCACACCCCTCTCCATATTTGCAAATTAGGCCTCCCCTTGATCATGTTGATGTTCTGTGGAACGCATGGGCATCTTGCTAGTACTACGTATAACATATAGAACATTGATCATAATTTGGGCTAATGTGTGGCTTTTGCAGCTCAGGTCTAAATACTTGTCATAATGTAGGGGGCGGGGCACTATACTATGTGTGATAAACACGGTGTACACGTATGGAACATGGTTTAGATTATGAATATATAGTTAGTACATCAAATGTACTATTATTTGGAATCAACATCAAGTGTATTCAAAAAATAGAATTCGAGTTCATGTAGTACACATAGTTCATATCTATCTCTATAGTAATCATGTGGTGTGTTATTAAGGTAATACACGAATGATGGTTGAAGTTGGCAACAATCATGATTGTAGATTCTTATTGAAATAGAGAAACGAATTCAAATTCAGTTCGAATTGCAGCGGTAGTATAGACATTTGGAATGCACTAAAATGTTGGTATGAGTAGGTTACATGCATTATACAGCAAGCGAAAAAATTTAATTGGACATAACATGGATTCATACTCCCTCCTTCCATCTATATAGGGCGTAATGCATTTTTTAAGACCGCCTTTGACTATTGACAAGATTAATAGTACATGACATGCACAATGTGAAAATTATATCATTGAAAGAACCTTTCACAGACGAATTTAACGGTGTGCTTTGTGTTAGTTGCATGTCATATATTATTGCTCTAATATTTGGTCAAAGTTAGCACCGAAAAACGCATTAGGCCCTATATAGATGGAAGGAGGGAGTAGCTTTGAATAGCATTTTTATAGTAAAACGGGGCAAGACTCTCTCTTTGTGTGGTGTGAATAGTTTTATTTTTTCGTTTTCTTTTTGGTTGAGGGAAGTGCGAATTGATTTGGTACGTACAAGTACAATATTACACGTTAGGCTTGTCCCTAAAATTCAACCCGTGCCTTGTTATATCCCGAAAATTCAGATATCGTGCTCCCAAAACTGGCGCCTTCACAACCCGCGCCTTGCTATCCCGAAATTACAACGCGCGCGAAAACTCCCTCCAGCTGCCAAATCCCGACACGCGAAATCCCCCTTCTAACCCTGAGCCGAAAGGGCCGCTAGTTCAAATCGGTGGGGGGTACTTTTGTAACACACCCTACATTTTGGACAAGCGCGTCCCTAAGTCATGGTTCACCCCCTCCCATCGCCTCCTTTTTGCCATTCGAAATCCCAGGCCGCCATAACCTCTCCGCTCCAGCCGCGAAACCCCACCCTCCTCCATCGGCCACCTCACCACTGCCCAGCCGGAGCCTCTTCCCCGACGATGTCGTCCACCGCAACAGCTCGACGTCCCTCGTCCACCTCCCCGGATGAGGATCCATCGTCCATCTCGTCATCCCGCCGGTTCAGCCGCCTCGTCCTCCACCTCCAAGGAGCTGCTCTGATGATCGCCTCGTCTATCGCGGCTGCTCCATCCCCACAGCACCGCCTTAACCTGCTCCACCGGAACCGCAACATCCTCACCGACTCCTCGGATGAAGCCGAGGCCTACTCGGCGCCACCAAAGAGGTTGTACACTCATCGCATCGCACCTTCTCCTTAGCTCGACCTCCTGACACCGACGGTGCTCCATCCTGCACCCCCATGGAGCGGCTACCTTGAAGCCAGCGCCGCGGGCGACATCTCCACGGCGGCTCTCCCCCAGTGCGAGGCCCCTTCAGTGGCGGCGTCCATACCAGCCGGATCTGCTACTGCTGCTCCGGCTCTCGCTCGCTTGCTCACGCTGCTGCTGCTGCTGCTCCGGCTCTCGCTCGATCGCTCGCTCGCCCAGCTGCTGCTGCTCCGGCTCTCGCTCGCTCGCTCGCGCTGCTGCTACTGCTCTCCCCCTCGCTCGTGCTGCTGTTCTGCTCCGATTTAGCTACACTTCAGTCGACTGAATCGACTTTTGGGTCAGTCGATTTTCAGGGGGTGGGGGGCTCGCCGGAGTTAAGGAAGAACCACCCGCAGCGGGGGCGGGGCTCGCCGGAGAGGTACCCCACTATCTATCTTAGGGTTCAGGGTGGGGGCGGGGGCCTATAGGGCTGGCCGGGGCGGCGGCGGACCGGCGGTGGGGAGTTGTTTCGGGGCAGCGAGGCGGCGCTGGGGCCGGCGGTTCGACCGGTGGTGGCTGGCAGCTCAGGGGGTGCAGGTTGAAGATGAACTGCAGGCCCTCCCTAAACTACATGTCAAGTGCCTCTCTGCTACCATTGCGTTCAGTTTCGACAGTAACATTCAGATTCCACAGTAAATTTCAGTTTCGACAGTTAAGTTCAGAGTCAACAGTTTTTACCTCATCTGTTGTAGTCAGGTGGTTTTTGGTGATGTAAATTTTACATCTATTTTACATCATCTATTGGAGATGCTATTAGAATCCCACTTGAGATTGACGATGTCTGTCTTGTGCTGCTTCAGCCTTGACGTCTTACGGCTCACCGGGGCTGCTCCAACGACAGAACGATCCATCACAACAGAGCAGTGCCCTGGACGCCGTCTACAGATTCCTCAGATCTTCCTCCACACCTCCGACAGCCACCTCTGCCTCAACTGCTTCAGCGACCAACCCAATGATGCTGAGGTCGACACGGCTACGGCAAAGAGGTTGTACACTTGTTGCATCACTTATTACTATACATTCATGTCGATCCATTAGGGCTATTTTGGTTCAACGGAAAAACATAGCAATAGGGAATTTTCCAATGGCACTCTACTATTCAATTATTCATGCATTTTGTTGAAAGGAATGAAGCAAAACATCCACCTGGACCTACTTTTCAAAATCCTATGCATGAAAACAAGACCAAGTGCATTAGTGGCAGAATAACATTCTAACTGTACACGCTTTCATATGGTTTCACTTTATTTTGGCCATGTTTCTTTGCATTCCTCTGCTCTTCCAATTCCTGTAAACCAAACACTCAAGTTGACAGAAATCCTGTGTTTACAAATGCTCTGTTTACCATGTGCATTCCTATCCTATTCCGGTGTTTTTCCTATCCCTGCGTTTTTAGAATCATGCAAGCCAAATGAGCCCTTACAGAATTACTTCAGTTACAGGTAGGTGTCGAAGGGAACTTTGTGTGGTTTGTCCTGCTCCTGCCGCGACGTCGTCCACCTCAACTGAGCTGCTCCATCGACAGAAACATCCACCAAACCAGACATCACGACTCCTGACCGTCTTTCGCCGCCTCAGATCTCCTTCCCTGCCGCCGGCACCCACCGCAACGGCATCACCATCATCGACTCAGCAGATGAACCTGAGGAGTACACGGGTCCACAAGAGAGGTCGCACTCTTTTGTTTCTGCTTATGTTATGCATTGCTTAAAATTACCTGCTACTTTATCGTCCTGTTCACCTCTTGGACTCCAAGTCAGGTCCAAATTAATGTTCAAACTTGAGTTCTAAATTAGTTGTGGGGCACATATCGAGGAAGCAATGAATAGTATCTCTGTCTAATATCTGGTTCACCTAGGGTATGCCTATGTTGTTCATCTTGGGTGGGAAACAAATAGTAAAGCAATCATCATCTGTCTTTTTATTAAATTAAAGCAATCATCAGCCTGCTATCATTATTTTTGGATCCATCCACTGGTTGTTACCATCACTCTAAATTTCTGCATGCTCTCCTTACATAATCTCACCATATTTTTTCGTATGCATGTCAGATATTGTACACAGTCATGCTGAACATGTAGAGAAAAAGAGAAGAGTTTTGCGCGGCAATACAATGTCATGCAGACATCGCTCCATGGTGGGTTCAATGGCAAACCCTCCCCACCCCTCTCCAGATTGTAATCCAGAGGAAGATATCTGTTCTGAGGCGGATTCAGACGCCGCTGACCACTCCTATTTACCCCCCAAGGTGTTTGCTCTACCTTGGCATGATGATGTTAGTCATATCATGCATATGTTGCCTTGCAGTGCCTACTTTTGACATCATATATGTCATCTGCTTAGTTTAGACATGTTCTGTAATGCCACCTGTTTAGTTTCTATATCATATATGGGAATTGTGCAGTCTCATGTCTTTTAGCCAGCCATAATATACGTGAAATGTGCAATGCCATCCTGTTTAACCAGGCATCATATATTTGAATGATATCTTGCCCATCCTTTTCTTCATTACATTTCCATTTGTCGACAATGTTTGTACATTAAACTACTCTTCCTGTGAATCAGCCATTTGGGTGGGAGATTGAAAAATCTGGAGTGAAAACAAGGCCTTCAGAGCAGACAGTGCTACCTGTCGAAGCAGATCTCTTGTTGGGTCCCGATAGCTCCTCAGAGATGGATTCAGAGACAGATGACCAGTCCTATTCCCCCACCGAGGTGTATGCTCTAACTTGGCACGGTTATACTGCTCATATCATGCATATGGTGTCTTGCATTGCATAGATTAGACATCATATACACAATATTCAACACCATGTTCTTAGTTCAGACATCATATCTAATGCCCTCTGTTTAGCATATAAATCACATATGTGAATTAAATGATGCGATCCTGATTACTTAGATAACATGTAGGTGAATTATGTCATGCGATCCTGTTTAGTTATTCATCATATCTTTGAATTATGTTATGCTATGCTATCCAGTTTAGATAGACATCATATATGTGAAATTATGTCATGCTATCCGTTTTAGTTAAACAATATACATGTCAACTATTTCATGCCCTCTTTTTTCCACACTATCTATTGCATCTGTCTCTCATACAATGTCTGTACATTCAACTATGTTTCCTGTTTATCAGCCATTTGAATTGGAGCGGGTGATGCCAGCATCTAGCGGACTAAAAACACGGTCTTCAAATAAAACAGTGCTACCTCTTGGTGGAGATAGCACCCCGGTTGTACATGCACGAGAACCAGCCCTACCACACATAACCCAAACTCTCGCAGATTGTACCCCTACTGCGATGGACAGAGAACCAGCTTCACCCAATCTAACCCCAACCCCAGCAGATAGTAACCCAGTTCCTGTTGACACAGCACCATCTCCACCACAGAGCTCCCAAACAAGAGCAGTTAGTAAGGCAGCTCCAGTGCCCAAAGGGCCAGTACTACCACGGCGAACCCCAACTCCACCAGTTAGTACGCCTATTCCTGTGGAGGAAGCACAACCAGCTAGTCGTAGTTTAGCATCTATCGCATTTGATGTTGTTAAATCGTATGTGCGTATCTTCCCATCTTGGAAATATTATACTGAAGATGAAGGAAAATGCCAGTTGCAGGTGTTTGTCCAGGAGTTATGTGTAAGTAATGTTATTCATGGCAATTACTTTGCTTTGTCCCATACATCCTACCTCCATGATGGTTATAATACAACAAATTTTCCCATTTTTCTCTATAGAGAAGGACCGATTTGGAAACTCAGGATGAGGTAACCTGTGCTAATACCTCTGCTATCTTCAAGAATGCTTGGTGGCAGTATCGGAATTACCTGAAGAAAATGTACTTCACCGGCAAAGAAACTCATCAAATTCCCTTACGTTCTCCTGAGACACATTTACTGGACGATGACTGGGAATGCCTTGTTCTGTACTGGTCCCGAACCAAGAATGTGGTAAGGTCTATGAGCTCATTTTCTATTTTTAAGTACTATATTCTTGCGTCTTACTGTACTCTGTTCATGTAGAACAAGTGCCTAAACCTGAAGAACAACTGTTCTAATTTAAGATTCCATTGCTATCATAGTTCAAAAAAGCGCTAGGCCTTAATTGTGCGTTTTGCCACCGCCTTGCGCTTTACTGACCAAAGCATATGCTTATGTGCACTTCTGCACAGGTTAAGCGTAGTTATGCGCAATGCGTTTCGCCAACGCCTAGAGCCTAGGCGTGCCTTTGTAAACTATGATTGCTATCGTGCATACTGCTTTGCTCTTGTATCACTGTATTTACTCATACAAACTTATTTTTAAATTGAAGGATCCAACCGAAACTGCAATGGCACAACAGGTATGTTCACACATGTTTCTTTAACAGGCTTGCTCTTATCAATAGCTCTGTTGATTTCAATTTCAATTGTGTATACAGTTGACTTCTCATATCATGCACATTACTAGCATCACAACAGAGCCAATAGTGTTGTTGTACATGTAGACCCGTGGTACCCATCTGAAATCTTGTTGTGTCGTGTAGTTTCCCACGCTTTGTATTCTTTCACTGCTGCTTTGTCTTGAACTGATATGATTTGAACCATGTCTCTATTTTGATTTGGCAAGACAATGCAGGAATTTGAATGACCATAGGACATAGATATATGTTTGTTTGATGCCTTTATTATGTACTAGTACTTGGCAATAGAAGACTTGGTAGTTTAATCCTGTCCACCTTACTAATGAACTGGTTCACCGAAATGAGTTTCATATACTAGTACATGCTAAACTGTTATGTGTCTGCTTGTTTCTTCTTTTAGAATGCTGACAGAATATTGGGGAAGAGTGCCTTATTAAGCAATGGTAAAGGAAGTAATGCAGATAAGGTTCAGGATAGTGACACATCCTTGTTGGTCTCCAACAAAGCTGATAAAACAGCTAAGGAAGACTATCTCGAAGACAGTGAGACAACCCCAAAGTCCTGTCTTGGTTTAGTGTTGGAGTTACTGGCCACTACCGCTTGCACAAGCTATTCAAACTCACTGTCTGAATCAGTTCGGTTTCTTGAGTCTCAACTACAAGCTGAAAGACATCGATCAGCTGTGCTGCGACAAGAAGCGGAAGGACTGCGGAAGTCCCTGGAGCATTCAGATGCATACTTTCTGGTGCAACAACAAGCGTTGGAGGATTTTAGCGCCAAATAGGACAAAGCTAATAAGCTTGCTAAGCTTATTGCCAGCATGGTGGATACCACGTTTCTTGAGCTCTTCTGAAGTTGTTTCAGTTATGCTCTTGTTTTGCTGCCGCGTTTATTTGCACTGGTGGCCAATTTTGACGGCCAGTGTATGTAATATGCTGCTTTGTTCCCTATATTTGCACTGGTGGCGAACTTTGATGCCCAGTGGATGTAATATGTGTAATAGCGGTAATAGGCTAGCGTTAATTGCTTGCTTATTTATTTCCTTATTGTCTTGTTTAGTTGTTTGCTTGTAGTCACTGCAGTTCTTTTTCTGTGTTTTTCTAGTGGCCACAATAACCTATTTTTGGAAACTAGGCCAAAATAATCATGGCAACACACGGACTGTTGTAACCATGGGCCTCCTGCGGGCCGTATGATCCATGGGCCTTCTACGGGTCGTAGGATCCATTGGCCTTCTATACGGGCCGTAGGATCCATGGGCCATCTACGGGCCTTACGATCCATGGGCCTTTTACGGGCTATGGGATCCATGGGCCTTCTAAGGGACGTATCATCATTTCGCCAATCATGGGTCGTACTATTCATGGACAATAACGGGCCGTTTATTGGCCCTATTTGATAACTCTATGAAAACAGCCCAACGGGTTTTTTCGACATGAAAACGGCCCAATGTATTAACGGGCCACAAACAGGCCGAGTATAACCACATGCTGAATTTGGCCCACAAGCAGAAAATGATAGTAACGGGCCATAAGTAACCGAATGCTGGAAATGAGCCCAAGAATAAATGGGCCCTGAGAAGGCTGAAAGATATCATGGGCTGGAAATGGCCCAACGGAATAATGGGTCGTTAATGGGTATAAAGTGATACACTGTTCATTACGGGCCAGTTTTACCACGGGCCGTTAAGGGGCCGAGGGTTACTAAGGACCTAATATGGGCCAAAAGACGTCATGGGCCATACATGGGCCAGAAGTTAAAACGGGTTGGAATTATATTGGATGGCCCAGATGATGCTACTGGGCCTAATTCGGATAGGCCGTAAACGGGCCCTGGGATAGCGGGCTGTAAATGGGCTATATGCGAACAGGCCGTTAACAGGCTTGCCGTGGGCCGGCCCGCCACCTTTTCACCAAGTCAAACGGGCCGGCCTTTTCACAGGAATGGGCCTCTGTTGGGCCGTGCCACGTGTCAACGTATCATAAGCGCTTTGGGTCCAATGAGTGGATGACATCTGTCCCAACGGTGAGCCGACACGTGTTTCCTCCAGCCAATGATGATTTTACACGTGGAAAATCCCTATTGGTCGGGGCTGTTAACGGGTTATCGGATCCAAAACTGGACCCGATAGCTTAACGGCGTTCCGTTACGGTGGATGCCATGTGTCGGTCACCCTTGATGAAAGCACTTCTGTGACGCGCGATTTATCGTCATGGAAGTGGACACTTCCGTGATGATAATTTTGGTAATGTCATGGAACACTTCTATGACAGGACAGGTATGACTATCTTGATTCTGTCATAAATTTGTCATGGATGTACGTGCATGACAGAAAACGTGACCTACTATGACAAACACGTATCATCACGGAAGTGTATTTTTTTGTAGTGTCTCTAGAAAGGATCCACTCTTAGCAACAAAGATCTTTCCTTCGGATCTTTGATAGAAGGTGTACCCAACAATTTTTTTGGATATCCTATGAAGATGCACTTCTCTGATTTTGGTTTGAGCTTATCAGGCTGAAACTTTTTCACATAAGCATCGCAACCCCAAACTTTAAGAAATGACAGCTTAGGTTTCTTGCTAAACCACAATTCATACGGTGTCGTCTCAACGGATTTTTAGACGGTGCCCTATTTAACATGAATGCAACTGTCTCTAATGCATAACCACAAAACGATAGTGGTAAATCGGTAAGAGACATCATAGATTGCACCATATCAAATAAAGTACGGTTACGTTCGGACACACCATTACACTGTGGTGTTCCAGGTGGCGTGAGTTGCAAAACTATTCCACATTGTTTCAAATGAAGGCCAAACTCGTAACTCAAATATTCGCCTCCACGATCAGATCATAGAAACTTTATTTTGTTACGATGATTCTCAACTTCACTCTGAAATTCTTTGAACTTTTCAGATGTTCCAGACTTGTGTTTCATTAAGTAGATATACCCATATCTGCTCAAATCATCTGTGAAGGTCAGAAAATAATGATACCCGCCGCGAGCCTCAACACTCAACGGACCGCATACATCAGTATGTATTATTTCCAATAAGTCAGTGGTTCGCTCCATTGTTCCGGAGAACGGAGTCTTTGTCATCTTGCCCATGAGGCATGGTTCGCAAGCATCAAGTGATTCATAATCAAGTGATTCCAAAGGCCCATTAGCATGGAGTTTCTTCATGCCCTTTACACCAATATGACCTAAACATCAGTGCCACAAATAAGTTGCACTATCATTATTAACCTTGCATCTTTTGGCTTCAATATTATGAATATGTGTATCACTACAATCGAGATTCAATAAACCATTCACCTTGGGTATATGACCATAGAAGGTTTTATTCATGTAAACAGAATAACAATTATTCATTGACTTAAATGAATAACCGTATTGCAATAAACATGATCCAATCATATTATGCTCAACGCAAACACTAAATAACATTTATTTTAGGTTCAACACTAATCCCGGAGGTAAAGGGAGTGTGCGATGGTGATCTTACCAACTTTGGAATCACATCTGACACACATCGTCACCTTGCCCTCAACTAGTCTCTGTTCATTTTATATCTCCTGTTTCAAGTTACTAATCATAGCAACTGAACCAGTATCAAATACCCAGGGGCTACTATGAATACTAGTAAAGTACACATCAATAACATGTATATCATATATACTTTTGTTCACTTTGTCATCCTTCTTATCCGCCAAGTATTTGGGGCAGTTCCGCTTCCAGTGACCATTTCCTTCGCAGTAGAAGCACTCAGTTTAAGGCTTGGGTATAGCTTTGGGCTTCTTCATGGGAGTGGCAACTTGCTTGTCATTCTTCTTGAAGTTCCCTTTCTTTCCCTTGCCCTTTTACTTGAAACTAGTGGTCTTGTCAACCATCAACACTTGATGCTTGCTACCTCTTGAGCATGCGTTGGTTTTCCCTTGAAGAGGAAAGGGTGATGCAGCAAAGTAGCGTAAGTATTTCCCTCAGTTTTTGAGAACCAAGGTATCAATCCAGTAGGAGACTACACACAAGTCCCTCGTACCTGCACAAACAAATAAGAACCTTGCAACCAACGCGATAAAGGGGTTGTCAATCCCTTCACGGCCACTTGCAAAAGTGAGATCTGATAGAGATAATAAGATAAATATTTTTTGTATTTTTATGATATAGATTGGAAAGTAAAGATTGCAAAATAAACGGCGACAAAAATTGGCTAGTTGACGGGAAAATAATATGATGGAAGATAGTCCCGGGGGCCATAGGTTTCACTAGTGGCTTCTCTCAAGATAGAATAAGTATTACGGTGGGTGAACGAATTACTGTCGAGCAATTGATAGAAAAGCGCATAGTTATGACAATATCTAGGCATGATCATGTATATAGGCATCATGTCCACGACAAGTAGACCGAAACTATTATGCATCTTCTACTATTACTCCACACGTCGAGTGCTATCCAGCTTGCATCTAGAGTATTAAGTTCATAAGAACAGAGTAACGCATTAGGCAAGATGACATGATGTAGAGGGATAAACTCAAGCAATATGATATAAACCCCATCTTTTTATCCTCGATGGCAACAATACAATACGTGCCTTGCTGCCCCTGCTGTCACTAGGAGAGGACACCGCAAGATTGAACCCAAAGCTAAGCACTTCTCCCATTGCAAGAAAGATCAATCTAGTAGGCCAAACCAAACTGATAATTCGAAGAGACTTGCAAAGATAATTAAATCATGCATAAAAGAATTCAGAGAAGAATCAAATATTGTTCATAGATAATCTTGATCATAAACCCACAATTCATCGGATCTCGACAAACACACCGCAAAAAGAATTACATCGAACAGATCTCCAAGAGAATCGAGGAGAACTTTGTATTGAGATCCAAAGAGATAGAAGAAGCCATCTAGCTAATAACTATGGACCCGAAGGTCTGTGGTAAACTACTCACACATCATCAAAGAGGCTATGGTGTTGATGTAGAAGCCCTCCGTGATCGATTCCCCCTCTGGCGGAGCGCCGAAAAAGGCCCCAAGATGGGATCTCACGGGTACAGAAGGTTGCGGCGGTGGAAATAGGGTTTCGTGGGGCTCCTAGATGTTTTTGGGGTATATGAGTGTATATAGGCGAAAGAAGTAGGTCGGTGGAGCCACGAGGGGCCCACGAGGTGGGGGGCGCGCCTACCCCCCTGGGCGCGCCCTCCAGCCTCGTGGCTTCCTCGTTGCTTCCTTGACGTCCACTCCAAGTCTCCTGGATTGAGTTTGTTCCAAAAATAACTCTCCTGAAGGTTTCATTCCGATTAGACTCTGTTTGATATTCCTTTTCTGAGAAACACTAAAATAGGCAAAAAAATAGCAATTTGCACTGGGCCTTTGATTAGTAGGTTAGTGCCAAAAATAATATAAAAGTGCATAATAAAGCCCATTAAACATCCAAAACAGATAATATAATAGCATGGAACAATAAAAAATTATAGATACGTTGGAGAAATATCAAGCATCCCCAAGCTTAATTCCTGCTCGTCCTCGAGTAGGTAAATGATTAAAACAAATTTTTTGATGTGGAATGCTACCTAGCATAATTCTCAATGTATTTTTTCTTTATTGTGGCATGAATGTTCAGATCCGAAAGATTCAAGATAAAAGTTTAATATTGACATAAAAAATAAGAATACTTCAAGCATACTAACAAAACAATCATGTCTTCTCAAAATAACATGGCCAAAAAAGTTATCCCTACAAAATCATATAGTCTGGCTATGCTCTATCTTCATCACACAAAGGTTTTAATCATGCACAACCCAGATGACAAGCCAAGCAATTGTTTCATACTTTTGATGTTCTCAAACTTTTTCAATCTTCACGCAATACATGAGCTTGAGCCATGGATATAGCACTATATGTGGAATAGAAGGGTGGTTGTGGAGAAGACAAAAAAAAGGAGAAGATAGTCTCACATCAACTAGGCGTATCAACGGGCTATGGAGATGCCCATCAATAGATATCAATGTGAGTGAGTAGGGATTGCCATGCAACGGATGCACTAGAGCTATAAGTGTATGAAAGCTCAACAAAAGAAACTAAGTGGGTGCGCATCCAACTTGCTTGCTCACGAAGACCTAGGGCATTTTGAGGAAGCCCATCATTGGAATATACAAGCCAAGTTCTATAATGTAAAATTCCCACTAGTATATGAAAGTGACTGAAGGAAATATGCCCTAGAGGCAATAATAAAGTTATTATTTATTTCCTTATTTCATGATAAATGTTTATTATTCATGCTAGAATTCTATTAACCGGAAACTTGATACATGTGTGAATACATAGACAAAACAATGTTTCACTAGTATGCCTCTACTTGACTAGCTCGTTAATCAAAGATGGTTAAGTTTCCTAACCATTGACGTGAGTTGTCATTTGATTAATGGGATCACATCATTAGGAGAATGATGTGATTGACTTGACCCATTCTGTTAGCTTAGCACTTGATCGTTTAGTATGTTGCTATTGCTTTCTTCATGACTTATACATGTTCCTATGACTATGAGATTATGCAACTCCCGTTTACCAGAGGAACACTTTGTGTGCTACCAAACGTCACAACATAACTAGGTGATTATAAAGGTGCTCTACAGGTGTCTCCGAAGGTACTTGTTGAGTTGGCATATTTTGAGATTAGGATTTGTCACTCCAATTGTCGGAAAGGTATCTCTGGGCCCTCTTGGTAATGCACATCACTATAAGCCTTGCAAGCAATGTGACTAATGAGTTAGTTGCGGGATGATGCATTACGGAACGAGTAAAGAGACTTGCCGGTAACGAGATTGAACTAGGTATTGAGATACCGACGATCGAATCTCGGGCAAGTAACATACCGATGACAAAGGGAACAACGTATGTTGTTATGCGGTTTGACCGATAAAGAAATCTTCGTAGAATACGTGGGAGCCAATATGAGCATCCAGATTCCGCTATTGGTTATTGACCGGAGACGTGTCTCAGTCATGTCTACATAGTTCTCGAACCCGTAGGGTCCGCACGCTTAAAGTTCTGTGACGATCGGTATTATGAGTTTATGTGATTTGATGTACCGAAGGTAGTTCGGAGTCCCGGATGAGATTAGGGACATGACGAGGAGTCTCGAAATTGTCGAGACGTAAAGATCGATATATTGGACGACTATATTCGGACATTGGAAAGGTTCCGAGTGATTCGGGTATTTTTCGGGGTACCGGGGAGTTACGGTAATACGAGGAAGAAGTAATGGGCCTCATGGGCCAAGTGGTGGAAGAGAGGAGGCAGGGCGCGCGGCCCCCTAGCCCAAACCGAATTGGACTAGGGGGCCGGCCCCCTTTCCTCCTTTTCCTCCCATCTCCTTCCTTCTCCCTCTCCTCCTTCCTTTACTCCTCCTAGTAGGAGTAGGAAAGGGGAGTCCTACTCCTACTAGGAGGACTCCTCCTCCTGGCGCGCCCTACAGGGGCCGACCGGCCTCCCCCCTTGCTCCTTTATATACGGGGGCAGGTGGGCACCCTAGAAGACACAAGTTGATCTCTCCCAGCAGTGTGCGGTGCCCCCTCCACCATATTCCACCTCGGTCATATCGTAGCGGTGCTTAGGCGAAGCCCTGCGTCGGTAGCAACATCATCACCGTCATCATGCCGTCGTACTGACGGAATTCTCCCGTGAAACTCTGCTGGATCGGAGTTCGCGGGACGTCATCGAGCTGAACGTGTGCTGAACTCGGAGGTGCCGTACGTTCGGTACTTGGATCGGTCGGATCGTGAAGACATACGACTACATCAACCGCGTTGTGCTAACGCTTCCGCTTTCGGTCTACGAGGGTACGTGGACAACACTCTCCCCCCTCGTTGCGATGCATCACCATGATCTTGCGTGTGCGTAGGATTTTTTTGAAATTACTACGTTCCCCAAGAGTGGCATCCGAGCCAGGTTTTATGCGTAGATGTTATATGAACGAGTAGAACACAAGTGAGTTGTGGGCGATACAAGTCATACTGCTTACCAGCATGTCATACTTTGGTCCGGCGGTATTGTTGGATGAAGCGGCCCGGACCGACATTACACGTACGCTTACGCGAGACTGGTTCTACCGACGTGCTTTGCACATAGGTGGCTGGCGGGTGTCAGTTTCTCCAACTTTAGTTGAACCGACTGTGGCTACGCCCGGTCCTTGAGAAGGTTAAAACGGCACTAACTTGACGAACTATCGTTGTGGTTTTGATGCGTAGGTAAGAACGGTTCTTGCTTAGCCCGTAGCAGACACGTAAAACTTGCAACAAGAAAGTAGAGGACGTCTAACTTGTTTTTGCAAGGCATGTTGTGATGTGATATAGTCAAGGCATGATGCTATATTTTATTGTATGAGATGATCATGTTTTGTAACCGAGTTATCAGCAACTGGTAGGAGCCATATGGTTGTCACTTTATTGTATGTGTCGGATCACGGGTTCCGGCAAAACCCTCGAGGTTCGAACACTGGGGTGCGCGCGAAGATCTCCTCCCTACCGATCCATGCCCTAGCTCTCTAAGATCTCCCGGACGAACTCGACGAACTCACAAGACAAAGACACAAGATTTATACTGGTTCGGGCCACCGTTGTGGTGTAATACCCTACTCCAATGTGGTGGCGGTGGATTGCCTCTTGGGCTGATGATGAGCAGTACAAGGGGAAGAACTGCCTCCTGAGGTTGAGGTGTTCTTGTGCTTGACGAACTTGTGTGGGTGAGACGCCTCTGAATGAGTTATCCCCTACGGTGGTGGCTAGCTCTACCTATATAGGCCCTGGTCCTCTCCCCAAATATTGAGCGGGAAGGGAGCCAACAATGGCCAATTTGAAAGGGGACAGCTAGTACAGCTTATCCTGACAAAAGCGGTCTTCGCCTGCAAAAGGCTCTGGTGGTGACGCCGTCTTGGGCTCCATGGTGACCTCCGTCTTGCCGTCCTGCTGGTCTTGGTCTCGTTGCACCGATATGGGAATCTTTGCTCGACACCTCGGCACTCCGCGCCTGCGCTTGCCCCCTTGGCACAAAAGAGGAAACAAGGACGCTGCGCGCGCTGGCGCCCGCCTGGTCTCGATCGTCATGGCTCACGTCATGAGGATCTCGCGAGGTTTGCCTTGCCTTGATCTCTCCGCCCCTCGTGAGCCTGCCTGGCGAGGCCGCTCCTGAGGAGGTCTTGTGTCGTCCGCCTCGCGAGGGTCTTGAATGCCTTATCGATGAAGATGGGCCGTGCCGACCTGCTAGCCCAGCCACGCCGTGGGCCGCAGGCAGGCAATTCTGGGGACCCCTGTTCCCAGAACGCCGACAGTAGCCCCCAGGCCCAAGGCGCGCTCGGGCTTGGCTTCGAGGCAAAGCCAAAGGTCAAGCGCGGAGCGCCGTGGGCCCCAAAAGCCTGCAGCCTCGGTTGACGTGTGGCGGTTGATTCGACATGGCGTCTCCGCTTCCCCACACTCCCATGGAATCCGCCTGGCTATGCGGCCCCCGCTACCTTCACAGTTATTCTTCCATCGCCCGCGCCTTGTTTCCCCAGTCCCTCTGCTTCCTCGAGACTCTGCTCCTCCTCTCCAATCCGACCTGCACTCTGCCCGCTTCATCGCCATGGCGCCGAAACAAGCAGACAAGGGGAAGAAGCCTCTGTCTTCGCCAAGTGCGCCTCCAGCCGCCGAGCCTGCAGTCGGCCGATCCTTGGTGCTCAACGACGAGGCCATGGACAAGGTGCATCCCATGCTCGCCACCAGTTTCAACAAGTGGGGGAAGACGGTGGCTTGGCCTGCGTCTCGCGCTCGCATTGCTCGGGCGGCCACCGAGGTCCCAATCTTCATCGATGCCCTTTGGGTAGGCCTGATTCCCCCTTTCTCCGCCTTCTTCAATGCGGTGCTTGAACATTACCAGATCCATATACTGCATATCGACCCACAATTCATGACTCTCCTCGCCTTTGTGTGTGAAGCCATGGTGGGCATCGCTCCTTCTGTGGCCCTTCTCCGCCATTTCTTCTCATTGCATCTGATTGATCCCCGGCAAAGCTCAGGATGCGTGAGCTTCCAGGCCGTGGCTGCGATGGCGGGCGCGGGGATCGACTTCGAGCTTCCTCCATCCACGAGCGATTTTCGGACACGGTGGGTGTTTGTCGATGCCTGTGTGCTCAGCCCTCTGCTCCACTCCCCGTCAGCGCCCGCTGTTCCCAACTCCAGTTGGGGCCACGAGAGGCTCGCGAGCCCCCGTTTTGTCCCTGTCTGGCTCAGGCTGAGGAGGCTGAAAGATAGCGGTGTGACCGCGCCTATGGTGGTGAAGGAGTTCGTCAGGCGCCGAGTCGCTCCGCTTCAGCGCCATTCTCGCCCGATGTGGACCCTGCTCAGCAGTCAGGACCATATGAGGTTTCAGGAGCCCGGGCTCCCTCTTGAGACGTGGCAAATGGTGCTCAAGGTCTTGACAGGTGTCCCTTCGCCGGACGACATGCCTGGGAAGAGTTGCCTGTTGTACCGATGCACGAACAAGGCTGAATTTGCAGCGAGCATGCCTTCCTTTGATGAGTGGGGGCTGCGCCCGGATGGCCTAGTGGGGTCCCGCGAGAACCCTGTCAACATGGCTCCCCTCTTCGTTGCGGGCGCCGAGCTCGTCCCAAATGTGGATGCAGGGGGGCGAGCGCCGCCGGAGGCTGGCGGCACGAGTGCTGATGTGCGGATGCCGCCTGGGGCTCCTGGGGCGTTGTCCCCAGGAACTCGTGATTCTTCCTCTGGGACGTCGGTCGCTGAGATGATGCAGCACGCGGCTCCCAGGGCCGAAGCTCTGGAGGCCTCGGGAGGTCGCAGTGAGACGGCGCCTGACTGTTCTCCGCAGCCAGGCACCCCTGAAGTTGTCCTCTCAAGCACTTCTCCGGCTGCACCCCGTGCCGGCCATCACGTCCAGCGCTTAGGTCCGCTTTGCATGGACTTCGAGGAGCTCCGCAAGAGGAAAGGATCCCCGAGCGGTAGCGGTATCTTCAGGCCATTGAAGTGACGAAAGTACATCGCCATTGACGAGTAAGTACTGCACCTTGTGATTTCTTAATTGCTGCTTTCTTCCCTGACGCTGGCTCTTCAGGACCCCTTCCGCCAGGGCCGTCGGGTCCCCCGAGAAGCAACCTCAGCCTTCCTCGACTCCTGCGCTAGCCTTGAGCGCCCCGGGCCTGCATGCCACGCCCGGGGCAGGGCCGGCCGCGGAGGTGCGCTCGGCCTTATGGCGCTTCGACCCATGCGGCCCCATCATCCTTCCCCCTCGGCCTAGCTTGGAGCTTGGCGGGCGTGCGCAGGACCCCTCCTCTAGTCATGGACAGTAGCTGGTTGGCCTCAGTCTTTAGTTCCTCTTAAAGCAGTGGGCCTCAACCAGCCGGGGTCCCCCGCGAGGCCGGGCTGGCGCCTGGGGCGGCACCAGCCCCCAGCCCCCTGCTGAGAGGGGGTGCACCGCTTCACGTCCCGCCTGCAGCCCCCATGGCGGAGGACGAGGCGGGCCGTGTGCTGGAGTTCGAGCACGGGTGGAGCGTCGTTTGTCATGAGCTCTTCCAGGAGGCGACGGGCGCGATGAGCCGACTTGGCGAAGAACTCGCGGGTGTCGACACGCGCCTTGAGGCTGAAGGTCTTCGGCTGGTGGAGGAACGGTGCAGGCTGAAGGTGGCCATCAACCTTGGCCGCTACCAACGCAATCTTGATAACGCGAAGGCCGAGGCGTCCCCCAAGGTTTCCCAAGAAGCTTGCTCCCGAGCTCTGGAGGAGGCTCGCGAGGCCGACCGCCACTGCGAGGCTGCGGAGAAGCATGCGTGGGAGCTCCAGGCCTGGAGCGCATCCCTAGAGCAGCAGGTGGAGGCGCGCAAGGCCGCCCTTGCGTCGCTGAGGGGGACGCCCACCGAGGAAGAAGAGATCCGGAGGCGCGAGGGGGCGCTGGCTCTGGAGGCGGTGGAGCGTAGCCTCGAGCTTGAGCAGCTGGAGACGAAGGAGCGTCAAGTCGCCCAAGCGGAAAATGCCATTGGCGCACGTGAGGCCAAGGCTCAGGAGGAGGTTGAATGCCAGGTGGCCGAGGCTCGTGCAGATCTTGAGGGTAGGTATGATTTGAGGTTGAAGCTTGCGGGAACGGAGGATGCGGGTAGGGCCGCTGCCCTCAGGCCCAAGCTGGCCGAAGTGGAGAGGCGCAAGGAGGCCACGGCAGCCGCCCAGGTTACGACACAGGCAGAATTGGCTTCCGCCTGCGCCGAGCTGCTCTCACTTCAGAAACGGGTTGATGAAGCCGAGGCGGTCGCGCGGCAAAACAAGGAGGAGGTGTTTCAGCGGCGGACACTAGAGCGTGAGCACGCCCCCATGCTTCAGGACCTCAAGGTCAGGGCCAACGCGGCGTTGGGCCATGTCTGCGACGAGAATGCTCCATATCCACACTCAAATGACTACGCCAGTCATCTGTGCTTCTTTGGTGATGTGGTGACGCGCTTGGAGGCTCGGTCTGACAGAGCTCGCCAGCTCGTGGAAGAGAGAAGCCGAGGCTTGCTCGGGCGCGCATTCTTCCGTGTCTTCAGCCATCTTCGGAACACCTTCCTCGACTTTGACTTCGACGCCGCCATTGCCCCCGTACCGCAAGCCATCCGTGGCGATCTGGCGTGGTGGGTGGAGGATAACGTGGATGCGCTAGTCAGAGCCTTCGCTTATGAAGACGACGCAGTGGTGGTCGCTGCATACGAAGGCGACGTGGTTGATGATGGTGATGCCGGCGTTGGTGGAGGTGGCGGCGACGCCAACGACGGCGACAGCGACGCCAGCGGTGCGTCTAAAGATGATGTGGAGGATGCGGTGAGTGACATATCCGGCTGATCCCTTGTTCCTTTACTATTTTACCCTGTATGCAAAAACTTGGGCGTGGCCCTTAAAGATTGTGAGAGCATTTTGAGAGGGGGAGCCCCTCATGTAAACAAATCGCAATTTTTACTCTATTATGCCAAGCCAAGTGTGCGCCTTCATGTTCCATGAGCCTGGGGGCAAGTTTTGCTGCTGCGGCTTACCTTGGCTGGGGCGGGCCCCGAATCGAATTGCAAGCTTGAGAGTTGCCGCGGAGCTCCTGAAAGGCCTGCAGATCCGCCCGAGCGAGCCTCGCGAGGATCTAGCGCCAACCAGCGCGCTCAGTGCGTGTGCTGCACCTAGCCCCGCTCGCGAGGGGCCCGCGAGGGGGAGGCAGTGAGCACGAGCTTCAGAACAAGGAAAAAACTGGACGGCAAGAAATCGCTTGAACGAGAAAAGGCACCCCCCGCACGCATCGACAAAAACTCAACTTCAACTTAAATCCAAATCCAGAAGGCAAGGTTACAGAAAAGAGATTCAAAGCAAATGGCCGCGTCGGACACCTAGTCTAGTCTTCTTGTCTTCAAGTCTTCTCACCAGCGCGGAGCTAAGTGCTGCCACTAGGCGTGGGAGGGAGCCCCCGAGGCCCGAGGGCGGCTCTCCGGAGACTCCGGGGCGTGTACAGCCCCACTCATTATTACGTGAGAGTGTCACGGGCGGGGATCTTCACAGGCACTGGGCCTTCTTCATAAGTATCGGCCTTGCTTCATATCGCCAGGCGAGGGCCCCGCCTTGCGCCGCCCTCGACCACCTTTGAGCCGACCGGCAACCAAGATGACACAAAGGGGGGAAAGGGGACGCCAGCGGCGCCCTCGGCGACCACGGGTACTCTGCCGGGGGTAGGCTTTTCAGCACCTCCCCAGCAAAGGGCCTACCTCCGAGGGGGCCTTGCTCCGTGCGATGCGGCGAGGGATCTGGCTCCCGGCTTCTCTCCTGCTGCCCCCAGAATCCTCCTGGCAGGAGGAAGTCGCCGAGCTGGGGCCGCCAGCCGCTGTGGTGACCTGATTCTCCTGCAACCCATGGTTAGCGTAAGCTTGCTCCTGAGGGATTAGTGGTACCCTGTATCTATTGTCGATTGCGCGGTTGGGAGGGCTCTCCGGTGGCTCCTGGAAGGCTACAGCTCCTAATGCCTCCTCCTCCCAACCTGGCCCGAGGAACGAGCCAGGGTCGTCCTCCGGGGTGTACTCCTGGTCCATCATGCGGGGCACATAGGCTTCCGGGGCTGTCACCCCGAACACCTCGTCGTAGTGCCCCACACTCCACGTTGCCCGGCCCAGCGCGGCGTCGTGAGGATGATAGCGCGACGCCTCGCTGGGGCCATGGGGGCAACGCTCGTGCCCATGCTCATCGGAGGCGGCGTGGGGGCAATGGGGCCCCCAGCACCGCCGGCCGTCCTGGTGTCGATGAAGCCCCTAGGCGCACCCGAGGGCGCGTGGTTGCGGCGAGGCCCACCATGAGATCCAGTAGCGGCCCGGGAAGGGAGCAGACAACAGAAAGGCGGCGCTCCTGATGCCGCCCCATCCAGCAGCTCAGCGACACGTTCCAGCAGTGCGTCGCGGCTGCTCTCCATCAGCCGGCACCGCAGCAACTCCCGCGCCACCGTGAGCGCGGCCCGCATGTTCTCCTGCTCCCGCCGGGTGCGTGGCGCCGTTGCTGCGGCATGGCTTGCGTCCCTTGCAGCGGCTCACGCTTGTCGTGGAGTGAGGGTGGACGACGCCGGGCCGGGCCGCCCGCGCCCCGCCGCGTTAGGCGGCGCTCGTGCCGCCTGGAGCGCGGGGTTGAGGTCTTCATGGGCAGGTGGCGCCGCCCGGGCTGGTGAGGCTGCCCAGCGGTCGGAGTCGGCCCTTGGGTCGCCGGACATCGGGGTCGTGGAGCGTCGGCGGGGAAGAGGCTCCGGCGCACCCCTACGTGGCGCGCCAAATGTCGGATCACGAGTTCCGGCAAAACCCTTGAGGTTCGAACACTGGGGTGCACGCGAAGATCTCCTCCCTACCGATCCATGCCCTAGCTCTCTAAGATCTCGCGGACGAACTCGACGAACTCACAAGACAAAGACAGAAGATTTATACTGGTTCGGGCCACCGTTGTGGTGTAATACCCTACTCCAGTGTGGTGGTGGTGGATTGCCTCTTGGGCTAATGATGAGCAGTACAAGGGGAAGAACTGCCTCCTGAGGTTGAGGTGTTCTTGTGCTTGACGAACTTGTGTGGGTGAGATACCTCTGAATGAGTTATCCCCTACGGTGGTGGCTAGCTCTACCTATATAGGCCCTAGTCCTCTCCCCAAATATTGAGCGGGAAGGGAGCCAACAACGGCCAATTTGAAAGGGGACAGCTAGTACATCTTATCCTGACAAAAGCGGTCTTCGCCTGCAAAAGGCTCTGGTGGTGACGCCGTCTTGGGCTCCATGGTGACCTCCGTCTTGCCGTCCTGCTGGTCTTGGTCTCGTTGCACCGATATGGGAATCTTTGCTCGACGCCTCAGCACTCCTTGCCTGCGCTTGCCCCCTTGGCACAAAAGAGGAAACAAGGACGATGCACATGCTGGCGCCCGCCTGGTCTCGATCGTATTGGCTCACGTCACGAGGATCTCGCGAGGTTTGCCTTGCCTTGATCGCTCCGCCCCTCGTGAGCCTGCCTGGTGAGGCCGCTCCTGAGGAGGTCTTGTGTCGTCTGCCTCGCGAGGTTGGCCCCTCGCGAGAGTCTTGAATGCCTTGTCGATGAAGATGGGCCGTGCCAGCCTGCTAGCCCAGCCACACCGTGGGCCGCAGGCAGGCAAGTCTGGGGACCCCCATTCCCAGAATGCCGACAGTATGCAATGAAATCGCCCTGTAATTGCTTTACTTTATCACTAAGCGATAGAGATAGTCGTAGAAGCAATAGTTGGCAAGACGACAATGATGCTACGATGGAGATCAAGGTGTCGCGACAGTGACGATGGTGATCATGACGGTGCTTCGAAGATGGAGATCACAAGCACAAGATGATGATGGCCATATCATATCACTTATATTGATTGCATGTGATGTTTATCCTTTATGCATCTTATTTTGCTTTGATTGACGGTAGCATTATAAGATGATCTCTCACTAAACTTCAAGATAAAAGTGTTCTCCCTGAGTATGCACCGTTGCCAAAGTTCGTCGTGCCGAGACACCACGTGATGATCGGGTGTGATAAGCTCTACATTCATCTACAACGGGTGCAAGCCAATTTTGCACACGCAAAATACTCAGGTTAAACTTGCCGAGCCTAGCATATGCAGATATGGCCTCGGAACACTGAGACCGAAAGGTCAAGCGTGAATCATATAGTAGATATGATCAACATAGTGATGTTCACCATTGAAAACTACTTCATCTCACGTGATGATCGGACATGGTTTAGTTGATTTGGATCACGTGATCACTTAGATGATTAGAGGGATGTCTATCTAAGTGGGAGTTCTTAGGTAATTTGATTAATTGAACTTTAATTTATCATGAACTTAGTCCTGATAATATTTGCATATCTATGTTGTAGATCAATAGCTCGCGTTTAGCTCCCTGTTTTATTTTTTGATATGTTCCTAGAGAAAACCAAGTTGAAAAATGTTAGTAGCAATGATGCGGATTGGATCCGTGATCTGAGGATTATCCTCATTGATGCACAGAAGAATTATGTCCTTGATGCACCGCTAGGTGACAGACCTATTGCAGGAGCAGATGCAGACGTTATGAACGTTTGGCAAACTCGATATGATGACTACTTGATAGTTTAGTGCACCATGCTTTACGGCTTAGAATCGGGGCTTCAAAGACGTTTTGAACGCCATGGACCATATGAGATGTTCCAAGAGTTGAAATTAATATTTCAGACTCATGCCCATGTCGAAAGGTATGAGACCTTTGACAAGTACTTTGCCTACAAGACGGAGGAGAATAGCTCAGCTAGTGAGCATGTGCTCGGAATGTCTGAGTACTACAATCACTTGAATCAAGTGAGAGTTAATCTTCCAGATAAGATAGTGATTGACAGAGTTCTCTAGTCACTATCACCAAGTTACTAGAACTTTGTGATGAACTATAATATGCAAGGGATAACAGAAACAATTCCCAAGCTCTTCGTGATGCTAAAATCGACGAAGGTAGAAATCAAGAAAAGCATCAAGTGTTGATGGTTGAAAAGACCACTAGTTTCAAGAAAGGGCGAAGGGAAGAAAGGGGAACTTCAAAAGAACGACAAGCAAGTTGCCGCTCCCGTGAAGAAGCCCAAAGCTAGACCCAAGCCTGAAACTGAGTGCTTCTACTACAAAAGAAATAGTCACTGGAAGTGGAACTGCCCCTAGATACTTGGCGGATAAGAAGGATGGCAAAGTGATAAAGGTATATTTGATATACATGTTATTGATGTGTACTTCACTAGTGTTTATAGCAACCCCTCGGTATTTGATACTGGTTCAGTTGCTAAGAGTAGTAACTCGAAACGGGAGTTGCAAAATAAATAGAGACTAGTTATGGGTGAAGTGACGATGTGTGTTGGAAGTGGTTCCAAGATTGATATGATCATCATCGCACACTCGCTATACTTCCGGGATTAGTGTTGAACTTAAATAAGTGTTATTTGGTGTTTGCGTTGAGCATGAATATGGTTTGATCATGTTTATTGCAATACGGTTATTCATTTAAGTTAGAATAATTTTTGTTCTGTTTACATGAATAAAACCTTCTATGGTCATACACCCAATGAAATGGTTTGTTGGATCTCGATCGCAGTGATACACATATTCATAATATTGAAGCCAAAATATGGAAAGTTAATAATGATAGTGCAACTTATTTGTGGCACTGCCGTTTAGGTCATATTGGTCTAAAGCGCATGAAGAAACTCCATGCTGATGGGATTTTGGAATCACTTGATTATGAATCACTTGATGCTTGCGAACCATGCCTTATGGGCAAGATGACTAAAACTCCGTTCTCCGGAACAATGGAGCAAGCAACTGACTTATTGGAAATAATACATACTGATGTATGCGATCCGATGAGTGTTGAGGCTCACCGCGGGTATCGTTATTTTCTAACCTTCACAGATGATTTGAGCAGATATGGGTATATCTAATTGATGAAACATAAGTCTGAAACATTTGAAAAGCTCATATAATTTCAGAGTGAAGTGGAAAATCATCGTAACAAGAAAATAAAGTTTCTATGATCTGATCGTGGAGGAGAATATTTGAGTGACGAGTTTGGTCTTCATTTGAGACAATGCGGAATAGTTTCGCAGCTCAC
Source organism: Triticum aestivum (assembly GCF_018294505.1). NCBI lineage: Eukaryota > Viridiplantae > Streptophyta > Magnoliopsida > Poales > Poaceae > Triticum > Triticum aestivum. The sequence continues at coordinate 193,373,211 of NC_057799.1, forward strand.
GCCACCTGGAACACCACAGCGTAATGGTGTGTCCGAACATCGTAACCGTACTTTATTAGATATGGTGCAATCTATGATGTCTCTTACCAATTTACCACTATCGTTTTGGGGTTATGCATTAGAGACAGCTGCATTCACGTTAAATAGGGCACCATCTAAATCCGTTGAGACGACACCATATGAACTGTGGTTTGGCAAGAAACCAAAGTTGTCGTTTCTTAAAGTTTGGGGTTGCGATGCTTATGTGAAAAAGTTTCATCCTAAGAAGCTCAAACCCAAATCGGAGAAATGTGTCTTCATAGGATACCCAAAGGAGACAGTTGGGTACACCTTCTATCACAGATCCAAAGGCAAGACATTCGTTGCTAAGAATGGATCCTTTCTAGAGAAGGAGTTTCTCTCGAAAGAAGTGAGTGGGAGAAAAGTAGAACTTGATGAGGTAACTGTACCTGCTCCCTTATTGGAAAGTAGTTCATCACAGAAATATGTTCCTGTGACTCCTACACCAATTAGAGAGGAAGCTAATGATGATGATCATGTAACTTCAGATCAAGTTACTACCGAACCTCGTAGGTCAACCAGAGTGAGATCCGCACCAGAGTGGTATGCTAATCCTGTTCTGGAGGTCATGTTACTTGACCATGACGAACCTACGAACTATGAGGAAGCGACGATGAGCCCAGATTCCGTGAAATGGCTTGAGGCCATGAAATCTCAGATGGAGTGTGGACTTTGGTTGACTTGCCCGATGATCGGCAAGCCATAGAAAATAAATGGATCTTCAAGAGGAAGACGGACGCTGATAGTAGTAGTGTTACTATCTACAAAGCTAGACTTGTTGAAAAAGGTTTTGACAAAGTTCAAGGTGTTGACTAACGATGAGATTTTCTCACTCGTAGCGATGCTTAAGTCTGTCTGAATCATGTTAGCAAATTGCCACATTTTATGAAATCGGGCAAATGGATGTCAAAACTACATTCCTTAATGGATTTCTTAAAGAAGAGTTGTATATGATGCAACCAGAAGGTTTTGTCGATACTAAAGGTGCTAACAAAAAGTGCAAGCTCCAGCGATCCATCTATGGACTGGTGCAAGCATCTCGGAGTTGGAATATACGCTTTGATGAGTTGATCAAAGCATATAGTTTTATACAGACTTGCGGTGAAGCCTATATTTACAAGAAAGTGAGTGGGATCACTACAGCATTTCTAATAAGTATATGTGAATGACATATTATTGATCAGAAATAATGTAGAATTTTCTGGAAAGCATAAAGAAGTATTTGAAAGGAGTTTTTCAAAGAAAGACCTCGGTGAAGCTGCTTACATATTGAGCATCAAGATCTATAGAGATAGATCAAGACAGTTTTTTCAATGAGTACATACCTTGACAAGATTTTGAAGTAGTTCAAAATGGAATAGTCAAAGAAAGAGTTCTTGCCTGTGTTACAAGGTGTGAAATTGAGTAAGACTCAAAACCCGACCACAATAGAAAATATAAAGAGAATGAAAAGTCATTCCCTATGCCTCAGTCATAGGTTCTATAAAGTATGCTATGCTGTGTACCAGACCTATTGTGTACCTCACCAAGAGTTTGGCAAGAGGGTACAATACTGATCTAGGAGTAGATCACTGGACAGCGGTCAAAAATTATCCTTAGTGGAATAAGGAAATATTTCTCGGTTATGGAGGTGATAAAGAGTTCGTCGTAAAGAGTTACGTCGATGCAAGCTTTGACACCGATCTGGATGACTCTAAGTCTCGATCTAGATACATATTGAAAGTGGGAGCTATTAGCTAGAGTAGCTCCGTGCAGAGCATTGTAGACATAGAAATTTGCAAAATACTTACGGATCTGAATGTGACAGACCCGTTGACTAAAATTATCTCACAAGCAAAACATGATCACACCTTAGTACTCTTTGGGTGTTAATCACATAAAGATGTGAACTAGATTACTGACTCTAGTAAACCCTTTGGGTGTTGATCACATATTGATGTGAACTATGGGTGTTAACCACATAAAGATGTGAACTATTGATGTTAAATCACATGGCGATGTGAACTAGATTATTGACTCTAGTGCAAGTGGGAGACTGAAGGAAATATGCCCTAGAGGCAATAATAAAGTTATTATTTATTTCCTTCTTTCATGATAAATGTTTATTATTCATGCTAGAATTCTATTAACCGGAAACTTGATACATGTGTGAATACATAGACAAAACAATGTGTCACTAGTATGCCTCTACTTGACTAGCTCGTTAATCAAAGATGGCTAAGTTTCCTAACCATTGACATGAGTTGTCATTTGATTAACGGGATCACATCATTAGGAGAATGATGTGATTGACTTGACCATTCCGTTAGCTTAGCACTTGATCGTTTAGTATGTTGCTATTGCTTTCTTCATGACTTATACATGTTCCTATGACTATGAGATTATGAAACTCCCGTTTACCAGAGGAACACTTTGTGTTCGACCAAACTTCACAATGTAACTGGGTGATTATAAAGGTGCTCTACAGGTGTCTCCGAAGGTACTTGTTGAGTTGGCGAATTTCGAGATTAGGAGTTGTCACTCCGATTGTCGGAAAGGTATCTCTAGGCCCTCTCGGTAATGCACATCACTATAAGCCTTGCAAGCAATGTGACTAATGAGTTAGTTGCAGGATGATGCATTACGGAACGAGTAAAGAGACTTGCCGGTAACGAGATTGAACTAGGTATTGAGATACCGACGATCGAATCTCGGGCAAGTAACATACCGATGACAAAGGGAACAACGTATGTTGTTATGCGGTTTGACCGGTAAAGATCTTTGTAGAATACGTGGGAGCCAATATGAGCATCCAGGTTCCGCTATTGATTATTGACCGGAGACGTGTCTCGGTCATGTCTACATAGTTCTCGAACCCGTAGTGTCCGCATGCTTAAAGTTCTTTGACGATCGGTATTATGAGTTTATGTGATTTGATGTACCGATGGTAGTTGGGAGTCCCAGATGAGATCGGGGACATGACGAGGAGTCTCGAAATGGTCGAGACGTAAATATCGATATATTGGACGACTATATTCGGACATCGGAAAGGTTCCGAGTGATTCGGGGGGTACTGGGGAGTTACGGGAATATGAGGAAGAAGTAATGGGCCTCATGGGCCAAGTGGTGGAAGAGAGGAGGCAGGGCGCGAGGCCCCCCTTGCCCAAACCGAATTGGACTACTACACAACCTTCTTCTTGTAGACGTTGTTGGGCCTCCAAGTGCAGAGGTTTGTAGGACAGTAGCAAATTTCCCTCAAGTGGATGACCTAAGGTTTATCAATCCGTGGGAGGCGTAGGATGAAGATGGTCTCTCTCAAACAACCCTGCAACCAAATAACAAAGAGTCTTTTGTGTCCCCAACACACCCAATACAATGGTAAATTGTATAGGTGCACTAGTTCGGCGAAGAGATGGTGATACAAGTGCAATATGGATGATAGATATGAGTATTTGTAATCTCAAAATATAAAAACAGCAAGGTAGCGAGCGGTAAAAGTGAGCGTAAACGGTATTGCAATGCTAGGAAACAAGGCCTAGGGTTCATAATTTCACTAGTGCAAGTTCTCTCAACAATAATAACATAATTGGATCATATAACTATCCCTCAACATGCAACAAAGAGTCACTCCAAAGTCACTAATAGCGGAGAACAAACGAAGAGATTATGGTAGGGTATGAAACCACCTCAAAGTTATCCTTTCTGATCGAACTATTCAAGAGTCCGTAGTAAAATAACACCAAGCTATTCTTTTCGTTCGATCTATCAGAGAGTTCGTACTAGAATAACACCTTAAGACACAAATCAACCAAAACCCTAATGTCACCTAGATACTCCAATGTCACCTCAAGTATCCGTGGGTATGATTATACGATATGCATCACACAATCTCAGATTCATCTATTCAAACCAACACAAAGTACTTCAAAGAGTGCCCCAAAGTTTCTACCGGAGAATCAAAATGAAAACGTGTGCCAACCCCTATGCATAGGTTCATGGGCGGAACCCGCAAGTTGATCACCAAAACATACATCAAGTGGATCACGTGATATCCCATTGTCACCACAGATAAGCACGGCAAGACATACATCAAGTGTTCTCAAATCCTTAAAGACTCAATCCGAAAAGATAACTTCAAAGGGAAAACTCAATCCATTACAAGATAGTAGAGGGGGAGAAACATCATAAGATCCAACTATAATAGCAAAGCTCGCGATCGTATCACCTCAAGAACACGAGAGAGAGAGATCAAACACATAGCTACCGGTACATACCCTCAGCCCCGAGGGTGAACTACTCCCTCCTCGTCATGGAGAGCGCCGGGATGATGAAGATGGCCACCGGTGAGGGTTCCCCCCTCCGGCAGGGTGCCGGAACAGGGTCCCGATTGGTTTTTCGTGGCTACAGAGGCTTGCGGCGGCGGAACTCCCGATCTATTCTGTTCCTCCATGGTTTTAGGGTATATGGATATATATATAGGCGAAAGAAGTCGGTCAGGGGAGCCACGAGGGGCCCATGAGGGGGGGGGGGTAGGCGCGCCCCCTGCCTCGTGCTCTCCTCATTGATTCCCTGACGTGTACTCCAAGTCTCCTGGATTGCTTTCTTTCCAAAAATAACTCTCCCGAAGGTTCCATTCCGTTTGGACTCCGTTTGATATTCCTTTTCTTCGAAACACTGAAACAAGGAAAAAAAATGAACTGGCACTGGGCTCTGGGTTAATAGGTTAGTCCCAAAAATAATATAAAAGTGTTTAATAAAGCTCATAAACATCCAAAACAGATAATATAATAGCATGAATACTTCATAAATTATAGATACGTTGGAGACGTATCAGCATCCCCAAGCTTAATTCTTGCTCGTCCTCGAGTAGGTAAATGATAAAAGAAATAATTTATGAAGCGTGAATGCTAGCAGGTGCATAAGTTTGATCAATGATAATTTCAATCACCTTTTCTAGCATCATTATATGTCATAACAGTAGCTCAACTCATAGAACTTTTCATGATCAAGTAACAAGCTATTCACATGTTAAAGTATAAATCATAAACTTTCTTGAAAACTAACAAACCGCGTTATTAGTCATCAAACAATTACAATTCATCTTATTTTCAGGAAGAGTCTATGTCAGAGCTTTGATTCAGCAAACTTCACATACTCAACTATCATTTAGTCTTCCATGGTTGCTACCACTCAAAGCATATTTTTAGAACAAATAGTATTCATCGAACACAGAGAAAGATAGGGGCTTAATGTTTCGCCTCCCATCCTTTTACCTCAAGGGTAATGTCAACAATAATAATTCATGCTCAAATATATTTGAATGGCCATATATGCTTAGATCTTTCCATCACATGATGCTTGCCAACTAAAGAGTAGGTTGGAATGAGAAGGAATACTACTGACTCTTGCATAAAAGTAAAAGATAGGCCCTTCGCAGAGGGAAGCAGGGATTTACAGAGGTGCGAGAGCTCGAAGCTAAAACAGAGATGAAAATAATTTTGAGAGGTATGCTTTCATTGTCAACATAACGACCAAGAGTTCCCAATATCTTCCATTCTAGATACATCATAGGCGGTTCCCAAACAGAAAGGTAAAGATTTTGCACCCCCTCCACCAACAATCACACTCCACGGCTTGTCCGAAACAACGGGTGTCGTCCAACTATCAACAATCCTAGGGGAGTTTGTTTAAATTATTTGCGAATTTGTTTTTGATCTTTTGATCATAGGACTGGGCATCCCAGTTACCATCCATTTTCTCGTGAATGATGAGCGGAGTCCACTCATCGTGAGAATAACCCACCTAGCATGGAAGATACTGACAGCCCCTAGTCGCTACATGAGCGATTCGGGCATACAAAACAGATTATTATTTGAAGGTTTAGAGTTTGGCACATGCAAATTTACTTGGAACGGTAGGTAAATACCGCATATAGGTAGATATGGTGGACACTCATGGAATAAACTTGGTTCAAGGAATTTGGATGCACAAGCAGTATTTCCGCTTAGTACAGATATTTTGGCTAGCAAAGGATTCTAAATAGCAAGCACCACATGTTAGAGGATCCATAACAATATAACTTATACAAATATACCCAAGCATAACTCATTATGTTGTCTTCCTTGTCCAACTTCAACTAATTTGCTTAGGTTCGAAAATAATTAATGGGACTCACAATCATAGAAGATTTCCAAGATAGTATATTTATATGTGAAATCTCTCTTCCTTCAATATTCTTTCATGAATTGTTCAAGTGACCAATACAATGTTTGCTAACCTTCAAAAAAATTACCACCTCTACTTCTTATATGTGAAGGCATTACTTCCCATGGGAAAGGCATATGAAACATATATAATTTCAGATTTATGACATTCAGATCATTCAACCATTTACTCATAGGATATAAGTGAAGCACACGAGTAAATGACAAACTACTCCAAAAAGATATAAGTGAAGATCAATGAATAGTTAAATAATTATGCAGATTTGTGAAGACTCTCTCTCATTTAAGAATTTCAGATCTTGGTATTTTATTTAAACAGCAAGGAAAACAAAATAAAATAAAATGACGCTCCAAGCAAAACACATATCATGTGGTGAATAAAAATATAGCTCCAAGTAAAGTTACCGATGAACGAAGACGAAAGAGGGGATGCCATCCGGGGCATCCCCAAGCTTAGACGCTTGGTTATCCTTGAATATTACCTTGGGGTGCCTTGGGCATCCCCAAGCTTAGGCTCTTGCCACTCCTTATTCCATAGTCCATCGAATCTTTACCGAAAACTTGAAAACTTGAAAACACAAAACTTAACAGAAAACTCGTAAGCTCCGTTAGTATAAGAAAATAAATCACTACTTAGGTACTGTTGTGAACTCATTCTAAATTCATGTTGGTGTAATATCTACTGTATTCCAACTTCTCTATGGTTCATACTGTCAGGACCCCGATTCCAAGTCACACCGATCTAGTCTGTAACACCTCATATAACATTGCGGCCTCACGCACGGTACTCCCACGGGTGTCGCCTTACCATGGCCCGGGACCGTTTGCGCCTTTTGGCTCACGTATATGATAATGTCGCTAGCATCCATATGACAGAGAACCCGGGCCGACATGGCTAGTCGTGAACCCAAGCGGCACTAACGTATGGGGACAGGCATACATGAATCAACATCGAACGTGTCGGTCAGCAGCGTGTGAATCCGGGCTGTAGCACTGGGCTAACAGGACTCCGGGAACCCGGGCTGTAGCAGGCTAGGCAGGACTCCGGATGTCACCACGTGACATTTCCCCGAAGGGACAGACACAGGAACGATATGACTCACATGCCGGCCAGTCAAGTGTCTAGAGCAGTAGTGCTGGGCTAGCAGGACTCCGGTGAACCGGGCTGTAGCGGACTACTATGGCTCAAGGAGGCACTAGACTACATTTCCCCATAAGAGAGGCTGCTAAAGATAAACAACTAGATTGTCGGATCCCACACATACCAAGCATTTCAAACATACACACAATATGCTCGATATGTGCAAATACAACATGGCATCACAACAAAACTCTACAACTCAAGTACTTTATTTAAAGGGCTCCGGAGAGCCTTACATAACTTGTTCATACAGATAGGGGTCACATGACCCGACACTCAAGTCATACAATCATACAAGCACATGCGGAAGCAAACTGTCTGGGTACAGACACTAGAAAGAAAGAAGGCTTGACGAAGCCTGTCTATCTACATAGGCCCTTCACAAGCCTAGATCACCACCTGGGTGGCGCGTCACTCGTCGTCGTCGAGTTCTACGTAGAACCCGTCAGAAGGGGCGGTGTTGTCGTCTGAAAACAGTAATTAAAACAACATGAGTACAAAGGTACTCAGCAAGTCTTACAACAGATCCTACTATACATGTTCATTCTCAAGAAGGTAGTGGGGTTATTGCAGCAAGCCAGCTTTGACTCTTGGCTAAGCTATCCTACAATACACCACTTGTGAAATAGTTTTCGCACACGAGTCCACTAATCACCAACTCAATACTCCACCGTGGATCCTCCCTCGTCATCCAACGAGAGGGCCATCCGCGGTACTCACACTTATCTTGAGGCTTTTAGTAGTATCCATTTACTTGTCTATGAACTGCATAAGCGACCAAGTAGTCCTTTACCGCGGACGCGGCTATTCGAATAGTTTCATACCCTGCAGGGGTGTACTTCGTCACACACGCTCTCACCACTTATCGTCGCTACACGACGTGTACTCGGCAACCTTCAAGCGGAAGCCCAACGTGGGTGTCGGCCACAGCCTACCTAAACACTCGAGTCTCTAGTCCAGGTTTATCGCCTATTCAGGTTCCATCCGCAGGGAGTCCGGCCGAGGTTTCCACATACGGCCCCGAACGATGTGTGCAGGGTTCCCGGACACCAAACGGGCGACTCGGTACACCGTGCCACGAGCCTACCGCATCACAGCCCACCCCTTGGTCAGCGCTGTCCACGGCCTCCAGCTTACTACAAACACCAGAAACTACGTGCAACTCCTGGACAGAGGACAAGGGTGAATAAGAAGCCGAGGGGGTCCATTGGTTTCGGGCCCAATGTGTGGTAGTAGCTGAATCTTAAATCACGCATACAGATCTCAGTTCTTAGGGACGGTCTCAATGAAACAACCCACCATGTACTCCTACATGGCCTCCCATCGATACCTTTACCAAATCGTATTCAACACTTTACTCTCCTTACCGACACACACACTTTCACTCCAGTTCATCACCCTGATGAGCCAGACCTGACACAACTCTAAGCATAGCAAGCATAGCATTGTAGGAACACAACATGGCTCAATCAACTCCTACACATGCTAGTGGGTTTCATCTAGTTACTGTGGCAATGACAGGTCATGCAGAGGAAAATGGGTTCAACTACCGCAACACACACAGCAGTTTGAATCGCGTTGTCTTAATGCAGTAAACGAGAGCAGAAGCGAGAAGATGGGTTTGTATCGAAATGATCAATGGGTTGCTTGCCTGACGGAGTGGTGGTGGGATACTGCCCTTCAGTTGGATACTCGTGACTATCCTCGGAGGCAGGACCTACCACGATGAGCATACCGAAGCATAATCAACACCAAGCAAGTGCAACAATATGATGCATGCATGAGACATGGCAAGATGGATGTGTTGCGTTAATGCAACTAAGACCAGATGGGTTTGGACTAATTTGAATCAAAGATTCAAATTCCAAGTTCATAAATGGCCCATAATAATGCCTTATCTTATTCTGTATAAAACAGTAGGTTAACTTGCTTAATCATGCATGAAACCAGTACAGATGGATAGAATGGATTTTTCTGATCATTTTTCATATATAAATCTTTTCATTCTGAGCTATAGATTATTTTCTATGATTTTTTGAAGTTTGTGATAATTTCTGGAATTTCCAATATAAGAATAATTCCAGTAAATGTTTTATTGCGTCAGCCTGACGTCAGTGTGACGTCAGCAGGTCAGCGGGGTCGTCCAGGTCAAACCTGACGGGTGGGTCCCCTGTGTCAGTGTCACGGTTAGGTAATTAGTTAATTAGGATTAGTTTTAACTTTAACCCAGATTTAATTAGCAGGCGGGCCCCACTTGTCAGTGACCCTGGGGGGTCAAACCGTGGTCAAACCACGCTGACTCGCCGGCGTTTAGCCGCCGGCGACGTCCAGACGCGGCGGTGGTGTGCGGGTTTGCTCCTCCGGCGACCAAAAGGACGGCGGAGAGCACCTACGTGTAGCTGGGGGCGAACCGCGTCGACTGGTGGTGGTAGTGGAGCTCGGGGTCGCCGGAATCGACGCCGGCGACGAGCCGTGCGGCTGCCGGAGTACGGGCGTGGTCGAAACCGTAGCTAGAGAGCACGGCGAGGGACATGCGATGGCGCTACGGGTTCCTGGCGTTGCGGTGGAGCTAATGGCTACGGTGGTGCGGCCGTTGGATGGCCGGAGCCTCGTCGGCGACGAGCTCGTACGGCGACGCGTTCGGGTGAGCTTCGTGCGGTGGCTACAGAGCTCGAGAGAGAGAGGGGAGGATGGGAAGGTGGCCATGCTCACGGCGGTTGCGACGGAGCAGGCGGCGGGGTCAGAGACGAGCTGTAGCAGTGGCGACGGCGGAGGGGATCTCCGACGGGGAGCGGCGAAGGCGAGGTCGGTGGCGGAGCTTCGGGGCAAACGAGCGCTCGGGGCTCGGCTTGCTCGAAGGAGTGGGCGACGGCAGAGCTGTAGGACACAGTGGAATGGCGCGAGGTCGACGGTGGCCACGGTTACTCCGGTGGGGTGTCTGCGGCGGCGTCGGCCATGGTGGGGAAAAGGCGAGGGAGAGGCGATGGGGGAGAGTGACGATGTCCAGGGGCTCGGGGCGCGTCGAGGAAGGTCGTCCAGCTCGTCCGCGGCGAGGGCGGCAAGCTGCTGGCGCCGTGGCGAGCTCACGCTCGCCGGCGTCAGCTGTCTGCCTGCTCTGGCGAGAGCAAGCAGCTCGCTGGCGCGGGCCAGCACAGTGCTGGGCCGCCAGGTGGGCTGCCAGGTAAGTTTTCTGCCTTCTGTTCTCTTTTCTCTTTTTATTTATTTCTGTACTGTGTTTTGAAATAGTAAAAATACTATTTCATTTGGAAAAATCCTGAAAATATTCTGAGGCACCTTTGAGATTATTCCCATCAGCCTAAAAATACTTCCAAGGTTATTTGGGCATTTCAAAATATTTATAGCATTTAAAATGCCCAATTGCAAATACTTATGGCTTGTGCAAAAATCCAAGATGGCCTCCAAAAATATGAAACCATTTTTGGCAGAGGTTTTAACCAAGACCAAAGGTGGAGAACATTTATGGAGGGCATTTCAGGTTCATTGGAAATTTTTTAGTAAACCCTAGTTGTTCCAGGTGGGGGGGGGGTGCTGGGGGTTTCTGGCATTCCCCATTTCAGGTTTCTGTGAAATGTAGCCATGATGCAACACTCTAATGCATGAACTAACTAGGATGTGACACATACCCTCCGATATTACTCCTAGATTCATCAAAATAAGCAAACAACACATAGAAAACAGAATCTGTCAAAAACAGAACAGTCTGTAGTAATCTATATCAAACGTATACTTCTGGAACTCAAAAATTCTAAACTAAATTGGTGGACCTGAGGAATTTTTCTAGTAATCATCTGCAAAAATAATCAACTAAATAGCACTCTCCAGTAAGACGTTTTAGCTAATCTTGTGAGCGCTAAAGTTTCTGTTTTTTACAGCATGATCATAAAGACTTCACCCAAGTCTTCCCAAAGGTTCTACTTGGCACAAACACTAATTAAAACACAAAACCACATCTAAACAGAAGCTAGATGGATTATTTATTCCTAAACAGAACCAAAAAGCAAGGAACAAAAATAAAATTGGGTTGCCTCCCAACAAGCGCTAACGTTTAACGCCCCTAGCTAGGCATGATGATTTCAATGATGCTCACATAAAAGATAAGAATTGAAACATAAAGAGAGCATCATGAAGAATATGACTAGCACATTTAAGTCTAACCCACTTCCTATTCATATGGATTTTGTGAGCAAACAACTTAAGGGAACAATAATCAACTAGCATAGGAAGGCAAAACAAGAATAACTTCAAAACTTTAAGCACATAGAGAGGAAACTTGATATTATTGAAATTCCTACAAGCATATATTCCTCCTTCGTAATAATTTTCAGTAGCATCATGAATGAATTCAAAAATATAACCAGCACCTAAAGCATTCTTTTCATGATCTACAAGCATAGAAATTTTATTACTCTCCACATAAGCAAAATTCTTCTCTTTCAGAATAGTGGGAGTATCATAAGAGACTTGAATACTATAAATTGTTTCAACATTAAAAGATTAATTTCAGAAAAAGGGTAATCATAATCATGACAAGTTTTATAAATATAATCATCACTACTTTCTATAGCATAAGTTTCATCACAATAATCATCATAAGTAGGAGGCATGCTATCATCATAACAAATTTGCTTATCAAGACTTGGGAGGCTAAAAATATCATCTTCATTAAACATAGCATCCCCAAGCTTGGGACAAACATTAATTTCAGAAAATATATTCTCAAAAACATCATCTTCATCAAACATAGCATCCCCAAGCTTGGGCCTTTTCATATCATAAGCATAATCACTCTCATCATTAATAGTATGGTTAGCACCAATAGTATAGCAATTATCATATTCTTCCAAGCAAGTGCCAAAAAGATTTTCAAGATCATAAGAAGTATCATTATCTTCCCAATCATAATCATCACAACAAGCAATAGACATAACGAGATCATCATCAAGTGCATCATCTTCCACAATTATTTTTGATTCATTTTCATGAGGAGCAACAATAATAGGAGCAAAATTATTTGGGAGAGATATCTTTTTACCTCTCTTCCTTTTTCTTTTCTTCTTCTTCACCACATCATGTGTGGGTTCAATCCTCTTTTTGGAGCTCCTTATTAATGAGATTGGTTGAATAGAAGGCTCCTCCTCGATACCTGATTCATCATAAGAAATAATAGGAGGATATTGGGAAGTCTCTTCCCTTTCATTAGTATTCTCTTCATCTTCTATTTGTTTTCTTGTCTTTATGTAATTGGAAATATAAGGATTTTCAATGCAATTCACCGCACAATACATATAAATTTTCTCTACATCAAAATCAAGAAATTTCTCAAGGTTATATTCTAGAATAAATTTAGTTTGACGGTTCAATTCTTCATAACCCAAAAGCAGACTAAGTTCACTATGATGTGCAAGGGAAATCAAGTCATCACAATTTTTGGACACGATTCGATCATGAAACAATTTGCATTTGATATTTAAATGACCATGTTCATTGCAAAATTCACAAGTATGGCTAAGATATTTTAAATTTTCAGCACTAACATCTAGCCTTTCTTGCAACAATTTGGTTTCTAAATGCTTATGCCTCTTGCAATATCTATCTTCCCTATTTGGTGTGTACTTGCAAACCCAATGCACTCCAGAAAAATTGACATGTTTATAGGAGACATTTTCATCATAACTAGTGCAATCATCATTAGTACTATGGATATTGAAAGAGTTCATACTAACAACATTGCAATCATGCTCATCATTCAAAGATTTAGTGCCAAACATTTTATAGACTTCTTCTTCTAGCACTTGAGCACAATTTTCCTTTTCATCATACTTACGAAAGATATTAAAAAGATGAAGCGTATGAGACAAACTCAATTCCATTTTTTTGTAGTTTTCTTTTATAAATTAAACTAGTGATAAAACAAGAAACTAAAAGATTCGATTGCAAGATCTAAAGATATACCTTCTTCTTGTAGACGTTGTTGGGCCTCCAAGTGCAGAGGTTTGTAGGACAGTAGCAAATTTCCCTCAAGTGGATGACCTAAGGTTTATCAATCCGTGGGAGGCGTAGGATGAAGATGGTCTCTCTCAAACAACCCTGCAACCAAATAACAAAGAGTCTCTTGTGTCCCCTGTTGGGAAACGTAGTAATTTCAAAAAAATTCCTACGCACACGCAAGATCATGGTGATGCATAGCAACGAGAGGGGAGAGTGTTGTCCACGTACCCTCGTAGACCGACAGCGGAAGCGTTATCACAACGCGGTTGATGTAGTCGTACGTCTTCACGATCCGACCGATCAAGTACCAAACGTACGGCACCTCCGAGTTCTACACACGTTCAGCTCGATGACGTCCCTCAAACTCCGATCCAGCCGAGTGTTGAGGGAGAGTTTCGTCAGCACGACGGCGTGGTGACATGATGATGTTCTACCGACGCAGGGCTTCGCCTAAGCTCTGCAACGATATTATCGAGGTGTAATTTGGTGGAGGGGGGCACCGCACACGGCTAAAAGATCTCAAGGATCAATTGTTGTGTCTTTGGGGTGCCCCCCTGCCCCCGTATATAAAGGAGCATGGGGGAGGCAGCCGGCCAAGGGGAGAGGCGCGCCAAAGGGGGGAGTCCTACTCCCACCGGGAGTAGGACTCCTCCTTTCCTTGTGGGAGTAGGAGAAGGGAAGGGGGAAGGAGAAAGAAGGAAGGGGGCGCCCCCCTCCCTAGTCCAATTCGGACTAGCCCATGGGGAGGGGTGCGGCCACCCTTTGGGGCCTTTCTCTCCTTTCCCGTATGGCCCATTAAGGCCCAATACGAATTCCCGTAACTCTCCGGTACTCCGAAAAATACCCGAATCACTTGGAACCTTTCCGAAGTCCGAATATAGTCGTCCAATATATCGATCTTTACATCTCGGCCATTTCGAGACTCCTCGTCATGTTCCCGATCTCATCCGGGACTCCGACCTCCTTCGGTACATCAACACTCAATAAAACTGTCATCGTAACGTTAAGCGTGCGGACCCTTCGGGTTCGAGAACTATGTAGACATGACCGAGACACCTCTCCGGTCAATAACCAATAGCGGGACCTGGATGCCCATATTGGCTCCCACATATTCTATGAAGATCTTTATCGGTCAGACCGCATAACAACATACGTTGTTACCTTTGTCATCGGTATGTTACTTGCCCGAGATTCGATCGTCGGTATCTCGATACCTAGTTCAATCTCGTTACCGGCAAGTCTCTTTACTCGTTCCGTAATACATCATCCCGTAACTAACTCATTAGTCACAATGCTTGCAAGGCTTATAGTGATGTGCATTACCGAGTGGGCCCAGAGATACCTCTCCGACAATCGGAGTGACAAATCATAATCTCGAAATATGCCAACCCAACAAGTACCTTTGGAGACACCTGTAGAGCACCTTTATAATCACCCAGTTAAGTTGTGACGTTTGGTAGCACACAAAGTGTTCCTCCGGTAAACGGGAGTTGCATAATCTCATAGTCATAGGAACATGTATAAGTCATGAAGAAAGCAATAGCAACATACTAAACGATCGGGTGCTAAGCTAACGGAATGGGTCAAGTCAATCATGTCATTCTCCTAATGAGGTGATCCCGTTAATCAAATGACAACTCATGTCTATGGCTAGGAAACATAACCATCTTTGATTAACGAGCTAGTCAAGTAGAGGCATACTAGTGACACTCTGTTTGTCTATGTATTCACACATGTATTATGTTTCCGGTTAATACAATTCTAGCATGAATAATAAACATTTATCATGATACAAGGAAATAAATAATACTTTATTATTGCCTCTAGGGCATATTTCCTTCAGTGTCCCACTTGCACTAGAGTCCATAATCTAGTTCACATCGCCATGTGATTTAACATCAATAATTCACATCACCATGTGATTAACACCCATAGTTCACATCTCTATGTGACCAACACTCAAAGGGTTTACTAGAGTCAATAATCTAGTTCACATCGCTATGTGATTAACACCCAAAGAGTACTAAGGTGTGATCATGTTTTGATTGTGAGATAATTTTAGTTCAACGGGTCTGTCACATTCAGATCCGTAAGTATTTTGCAAATTTCTATGTCTACAATGCTCTGCACGGAGCTACTTTAGCTAATTGCTCCCACTTTCAATATGTATCTAGACCGAGACTTAGAGTCATCTAGATTTAGTGTCAAAACTTGCATCGACGTAACCCTTTACGACGAACCTTTTGTCACTTCCATAATCGAGAAACATATCCTTATTCCACTAAGGATAATTTTGACCGCTGTCATGTGATCTACTCCTAGATCACTATTGTACTCCCTTGCCAAAATCAGTGTAGGGTGTACAATAGATCTGGTACACAGCATGGCATACTTTATAGAACCTATGGCCAAGGCATAGGGAATGACTTTCATTCTCTTTCTATCTTCTGCCGTGTCGGGCTTTGAGTCTTACTCAATTTCACACCTCGTAACACAGGCAAGAACTCTTTCTTTGACTTTTCTATTTTGAACTACTTCAAAATCTTGTTAAGGTATGTACTCATTGAAAAACTTATCAAGCGTCTTCATCTATCTCTATAGATCTTGATGCTCAATATGTAAGCAGCTTCACCGAGGTCTTTCTTTGAAAACTCCTTTCAAACACTCCTTTATGCTTTGCAGAATAATTCTACATTATTTTCGATCAGCAATATGTCATTCACATATACTTATCAGAAATGCCGTAGTGCTCCCACTCACTTTCTTGTAAATACAGGCTTCACCGCAAGTCTGTATAAAACTATATCCTTTGATCAACTTATCAAAGCGTATATTCCTACTCCGAGATGCTTGCACCAGTCCATAGATGGATCGCTGGAGCTTGCATATTTTGTTAGCACCTTTAGGATTGACAAAACCTTCTGGTTGCATCATATACAACTCTTCTTTAATAAATCCATTGAGGAATGCAGTTTTGTTTATCCATTTGCCATATTTCATAAAATGCGGCAATTGCTAACATGATTCGGACAGACTTAAGCATAGATACGAGTGAGAAACTCTCATCGTACTCAACACTTTGAACTTGTCGAAAACCTTTTTGCGACAATTCTAGCTTTGTAGATAGTAACACTACTATCAGCGTCCGTCTTCCTCTTGAAAATCCATTTATTCTCAATTGCTTGCCGATCATCGGGCAAGTCAACCAAAGTCCACACTTTGTTCTCATACATGGATCTCATCTCAGATTTCATGGCCTCAAGCCATTTTGCGGAATCTGGGCTCACCATCGCTTCTTCATAGTTCGTAGGTTTGTCATGGTCTAGTAACATAACCTCCAGAACAGGATTACCGTACCACTCTGGTGCGGATCTTACTCTGATCTGAAGTTCCATGATCATCATCATTAACTTCCTCACTAATTGGTGCAGGAGTCACAGGAACAGATTTCTGTGATGAACTACTTTCCAATAAGGGAGCAGGTACAGTTACCTCATCAAGTTCTACTTTCCTCCCACTCACTTCTTTCGAGAGAAACTCCTTCTCTAGAAAGGATCCATACTAAGCAACGAATGTCTTGCCTTAGGATCTGTGATAGAAGGTGTACCCAACTGTCTCCTTTGGGTATCCTATGAAGACACATTTCTCCGATTTGGGTTTGAGCTTATCAGGATGAAACTTTTTTCACATAAGCATCACAACCCCAAACTTTTAAGAAACGACAACTTTGGTTTCTTGCTAAACCACGGTTCATAAGGCGTCATCTTAACGGATTTTGATGGTGCCCTATTTAACGTGAATGCAGCTGTCTCTAATGCATAACCCCAAAACGATAGTGGTAGATCGGTAAGAGACATTATATATCGCACCATATCTAATAAAGTACGATTACGACGTTCGGACACACCATTACGTTGTGGTGTTCCGGGTAGCGTGAGTTGCGAAACTATTCCGCATTGTTTCAAATGTAGGCCAAACTCGTAACTCAAATATTCTCCTCCACGATCAGATCGTAGGAATTTTATTTTCTTGTTACGATGATTTTCAACTTCACTCTGAAATTCTTCGAACTTTTCAAATGTTTCAGACTTATGTTTCATTAAGTAGATATACCCATATCTGCTCAAATCATCCGTGAAGGTGAGAAAATAACGATATCCGCCATGAGCCTCAATATTCATCGGACCACATACATCTGTATGTATGATTTCCAATAAATCTGTTGCTCTCTCCATAGTTCCGGAGAACGGTGTTTTGGTCATCTCGCCCATGAGGCACGGTTCGCAAGCATCAAGTGATTCCAAAATCCCATCAGTATGGAGTTTCTTCATGCGCTTTACACCAATATGACCTAAACGGAAGTGCCACAAATAAGTTGCACTATCATTATTAACTTTGCATCTTTTGGCTTCATTATTATGAATATGTGTATCACTACGATCGAGATCCAACAAACCATTATCGTTGGTGTGTATGACCATAGAAGGTTTTTATTCATGTAAACAGAACAACAATTGTTCTCTAACTTAAATGAATAACCGTATTGCAATAAACATGATCAAATCATATTCATGCTTAACGCAAACACCAAATAACACTTATTTAGTTTCAACACTAATCCCGAAAGTATAGGGAGTGTGCGATGATGATCATATCAATATTGGAACTACTTCCAACACACATCGTCACCTCGCCTTTTACTAGTCTCTGTTTATTCTGCAACTCCCGTTTTCGAGTTACTACTCTTTAGCAACTGAACCAGTATCAAATACTGAGGGGTTGCTATAAACACTAGTAAGTACACATCAATAACATGTATATCCAATATACCTTTGTCACTTCGCCATCCTTCTTATCCACCAAATAGTTGGGTAGTTCCGCCTCCAGTGACCAGTCCCTTTGCAGTAGAAGCACTTAGTCTCAGTCTTAGGTACAGACTTGGGCTTCTTCACTTGAGCAGCAACTTGCTTGCTGTTCTTCTTGAAGTTCCCCTTCTTCCCTTTGCCCTTTTCTTGAAACTAGTGGTCTCGTCAACCATCAACACTTGATGTTTTTCTTGATTTCTACCTTCGTCGATTTCAGCATCACGAAGAGCTCGGGAATTACTTTCGTCATCCCTTGCATACTATAGTTCATCACGAAGTTCTACTAACTTGGTGATGGTGACTAGAGAATTCTGTCAATCACTATTTTATCTGGAAGATTAACTCCCACTTGATTCAAGCGATTGTAGTACCCAGACAATCTGAGCACATGCTCACTAGTTGATAGATTCTCCTCCATCTTTTAGCTATAGAACTTGTTGGAGACTTCATATCTCTCAACTCGGGTATTTCCTTGAAATATTAACTTCAACTCCTGGAACATCTCATATGGTCAATGACGTTCAAAACGTCTTTGAAGTCCCGATTCTAAGCCGTTAAGCATGGTGCACTAAACTATCAAGTAGTCATCATATTGAGCTAGCCAAACGTTCATAACGTCTGCATCTGCTCCTGCAATAGGTCTATCACCTAGCGGTGCATCAAGGACATAATTTTTCTGTGCAGCAATGAGGATAATCCTCAGATCACGGATCCAATCCGCATCTTTGCTACTAACATCTTTCAACATAATGTTTTTTCTAGGAACATATCAAAAATAAACATAGGGAAGCAACAACGCGAGCTATTGATCTATAACATAATTTGCAAAATACTATCAGGACTAAGTTCATGATAAATATAAGTTCAATTAATCATATTACTTAAGAACTCTCACTTAGATAGACATCCCTCTCATCATCTAAGTGATTACGTGATCCAAATCAACTAAACCATGTCCGATCATCACGTGAGATGGAGTGGTTTCAATGGTGAACATCACTATGTTGATCATATCTACTATATGATTCACGCTCGACCTTTCGGTCTCTGTGTTCCGAGGCCATATCTGTATATGCTAGGCTCGTCAAGTTTAACCTGAGTATTCCGCGTGTGCAACTGTTTTGCACCCGTTGTATTTGAACGTAGAGCCTATCACACCCGATCATCACGTGGTGTCTCAGCACGAAGAACTTTCGCAACGGTGCATACTCAGCGAGAACACTTTTATCTTGAAATTTTAGTGAGAGATCATCTTATAATGCTACCGTCAAACAAAGCAAGATAAGATGCATAAAGGATTAACATCACATGCAATCAATATAAGTGATATGATATGGCCATCATCATCTTGTGCTTGTGATCTCCATCTCCGAAGCACCGTGCCCGTGATCTCCATCTCCGAAGCACCGTCATGATCACCATTGTCATCAGCGCGACACCTTGATCTCCATCGTAGCATCATTGTCGTCTCGCCAACTACTTGCTTTTACGACTATCGCTACCGCTTAGTGATGAAGTAAAACTATTACATGGCGATTGCATCTCATACAATAAAGCGACAACCATATGGCTCCTGCCAGTTGCCGATAACTCGGTTACAAAACATGATCATCTCATACAACAAATTATATCACATCATGTCTTGACCATATCACATCACAACATGCCCTGCAAAAACAAGTTAGACGTCCTCTACTCTATTTTAACCTTGAATAGGATCACCTCATTAGGAGAATGACGTGATTGACTTGACCCATTCCGTTTAGCTTAGCACTTGACTTAAACCGTTCTTACCTACGCATCAAAACCACAACGATAGTTTGTCAAGTTGGTGCTGTTTTAACCTTCGCAAGGACCGGGCGTAGCCACACTCGGTTCAACTAAAGTGAGAGAGACAGACACCCGCCAGTCATCTTTAAGCAACGAGTGCTCCGAATGGTGAAACCAGTCTCGCGTAAGCGTACGCGTAATGTCGGTCCGGGCCGCTTCATCTCAGAATACCGCTGAACCAAAGTATGACATGCTCGTAAGCAGTATGACTTATATCGCCCACAACTCACTTGTGTTTTACTCGTGCATAGCATCAACGCATAAAACCAGGCTCGGATGCCATTGTTGGGAAACGTAGTAATTTCAAAAAAATTCCTACGCACACGCAAGATCATGGTGATGCATAGCAACGAGAGGGGAGAGTGTTGTCCACGTACCCTCGTAGACCGACAGCGGAAGCGTTATCACAACGCGGTTGATGTAGTCGTACGTCTTCACGATCCGACCGATCAAGTACCGAACGTACGGCACCTCCTAGTTCTACACACGTTCAGCTCGATGACGTCCCTCAAACTCCGATCCAGCCAAGTGTTGAGGGAGAGTTTCTTCAGCATGACGGCGTGGTGAGATGATGATGTTCTACCGACGCAGGGCTTCGCCTAAGCTCCGCAACGATATTATCGAGGTGTAATTTGGTGGAGGGGGCACCGCACACGGCTAAAAGATCTCAAGGATCAATTGTTGTGTCTCTGGGGTGCCCCCCTGCCCCCGTATATAAAGGAGCAAGGGGGAGGCAGCCGGCCAAGGCGAGAGGCGCGCCAAAGGGGGGAGTCCTACTCCCACCGGGAGTAGGACTCCTCCTTTCCTTGTGGGAGTAGGAGAAGGGAAGGGGGAAGGAGAAAGAAGGAAGGGGGCGCCCCCCCTCCCTAGTCCAATTCGGACTAGCCCATGGGGAGGGGTGCGGCCACCCTTTGGGGCCTTTTCTCCTTTCCCGTATGGCCCATTAAGGCCCAATACGAATTCCCGTAACTCTCCGGTACTCCGAAAAATACCCGAATCACTTGGAACCTTTCCGAAGTCCGAATATAGTCGGCCAATATATCGATCTTTACGTCTCGGCCATTTCGAGACTCCTCATCATGTCCCTGATCTCATCCGGGACTCCGAACTCCTTCGGTACATCAAAACTCAATAAAACTGTCATCGTAACGTTAAGCGTGCGGACCCTTCGGGTTCGAGAACTATGTAGACATGACCGAGACACCTCTCCGGTCAATAACCAATAGCGGGACCTGGATGCCCATATTGGCTCCCACATATTCTACGAAGATCTTTATCGGTCAGACCGCATAACAACATACGTTGTTCCCTTTGTCATCGGTATGTTACTTGCCCGAGATTCGATCATCGGTATCTCGATACCTAGTTCAATCTCGTTACCGGCAAGTCTCTTTACTCGTTCCGTAATACATCATCCCGTAACTAACTCATTAGTCACAATGCTTTCAAGGCTTATAGTGATGTGCATTACCGAGTGGGCCCAGAGATACCTCTTCGACAATCGGAGTGACAAATCCTAATCTCGAAATACGCCAACCCAACAAGTACCTTTGGAGACACCTGTAGAGCACCTTTATAATCACCCAGTTACGTTGTGACGTTTGGTAGCACACAAAGTGTTCCTCCGGTAAACGGGAGTTGCATAATCTCATAGTCATAGGAACATGTATAAGTCATGAAGAAAGCAATAGCAACATACTAAACGATCGGGTGCTAAGCTAACGGAATGGGTCAAGTCAATCACGTCATTCTCCTAATGAGGTGATCCCGTTAATCAAATGACAACTCATGTCTATGGCTAGGAAACATAACCATCTTTGATTAACGAGCTAGTCAAGTAGAGGCATACTAGTGACACTCTGTTTGTCTATGTATTCACACATGTATTATGTTTCCGGTTAATACAATTCTAGCATGAATAATAAACATTTATCATGATATAAGGAAGTAAATAATACTTTATTATTGCCTCTAGGGCATATTTCCTTCAGTCTCCCACTTGCACTAGAGTCAATAATCTATTTCACATCCAAAACATCCAAAAATAATATAAAAGTGTTTAATAAAGCCCATAAACATCCAAAACAGATAATATAATAGCATGAATACTTCATAAATTATAGATACGTTGGAGACGTATCAGCCGGCCCCCTTTCCTCCTTTTCCTCCCTCTCCTTCCTTCTCCCTCTCCTCCTTCATTTCCTCCTCCTAGTAGGAGTAGGAAAGGGGTGTCCTACTCCTACTAGGAGGAGGACTCCTCCTCCTGGCGCGCCCTACAAGGGCCGGCCGGCCTCCCCCCTTGCTCCTTTATATACGGGGGCAGGTGGGCACCCTAGACCACACAAGTTGATCTGTTGATCTCTCCCAGCCATGTGCGGTGCCCCCCTCCACCATATTCCACCTCGGTCATATCATAGCGGTGCTTAGGCGAAGCCTTGCGTCGGTAGCAACATCATCACCGTCATCATGCCATCGCGCTGACGGAACTCTCCCGTGAAGCTCTGCTGGATCGGAGTTCACGGGATGTCATCGAGCTGAACATGTGCTGAACTCAGAGGTGCCGTACGTTTGGTACTTGGATCGGTCGGATCGTGAAGACGTACGACTACATCAACCACGTTGTGCTAACGCTTCCGCTTTCGGTCTACGAGGGTACGTGGACAACACTCTCCCCTCTCGTTGCTATGCATCACCATGATCTTGTGTGTGCGTAGGAATTTTTTTTGAAATTACTATGTTCCCCAACAGTGACAACATAGGAGACTCTCTATCATGAAGATCATGGTGCTACTTTGAAGCACAAGTGTGGTAAAAGGATAGTAACATTGTCCCTTCTCTTTTTTTCTCTCATCTCTTTTTTTGGGCCTTTCTCTCTCTCTTTTTTATGGCCTCTTTTCTCCCTTTTTCTTTCTTTTCGTCCGGAGTCTCATCCCCACTTGTGGGGGAATCATAGTCTCCATCATCCTTTCCTCACTTGGGACAATGCTCTAATGATGATCATCACACTTTTATTTACTTACAACTCAAAATTACAACTCAATACTAGAACAAAATATGACTCTATGTGAATGCCTTCGGCGGTGTACCGGGATACGCAATGAATCAAGAGTGACATGTATGCAAGAATTATAATGGTGGCTTTGCCACAAATACGATGTCAACTACATGATCATGCAAAGCAATATGACAATGATGAAACGTGTCATAACAAACGGAATGGTGGTAAGTTGCATGTCAATGTATCTCGGAATGGCTATAGAAATGCCATAATAGGTAGGTATGGTGGCTGTTTTGAGGAAGGTATATGGTGGTTGTATGATACCGGCGAAAGGTGCGCGGTATTAGAGAGTCTAGCAATGGTGGAAGGGTGAGAGTGCGTATAATCCATGTACTCAACATTAGTCATAAAGAACTCACATACTTGTTGCAAAAATTTATTAGTTATCGAAACGAAGTACTACGCGCATGCTCCTAGGGGGATAGATTGGTAGGAAAAGACCATCGCTCGTCCCCGACCGCCACTCATAAGGAAGACAATCAATAAATAAATCATGCTCCGACTTCATCACATAACGGTTCACCATACGTGCATGCTACGGGAATCACAAACTTTAGAACAAGTATTTCTCAAATTCACAACTACTCAACTAGCATGACTCTAATATCACCATCTTCATATCTGAAAACAATTATCAAGTATCAAACTTCTCATACTATTCGATGCACTTTATATGATAGTTTTTATTATACCCATCTTGGATGTTCATCATATTAGGACTAATTTTATAGCCAAAGAAAATTACCATGCTGTTCTATAAGACTCTCAAAATATTATAAGTGAAGCATCAGAGATCAATAATTTCTATAAAATAAAACCACCACCGTGCTCTAAAAGGATATAAGTGAAGCACTAGAGCAAAATTATCTAGCTCAAAAGATATAAGTGAAGCACAGAGAGTATTCTAATAAATTCAGATTCATGTGTGTGTCTCCAAAAGGTGTGTACATCAAGGATTATTGTGTTAAACTAAAAAGCAAAGGCTCAAATCATACAAGACGCTCCAAGCAAAACACATATCATGTGGTGAATAAAAATATAGCCTCAAGTAAAGTTACCGATAGACGAAGACGAAAGAGGGGATGCCTTCCGGGGCATCCCCAAGCTTAGGCTTTTGGTTGTCCTTGAATTTTACCTTGGGGTGCCTTGGGCATCCCCAATCTTAGGCTCTTGCCACTCCTTATTCCAAAATCCATCAAATCATTACTCAAAACTTGAAAACTTCACAACACAAAACTCAACAGAAAATCTCATGAGCTCCATTAGTATAAGAAAACAAATCACCACTTCAAGGTACTTTAATGAACTCATTCTTTATTTATATTGGTTTTAAACCTACTGTATTCCAACTTCTCTATGGTCCCCCGATACTAGCCATAGATTCATCAAAATAAGCAAACAACACACGAAAAACAGAATCTGTCAAAAACAGAACAGTCTGTAGAAATCTGTATCAAACGTATACTTATGTAACTCCAAAATTCTGAAATAAATTGGTGGACTTGAGGAATTGTCTATTAATCATCTGCAAAAAGAATCAACCTAAAATCACTCTCCAGTAAAAAATTGTAGCTAATCTCGTGAGCGCTAAAGTTTCTGTTTTTTACAGCAAGATCATAAAGACTTCACCCAAGTCTTCCCAAAGGTTCTACTTGGCACAAACACTAATTAAAAACATAAAAACACATCTTAAAAGAAGCTAAATGAATTATGTATTACTAAAAAGAAACAAAAAGCAATAAACAAAAATAAAAATGGGTTGCCTCCCAACAAGCGCTATCGTTTAACGCATCTATAATTTTAATGATGCTCACATGAAAGATAGCAATTGAAACACGAAGGGAGCATCATGAAGCATATGAAAATCGCATCTAAGTCTAATGTACTTCCTATGCATAGGCATTATATAAGCAAACAAATTATCAAGACAAACAAAAACTAGCATATGCAAGGAAGGAGAAAGAAACAATAGCAATCTCAACACAACGAGAGGTAATTTTGTAACATGAAATTTTTTACAACCATATTTTCCTCTGTCATAATAATTACATGTGGGATCATAAGCAAATTCAACAAAATAGCTATCACAAAACATATTCTTAACATGATCCACATGTATGCAAAGTTGACACTCTTCCAAAATAGTGGGATTAACATTAACTAGAGTCATGACCTCTCCAAACCCACTTTTATCAAAAACTTCATAAGATTGAACATTCTCCAAATATGTGGGATCTAAAGTTGACACTCTTCCAAACCCACTTTCAATATTATTGCAAACATTATTATCAATCTCATAATCATCATGGAGCTTAAATAAATTTTCAAGATCATAAGAAGAATCACCCCAATCATGATATTTGCAACAAGTAGAGGACATAGCAAAAATAGCATCCCCAAGCTTAGGGTTTTGCATATTATTAGCACAACTGACATCAATAGAATTTATAATAAAATTATTGCAATCATGCTTTTTATTCGAAGATCTATCTTGAATCGCTTCATAAAGTACTTCATCACAATTTTTGGATTCACGAATTTCAAGCAAAACCTCAAAAAGATAATCTAGCGCACTCAACTCACTAGCAATAGGTTCATAATAATTGGATATCTTAAAGAGATTAGCAAGTGGATGAGGATCCATAAACTTTTAGCAAGCGAAGATGCAAGCAAAAAGAAGGTAGATGATAACACAAGATCGAACAGAATAAGGGCGAAAGAAAAGGGCGAATAAAGCGGCAAAGGTGAAGTGGGGGAGAGGAAAACGAGAGGCAAATTACAAATAATGTAATGCGAGGGATAAGAGTTTGTGATGGGTACTTGGTATGTCTTGACTTGAGCGTAGATCTCCCCGGCAACGGTGCCAGAAATGGCTAGTTGCTGGGAGATCAAATCTTGACTTGACTTGGCGTAAGCCTCCCCGGCAACGGCGCCAGAAATCCTTCTTGCTACCTCTTGAGCATGCGTTGGTTTTCCCTTGAATAGGAAAGGGTGATGCAGCAAAGTAGCGTAAGTATTTCCCTCAGTTTTTGAGAACCAACGTATCAATCCAGTAGGAGACTACATGCAAGTCCCTCGTACCTGCACAAACAAATAAGAACCTTGCAACCAACGCGATAAAGGGGTTGTCAATCCCTTCACGACCACTTGCAAAAGTGAGATCTGATAGAGATAATAAGATAAATATTTTTGGTATTTTTATGATATAGATTGGAAAGTAAAGATTGTAAAATAAATGATGACATAAATTGGCTAGTTGACGGGAAAATAATATGATGGAAGATAGACCCATGGGCCATAGGTTTCACTAGTGTCTTCTCTCAAGATAGCATAAGTATTACGGTGGGTGAACGAATTACTGTCGAGCAATTGATAGAAAAGCGCATAGTTATGAGAATATCTAGGCATGATCATGCATATAGGCATCACGTCCGCGACAAGTAGACCGAAATGATTCTGCATCAACTACTATTACTCCACACATCGACCGCTATCCAGCATGCATCTAGAGTATTAAGTTCATAAGAACAGAGTAACACATTAGGCAAGATGACATGATGTAGAGGGATAAACTCAAGCAATATGATATAAACCCCGTCTTTTTATCCTCGATGGCAATAATACAATACGTGCATTGCTACCCCTGCTGTCACTGGGAAAGGACACCACAAGATTGAACCCAAAGCTAAGCAATTCTCCCATTGCAAGAAAGATCAATCTAGTAGGCCAAACCAAACTGATAATTCGAAGAGACTTGCAAAGATAATTAAATCATGCATAAAAGAATTCAGAGAAGAATCAAATATTGTTCATAGATAATCTAGATCATAAACCCACAATTCATCGGATCTCGACAAACACACCGCAAAAAGAATTACATCGAATAGATCTCCAAGACAATCGAGGAGAACTTTGTATTGAGATCCAAAGAGAGAGAAGAAGCCATCAGCTAATAACTATGGACCCGAAGGTCTGTGGTAAACTACTCACACATCATCGGAGAGGCTATGGTGTTGATGTAGAAGCCCTCCATGATCGATTCCCCCTCCGGCGGAGCGCCAGAAATGGCCCCAAGATGGGATCTCATGGGTACGGAAGGTTGCGGCGGTGGAAATAGGGTTTCGTGGTGCTCCTGGATGTTTTCGGGGTATATGAGTATATATAGGCGAAAGAAGTAGGTCGGTGGAGCCATGAGGGGCCCACGAGGGTGGGGGCGCACCTACCCCCTGGGCGCACCCTCCTGCCTTGTGGCTTCCTCGTGGCTTCCTTGACGTCCACTCCAAGTCTCTTGGATTGCGTTTGTTCCAAAAATAACTCTCCCGAAGGTTTCATTCCGTTTGGACTCCGTTTGATATTCCTTTTCTGCGAAATACTGAAATAGGCAAAAAAACAATTTGCACTGGGCCTTTGGTTAGTAGGTTAGTCCCAAAAATAATATAAAAGTGCATAATAAAGCCCATTAAACATCCAAAACAGATAATATAATAGCATGGAACAATAAAAAATTATAGATACGTTGGAGACGTATCAATGCTTTTCTTGATTTCTACCTCGCCGATTTCAGCATCGCAAAGAGCTCGGGGAATCATTTTCGTCATCCCTTGCATATTATAGTTCACAACAAAGTTCTAGTAACTTGGTGATAGTGACTAGAGAACTTTGTCAATCACTATCTTATCTGGAAGATTAACTCCCACTTGATTCAAGCGATTGTAGTACTCAGACATTCTGAGCACATGCTCACTGGTTGAGCTATTCTCCTCCATCTTGTAGGCAAAAATACTTGTCAAAGGTCTCATACCTCTCGAGTCGGGCATGAGTCTGAAATACCAATTTCAACTCTTGGAACATCTCATATGCTCCATGGCGTTTCAAAACATTTTTGAAGTCCCGGTTCTAAGCCGTAAAGCATGGTGCACTGAATTATCAAGTAGTCATTACACCGAGCTTGTCAAACATTCATAATGTCTGCATTTTCTCCTGCAATAGTTCTGTCACCTAGCGATTCATTAAGGACATAATTATTTTGTGCAGCAATGAGGATAATCCTTAGATCACGGACCTAGTCCGCATCATTGCTAATATCAACTTTCAACTTAGTTTTCTCTAGGAACATATCATAAATAAAACGGGGAAGCTATACATGAGCAATTGATCTACAACATAGATATGCAAATACTACCAGGACTAAGTTCATGATAAAGTTAGTTCAGTTAATCATATTACTTAAGAACTCCCACTTAGATAGACACCCCTCTAGTCATCTAAATGATTACGTGATTCATATCAACTAAACCATGTCCGATCATCACGTGAGATGGAGTAGTTTTCAATGGTGAACATCACTATGTTGATCATATCTACTATACGATTCAAGTTCGACCTTTCGGCCTCAGTGTTCCGAGGCCATTTCTGCATATGCTAGGCTCATCAAGTTTAACCCGAGTATTCTGCATGTGCAAAACTGGCTTGCACCCGTTGTATGTGAACATAGAGCTTATCACACCCGATCATCACATGGTGTCTCAGCACGAAGAACTGTCGCAACAGTGCATACTCAGGGAGAACACTTATACCTTGAAATTTTAGTAAGGATCATCTCATAATGCTACCGTCGTACTAAGCAAAATAAGATGCATAAAGGATAAACATCACATGCAATCAATATAAGTGATATGTTATGGCCATCATCATCTTGTGCCTTTGATCTCCATCTCCAAAGCACCGTCATGATCACCATCGTCACCGGCATGACACCTTGATCTCCATCAAAGCATCGTTGTCGTCTCGCCAAATATTGCTACTACGACTATCGCTACCGCTTAGTGATAAAGTAAAGCAATTACATGGTGATTGCATTTCATACAATAAAGCGACAACCATATGGCTCCTGCCAGTTGCCGATAACTGTTACAAAACATGATCATCTCATACAACAATTTATATATCATCACGTCTTGACCATATCACATCACAGCAAGCCCTGCAAAAACAAGTTAGACGTCCTCTACTTTGTTGTTGCAAGTTTTACATGGCTGCTACAGCTTAGCAAGAACCGTTCTTACCTACGCATAAAAACCACAACAATTTTTCGTCAAGTGTGCTGTTTTAACCTTCAACAAGGGCCAGGCGTAGTCACACTCGATTCAACTAAAGTTGGAGAAACAGACACCCGCTAGCCACATGTGTGCATAGCATGGCGATAGAACCAATCTCATGAACGCGGTCATGCAATGTCGGTCTGGGCCGCTTCATCCAACAATACCGCCGAATCAAAGTATGACATGCCGGTAAGCAGTATGATTATTATCGCCCACAACTCTTTGTGTTCTACTCGTGCATATAACATCTACGCATAGACCTGGCTCGGATGCCACTGTTGGGGAACGTAGTATTTCAAAAAAATTACCTAGGATCATGCAAGATCCATCTAGAAGATGCATAGCAACGAGCGGGGAGAGTGTGTCCACGTACCCTCATAGACCGAAAGCGGAAGCGTTTAGTAACGCGGTTGATGTAGTCGAACGTCTTCGCGATCCAACCGATCAAGTACCGAACGCATGACACCTCCGCGATCTGCACACGTTCAGCTCGGTGACGTCCCTCGAACTCTAGATCCAGCTGAGGCCGAGGGAGAGTTTCGCAGCACGACGGCGTGGTGACGGTGATGATGAAGTTACCGATGCAGGGCTTCGCCTAAGCACTACGACAATATGACCGAGGTGGAAAACTGTGGATGGGGGCACCGCACACGGCTAAAGATGCACTTGTGTGTCTATGGGGTGCCCCCTCCCCCGTATATAAAGGAGGGGAGGAGGAGGCCGGCCGGCCACAAGGGGCATGCCAAGGGGGAGTAATCCTACTCCTAGTAGCCTACTAGGAGTAGGTTTCCCCCTTTCCTAGTCCAAGTAGGAGAAGGGGGGAAGGAGGAGGAGGAGAGAAGGAAGGAGGGGGGCGCCGCCCCCTCCCCTTGTCCAATTCGGATTGGGACAAGGGGGGCGCACGCCAACTCCTGGCCAGCTCTCTCTCTTCTCCACTAAGGCCCATAAGGCCCAATAGCTTCCCGTGGGGGGGGGGGTTCCGGTAAACCCCGGTACTCCGAAACTTATCCGATACGACCCGAACCATTCTAGTGTCCGAATATAACCTTCCAATATATGAATCTTTATGTCTCGACCATTTCGAGACTCCTCTTCATGTCCACGCGCCCTGCCTCCTCTCTTCCACCACTTGGCCCATGAAGCCCATTACTTCTTCCTCGTATTACCGTAACTCCCCGGTACCCCGAAAAATACCCGAATCACTCGGAACCTTTCCAATGTCCGAATATAGTCGTCCAATATATCGATCTTTACGTCTTGACCATTTCGAGACTCCTCGTCATCTCCCCGATCTAATCCGGGACTCCGAACTACCTTTGGTACATCAAATCACATAAACTCATAATACCGATAGTCACAGAACTTTAAGCGTGCGGACCCTACGGGTTCGAGAACTATGTAGACATGACCGAGACACATCTTGGGTCAATAACCAATAGCGGAACCTAGATGCTCATATTGGCTCCTACATATTCTACGAAGATCTTTATCGGTCAAACCGCACAACAACATACGTTGTTCCCTTTGTCATCGGTATGTTACTTGCCCGAGATTCGATCGTCGGTATCATCATACCTAGTTCAATCTCGTTATCGGCAAGTCTCTTTAGTCATTCCGTAATGCATCATGCCGCAACTAACTCATTAGTCACATTGCTTGCAAGGCTTATAGTGATGTGCATTACCGAGAGGGCCCAGAGATACCTCTCCGATACACGGAGTGACAAATCCTAATCTCGATCTATGCCAAGTCAACAAACACCATCGGAGACACCTGTAGAGCATCTTTATAATCACACAGTTACGTTGTGACATTTGATAGCACACAAGGTGTTCCTCCGGTATTCGGGAGTTGCATAATCTCATAGTTAGAGGAACATGTATAAGTCATGATGAAAGCAATAGCAATAAAACTAAATGATCATTATGCTAAGCTAACGGATGGGTCTTGTCCATCACATCATTCTCTAATGATGTGATCTCGTTCATCAAATGACAACACATGTCTATGGTCAGGAAACATAACCATCTTTGATTAACGAGCTAGTCAAGTAGAGGCATACTAGGGACACTCTGTTTTGTCTATGTATTCACACATGTACTAAGTTTCCGGTTAATACAATTCTAGTATGAATAATAAACATTTATCATGGTATAAGGAAATATAAATAACAACTTTATTATTGCCTCTAGGGCATATTTCCTTCAACTACATCCAATAATTGGTGTTCCTTCGCATGAGGAAATAATGCCCTACATGTTCAAATCAGTTATCTTATCATTCCCCAAGTTTCTTACTTTCTTTTGATCTTGTTTTGCTGAGCTGGAGGTAGTTCAGGGGGAGATTCGATGTGTGCTGACGTAGTGTAGCTCACGAGTGCATCGGGGCTTCTTTTTTATTTGCCGGTACCTGACAAACTGTATGAGCTTTCATCGTGGATTGGAGACATTATTAGCTATCTCGAAGTTGATTTTTTGATTTTTATTTTGACTTTTTTGTTGGTGCTATGTATACATTTGCTCTGTTCAGTGGGTGCAGGATCGGTGCGACGTGGTTGCGAGCTTGTCCCGTACTCCCTAAAGGTTTGTGACCTCTTTCTCTTTTTTCCCTATCTATCTTTCGAGCTTTTTGTGTCGAATTATCTGGTAATCACTGAAAATTTCACTATGCGTCATGTTCTATTTCATGATTGGTTGATTAGCTCCGGTGATATTTTGAAATAATCTTGATTTAACCATATTGATCAGAAATTGGTACATCTCTTCTTTACACCTTTCCTTAGTCATTGTGGTGAATTAAACATCAAGTCGATAATATGATATGCTCACATATAGATGTCACTCAATTGATATGACTGCATGAGCGCGAAACAAGCAGCAGGTCAGAGGTTCAACGACAAGCTGAGGGTTAATAGTTAAGTGGTATTTTTGTTAGATGTATTTCTTTCAATTTTGATCTGAATAACCATGAATATTTAGCTGCAGATGGTATTTAGCAAGCTACTAGGAGTCCTCAAACAAGCATCCAAATTTACCTGCTCTATCTAAACTGCCACCTTAGACTCAGAGGACTCTCGGGATCACCACAACGGCTTGCCAGACTAATGGGTTGCTAGTCAATTCTCAGTCTCAATTGCATCAGTCTTCAAGGCGTGCATCTTTAACACATTATTATGTGTGTTTGTTTAGTATAGTTGGATTGAGTTACTTTATGTGCTTATTCCCAGTTGACGATGCCCAATTCAGTTAATAGAATTTTTGGATTTAATTTTCAGAAATATTTCATATGTAGAAGAACCAAAGGACATGTGTGGTCATTGGGTGACTGATGTGCCAAGTTGTGAATCTTGCTTTCAAATGCATCAAGTAAGGAGCTAACGGATTTGATTCCTGGTGATCTGTGTTGATTAATGTGTGAATGCCAAATGAAACTAGGTACTTGCGTACATTGCAAGACATTAGTTTGTCTCCTACAGAGATGTGTTTTATACTCATCTGATGAAACTTTACACAAGGTTCTTCATGTCAAATGACATGGAGAAGCTTCCATCATATTAGAATAGTTGTGTTATGTGGAAAGTTCATTTCAGTTTGTTTTACACATTGTGTTTGAAGCATTGAGAGAATTACATATGGTATGTTCCGTAAATTGATGTTAACTATGTAAGTTAGAATAGAACAATCTATTCTCGTGTTATTATGCTTTCGTCACTGATACGTCTCCAACGTATCTATAATTTTTGATTGCTCCATGCTATATTATCTTCAGTTTTGGACATTATTGGGCTTTATTATTCACTTTCATATTTTTTGGGACTAACCTATTAACCGGAGGCCCAGCCCAGAATTGTTTTTTTTGCCTATTTCAGAGTTTCGCAGAAAAAGAATATCAAACGGAGTCCAAACGGACTGAAAACCTTCGGGAACATGATTTTTGGAACGAACATGATCCAGGAGACTTGGACCCTACGTCAACGAAGCTTCCAGGAAGCCACGAGGTAGGGGGCGCGCCTACCCCCCCCCCCAGGCGCGCCCTCCACCCTCGTGGGCCCCACGTTGCTCCACCGACGTACTCCTTCCTCCTATATATACCTACGTACCCCCAAACGATCAGATACGGAGCCAAAAACCTAATTCCACCGCCGCAACCTTCTGTACCCACGAGATCCCATCTTGGGGCCTGTTCCGGCGCTCCGCCGGAGGGGGCATCGAGCACGGAGGGCTTCTACATCAACACCATAGCCCCTCCGATGAAGTGTGAGTAGTTTACCTCAGACCTTCGGGTCCATAGTTATTAGCTAGATGGCTTCTTCTCTCTTTTTGGATCTCAATACAATGTTCTCCCCCTCTCTCGTGGAGATCTATTCGATGTAATCTTATTTTGCGGTGTGTTTGTTGAGACCGATGAATTGTGGGTTTATGATCAAGTTTATCTATGAACAATATTTGAATCTTCTGAATTCTTTTATGTATGATTGGTTATCTTTGCAAGTCTCTTCGAATTATCAGTTTGGTTTGGCCTACTAGATTGATCTTTCTTGCAATGGGAGAAGTGCTTAGCTTTGGGTTCAATCTTGCGGTGTCCTTTCCCAGTGACAGTAGGGGCAGCAAGGCACGTATTGTATTGTTGCCATCGAGGATAACAAGATGGGGTTTTTATCATATTGCATGAATTTATCCCTCTACATCATGTCATCTTGCTTAAGGCGTTACTCTGTTCTTATGAACTTAATACTCTAGATGCATGCTGGATAGCGGTCGATGTGTGGAGTAATAGTAGTAGATGCAGGCACGAGTCGGTCTACTTGTCTCGGACGTGATGCCTATATACATGATCATACCTAGATATTCTCATAACTATGCTCAATTCTGTCAATTGCTCAACAGTAATTTGTTCACCCACCGAAAAATACTTATGCTCTTGAGAGAAGCCACTAGTGAAACCTATGGCCCCCGGGTCTATCTTCATCATATTAATCTTCCAACACTGAGTTATTTCCGTTGCTTTTTATTTTGCTTTTATTTTACTTTGCATCTTTATCATAAAAATAACAAAAATATTATCCTATCATATCTATCAGATCTCACTCTCGTAAGTGACCGTGTAGGGATTGACAACCCCTTATCGCGTTGGTTGCGAGGATTTATTTGTTTTGTGTAGGTGCGAGGGACTCGCGCGTAGCCTCCTATTGGATTGATACCTTGGTTCTCAAAAACTGAGGGAAATACTTACGCTACTTTGCTGCATCACCCTTTCCTCTTCACGGGAAAACCAATGCAGTGCTCAAGAGGTAGCAAGAAGGATTTCTGGCGCCATTGCCGGGGAGGTCTACGCAAAAGTCAACATACCAAGTACCCATCACAAACCCTTATCTCCCGCATTACATTATTTGCCATTTGCCTCTTGTTTTCCTCTCCCCCACTTCACCCTTGCCGTTTTATTCGCCCTCTCTTTCGTTCGCCTCTTTTTCTCTTGCTTTTTGTTTGCTCGTGTGTTGGATTGCTTGTTTGCCACGATGGCTCTACCTAGATTTGGTGATCTTCACCTTAAAAGATTAGAAGAGATCGAAAGCAACGTCGGGAGTTTTATGGTTTTGCAATTTGAGCATAATAATTTCTTCAGAAACGAGCTTAAGGAACAAATAAGCTTTATGAGTTATATGAATAAAGAGCTCGATGATATGTCTAAAGAATTTGATGGTTTGAGATCCCAAATTGCTCGTCTTGAGAAGTTGATAGCTGAAATATCGGATAAGCAGGCTACCTTAGTTAATAAGATGGCCGCTAAACCGGATTTTATGAAAATAAAGATGAAGATCTAAAAGTTATTGATGTGTCCCCTATTAATTCTTTGTTTTGCAATATGAATCTTGATAATGATGGGACTGAATATGATCCACCTTTACCTAGAAGGCGTTCCAAAAATTCGGAGTTTTTAGATCTTGATGCTAAAATTGATAAAAGTGGGATTGAAGAGAACAAAACCCTAGATATTAATAAACCCACTATTTTGGATTTCAAGGAATTTAATTATGATAATTGCTCTTTGATAGATTGTATTTCCTTGTTGCAATCCATGCTAAATTCTCCTCATGCTTATAGTCAGAATAAAGCTTTTACCAAACATATCGTTGATGCCTTGATGCAATCTTATGAAGAAAAGCTTGAGTTGGAAGTTTGTATCCCTAGAAAACTTTATGATGAATGGGAACCTACTATTAAAATTAAGATTAAAGATCATGAATGCTATGCTTTGTGTGATTTGGGTGCTAGTGTTTCCACGATTCCAAAAACTTTGTGTGATTTGCTAGGTTTCCGTGATTTTGATGATTGCTCTTTAAACTTGCACCTTGCGGATTCCACCATTAAGAAACCTATGGGAAGAATTAATGATGTTCTTATTGTTGCAAATAGGAACTATGTGCCCATAGATTTTATCGTTCTTGATATAGATTGCAATCCTTCATGTCCTATTATTCTTGGTAGACCTTTCCTTAGAACGATTGGTGCAATTATTGATATGAAGGAAGGGAATATTAGATTCCAATTTCCATTAAAGAAAGGCATGGAACACTTCCCTAGGAAGAAAATAAAATTACCATATGAATCTATCATGAGAGCCACTTATGGATTGCCTACCAAAGATGGTAATACCTAGATCTATCCTTGCTTTTATGCCTAGCTAGGGGCGTTAAACGATAGCGCTTGTTGGGAGGCAACCCAATTTTATTTTTAGTTTTTTTTGCTTTTTGCTTCTGTTTAGGAATAAATATTTGATCTAGCCTCTGGTTAGATGTGTTTTTATGTTTTAATTAGTGTTTGTGCCAAGTTAAACCTATAGGATCTTCTTGGATGATAGTTATTTGATCTTGCTGTAATTTCCAGAAACTTTCTGTTCACGAAAATAATTGTTAAAAATCACAAGAACGTGATTAAATATTGATTCCAATTGCTGCTGATCAATAAACAAATTTTCTAGGTCGTCCTATTTTGGCTGATTTTTTGGAGTTCCAGAAGTTTGCGTTAGTTACAGATTACTACAGACTGTTCTGTTTTTGACAGATTCTGTTTTTCGTGTGTTGTTTGCTTATTTTGATGAATCTATGGCTAGTAAAAGAGTTTATAAAACATAGAGAAGTTGGAATACAGTAGGTTTAACACCAATATAAATAAATAATGAGTTCATTACAGTACCTTGAAGTGGTCTTTTGTTTTCTTTCGCTAACGAAGCTCGCGAGATTTTCTGCTGAGTTTTGTGTTGTGAAGTTTTCAAGTTTTGGGTGAAAGATTTGATGGATTATGGAACAAGGAGTGGCAAGAGCCTAAGCTTGGGGATGCCCATGGCACCCCCAAGATAATCTAAGGACACCAAAAAGCCAAAGCTTGGGGATGCCCCGGAAGGCATCCCCTCTTTCGTCTACTTCCATCGGTAACTTTACTTGGAGCTATATTTTATTCACCACATGATATGTGTTTTGCTTGGAGCGTCTTGTATGATTTGAGTCTTTGCTTTTTATTTTTCCCACAATCATCCTTGCTGTACACACTTTTTAGAGAGACACACATGATTCGGAAATTATTAGAATACTCTATGTGCTTCACTTATATCTTTTGAGTTATATAGTTTTGCTCTAGTACTTCACTTATATCTTTTAGAGCACGGTGGTGGATTTTGTTTTATAGAAACTATTGATCTCTCATGCTTCACTTAGATTATTTTGAGAGTCTTAAATAGCATGGTAATTTGCTTAAATAATCCTAATATGCTAGGTATTCAAGATTAGTAAAAAACTTTCTTATGAGTGTGTTGAATACTAAGAAAAGTTTGATGCTTGATAATTGTTTTGAGATATGGAGGTAGTAATATTCAAGTTGTGCTAGTTGTGTAGTTGTGAATTTGAGAAATACTTGTGTTGAAGTTTGCAAGTCCCGTAGCATGCACGTATGGTAAATGTTATGTAACAAATTTGAAACATGAGGTGTTCTTTGATTGTCCTCCTTATGAGTGGCGGTCGGAGACGAGCGATGGTCTTTTCCTACCAATCTATCCCCCTAGGAGCATGCGCGTAGTGCTTGGTTTTTGATGACTTGTAGATCTTTGCAATAAGTATGTGAGTTCTTTATGACTAATGTTCAGTCCATGGATTATACGCACTCTCACCCTTCCATCATTGCTAGCCTCTTCGGTACCGTGCATTGCCCTTTCTCACATTGAGAGTTGGTGCAAACTTCGCCGGTGCACCCAAACCCCGTGATATGATACGCTCTTTCACACATAAACCTCCTAATATCTTCCTAAAAAACAGCCACCATACCTACCTATTATGGCATTTCCATAGCCATTCCGAGATATATTGCCATGCAACTTTCCACCGTTCCGTTTATCATGACACGTTCATCATTGCATATTGCTTAGCATGATCATGTAGTTGACATAGTATTTGTGGCAAAGCCACCGTTCATAATTCTTTCATACATTTCACTCTTGGTTCATTGCATATCCCGGTACACCGCCGGAGGCATTCATATAGAGTCATATCTTGTTCTAGTATCAAGTTGTAATCATTGAGTTGTAAATAAATAGAAGTGTGATGATCATCATTTAATAGAGCATTGTCCCAAAAAAAGAGAAAGGTCAAAAAAAGAAGGCCCAGAAAAAGAGAAATAAAAAGGGACAATGCTACTATCCTTTTTTTCTACACTTGTGCTTCAAAGTAGCACCATAATCTTCATGATAGAGAGTCTCTTATTTTGTCACTTTCATATACTAGTGGGAATTTTTCATTATAGAACTTGGCTTGTATATTCCAACAATGGGCCTCCTCAAGTGCCCTAGGTCTTCGTGAGCAAGCAAGTTGGATGCACACCTACTTAGTTTCTTTTGTTGAGCTTTCATACATTTATAGCTCTAGTGCATCCGTTGCATGGCAATCCCTACTCCTTGCATTAACATCAATTGATGGGCATCTCCATAGCTCATTGATTAGCCTCGTTGATGTGAGACTTTCCCCTTTTTGTCTTCTCCACATAACCCCCATCATTATACTTATTCCACCCATAGTGCTATATCCATGGCTCACGCTCATGTATTGCGTGAAGGTTTATAAAGTTTGAGATTACTAAAGTATGAAAAAATTGCTTGGCTTGTCATCGGGGTTGTGCATGATGAGAGCATTCTTGTGTGACGAAAATGGAGCATGACTAAACTATATGATTTTGTAGGGATGAACTTTCTTTGGCCATGTTATTTTGAGAAGACATAATTGCTTAGTTAGTATACTTGAAGTATTATTATTTTTATGTCAATATTGAACTTTTATCTTGAATCTTTCGGATCTGAATATTCATACCACAAGTAAGAAGAATTACATTGAAATTATGCCTAGTAGCATTCCGCATCAAAAATTCTGTTTTTATCATTTACCTACTCGAGGACGAGCAGGAATTAAGTTTGGGGATGCTTGATACGTCTCCAACGTATCTATAATTTTTGATTGCTCCATGCTATATTATCTTCTGTTTTGGACATTATTGGGCTTTATTATTCACTTTTATATTATTTTTGGGACTAACCTATTAACCGGAGGCCCAGCCCAGAATTGCTGTTTTTTTGCCTATTTCAGAGTTTCGCAGAAAAAGAAAATCAAACGGAGTCCAAACGGAATGAAACCTTCGGGAACGTGATTTTTGGAACGAACATGATCTAGGAGATTTGGACCCTTCAAGGAAGCTTCCAGGAAGCCACAAGGTAGGGGGCGCGCCTACCCCCCCCCCCCAGGCGTGCCCTCCACCCTCGTGGGCCTCACGTTGCTCCACCGACGTACTCCTTCCTCCTATATATACCTACGTACCCCCAAACGATCAGACACGAAGCCAAAAACCTAATTCCACCGCCGCAACCTTCTGTACCCATGAGATCCCATCTTGGGGCCTGTTCCAGAGCTCCGCCGGAGGGGGCATCGATCATGGAGGGCTTCTACATCAACACCATGGCCCCTCCGATGAAGTGTGAGTAGTTTCCCTCAGACCTTCGGGTCCATAGTTATTAGCTAGATGGCTTCTTCTCTCTTTTTGGATCTCAATACAATGTTCTCCCCCTCTCTCGTGGAGATCTATTCGATGTAATCTTCTTTTGCGGTGTGTTTGTTGAGACCGATGAATTGTGGGTTTATGATCAAGTTTATCTATGAACAATATTTGAATCTTCTGAATTCTTTTATGTATGATTGGTTATCTTTGCAAGTCTCTTCGAATTATCAGTTTGGTTTGGCCTACTAGATTGATCTTTCTTGCAATGGGAGAAGTGCTTAGCTTTGGGTTCAATCTTGCGGTGTCCTTTTCCAGTGACAGTAGGGCCAGCAAGTCACGTATTGTATTGTTGCCATCGAGGATAACAAGATGGGGTTTTTATCATATTGCATGAATTTATCCCTCTACATCATGTCATCTTGCTTAAGGTGTTACTCTGTTCTTATGAACTTAATACTCTAGATGCATGCTGGATAGCGGTCGATGTGTGGAGTAATAGTAGTAGATGCAGGCAGGAGTCGGTCTACTTGTCTCGGACGTGATGCCTATATACATGATCATACCTAGATATTCTCATAACTATGCTCAATTCTGTCAATTGCTCAACAGTAATTTGTTCACCCACCGTAAAATACTTATGCTCTTGAGAGAAGCCACTAGTGAAACCTATGGCCCCCGGGTCTATCTTCATCATATTAATCTTCCAACACTTAGTTATTTCTGTTGCTTTTTATTTTGCTTTTATTTTACTTCGCATCTTTATCATAAAAATACCAAAAATATTATTCTATCATATCTATCAGATCTCACTCTCGTAAGTGACCGTGTAGGGATTGACAACCCCTTATCGCGTTGGTTGTGAGGATTTATTTGTTTTCTGTAGGTGCGAGGGATTTGCGCGTAGCCTCCTACTGGATTGATACCTTGGTTCTCAAAAACTGAGGGAAATACTTACGCTACTTTGCTGCATCACCCTTTCCTCTTCAAGGAAAGACCAACGCAGTGCTCAAGAGGTAGCAGTCACACATACACTGCATTGTTATACAGTAGTATATGAATGTCATGAGGAACCAATATCTCAGTCAAAGCTCTCTGTGCACTAAAGAAGTCTTTTCAGACAAGGTCCATAATTCTTATTAGTATTTCGACACAGACGATGTGATTCGTCGGGTAATGCCAAGTGTTCCCCTTGCACACCGCATGCCTTGCGTGGGTTGAACTGCGGAAGGACTAGTGTAAGAGGTTTTACTTGAACAAGTGTGATAGTGACAATCACTCTACTTATGAGGCTACGAGCACCATGAGGAAAAAACTCGGATATTTGGAAGAGGCAGGTGACAATATAAAAAAGTTCTAACTTGACACACGAGTGGCAATACGAAGATGGTCTATTTTGACACGTGAGAACGAGACTTTGACCATGGAGTATTAAGGAGTGATTACGTGCATTGCACGTGCAATCTTACTAGTTTTTAGTAAAAACAGTTGTTTGAAAAATGTTCGAAAATTTCAAATAATGTTCATGTTTTATAATTAATATAAACTTTGTTTTCATTTTTTTCTTAAATTCAATAAATATTCGGCATTTCCAAATTGCTTACCTTTTTTTCAAGAAAAGTTTTGAATTATTTCAGAAATGCTTTTTATATATCAGTGCTGTTGTGTGTTCTTATATTTTCCGCGCCATATAACATCACAAGCATTTATCAGGTCGAGTTGCAAGGTCTCGTGCTTGAGTCCTTGCGAGTTGTCCCCTGTTGCAGTATTTTTACGTCACTCGTTACATAAAACGTGGTAGGAGAGATATATCTTAATACAAGTTTTAGAGTGGTTGGGCTTTTTTAGAACCGTTCGTTGATGTCGATCTAACGGCAGACAAATACGAAGTACTGGGTAGTACTCCGATGAAAGTACGTGAAAGTACTAAAATGAGTGGGGCCGGTACTCGTGACAAGGTGGGGACGCGTTTTAATATAGGGGCAGTTTAGTCCTAGGAAAATTTGCACGCGCCGCCCCTCTCGTCGAATGCAAAACCGCCGCCATGGTGCTACACCTTCCACAATTACTCATCGACGGCCATCTCCGCCCTCTCCTCCAAGTCCACCGCAGTCATCTCCTCCTTCTCGCCGCTGCAACTTCTCTCCACTCAGGCAAACCCCCCCCCCACCCACCCCACCCCCTCTTCCATCGAAGCAAGAATCGGTAGATCGAGCTGATGGCCGGCGGCGAGAACACCGACTTCGTGCAGATCGCGGGCGGGGACCAGGTCAAGTTGGCCAGGTTGAGGGAGATCCGTTCTTGGTTTGACAACACAAGGCGGATGAGCTGGATGGCAATGGCCACTCTCAAGAATTTGACGAAGAAGGAGAGGGCAAAGCTTTGCCCCCCGCCCGCACAACCGATTCACAAGATCGAGATCCTCCTCTGGGCGATGGAGCAGGCCAATTCGTCCAGCAAGTGGACCAGGCGGAGGTGGTGGGCGTTCAGATCCAGGGTAGAGCATCCACTGGATCAGGAACCCACTGTGCACGAGGTGCCGTTGCAGATTGTGCAGCCTCCAACCGAGTCATCGGAGACTCCGAAGCACAAGATGAGGAGGACAGTGGTTGCGACCTCACTTCCCCGCCGTTCTCCACGCTTCCCTCGCCGCTCTCCTCGTCTGAACGGCGGCGGTAGCTATGTTTAGAGTAAGCTTCCCCACTCCTCATCTTCCTACTGCTCGTGCTTACATCGTGGTGATACTGATCGTAATAGCTCAGAGAGGGAATGCTATATGGCATTTTAATCTCAATGAATTGCATGAATATTTGAGTACATGGATTTGGAGGATGGATTATGATGTATGTGAACCCTAGGCATCATATGAACCCTAGGACTAATTAGTAACGTTCTAGTGGTAGACACTGAAATATTTCGGTACACACCGGTAGGCACTGAAATATTTCGGTACTGCCCTAGGCAAAATTTGTAATGTTCTAGTGGTGGACACTGAAATATTTTGGTACACACCGGTAGGCTCTCAAATATTTCGGTACTGCCCTAGGCAAAATTTGTAATGTTGTAGTGGTGGACACTGAAATATTTTGGTACACACCGGTCGGCACTGAAATATTTCGGTACAATGTTGTAGTGGTAGACACTGAAATATTTCGTTACTACAATTTCAGTACACACCGATGCACACTGAATTATTTCAGTACTGCAGTTTCAGTACACACCGGTACACACTGAAATATTTCAGTACTGCAAATTCTATACATAGTTGACATTTTGTCATTTACTTCTGAATTAATCCATGCATCATATGGCCTAACTTTGTACATGAGTTTGGGTCAATTTCATGTCTATTTATTGTTAAAATTATTGTCATGCCATGAAACACAAGACAAGTCACTGACCCAAGCTTGCAAAGATGCCATATCAATGTTGCTGATATGAATATGCATGTTTTCACCAAGTCTTGTGTCAGAATTAAAACTGAGCATTTTTTCTTGATGGTATCCATGGATCTAGAACTCCTATGAATTTTCTCATGTTGGATGTTTTGTTCTCCATCATTTGTAGTAGCATTCCGTGCGATTAGATGCCCGGCAAATTTATTTTCTTGCCTCCAACATCCCATGTGTGTTTTGCAGGAAAAAACCTGGAGTTCACCAGGCTGGCTGAAGTTGTGAGGCTGGGAGGCTGATGGTGCTGCTACTGGCTGATCCTTCTTCTTTCAGCTTTTGTTCGTCCTTTCTCAAGCCGTTGGACCAGGGCTACTTCCCTATGTGTTGTTAATGTATTAAGTAGTTCCTTCGAATTTGTAGTATTAGTTAGTTTGAATGTGGAAGTACCTTAATTTTTAGGAACGAAATGTTGCTTTGTATGACCAAGGGTTTGATACCTTAATCTTTGGATAATTAATTATGTGAACTGTTGGATGTGGCGCACAACTAAACGCCTCTACCATTGATACTAGTTCAACATGTCGGTCCAACTAGAGACCAGCCACTACCATATAGAACAGTTAGCATTTCATACTACAACCTGGCGCAACACTGAAGCGCCACTACCATATAGAACAGTTAGCATGTTTGAAGCAACACTGAAGCGCCATTTGTGATAATTGCACCATCGAAACAACAACTAAACATGAAGGAAGCATTCACCACCAATAAAGTTAAGGCCACACATATAGATAGCATTCTAAGTTACCACCACATGTACCAGGAAGTTCACCACAGATCCAGTTCACACACACAATACATTACATTACATTACGTT
This sequence comes from Triticum aestivum, assembly GCF_018294505.1. Taxonomy (NCBI): domain Eukaryota; kingdom Viridiplantae; phylum Streptophyta; class Magnoliopsida; order Poales; family Poaceae; genus Triticum; species Triticum aestivum. Next base: position 193,416,772 of record NC_057799.1, read on the forward strand.
AATAGAAGTTCACCACAGTTTCCAAAAGTAAAACATCATCAAATATAGTGATGATGAGTACGGCTTCCAGCTTCTGATGATCAGCATGATGTACGACTAGAGGTTAGGGTTTTTCAGGACCTTGTGGAGGGCAGAATGCTGAGCACTGATCTTGTAGTCATGACTGCTGATGGATGTAGCCCGACAATGCTCCATCAGATGCTCCTGCAACCCAGACCTGGGCTTGGGCTTGCTGCAGTAGGGGCACCTGTACTTGTCCTTCCTCCAGTTGTAGTACATGGCAGATCCTTGGGCCCTGATCTTCTGCACCTCCTTCTCTTCAAAGGACTCGACGTTCCCCTCGTCCACACCATCTCCAGATTCATACTGCACACATTAATGACTGACATTAATACATTATGCATTCAAAAAAAGTATAAACACGTAATACTAACTCAATGCACAAATAACATTTCAACTAGGCCTTACCTCGTACGGCTCATCTTCATCAGAGTCATATGGGTAGAACCCAGTCTTGTCCCACTTCCTCTTGTTGCCCACAAGATCCTCCTCCTCCTGCTATATTGTCAAACAAGCACATCAATTACAATGAATTGAATTGTAGTTAACAGAATGTCATTACAAACAAAATTGTGAATGTGAACCACATTGGTATGTTGCAAGTGACCAAATGCTTTCCTTATAAATAAAGAATCTAAGCAATCAATCAAAAGACAAATGATTTCCTTCATAAATGCTAATGAAAATGCAAGCTGGATTCTTGACATTCCCTGAATTTACCCAACACTTTTCTTTTGAGGGAATTCCCCCCCACACTACTTAATGGAAACATATAGTATATTTTGTTGCTAGGATCCTGCCTTGCAATGTTTACTTCACACTTTACATATAGTATATACTAATTACAGAAGCCAACTACAAATTTCAATATGCACAGATTACTGTTTTTGGGATAATGCAGCAAAGCTCCTACACATATTAACATAATGCAGTAGTTAATTAGGTACAACTTCAACTATAAATGCATACATCTCCAACAAACATCTAAAATTTCATTACTTACCAAAACAACAACAAATTATACTATAGATGAATCTTGTATCATCTAAATCAATTCATTGGCACATCAAAATTAATGCATTCCAAATCAAATATGTTTCCATCCAGTATCATTGAACCACAGATCAAATCAAATAATCATAAATGTCAGCAGCATTGAACTACAGATCTAATAATCATATGACATCTATCTGACCTTAAATTCCCCCTTAAATAAGGTATTCAACCTCATACTAATTAAAATCTAACAAGCAAAAATTCAACTACTAATCTAATAAGCATCTGAAAAAACCCCAAGATGCTTTTATCTCTGAAGCAACGGCATTGCAGAGGATGTTCAATGCTGTCAATATCTCTGAAGCAACAACAAAATTCCACAACTAACCCAAACTAAATAAGCATAGACTGCCCCTTTCCCTCGACCACGCTTCCCCTCTCCTTCAGAAGCCCCAATCCAGCACAAAAAAATCCATAATGCAGAGAAAACCCTACCTCCAACAAATCTAACCAAACAAAGTTCTGGCCACAAACACTACAATCTAAAAACTACCAACTAAAAGTGATAAGCAGATACCTTCTGCTCCGCCTCCTCCTCGCCGGAGCCGGCCTCCACCTTCTCCACCTCGTGCGCCTCGCCACAGCCCGCCCCCACCTTCTGCGCCTCGCCAGAGCCGGCCTCCACCTTCTGTGCCTCGCCGGAGATCGCCAGAGCGGGCGCATCTGGCTGGACCGCGCTGCTGCAGCCCGGCCCCGCCTTCTCCAGATCTCCAGCGGAGGGAGCACCGCGCTGGACGCCGGCACGCCCCCTCACAAAGGTGCCCGCAGCGACCTGCCGCGCCTGCTCCACCAGATCTGCGCCCCAATCGGGGCGCTCGCCTCCTGCGTCCGCCATGGCGATGGAGAGGATGCGGTGAGGGAGACGAGGAGGTTGGAGAGGAGAGGGTTTTGGGGAGTGGGGAGTGGAGAGAGGGAGACGATGCGGCGGGGGGAAATGGTGGGCGATGCGGCCGGAGGTGGTTGCCGTCCACATTTATATGATGGGACAGTTTTGGCAACTACCCGTGACACGTGCTGCCCCACGCGCGGGCGGCTTCATGCGTGCACGAAAGGCCGCCGTATACAAACAAATACGTACACGGCCGGGCATACGATCCTATATGATGACCAACACGCCCGAAACCAAGGAAGCGTGCACCCGCCCTCCCTCGTGCGCCCTTAAGGCCAGCCCATGTGAGGGGCGGGAAGCCCCTTTCGTTTTTCCTTTTTATTTTTTCTGTTTTCTATTTTTCCTTTTGAAAGTAATTCAGGATTTCTACAAAGTAGCAAATTGCAAAAAAATGTTCGCATTCCAAAGTTCTTCATGGCTTGAAAAAATGTTCAGGACATGATAAATCTCACAGATTCAAAAAATGTTCGTGATTTCAGAAAGTGTTCATATGTTAAAAAAATGTTCATGAATTTTTAGTAAATGTTCAAAATATTTTGAAAAATGTATGAATTTTTCAAAAATGTTCATGAATTCGTAAAAGATATGGAACACCAACAGCACGATGTCGGGACCCCGATTCCAAGTCACACCGATCTAGCCTGTAACACCTCATATCACTTTGCGGCCTCACGCACGGTACTCCCACGGGTGTCGCCATACCATGGCCCGGGACCGTTTGCGCCTTTTGGCTCGCGTATATGACAATGTCGCTAGCATCCATATGACAGAGAACCCGCGCCGACATGGCTAGTCGTGAACCCAAAGCGGCACTAACGTATGGGGACAGGCATACGTGAATCAACATCGAACGTGTCGGTCAGCAGCGTGAGAATCCGGGCTGTAGCACTGGGCTAACAGGACTCCGGGAACCCGGGCTGTAGCAGGCTAGGCAGGACTCCGGATGTCACCGCGTGACATTTCCCCGAGGGGACAGACACAGGAACGATATGAAACACATGCCGGCCAGTCAAGTGTCCAGAGCAGTAGTGCTGGGCTAGCAGGACTCCGGTGAACCGGGCTGTAGCGGACTACTATGGCTCAAGGAGGCACTAGACTACATTTCCCCATAAGAGAGGCTGCTAAGGATAAACAACTAGATTGTCGAATCCCACACATACCAAGCATTTCAATCATACACACAATATGCTCGATATGTGCAAATACAACATGGCATCACAACAAGACTCTACGACTCAGAGTATATATTCATTAGGCTCCGAAGAGCCAGATATTACAAACATGGGTCTCATGACCCAACATTCAGAGCATACAAGTCAAGCACATGCGGAAGCTTAACATGTCTGAGTACAGACATCTACAAATGAAAAAGGCTGAGAAGCCTGACTATTTACTAGATCCTGCCGAGGGCACAAGATCGTAGCTGAGGTATCAAGCTAAACGTCGAAGTCCACACGGAACTACTAGCGAGACTGACGTCTCTCTGCAAAACATAAAATAAGCAAACATGAGTACAAATGTACCCAGCAAGACTTACATCAGAACTATCTACATATGCATCGGTATCAACAAAAGGGGTGGTGGAGTTTAACTGCAGCAAGCCAGCTTTGACTCGGTGGCTATCCTAAACTACGACTACAAGTAACTCTTTTGAGGTGGCGCACACGAGTCCACATATTCACCAAATCAATACTCCACTATGGACCCGCTCCCGTCTCCCTACGAGAACGCCATCCATAGCACTCACGCTTATCTTGCGCATTTTAGAGTATCCACTTTCACTTGTCTATGAACTGTTATAGGCAACCCAGAAGTCCATTTCCGCGGACACGGCTATTCGAATAGATCATATTAACCCTGCAGGGGTGTACTTCGTCACACACGCTCTCGCCACTTACCACCATGTACACGTCGTGTACCTCGGCAACCTTCAAGCGGAAGCCTGGCGAGGGAGTCGGCCACAGCCTACCTAAACACTCGAGTCTCTAGTCCAGGTTTATCGCCTATTCAGGTTCCATCCGCAGGGAGTCCGGCCGAGGTTTCCACATACGGCCCCGAACGATGTGTGCAGGGTTCCCGGTCACCAAACGGGCGACTCGGTACACCGGGCCACGAGCCTACCGCATCACAGCCCACCCCTTGGTCAGCGCTGTCCACGGCCTCCAGCTTGCTACAAACACCAGAAACTACGTGCAACTCCCGGACAGAGGACAAGGGTGAATAAGAAGCCGAGAGGGTCCATTGGTTTCGGGCCCAATGCGTGGTAGTAACTGTATCATGGATCACAAACACAGAACTCAGTTCCTGAGGACGGCTGCAATGAGACAACCCACCATGTACTCCTACATGGCCTCTCACCGCTACCTTTACCAAATCGTGTTCACACACTTAGCTCACACACAGTAGGACAGGTTCATCACCATTCCAATTCATCCCCGACGAATCAGACCCGACTCAACTCTAAGCAGTAGCAGGCATGACAAACAAGCATGAATGAGTAGGCACATCAGGGCTCAAACAACTCCTACTCATGCTAGTGGGTTTCATCTATTTACTGTGGCAATGACAGGTCATGCAGAGGAAAAGGGGTTCAACTACCGCAGCATGTAACAGTTGAATCGATTGTCCTAATGCAGTAGAAGAGAGCAGGAGCGAGAGAATGGGATTGTATCGGATTGAACAAGGGGGTTTTGCTTGCCTGGCACTTCTGAAGATATTATAGTTCTTCATCGGTGTCATCGATCACGTCATCGGAGCATCGGCTACTGAGAGGGGACGGTTACCGGCAAACAGAGAAGGACACAATCAATGCAATGCAACAATATGATGCATGGTCGTGACATGTCAAGAATGTTATGATTTACACTAATGCATCGAGCAACAGTTTAAATGAGGTCCATATGAACTAAGGGTTCATATGCAAACTCCATATTTAGCATTTATAATGTCATTATCATGTTTTCACCTATACAGCAGGTATAACTTAGTTTGACATGCATGAAAATGATATAGATGGATAGATTGCATTTTTCTGATAATTTTTCATATATAAATTATTTCATTCTGAGCTACGGTTGATTTTATATGATTTTTAGAAGTTTATACTATTTTCTGGAATTTCCTGAGTAAACTTAAATCCAGATAATACTTTACTGCGTCAGCCTGACGTCATCACTGCGTCAGCGAGTCAACGGGCTGGCCAGGGTCAAACCTGACCCGTGGGACCTGCCTGTCAGTGACTAACCTAACTAATCCAGATTAATTAGCGCTAAACTAATACTAATCTAGTTTAGTTAAGAACACGGGCCCACACGTCAGTGACTCAGGGGGAGTCAAACTGGGTCAAACTAGGACAAACCCGCTGGCGACTCGACGCCGGCGAGGCCCGAGACGGCGGCGCGGCTCGGAAAGCGCCCACAGGGCACGGACGAGGCCGTTCTTGGGCTCATTGGAGAGCTCTTGCAGGCGCGCGTCGAATGGTGGTAGTGGCTGGGCCTGTGGTGACCGGAGTCGACGGCGGCGAGCTCTTTTGCGGCCGCCGGAGTTCGGGTGGGTGCGGGGTTAGTGCTGCGGCTTGCAAACAAACGGGCTATCGCGCTAGAGTTGCTCTACGGAACGTCACGAGTGCAACGGACGCACGCGCGGGGCCATTTGGTCGCCGGAGCCACGGCGGCGACGAGCTCATGCGGCGGCGAGCTTCGGGCACGGTGGCTAGTCTAGCTAGAGCTCGAAATCGAGCACGGGAGTAGGGGGAAACGGTTCAGGGGCTCACAGTGATCTCAAGGGAGGACTCAGCGGGCTCGGGGAGGCGGAGACGGCGGCGAATCGCCGGTGAGGTTGCCGGCGGCCGAAGGTTGGGGATGAGCTCGGGGAAGACGCTACAGGGCTCCCGCGGTCGAATGGGTTGGTGTAGACGACGCAGAAGGCGATGGCGGTTCCTCTGGACCCATCGGCGAGGCACAGGATGGACAGTGGCCGCGGTAATTTGCGTCGGCGACGACGAGCTCCGCTCGGGTGTGCTCGGGAGAGGGAGCAGAGGGCGAGGGAGAGAGCAGAGAGGGAGGGAAAGGAGCGAGGGGGTCGAGGGGAGGTGCGTGGCGTTCACAGCCGCGTCGGGAAGCGGCGGGAAGCAGGAGGTGGCGCGGGCGCGTGCCGGCGTGCGGCGAACACACGCCTTGCGTCCTTCTGGCGTGAGGTGGGAGGTGACTGGCATCGGCCAGCTGGGCTGGGCCGGCTCCTGGGCCGCACAGGTGAGGCCAGGTAAATTTTCCCTCCTCTCTGACTTTTATTTCTCTTTTCTAATTTTTCTGCTATTTGTTTTGACTTGATTTAAAACATCAAATCATTTTCTAAACTTTCTGTAAATTGTTATGTGAGCTCAGAAACTAGTCCAAGGTCATAGGCAACTCACAAAAATATATGAACTTTATTTCTTATGAAACAGAAATAAATCCAACCCAAATATGTCATTGATTTAATTCAAAAAGGCCCAAAATAAATATTTCTGTGATTCCAAAAATATTGGTTTGAATTTTATTCTTGCCAATATTTTTCAAGGTTTAACAGGAACATTTTCTTGGGCTTCTTTGAGAAGATTTTAATGTTGATCATTTTTAAAAGGTTTCTGAGGCTTTGAAAATTCCTCAATTCAAATTTCATTTGAATTTAAACATGATGCATGGATGCAAGAGAAATCAAGCAAGGGCTGATCTGGGGCTGTGACACACGAGCCCCACGACCCCCACGATCACGATAACGACGAGCGCCTCCCTCACGCGACGAACCGCCTCCCCCAGAACTCAAAAAGGCACCTTCTCCTCCATTCATCCCTCATTATGCGAACCACGTCCATCTACTCCACAAACTGCAACCACCGTCTCTGTCTCAAAACCGCCGTCGCTGGAGAAGGGCAATGGCGGAGGAGCCGTCTACCAAGCGTCACTGTGGCGAGACATCCGACCAGAGCATCAAGGAAGACGACGTTCAGGTCCCCGGTGAGAAGCGCGACTACACCACCAAACTTGACAAGGTGGAACTCCACGGCAAAGAGACGCTGGAGGTCGTCTGCACCAGCAATCCAGACACTGCCGACGAAATGCTCACGAGGCTCTTCATGAAAGCCGTCGGCATGTATCCTAGATTCGTCGGCGTTGATGTGGAGTATACCAGGGATGACGAACCTCCGCAGTACGCAGCAGTTCTGCAGTTATGCGTGGATGAACTCTGCCTGGTCTACCACATCGCTACGGCCACAAAATGGCGAGCCATCCTACTCATATACCCTAGTTTCTCAACTACATGTACTAGTGTAGATTGTGAAGTGGACGCACTAGTGTGGTTTCTCAAGTACATGCACTGGCATAGATTTTTACCCTGATGCACTGGATTAGTATCTTAAAATCTTGCACCAGATTAATCACCAAACTTGATATACTAGTGTAGTTTCTGATCTTGATGCATTAGTGTTGTGTCTACCGCTGTGGATGCATTAGTGTTATTTTCTGAAGTTGATGCACTGGACTAGATGTATTAGTGTTGTGTCTACTAGTTTAGTTTCTGATATACTAGTGTAGTTTCTGATATTGATGCATTAGTGTTGTGTCTACCGGTGTGGATGCACTGGACTAGATGTATTAAAAGTTGTTTCTGAAGTTGATGTAGTGAAGTAGTTTGCTGTAGTGTTATTTTCAACTGTATGGTCCAAAAAGAGAAATAACATCATGTACTTCATGCATTCATCACTCGTATGGTTTGGTTCTAGCACTAGCATTGTCACACTTTGCCACAATTTTTTGCCAAGTTTGCCTAAGGTTAGTTCATCAAAATGAGGGCCACAAGTTGGCAAGCCTAAGGGAATCTTTCCACACTTTTTGTGTGTATGCCATGTGGGACCCAAGTGTGGCTTGCCTAAGGTGTGGCTTGAACGAAACACACACCTAAGTTGGTCAAACTTGCCTAACCTTAGGTGTGGCAATCTTTGGCAAACTTAGTCACAAACCAAACAACTCCTAAATCTTCAAAATTACTACTAATCTTCAATATGTCTCTCCCCTTGAAGGCCCAAGAGCCTCAAGAGCTTCCTCCAGGAGAAGAAGTTGTTCAGCTTTGCCGGTTTCAGCATTCATAATGACAAAGAGATGCTGAAGATGTCTGGTTTGGAGATCAACCCCGAAAAGTACATCGACATTCAGAAAAACTATAGAGTTCCATATGCCTGCAGAAAGAAGCAGTACGACTCCTTGGCTGATGTTGCAGCCAGCGTCATCCACCCATTTTACCAAAACATGAAGAAGAAGATCAACAGGACCGAAGACCATAAACTATGGGGGATCAGCCCGCTGCCAGACTACCTCATCGAGTACGCAGCGAAGGATGCGTACGCCACCTACAAGGCTTGGAAGATAATAGACAACATCAAATCAGGTGTGGAAATTTCAGAAGCACAGGAGGCTGACCCCTACTACCACTGCCACTACGCGGCATGAAGAGAGATCAAAGTCTGCCTTCAAGTTGCTAGCGCAGTGTCCTTTTATGATACCTATGTTTCTTTGTTGTTAGGTGTGTCTGAACTTATGTCCTATGGTGTGTCTGAACTTATGCTGTGCGGTGGTTGATCTGTCGTTTATCTTAAGAGTTTGCTGCTACTCTGGTTTAGTGTTCCAAGTTGTTAATACTATTTTGGTGATGCATGATAAGCCTTGTACAATGCTTGATGCGTACGGTGGTGCTTAGAAAAATAAACAGGGTTTTTCTGAAGCACCGGTGCCTATTTCTACAGGAGAGACGCCTAGTTAAGCGTCTACCCTGTACAAATAAGCACCTGTAGAAATAGGCACTGGTACACCGGTGCTTATTTGTACAAGGTAGACGCTTAACTAGGCATCTCTCCTGTAGAAATAGGCACTGGTGCTTCAGAAAAAACCGCTTTATTTTTCTAAGCACATCCCTAAGCACCTTGCATTGTACAAGGTCTTAGAGACCAGCCTCTACCATATATAACAGTTACCATGTCACAATACAGCCTATAAAACATCACACAGTGGAATAATCATAGCTAGTAGAGCATTAGTTACCAGTTAATAATAGTTGCAATCCATCAGAAGCAATAGTACCTAGATATGAGTAGATATAGGTACGGTAATACACGACAAGTACTCGCAAACAAGAGCTAACATAACAAGTTCTAAATGAGGTGGATGGTGATCATCATCCTCAAGTCATGGCGACTGGTGTTCGCAACAGTGAGTAGGATGGCCTGTCCTACCCGAAGATTCTTGCCACGAAGGAACTTCTTCCACCCTGCCCTTCTCAAGACAGTCCGACCGTCCGTGTCCACTGCATAGGCACAGCTGGTGATGGAGCCCGTTCTGGTAAGGCGTAGTCCAGCAGCCGTGCCTTCTTCGTCCGGGTCGATGCCACAGCTATCAAGTAACCTCTTAGGTAATTTCTGAAAACAGTTGACATGATATATGATCATGTCACGTGCAATTATCAACAAAGCATACACTTCAAGACACTGAGCATATATATCATCACATCACTACACTATACGCCAAGCATCAAATTACTACACTACATGCATGTCATAAAATTGTTCACTAAATGAATTCTAAACTAGGCCTCTCATCACAGTACTACAACATGCATATCATATGAACTACAACACTAACTAAGCATGCATATCATGTAATTACCACACTAAGTAACATACCATGATATGCCGTTTAACATTCGTCCTTGTGAGGCGGGTCACGAATGGCTTCCCTAGGTAGTCTTCAGGTAGCGGAAGCATGTCCCAGAGGTTGCCGATTTCCTCGTCGCCCAGTCTGAGTCCTTGGGCATACAGGTATTCAACAAGTGGGTTCTCATCATCATGTGAACCGTCATCATCTGAATCAGCACCATCTTCCTCCTCATGAACTTCATCCTCACTATCTGGAATCAAATTTAGATAGATAACAGAAATCCTGGGCCTATCTCTTCTGAAGGAGAAGCTGATCAATTCACCCCCACTAAGACGCATGCGGGCGATGAAACGATCCCAATCATCTCCTCCTATCTTGGTTATCTTTCGCCCCTTCTCGACCTGCATAGTGTATGGGCCCCCAAGAGCGTCGAAGGTCACGGTGTCTCCGATGAGCTCATTGAATGCCAATCTCACATTGCATGGTACGATCTGTGTAAGATAAAAACAAATAACAGACACAATACATTAGTGGAAATAGCAAAAAAAAGAATGTACGGTCAGAAGGTTCATATAAATTGTTACCGCTGCAACAACAAAAGAAGGCTCGAAGTAGATGCCGAACAGCGTGGCAGTAGAAAGGCTAGTCCGGCACCGTGAGTTGCAGCGTCCACATGGTGCTTCCTCCATTCTACACAGAACATGTTGAACTCTAAGTTGAATTGTACATAGTACAATACAAAGATCATACATATAATAAATCATAGTGATAACCTATACTGGCAATGGCCAATCAATCTATTTACTATCATCTACGTAATAAAGCAATGCCAATGACAATGGCAATGCCCGTCTCATCTAAACCTAGGAATAGTTCGGCATCCAAACCAAAACCAGTCCAATCCACGGCACACATCAAAACCAAACCAATCCAGATATTTTCATTTAGAATCTAGACCAAACCGAACTATACATGCTCGTCATCCAACCCAGTCCAAACCGTTTTCAACTTTTGGATTGAATCCAAAGGTTCAAACCATAGAAACCAAATCAAGATCCAATCCAAAAACTAAGTTTCAGTCCAAACCAATCGGCTCAGATCCGCCTCCATAGCGAGACGCGGTTGGGGAACGGAAGAAGAGGGGAGATCTCACGTACTTGCCGGAGTTGGCGGCGGCCGCGCACCGGCAGCGAAGAGAGGGGTCGTCGGGAGATGGCAGCGGCGGCGGCGCTGGTCGAGAAGGGGAGAAAGAAAGATGTGGAGTGGTCGAGACAGGGAGAAAGAAAAATGTGGTACATGTGGTGGCGCGGTTGTGTGGATGACAAGGGGACCCACTTGTGAGACCGATAGCAATTGATGGCAACCTGCAGGAGGTGCACGACCGCCACGTCCCCACGTGGAATGGGGACGGCCGGGTGGGTGTGTCAAGTCTTTCATGTGTTAATTATGTACTACTTGTGCACTAATCTATAAATGCAACTATTCCACCGTCCATATTTATGCATGTCAATTTCTTTGGCTCAATTATGTATGTGCACATACGCCTTATTTCTAGCAAATAGATAGTTGCCATGTTACACATATGTACTTTCAAAACATTGTAATTAAGGCAATGTATCATAATAGATTAGCTGAGTTCTTCTATGTGTACTAATTCACTAATTCACAGGAGGATGACGACGACGTGGACTACGGCATGGACAGCAGGCACAACAAGAGCCGCTACACCCTGAGGCATCTGATTGCTGGCAAGATCAACTACCGTTCTTTGGCAAGATTGGGTGCCCTTTCTGTTGCAAGGTGATCCGTGGCGGCATAGATGGCATGATCCAGCATGCCTTCAGCACTGGCAATGGACATGGTAAGAACCATAAGGCCAGTACTCTGGCTAAACATGCGGCCTACGCACGCTTCCTCGAGATTGTCAAAGTCAATGAGCCCTACAACCTCCATTGAAGAAGGGAGAGAAGTGATGTGCTGCTAGAGAGCTGCTGCTGCCCCAGGACCGCCGTGTCCTCTTATGTTATCTATGTTTCTTTGTTGTTCGACTCTAAAACTGATGTCCTATGGTGTGTCTGAACCTATGTCGTTTATCTTAAGAGTTTGCTGCTACTCTGGTTTAGTGTTCCAAGTTGTTAATACTATTTTGGTGATGCATGTTAAGCCTTGTACAATGCTAGATGCTTAGGGTGGTGCTTAGAAAAATAAATAGGGTTTTTTTGAAGCACCGGTGCCTATTTCTACAGGAGAGACGCCTAGTTATGCGTCTACCCTGTACAAATAAGCACCTGTGCTTAAGAAAAGCCTGGTTTATGACTATGGTAGTTATAGCTTGGCATGATTATGTTTAGTGTATAACTCAGCATGATTATAGCTTCACAAAATTAAAGCATGCAAATGATTGCCGATTCCACCTATTGCCAAATCAATCTTTGTACTGATGATGCATTAGATATTGCTATAAGTAGAGGATGCTCATGATTGCCAAAAGTACCTATTTCCACTTTCTGATAAGAACTAAACGTGTATGAAATGATGCTAAAAGTAGAGCATGAGCATGAGCATTTATCAATTGATGATCAATTGATGCTACCTATTTGTGTTTGAATGGGCTCAATAAAGCTGGTGCTGGTTTATGCTCTCTGCGTGACCGTGATGGAAACGAAGACACTAGGTTGGCTATGGTCTTGCTGTCAAATTTAAGTTTCAGTTCTTTAAGACTCTTTGTTTTTGCTGCTTCCTCGGGATTGACTAGCTTTCTCGGGCGTCCACGTGCTCTCTTCCTTTTTGGGGAGTTGGGTGCACCACTTTTGGGGGAGTTGGGTGCACCGGTATCCTTCTGGGAGTTGGATGTCTCGGGTTCGTTGGAACCATCAGGATTGTTGACTAATTGTACGTCGTCTTCTGAACCATCAGGTAGAACTGCTTGCTGGGCATCGTCCACCTCCTTCTGTATAAGAGAGAGTGTTGCGTTAGTTCTAATCATGAGACTTATGAAATAAATGATATATTCTTGATGTAGCACTAACCGTTATGGGGAACTTATATGATTCGAGACGAAGCGCGTTGCAATTTGAATGCAGTAAGGCTGTACATATTTTCCACCTGAAAATATCTATCCTTGCCTATATTTGATAACCGACACTTATGTCAGCATAGCTTTCAAGCTAAACAAAGTACAAATGTTAATTAGGCATTCAATTACCTGGTTGAAAATATCGGTCATTTCATCCCCGTTCCATGACAACATGTACTGCAGTGTCCAAACCGCACAGGAAGTCCTGCGATGTTTAGTTAAAGATCAGTAATCTTATTCGTGTAGGCAAATAATAATTTATGAGGCCATGCCTACCCATCGGTCTGTTGTGGTATGTTCTCATAGCGTTTTTTGGTCCATTCGGCAAAATTGATGTTCTTAGCTGGTGATATCAACCCATTCTTGACAGCTTCGTCGATGCAGAACTGAATCGAGTCCACCTAGGGTACGACGAGTTATACATAGGGTTACGGTACTTTGGGAGCTCATGTGCCATGCGGATCAAAAGAGGCAGCAAGAGAACACTTACAAGAGAATATTCCTTGGTCTTGTCGCAATGATAATTCATGGAGTTCAGAGTCTGAATTTCTTTTTTGTCAAAATTAAACATCATTAGCATCCAATGGTTTTGGTGTACATTCAGTGGGACATGCACCTGCAGTAAAATTTGGGTTGGGTTGAGAACTGAAATTTGTCGTGTACAGTGTGTACATAAACTATGAAAGTGAGGAAAACATGTACCTTTCGGCGCCCTACAAATTTTTCTGCTACACGAGCTAACCATGAGGCTGCACGTCCAACAGGAACCACCCCCTTCATTTGTAACAGCTTTTCGGTTTCTTCAGGGGATATGATTGAGGTAGTATCATTCTCAATTTGGCTAATGCGAGCATATGCCATAATAACCTGCCAAATTTTCAATCATACAATAATAAGAAAGTTGTTGCAGTAATGATGTAGACTAGAGTATAATGGGCTTACATCACCATAAATGTATTTCTCGTCCAAATTTCGCTTCAGTTTTTCTGCTGTGAGGGTAATGTCTCCGATTCTAGCTATTTCAACAGGGTCGTATGTTCCGTGGATGTAAACGGCTGTCTCTATGTCCTCATCCGTGAACTTGTAATCATTACCAAAGACAGGCTTCATCGGAGTTAACTCTGGATTCTCATTGTTTTCCGTCACATGTCTTGCACTTGGTGTAGTCGAAGTCCCTGCCGTGAATTGGCTAGCCCTAGGAGTTCCTGTCAGTGATGAATTGCACACATTGACTTGATCCTACAAAGAACAAAGGTAGTTCATCATTAGTTTGTTAATTTTAGATATTAACGTGTTGGGCCATAAAGATCACCTGCACACCTCCTTTCTGTGACACTGATTGTCGGTTGCTTCTAAATTCGTATTTTAATTCCTGTAACAATGCAAACAATAATGAACATGAAGGAACATATTCATACAAAATACAAAATGCACAGTATGACATACATGTAGTTCCCTCCTTAAGTCTTTAATTTCGTCCTCGGCCTTCGACAACCTAGGATTAGTGCCAGTTTTAGTCTTCATGTCGATCAAGTCTTCACCTAGCATCTGGAATTTGACATCAAATCTGTGCTCAATTTCCATTAACTTCCTGCCCACCTTCTTTTCATGATCAGCTAAGCGTGCATTCATGGCTTCAACTACCATGTCAATCTGTGTAAACCAAATAAAACCCCGTTGATAACAATAGCTAAATGAATGAGGTTCCATGACACCTATTTGTGATATTGCAAAAACAAATAGTCTTTGGAGTACATACTTGCTGGCTACTAAATTGTTGTCCTTGTGATGGTGCTCGATACGAATCATGTTGATGCACATGTTCATCATTTTTTCTTGGAAAATTATTAGAATTCTCAGACGGTCGTTGAGGAGCACAAATTTCCATGACAGCCTTTTTTATAAAATATAATGAACCATTAGTACCAAATAAAAAATCGGATATAGAAAGTTCAATTGTAGATAGGTACCAGCCCGTTATGAAGACCTCCTTTGTCGTAAGCATCGCTTCTTAAAGTAGCCGTCATTTCGTCCCATCGTGCGATCAATGGTGGGGGTCTAGAAGCATACATCAATCGGCCACTACGCACGTGCTCCCAGTACCAATACTACACAATAAATTAGTTCATCACCATACAGATATGCAACAGAACAATAATTAAAGGACATTAAGTAGTGATCTAGCACTAACCTGGAGCAGAATTAGATTTCCTTGTAGATTTACGTGATCTCGATTTCTAAACTTGTGAACGGACTTGAAGAAGTGATTAAGTGTGAAACATCCCCAGTTAAATTTCCGAAGGTTTTGAAGATCTGTAACAAGGTTGAGAAATTTCGAGTCCACATAATGTTGTGCTGTTGGTGCTAGAACAGTACCAATTGCGTACAGAATGAACCGTCTCAGGAAATCGCCGTCTGGGGCTTTGGAAGCTCGGATCGCCGTTTCAAGGTCAGAAATCAAAATTTGCCCATTGTTTGCATAGGCGGTAAACAATTCTGTGTCGGTTTGCATTTCCAGATGTGGCTCTATATCCTCCCCTTCTATCGGAATGCCAAATATACACTGCACGTCCTCTTTTGTTATAGGAATTGGCGTTTTTCCGATGGTAATGGATTGGGTGTCCATATCTATGCTCTTGGCTAGTCTAACCAACATTATGCGCCGTAGAGTCACTTCATGCATCTGGGTTAGACCGCCAAGACTGGTTTCTGATATGATGTACTTTTTGTGGTCTGGTGACAACAGTTTCATGGTTTTTCCGAACCTTGTCTGTGAGCATACTAACTTCATATGACCATGCTTTTCGCCGAGTTCCTGTTACATGCCATTAAATTATACTGAGTACACATGAATTATGTGTACGAAACGATTGTACACAAACAGTCAATTACTTACCGCATCGGTAATTTCGGAGATGGGCTTTTCTCCATTATGAAGGTTCGTATCTAAAACTGACATTGCTGGCTCAATTGCAATGATAAAATCCGGCTCAATTAATCTGAACAAAATTGGAAAATGTATAACAAAATTAGCAGCGAATTAATTTTAACAAAATTAACTGGGTCATTTAACATATGATCCACTTATGGGTTTAAGCAGAGAACCTATTTGGGTGCAAAACCTATGAGGGTTCAACTACTAAAGGAGCGGCCGACAATGATTATAAAGAGTTACGATCAGGTAATACCTTCTCTCGGAGACGGTGCCGCCGAGTAGATGGCGGCGGTTAGTGCGTCGCAAACTATAAGTGCCGGTATAGCGTGGTCGACGGCGCAAAGGAAAAACGGCGCGTTCACGCGAGGAGGAGGCGGTGAGAAGAACACTGACGTCCGACCCCTCAGATCACGTTGGCGGTGGGCGGCGAGTGGTGGCCGCCGACTCCTGTATTCTGTGGGCGACCGGCGTCTCCGATCTGATCTTGCAGCGGTCGTGGGAGGTGCGGACGGCCCGGGTGGTTAGAATGCGGAGCTGTAATCGCGGGATTTAGGGAGGGGTGGGCCGCGTGAGTTATGTGAGATTTGGATAAATGATATAAAAAAAATAAGAAAATCTTGTCAACTCGTTTAGGGGTTTAGGGTTATTAGGGCTTAGGGGTTTAGGGGTTCAGGGTTTAGGGTTTAGTGGGGGGTTAGGGTTATCAGGGTTCAGGGTTTAGGGTTTAGTGGGGGGTAGGGTTATCAGGGTTTAGGGTTTAGTGTTGACATGCAAGCCCGGAAATGCGCGTGTCAGAGATCGTACTTGCGTGTACATGTACTAATGATCCCAGACTTTCTTAATGGCATCCTATGACCACATAGAGAATGCATGCATAATGGTTTCCATGTGGGGCAAAATTTTGAATGTTGTTACGGTTTAGTGGGGGGGTTAGGGTTATCAGGGTTTAGGGTTTTAGGGTCGACGGAACTATGTTTGTCTTACAGTGGACGTAGCACACACACCGGACATTGGTGGAGCGTTGGTCTACAATGGATTCCCTCCGGTAGCTTTGATCCGGTCCGTTGACTGGCTCGGCTGACAAACTTCGTCCCACATAGAGCATGCATCCATCCACTGGACCGGATCGATGTTGGGTTGGTTTCATACAGGTGAGGAACCCAGCTAGTGCTTTCGGGTGTTGACATGCTAGGCCGGAAATGCGCGTGTCAGAGATCGTACTTGCGTGTATAATCCCAAACTTTCTTCATGGCATCCCATGACCCCATAGAGAATGCATGCATAATGGTTTCCATGTGGGGCAAAATTTTGAATGTTTTTACGGTTTAGTGGGGGGGTTAGGGTTATCAGTGTTTACGATTTTAGGGTTGACGGAACTATGTTTGTCTTACAGTGGACCTATCACACACACCGGACATAGGTCGAGCGTTGGTCTAGAATGGAATCCCTCCGGTAGCATCGATCTGGTCCGTCGACTGGCTCGACCGACATACTTCGTGCCACATAGAGCATGCATCCATCCACTGAACCGGATCGATGTTGGGTTGGTTTACATGTACATGTACAGGGACCGAAAATGCGCGTGTCAGAGATCGTACTTGCATGTACATGTACTAATGATCCCAAACTTTCATCATGGCATCCCATGACCCCATAGAGAATTCATGCATAATGGTTTCCATGTGGGGCAAAATTTTGAATGTTTTTACAGTTTTGTGTGTGGGGGGGTGTTAGGGTTCAGGGTACATGCCACATTGTTCACATTGTCCAATTAACACTTTGTATAGATTTTTTGGGTAAAAAATGAACGAAATAATTCAACTAATCTGAACATAACGTTTGGCATGTATCAAACCAAGTAGCCACTATTCCTGAAAAAAAAACCAGTTAGCCACTAATTGCGCCAAACATATCACGTAATAAATGGGTTGACAATTATTTCTTGAAATTCGTGGAAGGAATTTATTGCTCTTCCTTTTTTAGAGAACAGTAAGTTACAAATTTTATTTTGGAAACAAGAAATCAATTTTCAATTTTATTTGTCCTTTCCAATAGATTTCAAATGAGCTTTTCCTTGGTCTGGTCATACAAGGCATTAAGCACACATGACATTGCTTATACAGAAGCTGACTGAAATAATTTGTTAACAACTACTAACGACTGATGATCAACAAGTAAACAAATCCCACAACAATTATTGAAAAATAAAATCCCGCGGCCATCAGATTTGCGTGCTTCTTCAGATCGATCAACTGCCTTAAGTTCTTGTTGATCTTCTTCAATTCCACCTTGAGTTCCGCATCCGCCACCATCGGAGGAACATTGGCATAGCCCTTATTATCCACCGCCGATGGCAGATCTACCTCTAGGGTTGCCCCGTGCCTCAAATCAATTAAGCCATCCGTTTGAAGCCTCTCAACGTATTCATCCAGCCACTCAAAATGCTTGCATGTTTTCAGGTTCTGAAAAAGGGAAGGGAAACCCTAAATACCAATTCCGAGGAAATATAAATAAATCTGGGGTCAGAATTCATAGCAAAAAGACACAACAGAACATAGATTTAACCTTCCCCGCTTCTGGTTTGCTCTCGCATTTCACAAATTCCCGCCCATGGTTTCCATTCTTCTCCGATATGGTTGTCAAACGCTTCAGTGGCGCGATGCGTGGGCAGTCGGGGCATCTGGTCATCGGTAGTGAACCATACCGCGGCCATGATGACAGAGAGGCCGAACTGGACCTGGACATCTCTCGTCTCTCACCGTCCGCCGGCGATGGCAGGCTTCGTCGCCGGAGAAGAATAACAATTTGGTGGGGCAATGGAAAGGGAGGCAATGATGGGCCGCGGGTTGGCACGGGCACGGCGATGGCTCGGGCTTGTGTGATATGTGGTTGGACCCGCGGTCAGTGCACATGTTTTGGAAGCCCCCAAAAGATCGTGCTCCTTCAAAAAAACTTGCATCAAAGCGCATTACTTCAAAATAATTGATTAACCCTACAATCACGGATATATACCTTCCCATTCTACCGCATATCAACCCTATCCTAACCACCCCCATCTACCTTGTTTCTTCTCACATAGCCATCGCCGGGATCGTGCCATCGCTTCTGAAGCGACCACGCCGACGCCGGATTAAAAAGGTCTCCTCCACGGCTCCTCCCATCTTCGATTGCAGTGCTGATTATTTTTTCCATTGATTCGACCAAGAAGTCATTTCCGAAGAGATTAGAAAATACAGCCTTTGCCATAGTTGAGTAGTTCTGGTGTAATTGGAGTACATGATGTCATGCAAGAGCTTTTTGATTGATAGTTTGTAGTAGTTGTTCGTACGAACTGGTTATGAATATATTTTCTCGGTGGTATTGTTAGGAATTAGTTGGATGAGGTTGTGGATACAGTTTTCATACAATGGGTATATGTGTTGTTGTAGGGACCATGGTCTCAGAGGCGCATAACAACCATGCGGAGTACGACAAGTCTTTGCATGAAGCGCGCCGGGAGATCGACTTGAAGGTGCAAAAGGATCGCGCTGAGGTAGATAAGAAACTCAAAAAAGAACGTTCATACGTGGACAGGATGATAAAGGAGGAGCGTGAGGAGTTTTCCCGTAAGATGGCGAAGATGCGTCTTGAGATTGAAGAAAAGTATAAGCGGGACTGTGAGGACATGGAAAAAAGTTTTTCCTTCGCTACAAGGAAATGCATCAAACGTTGCAGAAGGACCGGAAGCTTGTGGACAGTATTATACAGACAGAGCGAGTCAGGATGGATGCCTATGTGTTGCAGGCACGTTCGGATATGGACAGCAAGCTGCTACAGGAGCGGTCGGACATGGATTATAAGGCCATGCTGGAGAAGGTCCGTTTGGAAGGACATATGTTAGAAGCCCGTGCGATCTCACGGCCACCCCGACAACATGTCTTCAATTTTTCTCCCCCTATAAGTATCTCGCACCGATTGTATATATTAAGGACCTACGTATTCTATGATACAAACATCTTCAATTTGTGGCAACCTTATGTCAGAGATTGTATGTAGGCTAAGCATCATGAGACGGCACAGTCGCCATCCACTCGAGAAAGTGCGATAGAGTCACCCGTTCAATGCCACATCACTCCACCCCAACAACATATCGTCAATTCTCCCCTTGTAAGTACCTCCCAACGATGCCATACCCAAGATATGGTATGACCTTTTAAAATTTGTGTGTAAACCCACTGTCGACGTTTCATACGCAGGATAAGAAACGTGTGATGGCAGAGTCCCCAGTCACACCACATGAAGGATACATTCCACATAACAAGGTGAGAAGGTTTGAGATGGCACAATCCCCAGTCACTCCACATGAAGGATACATTCCACAAAAGCAGGTAACAGCACCGCAATGTTGCTATGCACATAAAAAATTATGTTTGCCCCTTTACTCATTTAATGTATTAACTCTGATGTGAGATACTAGGTGCTGGTCATGGAATTTTTTGTTAGTAGGGATGATGAGATGTCACATGTCCCGAGAGCATACTTTGATGAACACCCGGCAGAAGTCAGAATTTTTGAACCCGCCAAAGTGACCTACGATCTCATTATGAGTGAAACGAGAGATACTTTTGGTTGCAAACTGGGAGCAGAACTGTACTACTTCTTACCCGGGTCTGCGTGGAAGCTGCCAGAAGGAATGTTCTTGATTGCAGAACCAGATGATGTAGAAAAAATGCTTTCTGATCTGAATGGCAGCAAGACATGTCACCTGTACATTGTGTACAATAGAACTACGGGTTGTTTTCCCGAGGATGACATTGATCCAGAGGTTCAAATTTTACATGTTACATGCATCTAGTTTATGGCTACGTCATTTTTAAGTTCTTCCTAGTACAATTCCTATGGTTTTCTACAGGAAGTGAGAATCCAAGAAATGGAGGATCTTGCTAGAGAGTTGGCGGAGAAAGAACAAGAACAACTTCAGTTGTATGGTTACATTGATGTTAAAGAGAAAAAGATTGAAGCACATGGGTCATCGCCAAGCCCGACGCAATCTCCAACGTCGCAACGCAAGAGGTCACTGGATTTTGGCAGTGCAGAAGACCATAGGAGTAGGCTCAATTGTTTTTCAACCAGTTTAAGCTTCAAACCAGGATTATTTTGTTGCAAACAAACATTTTTTTTCTGTTTCACACTATGTTCGCAATTATGGTACAATTTATTCATGAGACAGTTCTTTGAACAACAATGCATGTGTTTTATGATCAATCATACAGTTGTTTCTGAGTTGTTTGTGAGATGGCATTGCATCTAAAGAAGTTTCCATCTATAAAACTTGTAAAAAATCATTGATGTTGTCTTTGTTGAAACTGTTTTTTCGTGCCTTTCATCTACACGTGTAATCATTATAGCCTACAAAACCATACAACGTCGCAAAACAATTTCCAGTTGGCATGGATGCTTGTCATGTTGGTACAAGGGTTTCAAAATTTTTTGGGTCCATTTCAAGCATGCCGAAAAAATCCGTCTTCCCAGATGGAACATCCCCTGCTACCCAAACGGCTAAGTTGAATGACACCAATTTTTTCCATCAAGCGCGCAAGCACACCCCCGTGGGCCGCGTGAAATCTGAGCTAACCCCAAAACTTGCTGGTTTTGACGTCAAATAAGATAGAAATATCAAGGGAAGAAGATAGAAATAGCAAGCAAAACACAGATAACCAACAACATATCAAATAGACGGGTAGAAATCATAACATAGTTCGGATAGATAAAGTTCACGGTAGAACCAACAACATGATTTAATAGAAATATTTAAAAGATAAAAAACTTGCCCTAACACGCTAGGGCAAGACAAGCTGACGAGACCGGGCCTTCACCACCATCTTCACTGCGCCTCCTCTCCATCCCGTCCTCGCCGATGTAGTAGGGGAGGGTGTGCATACCGTCGCGGGTGGGGAAGACGCAGTCGAAGTTTGTGAAGATGTTGTGGGTTGTGAATGCGATGAATTCGCATCCACACCAAAACACCTTGCCGAGGAGGTAGTACGCATCAAATCTGTTGGTGAAGGTGACGGTGAGCCCTATCGGCGGAGACCAGGAGTTTGGACGCACTTCATCCAGTCGGAACATCACCGGCGAGCCCGCAGAGAGGTGGGCGAAGCCCGCACGGAGGAACCACTGGACAAAGCCCCTTGCACCCCTCCAGCGTGAGAACGCCCACACGCGAAGCATGCTCTCCACGACGACGCCGGCCGGATACTGTCTCTCCGGCACGGTCGGTGGGAGCCGGTAGGTGGGGCCGTTGTACTGCATCCTCGCGGCTCGCTCAGAGAGTGCTCTGGGTTTGGGGAAGAAGAGAAGGGCGGCGCAAATGGATGTGTGCAGAAGGTGAGGGCTGGTGGTTTAAATAGGGAAAGGGGAAGGGAAGGGAACCGACCGCGCTTACGTTCAAACTAGCCGCATCGAACGATCCATATGCCACTTTAATTGCCACGTTGAATAGATGCGGGTGGATCAAAAAAGTGTGAAACCAAGGCTTTAATTGCCATGTTGAATACATGCGGGTGGATCAAAAAAGTGTGAAACCAAGGTTTTAATTGCCACGTTGAATCGAAAAGTGTGAAAACAAGGTTTTAATCGCCTCGCTCGCATGCATGCACGTCCGCCACCCGCGCATGCAAACCCACGTCGCCGCCCTTCCCATGCATGCAGGCCTCAGGCGCAGACAACGAGATGGCCCAACGGTCCATCCAGCGACCCAGCGGGTGAGGCTGGCGTGGGACGGCCCACCCGAATTAGGCCCAAGCGAGCTTCGCGCCGGGCACATCCCAGGGGTGCAGGGAGTTTAGTCCCACCTCGCCGAGCGAGGGGAGCTAGCACTGGTTTATATAGCGGGCTGAGCTTTCCCTCTAAAGTTCCTTTCTAAAGCGGGCAGCACATTGCCTAACCATCTCCGTCCCTGCCCTATCGGGCCTACTTGCTACCTGTTTTCACAATCTGGCAGGCCTCTGCATCCTGGCCCAATAAATGATTGGGTTACTAGTCGTACGCAGGCCGTTGAATTGTGAAAGCGGGCAAGTAGGCGGGCTTTTTTTGTCTATTTCGTTTTTTTCATTTGTCACCATTATTTCCATTGCAGCCTGTCCATCATGCTGCATTTTGGCAAAAACAAGCTAGAGTTGTACACACCCTGATTTAATGCTCAAAACGTCGGTCTATACCTCAAGGGGACATTGTAAAATAATTGTTTTCAAAAATTTCTTTCATAGACATGTTGCACACATGATCTCTTGCACAAACAATGCTAGGTTTCCAAGGTTTTGTATTTTTCTGATTTTTTTTGAATTTATAATGCCCTCTAGACAGACTGCTGAAAACATCGGTCTATGCCTCAAGGGGGCATTGTAGAATAATGTTTTTCAAAAATTTATTTCATAGACATGTTTGGCACATGTGTGTCACCATGTACAAGAAAATTTGGGTGATTTGGAGGCGGTGGAAAAATTCACCTTTTTTCAAAAACTGGCTTAAGTTAAGACCAAATGGTCCCTCCGGAATGCGGGCATTTTTTCGACCACCTCCAAATCACCTCAATTTTGGCACACATGATCTCTTGCACAAACAATGCTAGGTTTCCAAGGTTTTGTATTTTTCTGAATTTTTTTGAATTTATAATGCCCTCTAGACTGACTGCTGAAAACATCGGTCTATGCCTCAAGGGGGCATTGTAGAATAATTTTTTTCAAAAATTTCTTTCATAGACATGTTTGGCACATGTGTGTCACCATGTACAAGAAAATTTGGGTGATTTGGAGGCGGTGGAAAAATTCACCTTTTTCAAAAACTGGCTTAAGTTAAGACCAAATGGTCCCTCCGGAATGCGGGCATTTTCTTCGACCACCTCCAAATCACCTCAATTTGGCACACATGAATCCTATGCACAAACAAATGCTAGGTTCCAAGGTTTTGTATTTTTCCTGAATTTTTTGAATTTATAATGCCCTCGTAGACTGACTGCTGAAAAAATCGGTCTATGCCTTAAGGGGGCATTGTAGAAATAATGTTTTCAAAAAATTTCTTTCATAGGACATGTTTGGGCACATGTGTGTCACCATGTACAAGAAATTGGGGTGATTTGGAGGCGGTGGAAAATTCACCTTTTTCAAAAAAACTGGCTTAAGTAGACCAAATGGTTCCCTCCGGACATGCGGGCATTTTTCGACCACCTCCAAATCACCTCAATTTTGGCACACATCGATCTTTTGCACAAAACAATGCTAGGTTTCCAAGGTTTTGTATTTTTCTGCAATTTTTGAATTTATAATGCCCTCTAGACTGACTGCTGAAAACATCCGGTCTATGCCTCAAGGCCCTTTGCCGTCTGCCGCGGACGGCAAAGAGAGCGGACGGCAATAATTGCGCTGTCAGTCCGTTAAGTGGCTAACGGCAGGCCTTTGCCGTCCGCCGCTGACGGCAAACTTTCTAGTGCCTTTGCCGTCCGCCGCTGACGGCAATAATTGTGTTTTTTTTGCATGCACGCGGTCTACGTACGCCATTCACAATTGTATAATACGAGGTGGGCATACCCTTCTTTCGTATGACCATTCTGCCGTTCTACGTTTTGTTGGGGGGGTCTACCGAAGCCAAATTACCTAAACAACACACTAAAAAAACTACTCGGCGTTGCTATCGAGGTCAATCACCGCCGGGCCGTTGCCGCCATCATCGTCGCTGCTGGACCGGTTCGCGACGTCGTCCCAGTCCACCGGGACGTCGTCTGAATCCTCTTCCTCCTCCGCCATCGCCGCCTGCGGCGCCGCCATCGCCTCGGCCGCCTGGATTGCGGCCGCAATCTCGGAGGCTTCCTCGGCCTCCCGCGCCGCCGCCGCGGCGGCTTCTTCCGATGACCGCGCTAGGGCCGCGAGCAGTCCGGGCGTGTCCTCCGGGTCGCCGTCCTGTCGGAGCGCCGCCACCTCCGGCGGGATCACGGCCTCGGCCGGGACTGGTGGGGCGGGGCCAGGAGGCGGGGCGCGCCCGCGCCTGCGCAGGCCGGAGGGCCCGGCTTGGCCTGTGATGTCGCCCACGGGGAGCCCACGGGCGGCGCGCTTGAAGGCGCCGATAACGTCGTTGAACCGCTTGCCCTTCCAAAATCGGCGGCGGTTCTTACGGTTGAACCGCCCACCGGGGTGCGCGCTCAGCTCGGCGTTCGTCGCCGGCGGGCCCTGCGTGGGGTAGCCGTCGGCGGAGATCCTCCACGGCCGCGGCACCTTCGCCGTCGGCGGCACGAACAGCCCGAACCGGAAGAGATCTTCCGTCTGCCCTTGTGTCAGGCTCGAAGGCCAGACGCCGCCAGGTGCCGCGCCGTCGGAGTCCGAGTCGCTGGACGCCATCCCGCGCAGATCGGTGAAGAGAACGCGCGTCTGAAGAGGGAGAGGAGGGATGGACGGGCGGTGTGACCAAACTCGCCGCGCAGGGCGGGTTTTATAGCGCCGGGAATTAATGCACGGCAGGTGAGGCGCCGTGGCGGGGCGGAGCGGGGCATTAAACTGCGGCAGGGAGGCGCCGGGCCACGGCAGCGGTGGCGTGCGGCAGGCGCGGGCGCGGCAGTGCGGGCGTGCGGCAGGCGCGGGCGTGGCAGCGGTGGCGTGCGGCAGGCGCGGGCGCGGCAGTGCTGCCGTGCGGCAGCGGCGCGGTCTGGTGGTAGGCGAGGTGCTATCGGCCGGCAGCGGCGCGAGATGGGACGGGGCGGCGCGCGGAAGACGAGATCCCATGGAGCTGCGTTGACCGCGAGCTGCCGCGTTGATCGCGGGCGAGTGGATAGACCACGATGGTAGGCGTGTGCGCAGTGGCCGGCCGGGTCGGTTGGACTAATAAATATCTACGCGTGGGCAGGCGGGATGACCAGACGAAAAAACTAAACTAAAAATAATCTAAACTAAAAAACAGAAAAAAAAAAGAAAAAAAAGAGAAGAGGGGTGGGGCTCACCTGCGGCAGGGGTGGGGCGCTTGCCGACGGAGGGGCGCTCAAGGACCTTCATGCAAAAACCAGGCACCTGCATGCAAGAGTCGGGGACCTGCATGTGAATAGTGATTCATCAAGGCCTTGACAGCTGCTAGCACAGCGGCTGCCGCCCGATTTGCATGCAGCGAAGATGAACGTGCATGGAGGTTTCTCAAATATTTCCAAGCACACCCACTGGGCCCCGCTTATTTAAAAAATACATCAGTCATTAATGATCTCTAAATGAAGAATATGCATGATGATTATGAATATGCATGACAACCATAGTAAGGGTGAAGAATCATATTCATCCTACAATGAGGACCAACGCTTGCTAAAATCACCTCGATGAAGGTATTTAAGCAGGTAAAGGAGCTGGTCGAGGGGCGAGGTGGGACTATTTTTAGTTACACGAGAACAACGCGCGAGATCGTACGTGACGTGGGCCGTCCGGAGCTGCAACCTCGGATGGGCCGGTGTTTGGGTCGACGTAGGAAAACGGCCTGCCATGCATGAGCCATGCAGACCGTGGGATCGCGCGGGAGATCCGTCTGGCGGCCGTGTGTGCGTGCAGAAATACATCACAAAAAATATTCTACTCGACAATAACAAGTGCTCCATGCTAGCCCTTATTCCTGTTCGAAATACATCATCATTCTTAAAGTTGGACATCAAATGATACACACAGAAAATGGAAACGAAAGATGTCGAACTAATACAGTAACATGGCAGTACAACCGCACTTCACTAAATTACTGTCACGATGAAATAGAATGTAAAGACCACGTCACACAAAGCTGAATGGCACACGACTTTCTCTGGCTCATCGTCGGTTCATGCTGTATGTAGACATCACAGTTCAGTCTCGAGATCCTACACAGAAGAATAGAATAAATCACATGGACATCAATTATGAGTAAAACACATGCAAAAAATAAATATGAACATATTTCGTACCTCTAGCAATTTAGCGCATTTACGTCGATTGTGACCAGGATTCTTGCAATAGCCACAGATATTCTGTGATCTTGACTTCTTTGTCTTTGCCTGCAGCCTTTTCTTCGGTGCACCTCGGTCTGGCACATGCACGGGATCCAGAACCTTATCAACTTTCTCCGAGTGCGGCATCAACGGGCCAAACCTAATGTTGTTATGCTGAGCATTAGTTGACTCCTTGCTGTCAGCTTGTTCAAAACTTGATTGCTTGCCATGATGTTGTGCTTGCAAAAGCATAATTAGACGGTGATAGTCCTCATCAGAGTGGCATGCCTTGAAACTTGCGGCGTGACTACAATTCCGCAACTCGCGGTACCTCTGCAGGCTTACCGAATAGTCATACATCTGGTTTTTTCTGATAGGTGCATATGCACATTTTGCATTCATAGTCCACCTAGTGGGAACGCAACAACTGGGCAGAATTGTTTGTTTTAAAATCCCCAATATGTAAAAAATGTGGGAACATGGTGTGCCTGCGCATTCCAGCTTACGGCAAGAACAACTCACCCTGTGCAAAAGACCTCCTTGCTCTTCAATGCGCACTCCAAACTTTTTATCCATTCGTTCCTGCTTGGACACAACATAAGTGGAATCTTCTGATCCATCTAGTATCTCTCTGATCTGACATTTGCTGACAGCATCTATGCTCCATAAGACCATCTTAAAGACACTAGGTGTGAAAACTGTTGCGACGTGTTTCTCAAGCGGCGAAGCATTTTCCTCTGTAAATGGAACGGACTGCAAGGCTTCGACGTCATGGAGAGCTTCGTTAATCCGTCGCGACGCAAGGCAACGCTCATAGTGCTCTAGCATTTCAAACAACGACATCTTACCCTCAAGATGCGTATGTAGCACAGAGTTCAAGCTCTCACTCCTCTGATTGCTGCTCAATCCTAGGAAACAACGCCCCTCAAGATATGGAGCACACCACAACTTTCTCATTTGATACATCTGATGCAGCCAAGACTCCTCACTGGTTACTTTATTCCGTTGTAAGAAGTATATCCATTCTATCTCATGCTCTTCAATGGAAGAAGTATCATAAATGAAAGATCTGAATTCCTCCTTTACGTCGTCATCATGCAGATGGCGTACAATGTTCTGCTGAATGTGCCATATACATAGTCTATGGTTTGAGTCTGGCCAGACCACCCTGATTGCTCTCTGCATTGCAAGGTCCCCATCTGTGATCACAGATATCGGATTCTTCTGTGCCATGCAATCAGAAAAGGTCCGCAACATCCACTCGTATGACTGGCTTGTTTCATGAGAAATTATACCACAACCAAAAATGACAGTGCTCCGGTGGTGATTCAACCCGACAAACGGCACGAATGGCAGATTGTATTTGTTGGTTCTGTATGTGCTATCGAAAACAATGACGTCTCCGAAAGCCTCGTAGTCAAGTCGCGATTGACTATCAGCCCAGAACAGTCCCTTCAGATGGCCATGCTCGTCTACCAAGTACTTGAAGAAAAAATCCACATCTCGCTCTCGCCTCGCCATCATGTGCATGATCACCGTATTAGCATCACCGGCACTGATTGTCTCCTGCTTATTAGCATGGCAGATATTATAAATGTCCCTCTTTATGCATCCAACCTTATCAAATCCACCGTATTGAAAGCACAAAATATCCATAATACGGTATTTGCGGATCCCACATTTTTCCATGTCCGCAATGTCCGCTTTCTGCTCATCGCTAAATCGTCTGTGCGAACGCAGCAGACAAGAAAGATCCCGTGGGGCTAGAGGATGGCTGTGCTCATCGATGAAATCCTTGACAAACCACCGACCGGTTTCCTCCTGTCTCGCAATGACCAATTTAGCATTACACCCAACACGAGTTAAACTACGTGGCCTCCTCTTTCTATCTTCCATCTTTCTTTTCATGTGCTTCTCTTCGCGAAACCCTTGACGACTACACACAATTTTCCTTCAAATTATGTATTTGTTGGATCCATCCCACTCAACGTAGCTTTTCCTCACACTAAAACCTTTTTCAAGAGCATATTTGTTGTAGAATTCATAGCCTTCAGCCTCACTATCAAACATCTTGCTGACAACATTTAGATACTCGAACATACTCTCATCACTTGCATACGCCATGTCTTCCTGCATATGACATGTGAGGGAAACCAATCATCAACATCTTTCTGTTTATCAATGTTGCAGGTGTGAAATAGCTCATAGGCAAAGACAAGTGCATGGAAAAGACTTTGCTCGTTTGACATGTGAGGGAAACCAATCATCAACGCCCAACAAGTACTATCCTAGCATGGATGATGACTCTAATAAACTGGATTCATACCTGGTACGCGCGAAGAGATGGGATCGTCCGCCGCCGTCGCCGTCGATTCAGCCGGCGCAGATCCGCCCTTCTTCTTCTTCGGTGACGGCGTGGGGGGCTGGGGTTGGTTTGGTGGAGGACGAGGACTTCCTCTCACCGGGCAGGTCGAGGACGAAGAAGGTCAGGAGTGGCGACGAATAGATCGGAGGAGGATTCTGATCTGGATCGAGTAGACATGGATCTGGTCCTCAAGTGATCGGTTCAAGAAAAGATATTTCCCCCTGGACCATTATGCCCTTATCGCAATTAACATATTAAATTTAATCAAGTTTAATTCCCCGCAAGATCGGACGACTAATAAAAATCAGACGTGATCAGAGATGTAAGTACTGCTAAGTACTCCGAGTACTAACCCAATCACCGTAAAACATCTCATATCTTAATGCCGGCCCAGTAGCTCACGCCTGTGCGAACTGAGGGCAATTCGACTCAGAGAGCGTCTTATAAGAGGTCCCCCAAGGAATGATATGTATTACGAATTTTTATTTCCGTGAAAAAATTGTGCTTCCACGAGAAACACATATTTGCTTCTCGTGGAGAGGTAGATTAGCTTTTGCAAGAAGCACAGTTGTGCTTTTCGGAATGGAAAAAAATCTTTGCTTCCACGAGAAGCACACATTTGCTTATTCTGTAGGCACAGATTGGCTTCCGAGAG
Organism: Triticum aestivum; assembly: GCF_018294505.1. Lineage (NCBI taxonomy): Eukaryota > Viridiplantae > Streptophyta > Magnoliopsida > Poales > Poaceae > Triticum > Triticum aestivum. Next base: position 193,446,453 of record NC_057799.1, read on the forward strand.
AAGTACAAAGCTGCTTCTCGAAAATAGAAAAAAAATTGTGCTTTCATAAAAGGCACAGATTTACTTTCGCGAAAGCACAGAAAGAGGGAAAAAAATATGTGCTTCCATGAGAAACACGAATTTACTTCTCGTGGAGGCACATATTTTCTTTCAAGAGAAGCACAATTATGCTTAACAGGGGAGGGGGGGGATCTATGCTTTCACGGGAAGCACTTTGCTTCTTGTGGGGACAAACCATGCTTCCACAAGAACAAGTTTGCTTCTTCTGTAGGCACAAATTTGTTTATGTAAAACTGTGCTTCCACAAGAAGCACCGATTTGCTTTAGGGTGAGGCACAACTGTACTTCTCAGAAAGGGAAAAAATATGTGCTTCCACAAGACGCATAGATTTGTTTCCGCGAGAAGGAAAAAAAGATAAAAAAGTGCTTACGGCTCGAATCTTTTTTTGGAAAAAGTTTGTCGACATCTATTAACATGAGATTCCGAAGATCTTGACATTGAGTAATCCAACGATGAAAATAGTTCAGAAATTGAACGCACGATTCAAGAGATAAAATGTTTTGGATAAATGAACATACAAAAAAAAGACTCTTAGTTATGACAAGGGACACACATGCAGTGTGCTATTTGTCAGCATCTGAGAAGACGTGACTGATTTTTGCAAAAGATAACCCTTAACTAGTGATTTCGGGGTATTTTTTATTTGCTGCATTATGTGGCAAATTGCCGGTGATTTACACAGGAAGAGCGACCGATCAAACAAATGGGCCGGCCCAATTGTAGAAGAGAACGACCTGGGTTCCTGGCCGGTTTCGGCTTCCTGACTTGGGTCCTTTCTATTGTTTCTCTCACTTGTGTTTTCAGCCTTTTCGATTTTATGTGATTTTCTTCTCTCAGTTTTCTTCGTTACTTTTTTTTTTAATATCTTCAAAAAATATTCAGTTCACAAATATTCATAAATTTTCATTTTTAGTTTTCTTCAGTTCACAAATTCATAAAATATTCAGGAAATTTGATTTCTTTTCATGTTTTTCCAAAAATATTCAACTTTTGCTTTAATTTTCAGAACTGTTCAGGACTCAAAAAATTGTTCATAATTTCAGTAAATGTTCACAGCTTCAAAAAGTATTCCGAATTCCAAAATTTGTTCAAATTTTCAAAAATTGTCTGCATTTTATGAAAAAATTTGAAATTAAAAAACAGTTCGTTTTAAAAAAATGTTTATAATTCAAAAATATTTGCATTTTCAAAACAAATTCGCTTATAGAAACATTGTTTGCCAGTTTTTAAATCGATGGTTTGAACCGCAAGCTGCAGTAAACCGCGACAGTAATGAGCCGGCCAGTCAGGCTCCCCTGTGGGTCGCACGCGCTATTGGTCGCATTGAGCGTCCAATGAGAGCCCCCACATAGCAGCAAACCCCGGGAAGGAGGCCGCACAGCGGAGTTGCCGGTTGCAGCACAACAGTCAGCAGGTTTATCTCAGAAAGAAAAACAGTCACCGTGGCTGTTTCCACTTTCCACGGAGACGCACGCAATCGCTGTCCCCCCTAGACGGCAAGCAAAGAAACGAATTAACGTCGCTGTTAATTTTTACTTAACCCAGTTGTCTGGTATAGTTATTTGGTTCCATCGATGGCCGGCGTTCAACACCAGGACGATCTTCCCAAAGTCACCATCACCGCATACATTTCTTCATCTCATCTTCCTTCGCCTCTCTCTCTCTCTCTCTCTCTCTCTCTCTCTCTCTCTACACACACAGGAAGCCAAGATGAACAATCTTTTGACGGTAATGTTCTTTACAATTTACAAGATTATCTCTGTCCAAGATGATGCGGTTCCTATTCCTCCTTATTACTTGTGCTGCTTCTTCGTTTTCTCTCTGTCAGCGGCCGTAATTCAACGAATGTTCGTGCCAACTGCTTTACAGTTCGTTTCTTCTTAGGCCCCGGGTTCCATCCTCCTTTTCGAACAAAGAAAGTTCGTTTGGTTTCTACTAGTGTCATCATAGGTCAATAATTAGACGGGCTGCATAACCCTGATTGATTTCCAGATAATTCAAACATGAAAAGTAATCGGTCATACGTCCAAGTCCTATTGGTTGGAACTTTCAGTAAATGGGTGGAACTTGCAATTACTGTATGATTGTTGATGCTTTCGATCAACTGGATCGTAGGATTCTTTTGAAATGGACGCGAAGCCCCCAAAGGAGAGGGACATCGAGATGGGGCGCCAGAACTCCAAGGACAAATCAGATTATGGACTCGAAGACTTCTTCAAAGAGGTCTGTTATCTGTTGCGCAGCCAGAAGACAGTTTGTTTACCTGTAGAAAATCATCGTCCTACGTTCTTAAAGTAAGGTGCCTTGATTTTGATTTAGGTCAAAGAAATCGAGATGCTGCTGGACAAGATGTCTAATATAGTTCAGAAACTTCAGGTAAATTTTGTTTCAGACGTTTCAGACATGAGCTCTTTTCCTTTTTAAAACAATAGTTAATTACATGTTGCCATCACCTTAGTCTCTAACTTGTACACTATTGACAAGGAAAATTAATTCTTTATTCCCACCTGCAGGAAGCTAATGAGGAGTCAAAATCAGTCACTAAGGCCTCTGCAATGAAAGGTTTGAAGTTCATCCTTTACTTGTTTGTATACTAATTGCATTTCTGAGTGGTAATGCGGTAATGATATAAGTGGGACGTTTGAATGATGCATCTTCCAGCAATCAAGGGACGCATGGAGAAAGACATCGATGAAGTGGGGAAGATCGCACGAAGCATAAAAGTGAAGCTAGAGCGAATGGACAGAAATGTACTGACTGATATTAACCTTCTAGTTCAGCATCACCTGAATTCACCTGACTAAAACAATGTTCAGGTTTCACTCACCTTTTCTGTTTCCAGAATCTTGCTAACAGGAAGAAGCCAGGTTGTGGGAAGGGCACAAGTGTAGATCGATCGAGGATGTCGATGACCATGTAAGATATCCGTCCCTTTCTTGAGTAAATTTATAGTAATAATCGACAGCAGGCTAGTACATATAAATAACTGCTTGGTGCTAGGACAGCGGACCTGTACCAGTTAAAGAATGAGTTAGTCCAAAATCATTTTAAGCTGTGAGGAAAAAGTTTAATGTACTGCTTTTTCCACCAACAAAAAAAAAGTGATATTTCACTAGCTCTTGATAATTGCAGTGCACTGAAGAAGAGGCTTAAAGAAAGAATGAACGATTTCCAGGTTTGATGATCTAACTCACTGTCCATCTTCTGTGCCGAAACGAACAAGGAGCATGCACTATATTAATCCACATTTCTACAGAATTTGAGGCAAACTATCCAGCAAGAGTATCGAGAAGTCGTTGAGAGAAGGTTCTTCACAGGTCAGGAGAGCTTTATTCTTAATGCATTATGCTCGCGCTGATCTATAATTTCAGTTTAAACCGTCTTGCTACCGTTTTTGATAAACCTAAATGTTGGAACCGCAGTCACTGGAACAAAGCCTTCTGATGAGGTGAGGATGCTAGCCCTAGTACATTTTGTACATGAAAATGGAAAAAGCATTTGTCTTTCTGAATTCAATGTGTCATGAAAACATGACTAGGTGATTGATAACCTGATTGAGACCGGAAGCAGCGAGCAGATCTTCGAGAAAGCAATTCAAGGAATCGGTCGAGGGCAGGTTGATTATGGTTTATTCTCTCCCCCCAACAGCTTGTGTTGCAAACCTCATGTTGTTGAGTCTGATGGGTCTTAATTCATTTTTCATAAATTGCCATTGGCGAAAAGATTATGGCCACGGTTGAAGAAATTCAGGAACGGCATGATGTAGTGGTGGATATTGAAAAAAAGCTTCTAGAATTACAACAGGTAATTTTGGGAGATTGCAGGTTTCCATTTAGCTCTTGGTCAAAAATCAAAACTTCAGAGAGCTTTGTTGTAACTTAGAGTTTGTCAAGTGTTTGTCGTTTTGTTTCCGTTTCTTTGGTCTGATGTACTGTCTTCACTTACAATTAGTAATGTTAGATCGTTGGTCCAAAATCAAGACTTCAACCGAACCTCCAGCGATTTCACATGTTCTTGTTCATAGTCTGTTTACCAATGGCATCTAACATTGTGGATTCAGATTTTTGCAGACATGGCAGCGCTTGTCGATGCACAAGGAGAGATATTGGACAACATAGAGAGCCAGGTCTATTACATCTTTTCCTTTTGCTTTCTGTTTTGCCGATCCTACTGAGAATTCTGTAAAGTTAGATGTTCATGCTTGCTGCTGCGTTTCAACTCACAGGTTCAGAATGCTGTAAACCACGTGCAAACTGGGACCGAAGCGTTGCGCAGCGCCAAGAGCCTTCAGAAGAAGTCGAGGAAGTGCATGATGATCGCAATTATCATGCTTCTCATCATCGCGGTGATCATCGTGCTATCAGTTTTAAAGCCTTGGGCTAAGTAGGAAAAAAATTCCCTTTGTGGGACGCATGTTGCAAACATGCTTTATCCACTTAATAATTGATATACTTGCAGTGAGCCTTTCTGATGTACTCCTACTACTTAGCTGAGGGTGCTTTAATCATTTATTTATGTACTTAGTTACAGTGATACTTATGGCTAAGTTGCGATTTGGCATGCGACAGTTTTTAATTCTATATAAGGCGGAACCAAGAAACAGTTGCTTAGAGCTCTAAGAACTTCATTGTCCTGATTACAAACAAATCTTGCCACAAATGGAGACTCTTATATTGATGGAAGCATACTTGTTTGAGTTGAGTTGACATACATAAGAGTTTCAATAGCAATTACTTATCCAATTCAGTGACGACCTGAAAGACATCGGCAATACAATTTACCCCGATTTGACATATCCAATTGGAGCCTAACATAATTCGTAGGAGTATATATAGCTAGGCAATTCCATGCCAATTATAGTGATCGATTCGTAAAGTATCCATTTCCAGAGCTGATGTGCCCTCGAGCCGCTTTTATTCTATCCAATTATCTTAGAGCTTTCTTCTTAATCATTATTCCTTCTCAACCTTCATCACATCCTGGACTTGGCAAGAACATGTTGACTACTGCTCTCACTTCCAGGTTTAGTCCAGAACTGCTCTTCAGTAGCTCCTGCAAGCAACACCAAACATTTAGTTAAAAATTTAGAAGAATATGAAGAAATATAAATTTATTTATTTCAAAAAGATAAAATACAAAACATGCATGAACAATTGAGACAAAAACTCTGGAAAGTTAGTCACTAGATTAAGATTTATTGACAACTTGCCTTTTCCCATGGCTGCGGTTGAGGACATGCCGCCCTGCACAGTCTTGAGCACCCTATCATAGAAGTTGGCACCCGACCACTTCTGGTGCTCCAGAGTCTCCACCCCATTCCTCCTCTCCTCCCGCTGGATCCTCTCCACGTACGCCAGCATGCCGCGCCGGGCGAAGTCCCGCGCGAACGTGTCGGTGACCAGCGCGTCGGCGTGGAACCCGGCCAGCGTGATGAACTGCCACACGTACCCGAGCCTGGCGACGTGCGGGATGAACGCCGCCATGTCGGCGTCCGTCATGCCCGACGCGTCCCAGTTGAACGACGGCGAGAGGTTGTAGGCCAGCATCGCCTCCGGGAAAGCCGCCCTCACGCCCTCGGCGAAGGCCGTGCACTCGGCGATGTTTGGGCTCGACGTCTCCATCCAGAGCACGTCGGCGTGCGGCGCGAAGGCGCGCCCGCGGACCACGGCGGAGGCGACGGAGCCCTGGAAGCGGTAGAACCCTTCCCTGGTCCGTGGCAGATCCCAGTCCCAGAACACGGACCCGACCCCCAGGCCTGCGGCGATGTCGCGCGCTTGCTCGTGGGACACGCACTTGTCGTAGCTGGTGGCGTTGCTCCACTCCTGGAGCTTACGTTGCTTCTCCAGGTCGGTGGTGTTGAGGCTCGCGATGGCGTCCTTGACGCACTCGGAGAAGGTTTTGAGCTGCGCCGTGGCGGTCCACTCGTCCTCGATGGCCTGCAGCTCCCTGCCGTTCTTGCCGGCCGACATGGCGTCGGAGAGCATGGCCGTGAGGCTCCGGTTTTTGAGGCGCGGGTTCGTTGCGCCGAGGATGAACTGGTGGTCGCGCGCGTCGATGTTGGTCTGGATCAGCGTCGCGGCGACGGCGTCGGTGCGGGCAACGAGGACGGTCTCAACGCCCATGATGTCGAACTGCAACCGAGCGGCGACGAGGCGGTTGACGTGCTCCGAGACGGCGACGAGCACCTTCCCCGCCATGTGCCCGCACTTCTTGGTCACCGACGACTGGTCCTCCAGGTGGACCCCGGCTGCCCCGCGCTCGACGAAGAGCTTGCAGAGCTTGACAGTGGCAGTGGCGCCGCCGAAGCCAGTGTCGCCGTCGGCGATGATGGGCTTGAGGAAGTCGACGAAAGGCGCGTGGGCGCGCTCCGCGCGGGGCAGAGACATGCGCGCCTCCTGCTGCTTCCGGTCGTGGTACTGCTGGGCGAAGAAGAGGTGCTCCACCTTGTTGGGCACGGTGTCGTAGGGGTAGTCCGCGAGGTCCGGCCCGGGCTCGTTCGTCGAGGTGTGCGTGGACGAGCACTGCCACCCGGACACGTAGATGGTGTCCAGATGCTTTGCCATCATCGTCACCTGCATGGAAAAATTCTTGAGCGAGACGTACAGTACAGGTGGAACGGATGAGGGGATAGCGAATTGCGCTGCGTGCCTGCACGGGGTCGAGCGCGCCGAACGTGCGCGAGGCCGTGCCGGCGGCCTGGTGGGCCTTGAGCGTGCGCCAGAGCTTCTTGGCCATTTCGCCGGAGGCGTAGCTCTGGCGGAGCGTGCCGCGGAGGAGGACGACGTCGCGGGCGGTGTAGGGGCGCTTGGTGAGCCGGAACCTCTCCGTGTTCCACCACGCCCCGACCTCGGCCACCTCCGCCTCGAACCGCCCTTCCTCCTCCATGATCTGCACGTAACAAATCCAACATCACACACTCTGCAGTTCAAAATGCATCACTGGTCACTGACAAGGTAGCAACACTAACCAAAGAAGGGACGGAGAGCGGCGACGCCATGGCCTCTGGGAGAGCTATGCACCTGTAGGATATAGGAGGATCAAAGAAGTGCAAGTGCGTGCATGGCTGCTTCGCCTCGAAATCCCACTGTATTTATAGGAACGAGATGACTCTTCATGCGTGCGTGCATGGTGCATGGTAGCGTGTGGCCTGATCTCTCCGATCGTTCGATGCTTATCGTGGGATTTCGCATGCAGCCGGGCAGGCGAGGGTCGCAACCGTGAGTGGTTATGGCCGCTACGTCGACGGTGGTGTCCAGGACTTCGATCGGTTACGCGCAAGGACAAAATTTTATCCACGCGTAGTTTGGACAGTTCCAGCGGTTAGAACTGGTTGCACATAAGCTGAGATCGGTTGCGTGCGTGCCACTCCCATCGTCTGAAAACTGAACTGTGATCCATGCTATGGCTTCGGTAACTAACGTCGAGACATCAAGTTGCAGAACGACATATGGTTTCTGCTCATTTTCTGATGCCAAATTCAGAAATGAAACGCCTCCCTGCCTCCAAATATTACTGTTTACACGTTTACCCGTAGAAAGTCTGTAGCAGATTGTACCTAAAAAAGGTCTAGCAGATGTTAGGAAATTAGGCATTTTTCAATTTAACTTAATCCAAATTAACATCATCAGAAGTTTACTAACATGGCAAGTCGCATGTAACAGACAAGAAAAATCTAGTATGTAAGTATATGGACCAAAGTCACATGTCAACATGGGGAGGTTCATAACATAAGAGTTCATCAGAAACTCCAGTGCAACACTGTCGTCAACCACGATGGAGAAAACAAGGTACTGGTCTACCGCGGAGGAAGTGGTAGAAGCAGACGGACAGTTATCCAGGACGTAGTCGATTTTGAGCGCGCAGTCGCGCCGAGACTCTCCCCAAAACTCTTATAGCCATTGCATGGTGCAGGTTCTATCGAAAAAGGCTTCTTACCCGCTTTATAAATAAAGACAAACCATGATACAACCATAACCGAACACCCCAACACCATTCTACCACTAGCTTCCCGCTCCTAACCCGCCGCTGGCCTTCGCCGGCGGTGGCCACTAGCCGCCTGTCATCTGCTACTCCGGTAACGTCAGCCACCTAAACCTCCCTATCGCAGGCCACTCTGGCAATGACATCCACCACTCTAGGGTGTTCTCACTCCGATATTCTGGTCCGGTTGACATGGCTCATGTCGGATTTGAGGTTCCAAACAGGCTTAGAATTTGAAGACAGGATAATGAAGAATCTTGGCCTTCCAGTGAATTATATCGAGGGGAACTCTGGGAAGGAATTTCTTTTGGTAGCTCAGTTCTCTCGATCCAAGATCCGTCTCAACCATGATTCAGTAGGTCTTATACTTCAAGCTTGTTTTGGAGGTAAGGGTTCTCGCTTCAAAGTCATTTTTCTCAGAGATCATTGCTTTAGATTCTCAGTTTCCTCGAAAGATGTGGGCTTTGCTATCTACAATGGTGGAAATGTGGCCAATGATTCGTTCAATGTTTATTTCTTCCTCTGGGGGAACGAAGGTCCAAATTTTACAAAGAGCAAGATGAGGAACGGACTTTGGTCTCTCATTCAAGAAATTCGGGTAAATCTTTTACTAATGCAGTTCGTGCAGCAAGATTTTTTTATGCTCAAGATTCAGGCCGAAGAATTTCAAATTTTGCAGCTGGGAATAATGCTTCAATTTTCTCCACACTAGAATTTCCCACTAATGGAAGATTTCATTGTCGTACCTCTATGGAAAATCAGGCAGGATCAAAGGACGCTCTAGTTCAAAATCGTCTGGGCGGTCCAACCACAATGGGCCAAATAACCTTATGTTGGAAATATTCCCTAGAGGCAATAATATTTGTATTATTATGTTTCCATATTCCTAGTTAAGAGTTTATATTCTATGCTATAACTGCTATGATCCAGAAATATGCGATTCAGTGGAAAACTCATATGCATGTGTGGAACGATAAACGGTAAATAAAAGGTTCGTAGTCATGTCTCTAAGACTAGCTCAAGTGTTGTTGGTTATCACGTTTTCCGGATCTTAGGATATCGTTAAGTGTAATGATAGTCGTAAAACAACATTGAGGTTATGATATTGGAAGAACGATCATATTGAATCAACCAATCTTGTTTGTTATGAATTGAGTTAATATTGCCTCCATTCAATTGTTATAACACTGAGTGTTAACGTGTGATATTGCTCCTTAGACCATGAGAGTATCGTGGTCACTTCCTAACGTATGGCGGGCTTTGGGGTTGCTCAACCGTCACTTGTAACACGGTGATCTAACGACAACTTGCAGGTTCATCAAAAAGTTTGACAAGTGGTCAGATAGCTCGAGAGGGGATTTGTTCCTCCGGCGACGGAGAGATATTCTTAGGGCCCTCTCGGTGTGACGGCATCCATCATTGTCTGGCCAGATATAGGTGACTGTGTCACGGGGATGCCAGAACACTTCAACGAGAAAGAACAGAACCGGTAACGGGAGCAACGATATAGTAAGCATGGTGATGACTCAGGAGGATACCGATGCACACCGGGTTTTGTAAAGTATTGCGAAGCAAAGGGAACGTCAGATGATAACCTAAGGTTCACTCAAATATCATTCATGTGCTCACAGGACCGATACGGACGTCCATGGTCCCGCTGCCGGTCATTGAACGAAGGGGTTTCGTTCATGTTTGTGAGTTACCGAACCTACGGGGTCACAAGCTTAAGGCAATCACGATCTGCTGAGTGTTAATAGGATGGGAGTAATGAGAATATATTTGTGGAATTGTTTCATTAATATTCGGAATAGTTCCGAGAGGATCCGGAAGGGTTTTGGTGAATATCGGGTAATATTGATAAATAATATATATGTGGAAAATGATTTCAGGAATTTTAAATTATATATAAAATGGTCTGAAAGTATTTAGAACAATTTTATATTTAATTTAATATCAACGGGCCTAAAAAGGCCAAGAGGTGGAAAGCAACTTGGGCCCTTGTGGCCCAAGTTGGGAGAGGCGCACCTTCCCTAAGGAAGGAGGCCGAATAGGAGTAGGGGAGGAGTCCAACTCCTCCTCCCCTTGGCTGGACTCCCCAAGGAGGGTTTCCCTCCTTGGTGGCAGCCCTCCCTCTCCCCTCTAACCTATATATAGTGGAGGTTTGGTGCACAATTGAATACAGAGTTTTTGGAGCCTCCTCCAGTTCCTGTTCTGGTTGGTCCTAATTGACTAATTAGAGATTGGATAATCCTCTTGTCCTCATAATTAGAAGGCCAGTGTGGTTCTAATCTCCTCCCTCTAATTCTTTGGCGACGATTAGCTCTGGACGGCGAAGCGCTGTCGGATCATGAAGGCTACATGCTTGCAACCAAGTAGAGAGGTCGTGCTTTCGGTCTTCGGTTCGAGGGACTGTTCGTGGGCGGTATGAAGGATCGTTCATATACGGTTCGAGGGACTCCAAGTACAATATACACCGACATGTTCTTCTTCCGCTGCAACTTGGTGAAGGTAACGGTCATGATCCCAACTCGTTTTGCATCTTCATATTGATGTTGGGTGATCGTAGGTGCGATTTTTTGTTGTTTTCTACTACGTTCTTCAACAGTGGCATCATGAGCTGGATTACGAGTAGGTGCAGGTTGCGATCTATATCACATGTTATTGTGAGGGTTGATGTTCTTGCTATGCTTCTCTCAAGTGTTGCTTTGGTTCAATTCATGAACAACATGGTGTCATTCTGTTACAAGGTTCTGACAATATATCGGCTCTGACTTTCGATGATCTGCTAACAGTTCCTTGGGCTTCACCATAGTTGAGAATAGTGAACCGTCACGTACACAAGAGGGTGCCGAAGATGGATGATCTTCTAGGGGGTCATGCGTATTGACGAAGTTTAGTTTGGGGATAGAGATTTTGAATTAAGTCTCTTGTTTCACATACCCCGAAACTTAATCTAGCATCAAGAATCATCTCCTAAATTGTGGAGATAGGTAGCTAATGTTACTTGTTAAAACAGGTTAACCACATAACTAAAATTGTGCCAAAGCTGATTAGAGGATGTCTAACTTGATTTTGCAGGGTATGCATATGATGTGGTACAGCCTTCGTCATGATAATGAGTTTATGTAGAGATGGTTATATGTTGTAATGCTAAGTGGCCTGCGCATCACGGCATGATGGCTGGAGCCACGAGATTGCCACGTTAATGTAAAATTCATAGAGATAAACTAAAGGTTACATGCGATGATGGCAAACGTACATGGAGGACCCCAACGAGGAGAAGGTGTACATGGCGTGAGACGAGGAGCTATAATTTCGTGCCACGGCGGAATTTTTGAATTTGGTGCCATCGCAATGTTTTCTGAAATGGTTGGCATGGCAACGTTTTCTGAAATTGCCGCCACGGAAATGTTTTTGAAACGGTTCGCGACAACAAAATATTGGCCATCATATCGCTTCAAATGGAGATTGAAGACGGTCATGGAGCACTCCCGACGCCCAGGGCTATACCATATCATGCTATTATGAATTGCCTGAGATGTTTATCCATTTATTGTTTGCACCCTTTACACTACTGCAGGATGCTGCTAACATGACACTACGATCAGAGACCCTTCGAGAAACTGTGTGCGATGTCATAATCGCAAACGGTGCTGTATGAAAACCATCAGAAATGTGTAAAACGTTTGCGATGAAGGATGCATCAAACATGGTTCAGGTTTTATTTGCGTGTGCGATGAAGGGCATACGGTTCAGTTCAATGAACTATTTGCGATGAGGAGGAACAAAAGAAACGGGCAGCCAGATGGAGGCGTGTGCGATACACAACATACGGTTCACTCGGATGAACTATTTGTGATTAGGCAACACAAAAGAAATGGTCAGCCAGATCAAAGGTGTGTGCGATATACGGCATGCGGTTCACTCGGATGAACTGTCTGCGTTGAGACATGAGAACAGAAATGGTTCAACTTAATAAGATGTGTGTGATACGCGGCAAACAGGTCTGTAATCAGAAATGTGTCTGAAGACCGGTAAGAACACAGACGGTTGCTGCTAATAAGACGTGTGTGTTGTGCGATGGGATTGCATACAGAACAACAACATATATATATATACACACACACACACTTATAAGGACATGCTTGCATAACCAAATTAAACATCCACTTACATAGGTGGCTACTACAACCATGGCATTTGCACACACCAAAGTAAACTATTACATGCATAATTACATAGGTGGCTACTACACACATGACATTTCCACACACATCAATAAAGTAAACTATATATTACATGCATGATTAACTAGCATAAACGATCATCTGATCATCATCTACTTCTTGTGATGCTTGCGCTTCTTGTGGCTCGATCCGGGCTCATCGATTTGGGTAACGAGGCACTTCCTCATGTCAACGATCCGCCTGTGCATCTCGTAGCATGTGTACACGCTCTTGGCCGCGAACCTGAGGTGAGGTTCATCCGGTTGCCGCATCCAGGCCTTGTGCCATGATACATGACTTGTTCTCTGGGGATTCTGCTTCATCTTTTCGTAGTAGGGGTCGATGATGGCCGAGGCGAGTTCGACCAGGGAGTCCTGCTTCGTGCTGCCCCAGACCATGTAGTGGTCACGGATTTCGACAAGGTTCTTGCAGGCCAAGCCCGTAACACTGAGTGCTTTTACATCGTCTTTGGTATCCACGGTGGCGAACTTGTAGTCGGTGTTGTTGACAAACCTATTGAAACGGTCGCAAGGCTCTGTGGCTATGCAGTAGTGGTAGATGAGGACATGATGGCGCACGCACAACTGGGTGACGGCAACCTTCTAATCTATGCCGGGACGACCAGCGCAGTACTGGAGGTCGATGCCGACCACCTTGTACTTGTCTCCAGCAAGCAACTGCTCAACGCTGTTGATGTAGTCGTCCACCACGGCCGGGTCGATGGTGTACACCACCGAGAGATCCGTCTCCCTCGCGTGGGTCTCCACTCTATGCTCGCCGAACTTCATTGGAGCACCGCTGGACATCCCCTCTCTATGTGTCATCGTGGGTGTGCTTGTTGTGTTGTGGGTCGCGGTAGAAAGGTTGAAGAGAATAAGGTTATAATGGCCGCGGGAATTAAAGGGGAAGCCGGACGGCCAGAAATATCGGCAGGCCCTGATGGCAGTTCTAATTTGCAGCGCGTAACTCCATCGTGCCGCACGTAACTGCATCGTGTGGCAACGCGCGCGGCGCAATCGCATGCATATGGGGCCTCCGACGTGATCGTGCGCACGCCCAAACGCTGGCAGAGCGCGCACGAAGGGACGCGAGTGTTGGGAATCGTTGCAGAATTTTAAAATTTTCTACGCATCACCAAGATCCATCTATGGAGTTTACTAGCAACGAGAAGGAAGGAGTGCATCTACATACCCTTGTAGATCGCGAGCGGAAGCGTTCAAGTGAACGGGGTTGATGGAGTCGTACTCGTCGTGATCCAAATCACCGATGACCGAGCGCCGAACGGACGGCACCTCCGCGTTCAACACACGTATGGAGCAGCGACATCTCCTCCTTCTTGATCCAGCAAGGGGGGAGGAGAGGTTGATGGAGATCCAGCAACACGGCGGCGTGGTGGTGGAAGTAGCGGGGATCCCGGCAGGGCTTCGCCAAGCGCAAGCGGGAAGGAGAGGTGTCACGGGAGGGAGAGGGAGGCGCCAGGGGCTAGGGTACTGCTGCCCTACCTCCCCCCACTATATATAGGGGTCCTGGGGGGGCGCCGGCCCCCTAGAGATCCCATCTGAGGGGGGGGGGCGGCGGCCAAGGGGGTGGCTTGCCCCCCTAGCCAAGTGGGGCGCCCCCCACCCCCAGGGTTTCCAACCCTAGGCGTAGGGGAGGCCCAAGGGGGGCGCACCAGCCCACCAGTGGCTGGTTCCCCTCCCCACTTCAGCCCATGGGGCCCTCCGGGACAGGTGGCCCCACCCGATGGACCCCCGGGACCCTTCCGGTGGTCCCGGTACAATACCGATAACCCCCGAAACTTTCCCGGTGGCCGAAACTGGACTTCCTATATATAATTCTTCACCTCCGGACCATTCCGGAACTCCTCGTGACGTCCGGGATCTCATCCGGGACACCGAACAACTTTCGGGTTTCCGCATACTAATATCTCTACAACCCTAGCGTCACCGAACCTTAAGTGTGTAGACCCTACGGGTTCGGGAGACATGCAGACATGACCGAGATGACTCTCCGGTCAATAACCAACAGCGGGATCTGGATACCCATGTTGGCTCCCACATGTTCCACGATGATCTCATCGGATGAACCACGATGTCGAGGATTCAATCAATCCCGTATACAATTCCCTTTGTCAATCGGTACGTTACTTGCCCGAGATTCGATCGTCGGTATCCCAATACCTCGTTCAATCTCGTTACCGGCTAGTCACTTTACTCGTACCGTAATGCATGATCCTGTGACCAACCACTTGGCCACTTTGAGCTCATTATGATGATGCATTACCGAGTGGGCCCAGAGATACCTCTCCGTCATACGGAGTGACAAATCCCAGTCTCGGTTCGTGCCAACCCAACAGACACTTTCGGAGATACCCGTAGTGCACCTTTATAGCCACCCAGTTACGTTGTGACGTTTGGCACACCCAAAGCATTCCTACGGTATCCGGGAGTTGCACAATCTCATGGTCTAAGGAAGTGATACTTGACATTAGAAAAGCTCTGAGCAAACGAACTACACGATCTTGTGCTAGGCTTAGGATTGGGTCTTGTCCATCACATCATTCTCCTAATGATGTGATCCCGTTATCAACGACATCCAATGTCCATAGTCAGGAAACCATGACTATCTGTTGATCAACGAGCTAGTCAACTAGAGGCTCACTAGGGACATGTTGTGGTCTATGTATTCACACATGTATTACGATTTCCGGATAACACAATTATAGCATGAACAATAGACAATTATCATGAACAAGGAAATATAATAATAACCATTTTATTATTGCCTCTAGGGCATATTTCCAACAGCGAGCAGAGCGCTGCGCGGTCGCCTCAAGGAAAAGTTGTCCACAAGCCGAGCACGCCGACGGACACGAGCAGAGCGTGCCAACAGACGCGACAGAGCGCGTCGCGGCGCCTAACGGTGAGCACAGCACGCTGCAGCGCCTAACGGCGAGTAGAGCTTGCCGAGGGATGCGAGCAGAGGACGGCACAGTGATACGTGGCAAATAAGATGAACTGTGCGAGCGAAGTCGGAGACATCAAGCACGAATCATATTAGAGTTGCATGTGCGATACGTGGAAGACAGTTGATCCATCAGAGCTGTTTGTGATGGAATAAGCCATGTGTGTTACGTGCAAACGCCTGCTGGTGTATAACCTTAAAATTTAACCAAAAAAGTGTTAATGCATGTTACAAAAATTGTATAGCTAGAAACTATGTTCAAATACGACTCCAACGATATAATCTATGGCGGCATGCATTTGTATTTTATTAGTTAAATCCTACTTATAAACCAGGACGGGTATAGTAGGTAATTAAATCGCACACGTTTTTTTACTAACTGTATGTGTACGTGTCCTCTCGTCCTCCTCTCGCACGTCTTGTCACCCCGCTGCCACAGATGGCTTACAGTGCAAGCTTGCACAGCGCGCGGGGGTGTTCTTTTGGCCAAACGGTGGCGCCAATGAATCGTCGGTGAGCCCGTTCCCGCACAAGCTTCCCGCCCGACTCAGTGAAATCCCCCAAAATCCCAATGCTTACCGGCCTGCTATAAAAACCCTCACGGCCGGCGAGTCCTGCGTCGCATTTTCCCCTCCCTCCCTGTAGCTTATCTCGTCTGCTTCTCCCACAATCGCCAATGGCACCAGTCCGTCGTCGTCGCTCAGCCACTCCGTCATCATTAGAGGACAGCTCCAGCTGGGAGGCTACACCGCGGGGCGGCGCAGTCCCTGGCGTAGTGTAGTGCGCGTGGCGTCCCTGTTGGGTGTGCGCGGAACACCCACCACACGCTCCACCGCCGCTGCCCGTCGGCAGCTGTTGCCGGCCGCCGTTTCCGCCACACCACCGTCGAAAGTCAGGGCCATCTCCCGCTCCGCCGCCGCGGCCCGAAGGCGGGAGGTGGTGGTCGTGGCCGCCACCCCACTGCTGGCCACCGTGGCCATCACCCGCTCCGCCACCGCGGCCCGAAGGCGGGAGGTGGTGGTCGTGGTTGCCACCCCATCGTCGGCCACCGTGGCCGCCAGCCCACCGTCGACCGCCGGGATCATCACCCGCTCCGCCACCGCCGCCCAAAGGAGGGAGGCGGATGTGGAGGACCACACGTGCGTCAGCGACCTTGCGCACTACATCGAGTTCCTGCGAGAGGAGGAGGAGCGCCTTGTCGAGCACGCAAAGATCATTACCGCAGCCGTGGCCGCAGCACACGCCGACGCAGAGGCGAGGAATCAGGAGATCTACGAGTAGTCCTGCCGCTTCGAGAGGGATCGTCTGGAGCAGCAGTGGGCGTTCAAGCTGGAGACCTTCGCTGAACGTGCAAAAGCGGCAGGCACCGTATTGCATTTCTCCGGCTCGTCGGTAGGCTCCTCCTCCTCCTCTGCCTCTCACTAAGCGCGCTCGGCAGAGGAGAGGCTGCCGGAAGTAGCACAAAGCCCCTCCGTGGAGTAGTATTTAGGGGCTATTTTGTTTAGTTCATCTGACTATAGATGTGTGGTCGAACTGTACAACATACTTAAAATTAGCTAGTATATATAGTTGAACTAGCTATTTCAGTACGTGGTTGGCAACAATTGAGGAGAAGTTTGGTCGGTTCAGCTGTCGAGTTGAACTGTTTGTATAAATTAAGAACGACTGCTTAATCTATGAATGAAATCTATGTTTAATTACTGAATTTTAGTTGCAAAAATTACATAGTGCTAATGATTTCTAGCTGCATATTTTGACAAATCGCAGTGTTACAAGGATTGACAAATGGCAACGTTACTAGATCAACAAATGTAAATCTTCCTAGTTTGAAAAATGGCAACATACCAAATATGACAGATGCAAATCTTACCAAATTGTTTGTACGTGGTTGCACACGGGTCATCCAGAACAACCGTTTGCATTGAAGGGATGCACAAATCCTATGCTGCTCTCACTTTGCATACGGGTGTTCTATCTAAATCGTTTACGATCAAGAGCTGCAGATATCCTGCCCGGCACATTTCAGTCAAGGTCCAGCAGCTGTCCGCACGGCACCTCCTTCAGCCATTAAAACCAAGACACGTGGCGTCACGTGAATGGTTAACAGAATTTTGGATTTACTAGAATTTAAAAACCAGGCATCTCAATGTTTCGCCGGCAATCAACGGTGCCCTGGGGTTTGAAATTCATGCCCATTTCTTGCATGGGAACTAAGCATGCACCCAAGGACACATCTTTGATTTTTCAACCAATTTATATGCACTGGATCATGTGCATGTAGTTCAAATTTAAATTATGCACATAAATGCATTGAAAACTCAGTTAATGCATAAAAAATTCCAAACGAACCCCGAAAAATCACAAAAATTCACACAACACTCCAGTTGTTCTATGTTGACACGAGAAAAAAAATTGAAAGCAATAAGAGGCAATGGATATCGTTTCGTCCCCAAAGGTAGGACGTTCCCTACCGAAAACCATCATGCTTGTTGTGAGAAGCTCCGGTTTGTGAGAAGCATATACCCAAACCTGCCCCAAATGGGACAAAATTTGTACCACGGCATGTTGATGCCGCTCCATGATAGCATGCCAAGTTTCATGAATTTCAGACGAGTTTTGGATTTACTAGAATTTAAAAACCAGCCATCTCAATGTTTTGCCGGTAATCAACGGTGCCCTGGTGTTCGAAATTCATTCCCATTTCTTGCATGGGACCTAAGCATGCACCCAAGGACACATATTTGATTTTTAAACCAATTTATATGCACTGGAGCATGTGCATGTAGTTCAAATTTGAATTATGCACATAAATGCATTGAAAACTCAGTTAATGCATAAAAATGTCCAAACGAACCCCGAAAAATCACAAAAAATCGCACAACAGTCCAGTTGTTCTATGTTGACACGAGAAAAAAAATTGAAAGCAATAAGAGGCAATAGATATCGTTTCGTCCCCAAAGGTGGGACGTTCCCTACCGAAAACCATCATGCTTGTTGTGAGAAGCTCCGGTTTGTGAGAAGCATATACCCAAACCTGCCACAAATGGGACAAAATTTGTACCACGGCATGTTGATTCCGCTCCATGATAGCATGCGAAGTTTCATGAATTTCAGACGAGTTTTGGATTTACTAGAATTTAAAAACCAGGCATCTCAATGTTTTGTCGGCAATCAACGGTGCCCTGGTGTTTGAAATTCATTCCCATTTCTTGCATGGGACCTAAGAATGCACCCAAGGACACAAATTTGATTTTTCAACCAATTTATATGCACTGGAGCCTGTGCATGTAGTTCAAATTTGAATTATGCACATAAATGCATTGAAAACTCAGTTAATGCATAAAAATGTCCAAACGAACCCCGAAAAATCACAAATTTCACACATCACTCCAGTTTTTCTATGTTGACACGAGAAAACAAAATTGAAAGCAAGAAGAGGCAATGGATATCATTTCATCCCCAAAGGTGGGACGTTCCCTACCGAAAACCATCATGCTTGTTGTGAGAAGCTCCGGTTTGTGAGAAGCATATATCCAAAACTGCCCCAAATGGGACAAAATTTGTACCACGGCATGTTGATGCCGCTCCGTGATAGCATGCAGAGTTTCATGAATTTCAGACGAGTTTTGGATTTACTAGAATTTAAAAACCTGGCATCTCAATGTTTTGCTGACAATCAACGGTGCCCTGGTGTTCGAAATTCATTCCCATTTGTTGCATAGGACCTAAGCATGCACCCAAGGACACAAATTTGATTTTTCAACCAATTTATATGCACTTGAGCATGTGCATGTAGTTCAAATTTGAATTATGCACATAAATGCATTGAAAACTCAGTTAATGCATAAAAATGTTCAAACGAACCCCGAAAAATCACAAAAATTCACACAACACTCCAGTTGTTCTATGTTGACACGAGAAAAAAAATTGAAAGCAATAAGAGGCAATGGATATCGTTTCGTCCCCAAAGGTGGGACGTTCCCTACCAAAAACCATCATGCTTGTTGTGAGAAGCTCCGGTTTGTGAGAAGCATATACCCTAACCTGCCCCAAATGGGACAAAATTTGTACCACGACATGTTGATGGCGCTCCATGATAGCATGACAAGTTTCATGAATTTCAGACGAGTTTTGGATTTACTAGAATTTAAAAACCTGGCATCTCAATGTTTTGCTGACAATCAACGGTGCCCTGGTGTTCGAAATTCATTCCCATTTGTTGCATGGGACCTAAGCATGCACCCAAGGACAAAAATTTGATTTTTCAACCAATTTATATGCACTGGAGCATGTGCATGTAGTTCAAATTTGAATTATGCACATAAATGCATTGAAAACTCAGTTAATGCATAAAAATGTCCAAACGAACCCCAAAAAATCACAAAAATTCACACAACACTCAAGTTGTTCTATGTTGACACGAGAAAAAAAATTGAAAGCAATAAGAGGCAATGGATATCGTTTCGTCCCCAAAGGTGGGACGTTCCCTACCGAAAACCATCATGCTTGTTGTGAGAAGCTCCGGTTTGTGAGAAGCATATACCCTAACCTGCCCCAAATGGGACAAAATTTGTACCACGACATGTTGATGCCGCTCCATGATAGCATGACAAGTTTCATGAATTTCAGACGAGTTTTGGATTTACTAGAATTTAAAAACCTGGCATCTCAATGTTTTGCTGACAATCAACGGTGCCCTGGTGTTCAAAATTCATTCCCATTTGTTGCATGGGACCTAAGCATGCACCCAAGGACACAAATTTGATTTTTCAACCAATTTATATGCACTTGAGCATGTGCATGTAGTTCAAATTTGAATTATGCACATAAATGCATTGAAAACTCAGTTAATGCATAAAGATGTCCAAACGAACCCCGAAAAATCACAAAAATTCACACAACACTCCAGTTGTTCTATGTTGACACGAGAAAAAAATTGAAAGCAATAAGAGGCAATGGATATCGTTTCGTCCCCAAAGGTGGGACGTTCCCTACCGAAAACCATCATGCTTGTTGTGAGAAGCTCCGGTTTGTGAGAAGCATATACCCAAACCTACCCCAAATGGGACAAAATTTGTACCACGACATGTTGATGCCGCTCCATGATAGCATGCCAAGTTTCATGAATTTCAGACGAGTTTTGGATTTACTAGAATTTAAAAACCAGGCATCTGAATGTTTTGCCGGCAATCAACGGTGCCTTGGTGTTCGAAATTCATTCCCATTTCTTGCATGGGACCTAAGCATGCACCCTAGGACACAGATTTGATTTTTCAACCAATTTATATGCACTGGAGCATGTGCATGTAGTTCAAATTTGAATTATGCACATAAATGCATTGAAAACTCAGTTAATGCATAAAAATGTCCAAACGAACCCCGAAAAATCACAAAAATTCACAGAACACTCCTGTATCTATGTTGACACGAGAAAAAAAATTGAAAGCAATAAGAGGCAATGGATATCGTTTCGTCCCCAAAGGTGGGACGTTCCCTACCGAGAACCATCATGCTTGTTGTGAGAAGCTCCGGTTTGTGAGAAGCATATACCCAAACCTGCCCCAAATGGGACAAAAATTTTGCCACGACATGTTGATGCCGCTACATGATATCATGCCAGGTTTCATGAATTTCAGACGAGTTTTGGATTTACTAGAATTTAAAAAACCAGGTATCTCAATGTTTGCGGCCGAGTGACGGTGGCAAGGTGTTTGAAATTCATTCCCGTTTCTTGCATGGGACCTAAGCGTGCAACCAAGGACACATATTTGATTTTTCAATAAGTTTATATGCACTGGAGCATGTGCATGTTGTTCAAATTTGAATTATGCGCATAAAATGTCTGGAAAACCCAGTTAATGTATAAAAATGTACAAACGAACCCTGAGTAATTGCAATATTTTTGACAATACACCTCTAGTTTCATGTTCACTGCAGATAAAAGTTCTAACAATTCAAACACCATCCTTTGTAGCTGTGACCCCATTACGTAATTCAAATGATCAAGACGATAAATCAAGTAGATCGCACACAGTTTATTATCACCAACCGTGTGAGATGCAGCACAAAATATCTTGGAGCATCGTCGGTGTATAGTACGCCCATGCCTTACGAGAGAAGGTGCGTCGGCCATAGTCCACAGCCGGCGTGTCAAGCACACTAGCTAGCTCACTCCCCAAATATCATTTCACTGTTCATTCGTCGCCGGTGAAAGATGGGGACGTGGACCCACGTCGTGAGGGCAACTTCGACGGCCCACTCCGGCGAGAGTGCGGCCGCAGCCGCTAGGCGCGTGCTAACAAGCTTCGTGAGGGCGACCGCAGTCTGCGTCCGGGTGGCCAAGGCAGCCCAAACGGCCGCTATTGCTTCTCAGGCGGCGGCAGCAGGATCTGCCTCGGGGATAGCAATTGGCGAGAGCGGCACAGCAACTCTCCGTTCCGCAGCGGCGGCCTTAGCCCTGCTGGAGGCCGCCCACTACCATGTCGAGGCCGTCCACACCTAGGTCGTGGCGGTCACCGCACAAATCGAACGAAGCTTCTCTGACAACGGTCGACAACCCACGGCTGAAGAGCTAGCAATCGCCGAGAGCGTTCGAGCAGCCTCCCGTTCCTGCGCGGCATACCTTGCCACGATGGAGCCCGCCAGATCCCACATGGCCTCCGCCCACGCCCAGCTCGTGGCGGCCTTTTCCAAAGATATGGCGGACGCGTATGGCGAGATGCTTGCCGAGTATGGTGCGATTGATGCCATGGAGCCCCTTCCCCAGGAGACCGTCGGGCGCGAGCTGGACATGGAAGCGGCGGCGGAGATCGACGAGCACCAGCCATAGTAGTACTCTTTGTTTTGTTTAATTAAGAGCGCCGGTCTTTAATTTGTTAGAGTATTGTTTAGGTCAGCTAGCTCTGTTTAATTGCTGAACTTGCTCGATTAAGAAGTTAGTCTCCTTTGTGTACCCAAATTATGCAATGATGTGGATGACCACTGTAACCAGGGAAATTTGAACCAAAATTTTTGACGTTCAAACTCAACACACACGGGTTAAGCTATCTGAATCGTTTGTGATGTTCACATATCCTACACAGTTCTGAATAAGGGGTTGTGTCTGATGACACTTTGCGCGCCAGTTTTTTGGCTGAAGCGATTCCAAATTTTTGGCTTTCGCGGAAATATCTACCTCCCCGCCCCCCTTACCAAAAGCCACATTTCCCCTCTTTCCGCCTTCCTTTCCAAGTTGAAACCTTCACTCCTTGCTTGCAGCGCCGCCTCCTGCTCGCCGGCGACCCTCCTTCACGCTCCTCGGCCTCGCCTATCCAGGCAGGTAATCCACACCCGACCCCCATCCTCCTCCTCCTTCCACATCCCACATGCCCCTACCGCTGGTGCGAGCGCGACACCTTCCACCAAAATCACCGACCCCTCCACCAAATAAGCGCCGGCCTAAGCCATGGTGCATGCAGTATGAGGTCGCACGGCGGAGGAGCAAATCGCGGCCGCACGCGCGGATGAGGTCGCGATGGCTACCATTTGTGCCGACCCCCAGATCTTGAAGGAGCACCTTGCCATTTGCTAGCTACGCCGGTTAAGCATGCTCGGTTTACCCGTTGCGTGTGCTGCTCCTGCCTTTCCTTCACAAATTCTAGTGAATTGTGCTATCTAATTTTACCATGCAATCTGTTGCTCTAGTGTATATGTTCTATATGTCGTGCAGTGTGGTGCTCACTTATTAACTGTTTTGTTAATTAGTTGTCGTCTTCAGTTAACTGTTTGGTTCAATTCTACAAATGTGATGTTCAATTCTTCAGGCTGCAATTTTGTATTGTCTTCTATGTGAGAAATAAATCGAATTTTGTATTGTTGTGCATGTGAGGAATAAATCAAATTTGGCTGCACTTAATACATGAGAAACATATACACGTGCTATATTTCCTAGTTCTTAATCATGCTTGGTTTGGGTAAATGGGTTTTCCCTGTGGCTTGAATTAATTTGATGAATCTGCAATGTGATTATTTTTCATCAACATATTTTACTGATAGCATGCGAACCCTTACTTAACCTGATGACTAACTACCTTATATGTGTTGCAGGGAAACAATTGGAAGCACTGAGGTTTACAATCGAAGTTAGCACGTGCATGGTCCGTTGTCTAATAGCACATTATTGTGCAATTGCATGAACCATTCTAATATTTAGGTTTTTAACATTTTGGTCTTGCACATGTAGGTCCTGCTGTCAGAGGTTTTGACCCACTGTTCGACCCTTTTTGCATATGGGGAAATGAGTTGTCCATGAATATCAGTCAAGTCAAGAAACTTAGAAAGATTGTTAGGATAAAGAAATTAGCGACAAAAAGCAACAAGATCTTTGTCTGCACAATGAAGAAGACATCAGTTCACTACAGGATGGTACTAACTATTATACCTTGCCTTTTTAATTCCTTTGCCCCATTTCCAATATAGAGAAGATATTTATGCACATCCTTGTTTTCAGGCCTTTCCAAAGCAGTTCACTGATGATTACCTCTCAAACCACCTGTATGGTCAGGAGGCGAGGAAAGTATTCATACAACACCCACGGTTCAATATTGAAGTGTTCCTGAAGAGGACGAAGGATGGACAGTCAATCATCCACCGGCACTGGCCTAAAGTTACAAAGACCTTCAACATCAATGAAGGCTCAATATTCGCCTTCTGCTTCAGCAGTTTTCGAGATGAGATACATCTGTCTATGTACCGTCTATGATGCTAATTTCGAAAGGTTATAGATATTGCATGTGAAACTTGGTCCTGGTGTAGTTGTGTAATGGGGTAGCTAAGTGCTGAAGCTATATGATGCTGTACTCTGATGTATTTCAATTATGAAAATGAAATATATTGTGTGCTTAATATGAACTGTCAATTAGATTAATAAATGGATTATGAATAATCGGATAATTAGCCTGCTAGTGGCGAATTAGCCTGCTAATTGGGTTTTGCTATTGCAAACGGTTGTTGAAAAAATACCGTGGGCGATGACCTCAGTCAACGCACATAGTTTCTAGGAATAAAACGTGTTGGGTCAATGAACAATCACACACGACTTTCTCTTGAAAACTGTTTGCGTTAGGCCACCTTGCGTAAACGTTTACCACATGAAAACTGTGTGTGATGGACAGCCTTTGCCACACAGTTTCTTCCACGGACCATGTGTGATATATTCAATAACGCAAGCGATTTAACGGAAAAAATGTGTGTGATGTACCTGTCAATGGAAATATTTTTCTTCGAGCGACTGTGTGAGATGTACATACGAACGGAAATGCTTAGCGGGGACTGACTGTGTGGGATGTACTTGCGACCGAAAACCATTTCGCCGTATAATTGTATTTTTTTAGCTCTACTGTACGTATTTCCGTATTTGAGCGCTCGCGGGTTGCACATGACCTCATTTTGCCGAACGTGTGTGCCAGGAGGGCATATCCCCGACGGTTTCTGGGTCGTGTGGGAAGGAACCCCGTATCGCCCACACTCACTTGGAGACGGTTCCAAATGCTATCGCGGAAAGGGGTTTTAAACCATTTGTTTAGGAGCTCGTTGTACTAGTGTTAATTGCACAGTAGTCAATTATTAGGGTGATCTCTCATAGTAAATATCAAGTTAAAAGGTGCTCTTCCCAGTGTTGCAACCGTCTATAACACATAGCGTTCCAAAGTGCGTCATGTCCACATGAGTAAAAACGGGATGTGAGGGTAAGACGGGGATGTCAGACCATGCATGCATATTGCACTCGGTTTTCTTGAAGTTCTAGCAGAATCGTTCCAAGCTCGGAGCATGAAGCTTCGAAAGATGAACAAGAGTCATATGGAAATATGATCGGCAAAAGCTTACCCACCGGTCAAGATTCTCATCGTCAGTGATGTCCACATCAATGGATGAGAACTAGATTTGGATCTTGAATCACTTAAGATCAACTATGAGAGATATTGATTTAAGTGGGAGCACAAATATGTATTAATTAAGTTTAATCGCTAGTGCCAATTAATTATGAAAAATATCTATGTGTAGTTTGCATTATAGTCTTAGAATTATGTTCACAGTTCCACCCGTGTTGTTGAAATTGATTAGTTGTTATTTATCTGGTTGAATCTTTATGATTGAGAGGATCGTCATGTAAGAGTGCCAAGAAGGATTTTGTACTATTGCATGCTTACAATACTCTCTTCCCAATGCTATGGATAATGAGACTCACGTCCTTCGATCCAAAGCTAGAATTGCATTACGGCCTGCTTGCTTTCGAGAAACCCGAACTTAAAAATTGTTTGGGATAGTTATGTGATATTCTTGGAACTGAAAATTGTTTTTAGAAGCGAACAAAGGCTAAAAGATATGCGATATCTAAATCAGTGTTTTGTTTGCAAGTTCTAGTGAAGCATTCAACTATCTTTAAGACTGAAATGCATAAGATCCAGAAGAACACCAGTCATGTTTTGACAGTGAGAACTTATAGAGAAAGAACAAAACCAAATGATGTAATGAGACTTACAAGCCTAGGGAAGTTCAAGGCTTACACCACTCTTAAATTTGATGTTTCTTCTGAGAGTGAGAAAAATATTGAAGTAAATTGTAAGAAGTTTAGAGGCAAGACTGGAATGTCCAGCTCAGGTATGAATGTCATACAAGTTATAAGATGTAGAGAAAGTTGGCAGTAAAGTGTGATTCTTGAGAATCAAGATTAAATTGTTAAACACTAAATTCTTCGGGAATTGTGGTTAAAAGTTGATCACAAGAATACCGACTCAATTGCATGTTGTTGCGAATCGATTCAAGAATTACTACGGCCTAATGACCAACAAATTGCTGAGGTTAAAATATGTGTTGAAATTTTTGTAATATTTATGATACTTTTTCATCAACATATTACATCTGAATTTATTGTCACAATTCATTTTAGAGTTTCGTACACTCTAGCCCATTGCATAGAAGTTGCAAAAAGGTTGTTCATGACAGAACAATAGTTGTTCAATGTAATGAACAAAAGGTCCATACTCCTATTGTGAATAGGATTTAAGTTATGAATATTGATGATAAAAATTGAACATCCGTAACACTAACGCTAAATGTCGCAAGACTAAAAGAATACCACATATGTGTGGCACTGCATTTAGTCACATTGGAGAAACCCGCATGGAGAAATTACATAGTGATAGATTTTGGAGTCATATGATTACGAATAATCTGAAACTTGCAACTTTCATCCAAATAGTGAATTAAACTAAAATACCGTTCACAAGCCATAACAAACGAGCTATATTTTTTTTTTGGAAATATGCATATTGATGCCTGTAGTCCAATAAGTGTTGTTGCAAGAAGTGGATTTATCTATCTTCAAGGATGACTCAAGTAGATATTTATATTTACTAAGTGAGACATAAATCTGGATCTTTTGAAATGTTTCAAAAGATTTCCAGTATGGAGTATAAATTATTGTAACAAGAAATATGTTTCTACAATTGGATTGCAAAAAAGAATATATGAGTTACAAATTTAGCAAATGTCTGATGAGATGTGGAAAATCTTTTATAGCTTGCACCTCCTAGAAACACTACTAAGAGTAGAGTTTTTGAGTATATGTAATCAAGCTATGTATGACATGGTGCGATCAAAGATGACTTAATTATTTTGCCAAGATACTTTTTAATGTGATGCTTTAGAGACTAGCTTTTGCACCAAAAGAGAGCCATCAAATTTGTTGAAATAAGTGCTACTTTGTTGGTTATCCCAAATGGTTGGGTATTCCTCTATCACTACACCGAGGCAAAGTGTTTTGTCATAGAGTGCAGAAATTTTGAAGAAAATGTTTTTTTTGCAAAAGAGTGAGTGGGAGGACAGTGTAATTCGACGAGATTACAGAATCTTCGTGATCAGGTCAAATAAAAGAAACACTAAAAGTAGTTCTAAAATTTCTTACTGCGACTTATACAGAAGTCTCTACATAGGATATAGAGACTTTGGTCAAATGTGCAACTGAACTATATACGTTGGAAAATTTGTACAGACCTTCAGGGTGTGTAGACGAAATATTTTTGAAACAAACCTATGATACATAGAGAAGCGTTGATGGGCCCTGACTCCGAAATTGGCCATACGCTAAAATAATCCAAGATAGTATCCATACACATAATGCAAGTTTAGAACTTGATAGACCATCTTAAAGACTTGAAGTCTAAAGTGTAGTTATGGATCTATAAATTGACAAAGATGAAAAATGTTTTACAATTCTTGACTTGTTGCAAATAGTTTATGGCAAGATCAAGGAGTTTATTATGACGAGATTGTCTCATCATAATAATACTTAAAGTCAGTTCGGATTAAACTAGAAATTACTAAATATTTCAGTTATGAGATATAATAGATGGATGTCAGAATGATTCCCATGAGATGGAAATAGAACCAATGATGTATATTTGATACGGTCCAGGGTAATTTTCTCGATCCAGAGGATGCTAGTAAAGTGTGCAAACTTCAGGAGATCCAGTAACGATCTGAAGCCAACATAGTGGAGTTGGAATCTTTATTTTGATGAATTGATCAAGTAATATGATTTCATCAATAGAAACAAAGATGCTTGTACTTACAAGAAAGTAAGGGGTAGCATGATAATATTTCTAAACACTGTGTGTGCATTACACATTGTTGATAATTATATAAATATCTTGACATGGATTAAGACTTTATTGAAAATAGTTTTTGGTAAAGTACTTAGTCAATATAGTCCTTATATTAGACATAATAATTATGGAGATAGTAGTGTCTAATCGGGCTTAGCCAAAATAAATATTGACAAAAATACTAAAGTATAGTATGAGAAATGTCAATAAGAGTTTTCTTGTCAAAGTCACATGGAAGGAGTTCTCAGTAAGAATCGGTATCTTAAAATATGATGAGTGAAATACATGATTTCAATCATACTTGTGTTAATTTGATGGTATGTAAATTACAAGATATGTCCAAGTACTCCAAGTAAGTTGTGAGTGAAGTTAGCAGAAAGGTCAAATTATTGATCATAGGATAACAATGAGAATGTCGTTGAGTAGTGATGACATGTTTCTCGCATGCAGAGAAATTGAAGAGATTGGTGTAAGGAGTTTACATCAATACATGCTTGATGTAAGTAGTACATCGACAAAAATCTTCAGTTGGTTCTCCAAGCGAATTTCGATGTCAATTAAAGATATATGGTGGCACAGTAAGTTCGCATTGGTCCAAGAAAGTTACTGTGGTGAATTCTATAACAGAAGGCTGAGTATATTGTCACTTTAGAAGAAACAATAGAGGGTGATGAATCAAAGGTTCACCTATGAACTTGGTATGGTTTCTAGGTGATTGTGCAAAAAGAACACTGTTCTCGGATAGTGGTTCTGTAGCTCAATCTAAGGAATCAATGTTCTTACCGATGATTCAATATATACTAAGCTTGTTTCACATAAATTATGAATTCATGTGAAAGCATGACGGATGCATAAAATGCAAATGATACACACAGATCTGAAGTTGTCAAATTCGATAGGACAAAGTCTATACCACAAGCAAAGCATGGACTGACACCGGATTGCCATTGGTGTAAAAGTTAAAAGTGCTAACCAAATTATTGACTCTAGTGCAAGTAAGAGACTGTTGGAAATATACCCTAGAGGCAATAATATTTGTATTATTATATTTCCATATTCACAGTTAAGAGTTTATATTCTATGTTATAACTGCTATGATCTTGGAATATGTGATTCAGTGGAAAACTCATATGCACATGTGGAATTGAAAGCCGAGGTTCTCTCGCAGAGGGGGGGGGTGAATGGGAGATTTTTAGAAATTTGTCAAACTCTGAAGAATTTGACAAAAATCAGAGTGAAGAAATAGAAACGACTAAGTCATCACAAAATCAGAGTGAAGGCAACCAGGATACGTAAGAGTGAAGAACATGCAATCATACAGTCATACACGCATGAGAAATATGAACTAAGGAAACGATAAATAGCGTGATGAAATTCTTTAGTTCAAATTCGTCAGAGCCTAGATCACAAATTCTTCAAGAGCGGAATAATGTAAGGGAGGGTGAGGAATTTGAAACCAGGTTGGCTCGGTGAAGACAATGGAATTTGGTAGACCAGTTCCAATTGCTGCATCAACTATACGTCTGGTTTAGGCGGCTGAGTTGCAACTCAGAGGACACACAGTCCTCACCGAATTCCTCTTGAGTTAAGGCCCGCAGACCTTGCCCAATCACTCGTGGTATGTCTTCAAGGTAGACTTCCAAAACCTTCACAGACTTGTTGATACGCCTCCAACGTATCTATAATTTTTGATTGTTCCATGCTATTATATTATCTGTTTTGGATATTTTATATGCATTAATATGTTATTTTATATTATTTTGGGACTAACCTATTAACCTAGAGCTCAGTGCTAGTTTCTGTTTTTTCCTTGTTTTTGAGCTTCGCAGAAAAGGAATACCAAACGGAATAAAACTTCATGATGATTTTTCTTGGACCAGAAGACACACCCAGGAGACTTGGAGTTCAAGTCAGAAGAGCCACGAGGCGGTGACAAGGGTGGAGGGCGCCCCCTACCTTGTGGGCCCCTCATAACCCCCCTAACCTAGTTCTGCCTCCTATATATTCACATATATTCCCAAACCACCAGAAGCATCCATGAAAGCACTTTTCCACCACCGCAACCTTCTGTTCCCATGAGATCCCATCTTGGGGCCTTTTCCGGCATCTTGTCGGAGAGGGATGCGATCACGGAGGGCATCTACATCAACTCTATTGCCCTTCCGATGAAGCGTGAGTAGTTTACCTCAGACCTACGGGTCCATAACTAGTAGCTAGATGGCTTCTTCTCTCTATTTGATTCTCAATACCATGTTCTCCTCGATGTTCTTGGAGATCTATCCGATGTAATCTTCTGTTGCGGTGTATTTGTCGAGATCTAATGAATTGTGGATTTATGATCAGCTTATCTATGAATATTATTTGAATCTTCTCTGAATTCTTATATGCATGCATGATTTGATATCTTTGTATTTCTCTTTGAACTATTGGTTTGGTTTGGCCAACTAGATTGGTTTTTCTTGCAATGGGAGAGGTGCTTAGCTTTGGGTTCAATCTTGCGTGATTTCACCCAGCACTAGTACGCGTCGGTGCTATATAAACGGTTTTAAACCCCTTTTCGCGACAACATTTGGAACCGTCGCCTAGTGAGTGACGGCGATAGGGGGTCCTTACCACACGACCCAGAAACCGTCGGGGATATGCCCTCTTGGCACACACGCTCGGCAAAATAAGGTCGTGTGCGACCGGCGAGCGCTCAAATACGGAAATACGTATAGTAGAGCTAAACAAAATACAATTATACAGGCGAAATTGTTTCCGGTCGCAAGTACATCCCACACAGTCAGTCCCCGCTAAACGTTTCCGTTCGTATGTACATCCCACATAGTCGCTCCAAGGAAAAAATTTCCGTTCACAGGTATATCACACACAATTTTTCTCGTTAAATCATTTGTGACAACGTTTCCATTGCACACGATATTAACAATTTTATCGTTTGTGTTATTGAATGCATCACACATGATGCGTAGAAGAAACTGTGTGGCAAAGGTTGTCCATCACACACAGTTTTTATGTGGTAAACGTTTGCGCAAGGTGGCCTAACACAAACAGTTTTCAAGAGGATGTCGTGTGTGCAGTGGAGATTGATCGCACACGTAGTGGATCGTAGAAACGTTTTTGATCTCCACGTCTATCGCAGACGTTTCACTTTCGCAAACCGTGTGCAGTGTAATCCCTAATTAATCCCTAATTTAAAAATCACATGTTTTGAATTTGAAAGTAGGCAATCACTTATTTCATATCCAACCATGTTTATTACAAATATAGGTTCAACCACGAATGCATAATTCGATGCACGGGTACATATACTGAAGAACTACAGAAGGACCAAGTAAAGAATGATGAATCACAGTTGTACTAAAGACTGTAAAGAGAGAGGCGAAAGACATTCTGGTTGCTGGAGAAGGTGAAGCGGAATGCTCATATTGTGCCCCCCTCCATGCGTAATGCGCGCACGACTCTAGGCCAACCCCTTGTGATGGCTGCCCATCCATCCTTCTGTCTTCATTATGACTTCTCGATGCTCATTGTAGTCTGGATGAAATACTTTAACCTTCATTGCGTGTCCACCAATCATGTACTTTGCGAGGTAATCTTGAGTGAACTGCTTCGGGGACCATCAGGAACGAAAAAATTTAGACATTGTTGTCTAACAACTCATTATGGGCAGTAAAAAGAGAAGGCTACATAGTTTGTAGTTACCATCCCACAGCTCACTGTTGTGTTGGATAGAGCATAAAAAATAATTTGATTGCCACCATTCGTTTCTTTTTGCTAATAATCCTTATCAGTTTCCTCACTTGATGCTTGTTCATGAATATCTCATTGCCCCATACGCAAAAAGGGTCGATGCGTGGATCCTTGCCAAGGGCATATGTACCTACAAGCAACAAGTCAATATTAGAAGCTAACAAGTGTCCAGGCCTGGATCTATATGCACTACATTATGGAACGACGGGGGGAGTACAAGCCGAGGGATGAAGCTAACCTCGGCGGAAAATGGTGGCCACTCCCGTTGTTGTCCTGCATAAGTAGTGGAAAGGCATGATAAGTACAACAACCTTAACATCAAACAAATATAGCAAAGGTAAACAACATCATCTCCAAATGATAGCTTGAATGTGTTGGTTTCAGCATGCTGTTAAAGCAGATATAAAATGGAAGGCAATGTTACCGACAGCAGGCTTAACAGCCATCAAATATTGCAATTCAAACTGGTATTGTTGAAAATGAATAGAACGTAGGTAATGCTTAAACATCACACTGGATAAATGTGTAAAACTGAAATAAAGGGCATGTGTTAACTACACCAGGAATAACTGGAACCAAATATAGCCGTTCAAACTGGTATTGATGTAGTCGAGCGGCACAGTTCCGACTTGCACATAATGAACAACACATTGTGAATGACTGAAATAAACAAGGCATAAATGACCAGTATAACAACCAAATATAGCCATTGAAAATTGGACAGAGTCTCACTGGAACCAACCTAACAAGCAAATACCGATAAACATGGCATATGCTTGAAAACTGGACAAATGCTCACTTCAACCAACCTAACAAGCAGATAAAGATAAACAAGGCATCTGCTTGATAACTGGACAAATGCTAAAAAGCAACCTAACAACCAAATACAGATAAACAAGGCATCTGCTTGATAACTGGACAAATGCTAAAAAAAGCAACCTAACAACCAAATACAGATAAACAAGGCATCTGCTTGATAACTGGACAAATGCTAAAAAAAGCAACCAAATACAGATAAACAAGGCATCTGCTTGATAACTGGACAAATGCTCACTGCAACTAAACTAAGAACCAAATACATATAAACAAGGCATCTGCTCGATAACTGAAAAAATGCTCACTCCAACCAACCTAACAACCAAATACAGATAAACAAGGCATCTACTCACTATAAACAACCAAATATAGCCATTCATGAAACTGAAGTGGACAATTCATACTTAAACATCACATAGCCCTATTAAACAATACATTTTTGCATAACTGAAATAATTAAACACGGCACAGTTAAAGCACCGCATGACAAATGCTACTACAACAAAGGGTACGAGTTGGCAAGCTAGAAAAGGTAAGATTTGCTGATAGAATGTTGCCTCACATTTCATGGACGGGATCCTTCCAGTTGGAAGAGCACAGACCCATGGTGCACTCTCTGATGTCACAGATGGGCTATTTCACCTTGGAAGAACCTTCGTGGGTGCCCTCCTCGTAGTCGTGGTCGATGAGATCTGACTTGGCAATTGAGGATCCCAAGCCGCCGCCGTAGAACATGTCCTTCAGAAATGACAAAATGGGCTCGATGGCGTATAAAGCTCGCAAATCCTTGACCACTTGGCGGAGGAGATCAGCGGCAGGGTCGTCGAAGAGATCGACGGCAGTTGAACCAGAGGGGTTGGGGATGGACCACTTAACCTGTGACATGTCCCGCGTGAAGCCGTCGCTTTGGACGAGCTTGATGTCGTAGCCAGCTTTCCCGAGATACAGTAATACGCTAGCCCGCTGACATGAAGCCTTCGGCATGGCAACGTAGTCAACGTCTTCGCCGGCTTCCGCGGCGACGTGTTGCTCCGGGATCGACAGGTCGGGGCAAACGGCAGCCACCTCGCCAACGTCCGCCGGAGAGGCCATGATAAACCTCTTCTTGGCTGAACGCTCGTCGGGCTCCCCGGGATACGTGGTCGAGCTTAGGCTACGACATTCTGGAGCAGGGGATGTGGATCTGGCGGGGAGGGACACCGTAGGCCTCATCTAAAAACTCAGGGGAGTGGGGCGACGGTATGGGAATCGTTGGGTAACCTGAACTTTATTATCTAAGCTAGGAGGAACGGGCAGACCGGCACGGCGCCGCGAGCTATGGTTCGAGGGGGGACTGTGGAGGGGGGTTGGTGTTTGAGGATTCGCCGTGACTACTGAAAAGTTTAGTAATGGTGGGTGGAGATGGTGGTGGACGAGGGAGGGCGACGGCTCAAATGCCTCGGCTACTACAATTTTACTATAAGGTCGGTGCTGGAGGAGTGTGGGCGACGGTTGAAGTACGACGGCTACTAAAATTTGGATAAAGGAATTGATGCGGGGTGGGAGTGCCCAAGATCGCGCACGGTCCAATAACAATATGCGTGTATGATAATAAGGAAAAGTGGCGCGGAACCGCCGATTTTTGCAACGCTCAAGGCGGGTAGTTTGTTTTTATATTTCTAGCTAGCTGGTCTATTGCTCACGGTTCGTCCTAATTTCTAAATAAACTTACCCGCCTTTAGTTTGCACAGGTGGTGGTTTTACAACGCACTTGCATCGCACACGGTTAAGCCAGTACCTCCATCCTTTGCTCGTGCTTACGCGGTCGTGGTGATTTTACAGCGCACTTGCATCACACACGGTTGAGCCAGTACCTCCACCTTTGCTCGCGCTTGCGCAGGCGTGGTGATTCACATCACACTTGTATCGCACACGGTTACGATATTATACCCGTGTCCGTTGAGCGTCATCAGAGTCTTTGCAGCAAAAAATAACGTTAGAGAGGGCCAGAAGACAGCCACACCAGCATGTGGCCCAAATATATATGAGTGAAAAGGGTGGTCTGTGATGTTCAAAATTCCAGTGCACAACTTTGACCGCGCGGGCCCATGGTTGGGCGCATCGTCGAAGATTGATGAGAGGGGCCAGAAGTCAAGAACCGCCTGGAAGTGGCCAAATATATGTAGGAATATTGGGGATGTTTAAAACTTTAAATACACAATGCATAACTTTGGTGGCACCTACCTCGCAAACCCGAAAGCACCCTTGGATATATATATATATATATATGTGTGTGTGTGTGTGTGTGTGTGTGTGTATAATGTCATACCTAGCTAGGATGCTTGGCCCACCACCTCCCACTTCATGTCAGCGGGGCGGATGCACGTAATGATCGATACTTTGGTCATACATGCATGTCGCCATGACCTACCATAAGACGGACCAATGAATCTATCATTTAGTCAAACGACAGTTGTTGTTGTCGATAAACCGCTTGGGCCAATAGATTGAACCATCATAAAAATCGCACGAGAGGAACCACAAAACCAGCACCTTTTGCATGCGGCCCAAAATGATGTACGGTGGGAAGGGGTGATGTGTGTTTTCAATATAGAATAATGCACAATTTAGATGTGGTGCCTACCTCTCCATACAGACAACAACCATGAAGGCAAGGTAGTTAAGGACGAGATACACAGGGTTTGATGTAGGTCGAACCCAGCAATCCGAGCATGTGGGAGGGAATCCTGACAACGCATGAGCTCGAGCTTTGGTTGAGCGACATGTGACGGTGACCGGCCCTAACACGAATGAGGAGGAATCCATTCATGGCCAACACATACCCCTCATTATCGGTCAAAGGGATGATATATATACACTCGGGGAGCCCACAGATATGCGTGTCGTCACAAAAAACCGCACAAGGGAGACGTGGTCGATCAGAAGACCCCGTATACACTGCATGCGGCCCGAAAATATGTATGGGTATGATGGTGTGTGATGTGTTTAAATCCCAAATGCACAACTTCGATGGGCCACCAACTACATTACAAACCGAACACCGTACCCGACTCCAAGCCTGGTTCAATACGTACGATGTCAGTTTCCCAACTTCGAGGCGGCGGGGGGGGGGGGGGGTCGTCCCACGCATGCGCTCAAACTTTATTTGGTCTAGCATGGGACACATCTATATATATCTATACATCTATACACCTATATAGTGTGCGAATAACTTTGAAACTTGGTCGTTGGATGAAGCCAATCCGACGGTACAGAGATGGCAAATCCGAGCACTACTGGCCATTGGATATCATCTACGTTCCACCAGATTCTGCCACATGTACAATCTAGAAGATTCCATGGTTGAACTTAAGCATAATGCACAAACCTCAAAACACAAGCACTTCTCCTTTGTTCTCTAGAATCTTCCATATCTTAATTGCCCAAACTTCTTTTTCTAAATGAATTGTCACTTTTTGTTTTTACCTTTACAATGCAGATTTTTTATAAAACTAATTGATTTTGGATCAGATGAACTATAAGAATTAAACAAACATCTACATCATGCATATATGACTCAAAACTTACATGCTATAGTGTGGTATTTATTCATAGTTTGGTTACCAAATCTCATGCATGCAATGCACATGTACCTTACTAGTATCAATAGGAAACCATCATGGTCAAACCCTTCTCGTTGTTGGGTCAAAGGGATAGATAGTGTGGGCCCCCCTAATTGTCGGTAAAGGATAGTATATATACCTCGGGGAGCGCACAGATATGTGCCGTGTCTATAAGCCGCACAAGGGAGACATGCTCGAGAAGAACACCCTGCCCCCTATACCCTGCATGCAATCTGAAAAAGGTTTATATAATCGCCAAGACAGGTCAAGTCAATCATTCTTTAATTTTTTAGAGGAAAAAGTAACCCATAAAAACATAGTAGGTTTATATAATCGCCATGACAGGTCAAATCAATCATTCTTTAATTTTTTAGAGCAAAAAATAACCCATAAAAACATAGTCTACAAATTAGCAAAACAAGGATCCCAAGGTTTAAATGTCATGGCATTTAAATGAAGCTTGAGATATGCAACTTCCCACCAGGTCACCCATCCTTGGACTACTCCAGCCCAAGCACGCTTAACTTCTGCGTTCTATTCAACTAGGCTAGCCGATGGGAAGCCAACCCTTGCTGATAAGAATTGCCTCCTTGCCATTAAGGCGTTTCACGCTGATCACCCTATGGGACCTACTCCCTCCTATCACACACGTTTGTGCTTTTAGAAACGGTGTGGGATATTTTACATGGCCGGTGTGTCGCCGCTAGCCTTCAATGATCACTGACACTGGTAGCAGGAAAACGATGGAGAAGAGGCGGGAAACCCATGAGAGGATTGGCGAGAAATGGTAGCCTGTTTTGAAAACCTAGTAGAGAAGGAAGCGTGAGCTAGCAGGACACGTGCGCACAGTGCTTACCCATGTACTGCATATGCTGTCGAAAGGGCTCAGGGTTGCTGTTCGATCTGGGAGCATCCAACGGTGCACACTTACGATTCGTGGGGTTTGGATTCACGACTCAGATCGCAGGCGCAACAGGGGGGAGAATATCATACGGAAACCAACATTCGGTGGAAACCGGTGAAAACCACGAGAAAAAGATGTTTTGAAGTTTCATTTTTTTTTGAAAAATGCGTGATGTTAAGAGGATGATGTTTTATTGCCACACAAAATTTCAAGTTGAAACACATTACGATATGTGAGCTATGAAAAAGACAAAATCAACGATGAATAGTGCCGAATAGTAATGTCACTATTCAGGGCTGAATTTGTCTTTTTCATAGCTCACATCTCATAATGTTTTTCAACTTGAAATTTTGTGTCGCAATAAAACATCACCTTCTTAACATCCCGCATTTTTTTTTCAGATTTTTATGAAACTTTAAAATATGGTTTCCACGAAGTTTTCATTGAATATCGGCTTTCGTGAGTGAACCGTGTGCTATTTGAAAACATTTCGTGAGAAGAATCTCGGTTTTTAAATCCCCGTAAATCCAAAACTAAGCCGAAAATCGTGAAACCTGGCATGGTGTCACGACATGGCACTTATATGTCGAGGAATTTTTTCGTCCATTGTGGCGCAAGTTTTATTACAAGCCTCTTACAAACCGGAGCTTCTCTCAAAGAAGCCTCGTGGTTCCGATAGGGAAACGTGTCCCCCTTGTGGGCGAAACGTAATCACTGCCTCTTTTCGCCTTGTATTTTCTTCTACGGGCAACATGGAACGACAGGATATCCGTGCTGAAATTTAAACTTATTCAGGGTTCGTTTGGCCTTTTTATACACTAATTGAGTTTCCTAGGCATTTAATGTCCATAATTCAAATCTGAACTTCAAATACATGCTCCAGTTCACCAAAATGGCTAGAAAATTTATACATGTGTCCTTGGGTGCATGTTTAGGTCCCATGCCAGGAATGGGAACGAATTACAACCGTACCCGCGTCCTGGCTCGTCCTCAAACATTTGGAATCTCGGTTTTTAAATCCCCGTAAATCCTAAACTCACCAGAAAGTCATCAAAGGTGGCATGGTGTCACGTCATGGCACATATATGTCGTGGTAAAAACATTGTCCAATTTGGGCCAAGCTTTATTACAAACCTCTTACAAAACCGGAGCTTCTCTCAAAGAAGCCTCGTGGTTCCGATAGGGAAACGTGTTCCCCTTGTGGGCGAAACGTAATCACTGCCTCTTTTCGCCTTGTATTTTCTTCCACGGGCAACATGGAACGACATGATATCCGTGCTGAAATTTAAACTTATTCAGGGTTCGTTTGGCCTTTTTATACACTAATTGAGTTTCCTAGGCATTTAATGTCCATAATTCAAATCTGAACTACAAATACATGCTCCAGTTCACCAAAATGGCTAGAAAAATTATACATGTGTCCTTGGGTGCATGTTTAGGTCCCATGCCAGGAATGGGAACGAATTACAACCGTACCGGTGTCCTGGCTCGTCCTCAAACATTTCGAATCTCGGTTTTTAAGTCCCCATAAATCCAAAACTCACCAGAAAGTCATCAAAGGTGGCATGGTGTCACGTCATGGCACATATATGTCGTGGTAAAAACATTGCCAATTTGGGCCAAGCTTTATTACAAACCTCTTACAAACCGGAGCCTGTCGCAAGAACCCTCGTGGTTTCGATAGGGAAACGTGTCCCCTTGTGGGCCAAACGATAATCACTCCCTCTTCTAGCCTCGTATTTTCTTCTACACGCGACACGGAACAACGGGAGATTCGCGCTGAACTTTGAAATTATTCAGGGTTCGTTTGACCTTTTTTATTCATTAATTGAGTTTTCTAGGCAGTTAATGACCACAATTCAAATCCGAACTACAAATACATGCTCCAGTGCACCAAAATGGCTAGAAAAACGTACATGTTTCCTTGGGGTGCATGTTTAGGTCCCAAGGAACAAATGGGAACGAATTGAACCGTCTTGCCGTTCTGGCTTGGCCACAAACATTGTGAATCTCGGTTTTTAAATCTCTGTAAATCCAAAACTCACCAGAAAATCATGAAACTTGGCATGGTGTCACTACATGGTACATATAATTGTCCAATTTGGGTGAAGCTATATTACAAGCCTCTTACAAACCGGAGCCTGTCGCAACCCTCGTGGTTCCGGTAGGGAAACATGCCCCTCTTGTGGGCGAAACGATAATCGCTGCCTCTTCTCGCCTTGAACTTTGTATTCTACAGGCAACATAGAAATAAGAGGAGTGTCGGGCTGAAATTTGAAACTGTCCAGGGTTCGTTTGGCCATTGTATATATATTACTAATTACTAAGTTTTCTACGCATTTAATGTAGTCCATAATTCAAATTTGAACTACAAGCACATGCTCCAGTGAAGCAAAATGGGTGGGAAATCGTACATGTGTCATTGGGTGCATGTTTAGGTCTCATTTAAGGAATGGGAATGAATTACAAACTTGTCGTCGTCCTGAAACATTGAGAATCTCGGTTTTTAAATCCCAGTAAATCAAAAACTCACCCAAAAAACATGAAACTTGGCATGGTTTCATGACATGGCACATATATGTCGTGGTAAAAAAATCGTCCAGTTTGAGAAGAGGCGCACACATTAGTAGCCAACGAAGTCCTTTTTGAAACAAAAAGCTGACACGTTAATATCGCAAACGGTTGTATTATATTAACCGTGTCGAAATTTACCATACTCGATGGTGTGCGTGTAGCTGTTTGATTAGACGGGACGAGCGCGAGAAGTCCGCCGTGCAGGCTCGACGGGACGCGTGCGAGCAGTCCGCCGCGCAGGATCAACGGGATGCATGCATCCTGTCCACCTCATAGTTGCAGGCTCGACGGGACACGTGCGAGCAGCAAGGCCGCCCATGCTCACCGGGAAGCGAGCTCTTTGACCTCCATGCACCAGCTGCCGCCCGCCTCTCTCACAACTTCTCCATTAATGGGTTAACTAAAGCACCTAGACGGAGGGTGTTTGCTTGTGATCTCATGGCAACATTTGCTTTGTTCGTGTTTTCAACTCGTATTCCGCCCTAATTTAAATTGCCACATAGGGCAACGGATAATACGACCATAAATAAAATGGCAATGGATAATACGACGACAAATTTACAATGGCGCAGATAATAATTGTCTTACATATTTCGGATAATTTAAAATGCCACATGCGGCAAAGCCCGGAAGACACAGGGGCAAGGGAAGAAGGAAATTGCAGACAACGATCTGGGTTGCTACTATCTCTACTCGTCGATGGATCGCAGGGCGACGACATCCTCCAGCTCCTTCTTCAATTCCTCACAACTTTTCTTGAAAGCAGCCACAGATTCCTCCACCTCCTGCTCGCGCTCGATCCGGAGCTTCCTCAAGTCACCCATCAGTTCCTCGACGACCGCTATCAGCGTCATCCCCGAGGCACTGCTCTGCTCATGCAGCATCTTCCAGGCGGCGGCCTCCTCCTCCTCGGCGAGCGCCTTGAGGAGCTTCACATTGTCACCCATGAGTTGCTCGACGAGGCCGGCCACCTTGTCAACCGAGGCATCGCTGATCTTGAGCAGCTTCATCAAGCCGTCGACCGGCTCCTGTTGCGTAGTGACGCTAGCGAGAATGTCGTCGTCGCCGGCGAAGGACTTCAGGGACGCCGGCTCGTCGCGTTGGCCGACGCCGCGAATGCGCTTGTGAGAGCCCTCGTGTGCCCGTGAGAGCTCGTTCGAGAGCTCCGCGGCATGCCGTGACATCTCTATTGCGGCTGGGCTTTGCGGCGGGACCTCTCTAGTGCTCCGCGGCCTTGGTCTTTGCTGCCTAGTTATATGTCCACCCTAAACTCCTCCTACCGGTCATGGCAGAACGACTTGACAGGAAAGACCAGTTTTGTGGGTGATGAGGAGAGGAAATGTGAAGTGATTTTTGAGTGGGTAGTTTTTATAGCCCGGTGCTAAGTGTGAACACATATTAGTTTGATAGGTGTGAATAGATTTGCAATTACTTATTGCGTTGTAATCTGCAATGTGACGAGAAACAAGGTCAAAATTTATTGATGGCAGAAGGTTGACCACGTGGTTGCCCGCCGTTGAGTCGGCTGTTTGCCACGTATCATACACATCTTATTAAGTTGAACTGTTTCTGTTGTGTTCGCTAATCGAAAACAGTTCATCCGAGTGAACCGTATGCCCTATATCACACACAACTTGATCTGGCTAACCGTTTCTGTTGCACTCCCTAATAGCAAACAGTTCATCGGAGCGAACTGTATGCCGTATATCGCACACACATTGATCTGGCTGCCCGTTTCTGTTGTTCTGCCTCATCGCAAACAGTTTGAATGGGTCAACCATGTGCCCTGGATCGCACAAGCAACTAAAATCTCAACCGTGTTTGATGTATCATTCATCGCAAACGTTTTGCATCTTTTTTGACGGTTTTTTACATCCCGTTTGTGATTAATGCATCGCATAAAGTTCCGTCAAAGGGTCTCTGATCATAGTGTCACGTTAGCAGCATCCTGCAGTAGTGCAGTGACAAAGTAGGGGTAGCGAGACACGTATTGAATTGTTGCCACCAAGGATAAAAAGATGGGGTTTATATCATATTGCATGAGTTTATTCCTCTACATCATGTCATCTTATTTAAGGCGTTACTCCATTCTCTATGAACTTAATACTCTAGATGCATGCTGGATAGCAGTCGATGTGTGGAGTAATAGTAGTAGATGCGGGAAGGAGTCGGTCTACTTGACACGGACGTGATGCCTATATTACATAATCATTGCCTTGGATATCATGATAACTTTGCGCTTTTCTATCAATTGCTCGACAATAATTTGTTCACCCATAGTATTATTTGCCTTTAAGAGAGAAGTCTCTAGTGAATCCTATGCCCCCCGAGTCTATTTTCCATCATATTAGTTTTCGATCTACTATTTTGCAATCTTTTCCTTTCAGATCTATAAACCATAAAACCCAAAACTATTTACTTTATCTTTTGTTTACTCTTATCTATCTCTATCAGATCTCACCTTTGCAAGTGACTGTGAAAGGATTGACAACCCCTTTATCGCGTTGGGTGCAAGTGTTTGATTGTTTGTGCAGGTATTGGTGATTTGTGCGTTCGTCTCCTACTGGATTGATACCTTGGTTCTCTAATTGAGGGAAATACTTATCTCTACTTTGCTGCATCACCCTTTTCTCTTGAAAGGAAAAACCAACGCAAGCTCAAGAAGTAGCAGGAAGAATTTCTGACGCTGTTGCCGGGGAGTTCTACGCCAAGTCAAGATCTACATCAAGCCTACCAAGTACCCATCATAAAACTATCATCTCTTGCATTACATTATTCGCCATTTGCCTCTCGTTTTCCTCTCCCACACTTCTAAAACGACTTTCGAAAAGATTTGCCTTTTCATTCGCCTTCTCTTTCGTCCTTCTTTTCGTTTGCCCTTATGTCTTACTAGCAAAAAGGCCCGTGCGTTGCAACAGGAGAATATCACACACCCTAGCCTTAATAATAATGCCTCAAGACCTTCCCTCCTAATGTCGTGAGCCCAAAAGAGGAGCGCATAGGTGACAAGCAACAATTGGATCACTAATGAAGATGTGGCGGCATGTCGCGCACTACAATATCTTGTACTTGTCCTCAATAGGACGATGGCGTAACGCTCGCCCATCTGCTGCTACCGCCGCATCCAACCCACACATCTTCCGATTGCTAGCACAACCACCAAGCACAGGGAAA
The DNA here is from genome assembly GCF_018294505.1 of Triticum aestivum. Lineage (NCBI taxonomy): Eukaryota > Viridiplantae > Streptophyta > Magnoliopsida > Poales > Poaceae > Triticum > Triticum aestivum. The sequence goes on from NC_057799.1 coordinate 193,489,148, forward strand.
ATGTGGAAAAAAATTGTTATCTTAATGGTCCACCAAGCACATCTTGTACAAATGCAACAAAAGTTTAGAGTAGAATCATAGGGAAATTTACTCTCCTTTCATGAGCCCATATAAATATAAGCCAGTATAAAAAAAGTGTCATAATTCATAAGCAAATAGTAGGTAGGAGATCATATATGCAGTTATTCTATATATGCGAAATATATTAGCTTGAGTAGCAGATACACTTGTACAGATATTGCCTTTGCATTTTAGACCTTATATAGTTGCATATGGGGTGAGTTGGCAAACAGTACATCATTTTCGTATGCATTTTATTCATCCCATCGGTATTCCTAAAACTACTTTGCTACGTTTTTATTAACTACTATTATAAAATACTACTCCCTCCGTTTCTATATATAATTTTTTTTAAAGATTTCAATACGAATTACATATCTATATAAATATATTTTAGAGCACTCATTTATAAACGGACCGAGTATTAAGTACACATATATGACTTCGGTGGGTGATCTATCCTCTGGATCCATCCAGAGCTTATCTCGTCACATGGATACACGGTAGCTGACCACATCCACTTCCAACCTTATCTCTTCGAGGCAGCTAGTGCTGTAGTCCTTGTTCGTCAAAACTGAGACAAATGGAGGAAGGCAGGAAGGGTAGGTGAGGTGCTGGTGCTGGCCGCATGGCTCATACTGGCCGTTGGGCGACGTAGTGTGGCGGGGCTGGAGGGAGCAGCTGCTGGGTGGTGCTCGGCCTCGACGGCCTGGCCTCCGCCGTTCTTGCCGTCGGCCTCGTCCTCGGTGCCGATTCTTCCCCATCCATGGCGCCAAGCCAAGCGTGTGTTCCTGCTCCTCTTTATTCCTGTGGCGTCGATTTCCGCCAGCGCTTTGGTCAAAGCCGAGACAAATGAAGATGGAGGTGTAGGGGAGGTGCTGGCCAGATGGCTCGTAAGCAGCTGAATCTGACCGCGTCAGTCGGCGGTCGAGTAGACAGCAGCAACTGCGCTGCTCCTACTCGTTGGAGTGGCGCCCGTGGCAACACCACCGCCGCGGCCGCGCACCTGCCGGCCTCGGGAACCTCCATGGCTGACCTCACACAGCGCCGCCCCGTTCTGGCCTCAAACGCGCAGTCCCGCGCCATTCCTCTCCACCTTGCACCGCCGTGGCCTTCACTTGCCTCCTGCCTGTACTCCCAGCCACGGGCGACCTCCTCCTCCGTGCTTGAGAACCCCATCGCCTCGGCTGACCTCTCGTGGGTGCTGCCATGTTCGAGTAGTACAAGCTCCACTCCGCTCTGCTCGAACGACGCTACCGCCACAACCTCTGCTCCGGCGAGCCCTACGTCCCCTCCTGCAGCTTTCGAATCACCATGGCCCCGGCCTCGGCGCTGCTCTTCCTCCATCCATGGCAAGCGAAGCCAAGCATGTACCTGCTCCTCGTCTTCACTTCCCTGGCGCCTCCAGGCACATCCCACGATCTGGCAGACGCCGAAGCTGCGAGGTGGGAGAAGGGGAGGGGGACGGCTGGCGCCGCGAAGGAGGTCCTGGGCGGGGGAGGCGCGGACGGCGGCGAAGGGAAGGGCCGCCGAGAGTGGTCGCGCGTCGACCACCTCGCAGTCGCCGGGGATTTGGAGGCCGGCCGGCGGAGATCACCATCTCTGTTTTCTATTTCTATCAGGCGGCGGACGCGATGGGTTGGGGGTGTTGCGTCCTTCGGGTCCTATGAACGAGCGATTCGTTTTTTTACTGTACGAATATCTTACATCGGGAGTGCGGGTTAATTGCACGAAATAGCACGTGCTTTTTTCGCAAAAAGCCCGACGACGGTGAGCGAGCGGGCAGAAGTACTAATTCCTTTATTATTAAGGAAAGACTTGGTTTGTTTGCTCTTTTGCTTGGTATAATAGTGTGTTTATTGAAAATCAGAAACAAAGTTTACGGATCTACTTAAAGTTTTTACTTGGATCATCTTCGATCCATATTTGCTCATGTTGAAACCCCAATTAGTTTAGTTGAGGGAAAATCTTTAGATGAGCATGCTCATTTTGTGCGTCACCGTCCGTCTAAAAGAAGGGAGACTCTTATGGAATCAAATAAATTGTTTGCTATGCTATACTTGGAATATTTGTGAACTTTGTGATTTTATTTGTTGGTCTAAGAACCCAAAAAACACCTTCCCTACCTATATGAGTTTAATGATAATGAAATTTTATCTTCTTATGAAAAGGATATTTATAGTTATTATGATATCGAACAAATTGAAGAATTTGTTGCTTTTAAGGGTGCTTATGAATTTGCTTCTTCAATATAAAAATATGATATTACTCTTTACAAATCTGAAAATTTGGACATACTTAAATATTGCTATGAAAACTATGCTCACAATGCCTATGTCAAAGAATTTATTTAGATAATGACTGTTGCTTTGAAAGAAAATAATGATATGCATGAATTTACAGATAATTATGATTCTGATGATTTGATTGAGATACCCTCCCTTGATGAGTGTGATGTTTGCTATTCTTGTGGCCATGATGTCAATATTTATGGAGATGAATTTGCTATAGTCCCGTATGTTAAACATGAGATTGTTGCTATTGCACCCATATTTGATAGTTCCTTGAATCAAAAGCATGATTGCAATGATGTTATTATAAATTATATTAATGTCAATTATGCTAATAATATGCAAAACCCTGGGATGCTAGTTTTGCTATGTCCGCTATTTATTGCAATAATCATAATTGGAGTGATAATGCTTCTTATGATCTTGAAAATTTATTTAAGCCTCATGATGAACATGTTTGCTATAATATTTAAAGTGGGTTTGGAAGAGTGCCAACTTTAGAAAATAATGATCCCACTACTTTGGAGTATAATCAATCTTATGAATTTTTTGATAAAAGTGGGTTTGGAGAGGTCATGACTTTATTTGATGATAATCCCACTATTTTGGAAGAGTGCCAACTTTGCATGCATGTGGATCATGAAGAGAATATTTTATGTGATAGTTATATTGTTGAATTTTATTATGATCCTACATGTAATTATTATGAAAGAGAAAAATATGGTTCTAGAAATTTTCATGTCACTAAATTACCTCTCGTTATGTTGAGATTGCTATTGTTTCTTTTTTCTTCCTTGCATATGCTAGTTTTTGCTTGTCTTGATAATTTGTTTGCTTATAAAATGCCTATGCATAGGAAGTATATTAGACTTAAACTTGTTTTTCACATGCTACATGATGCTCTCTTCGTGATTCAATTGCTATCTTTCATGTGAGCATCATTAAAATTATCAATGCCTAGCTAAAAGGCTTTAAAGAAAAGCGCTTGTTGGTATATTTCCTTTCTGTTTTTGAATAAATAATTCATCTAGCCTCTGGTTAGATGTGTTTTGGTGTTTTAGTTAGTGTTTGTGCCAAGTAAGACCTTTGGGATGGCATACAGTGATAGTTGGCCTGATCTTGCTGAAAAACAGAAACTTTTGCGTCCAGAAACATAATTGATCTGAGCTGCAGGAACGTGATAAATTCTTGAATTTTTTACACAAGATTGATATACAATTTGTCGCTGTTGTCCTTATTTTTCAGAATTTTTGGAGTTACAGATGTATTGGAAGTATTCATATTGCTACATACTATTCTGTTTTTGATAGATTCTATTTTCTATGTGTTGTTTGCTTATTTTGATGAATCTATGGGTAGTATCATGGGGTATGCACCATGATAAGTTGGAATACAGTAGATATTACACCAATATAATAAAGAATGTGTTCACAACAGTACCAAAAGTGGTGATTTTATTTTCTTATACTAAGGATCTCATGAGATTTTCTGTTGAGTTTTGTGTTGTGAAGTTTCCAAGTTTTGGGTAAGGATTTGATGGACTATGGAATAAGGAGCGGTAAGAGCCTAAGCTTGGGGATGCCCAAGGCACCCCAAGGTAATATTCAAGGACGACCAAGAGCCTAAGATTGGGGATGCCACGGATGGCATCCCCTCTTTCGTCTTCGTCTATCGGTAACTTTACTTGGGCTATATTTTTATTCACCACATGATATGTGTTTTGCTTGGAGCGTCTTGTATGATATGAGTCTTTACTTTTTAGTTTGCCACAATCATCCTTGCTGTACACACCTTTTGAGAGGGACATGCATGAATCGTGATTTATTAGAATACTCTACGTGCTTCACTTATACTTTTGAGCTAGGCAATTTTGCTCTAGTGCTTCACTTATATCTTTTTAGAGCACGGCGGTGGTTTTATTTTATAGAAATTGTTGAACTCTCATGCTTCACTTATATTATTTTGTGAGTCTTTCTAAACAGCATGGTAATTTTCTTTGGTTATGAATTTAGTCCTAATATGATAGACATCCAAGAGGGATATAATAAAAACTTTCAAATAAAGTGCATTGAATACTATGAGAAGTTTAATTCCTTATGATTGTTTTGAGATATAAAGATGGTGATATTAGAGTCATGCTAGTGAGTAATTGTGAATTGGAGAAATACTTATGTTGAAGTTTGTGATTCCCGTAGCATGCAGGTACGGTGAACCGTTATGTAACGAAGTTGGAGGATGATTTATTTATTGTCTTCCTTATGAGTGGCGGTCGGGGACGAGCGATGGTCTTTTCCTACCAATATATCCCCCTAGGCGCATGCGCATAGTACTTTGTTTCGATGACTAATAGATTTTTGCAATAAGTATGTGAGTTCTTTATGAGTAATGTTGAGGCCATGGATTATACGCACTCTCACCCTTCCACCATTGCTAGGCTCTCTAGTACCACGCAACTTTCGCCGGTGCCATACACCCACCTATTACCTTCCTCAAAACAGCCACCATACCTACCTATTATGGCATTTCCATAGCCATTCCGAGATATATTGCCATGCAACTTCCACCTTTCCGTTTCACTATGACACGTTCCATCATTGTCATATTGCTTCGCATTATCATGTAGTTGACATAGTATTTGTGGCAAAGCCACCTTTCATAAATTTTCATACATGACACTCTTGAGTCATTGCACATCCCGGTACATCGCCGGAGGCATTCATATAGAGTCATATTTTGTTCTAAGTATCGAGTTGTAATTCTTAAGTTGTAAGTAAATAAAAGTGTGATGATCTTCATTATTAGAGCATTGTATCATGTGAGGAAATAAAATAAAAAGAGGCCAAAGAAGCCGACAAAAAAGAGACGCCAAAGAAGCAAAACAAGAAAAATTAAGAGAAAAAGAGAGAAGGGGTAATGTTTCTATCCTTTTTCCACATATGTGCTTCAAAGTAGCACCATGATCTTCATGATAGAGAGTCTCCTATGTTGTCACTTTCATATACTTGTGGGAATTTTTTATTATAAAACTTGGCTTGTATATTCCAACGATGGGCTTCCTCAAATTGCCCTAGGTCTTCATCAGCAAGCAAGTTGGATGCACACCCAGTTAGTTTCTTTTTGAGCTTTCATAAACTTATAGCTCTAGTGCATCCGTTGCATGGCAATCCCTACTCACTCACATTGATATCTATTGATGGGCATCTCCATAGCCCATTGATACGCCTAGTTGATGTGAGACTATCTCCTTCTTTTTTGTCTTCTCCACAACCACCATATTCTATTCCACCTATAGTGCTATGTCCATGGCTCATGCTCATGTATTGCGTGCAAGTTGAAAAGGTTTGAGAACACCAAAAGTATGAAACAATTGCTTGGCTTGTCATCGGGGTTGTGCATGATTTGAATATTTTGTGTGATGAACATGGAGCATAGCCAGACTATATGATTTTGTAGGGATAAGTTTCTTTGGCAATGTTATTTTGAGAAGACATAATTGCTTTGTTAGTATGCTTGAGGTATTATTGTTTTTATGTCAATATTAAACTTTTCTTTTGAATCTTATGGATCTGAACATTCATGCCACAATAAAGAAAATTACATGGATAAATATGGTAGGTAGCATTCCACATCAAAAATTCCATTTTTATCATTTACCTACTCGAGGACGAGTAGGAATTAAGTTTGGGGATGCACTGGTGCGCGTCGGTCCTAAACAAACGGTTTTATACCCGTTTCCGCGACGACATTTGGAACCGTCGCCAAGTGAGTGTGGGCGATAGGAGGGTCCTTCCCACATGACCCAGAAACCATCGGGGATATGCCCTCCTCGCACGCACATTCGGCAAAATGAGGTCGTGTGCGACCGGCGAGCACTCAAATACAGAAATACGTACAGTTGATGTCTACTACATAACCTTCTTCTTGTAGACGTTGTTGGGCCTCCAAGTGCAGAGGTTTGCAGGACAGTAGCAAATTTCCATCAAGTTGATGACCTAAGGTTTATCAATCCGTGGTAGGTGTAGGATGAAGATGGTCTCTCTCAAACAACCCTGCAACCAAATAACAAAGAGTCTCTTGTGTCCCCAACACACTCAATACAATGGTAAATTGTATATGTGCACTAGTTCGGCGAAGAGATGGTGATACAAGTGCAATATGGATGGTAGATATAGGTTTTTGTAATCTGAAAATATAAAAACAACAAGGTAACTAATGATAAAAGTGAGCGAAAATGGTATTGCAATGCTAGAAAACAAGGCCTTGGGTTCATACTTTCACTAGTGCAAGTTATCTCAACAATAATAACATAATTGGATCATATAACTATCCCTCAACATGCAACAAAGAGTCACTCCAAAGTCACTAATAGCGGAGAACAAACGAAGAGATTATTGTAGGGTACGAAACCACCTCAAAGTTATCCTTTCTGATCGATCTATTCAAGAGTCCGTAGTAAAATAGCACGAAGCTATTCTTTCCGTTCGATCTATCCTAGAGTTCGTACTAGAATAACACCTTAAGACACATATCAACCAAAACCCTAATGTCACCTAGATACTCCAATGTCACCTCAAGTATCCGTGGGTATGATTATACGATATGCATCACACAATCTCATATTCATCTATTCAAACCAACACAAAGTACTTCAAAGAGTGCCCCAAAGTTTCTACCAGAGAGTCAAGACGAAAACGTGTGCCAACCCCTATGCATAAGTTCACAAGGTCACTGAACCCGCAAGTTTATCACCAAAACATACATCAAGTGGATCAATAGAATACCCCATTGTCACCACGGGTATCCCACGCAAGACATACATCATGTGTTCCCAAATCCTTAAAGACTCAATCCTATAAGATAACTTCAAAGGGAAAACTCTATCCATTACAAGAGAGTAGAGGGGGAGAAACATCATAAGATCCAACTATAATAGCAAAGCTCGCGGTACATCAAGATCGTGCCAAATCAAGAACACGAGAGAGAGAGATCAAACACATAGCTACTGGTACATACCCTCAGCCCCGAGGGTGAACTACTCCCTCCTCGTCATGGAGAGCGCCGGGATGATGAAGATGGCCACTGGTGAGGGATCCCCGGCAGGGTGCCGGAACAGGATACCGATTGGTTTTTGGTTGCTATAGAGGCTTGCGGCGGCGGAACCCCCGATATAGATTATGTTCTGAAAGTTTGGGTATATATAAGAGGTGTTGGCGTCGGGGAGAAGTCAGGGGGGTCTCCGAGACCACTAGCTAGGGGGGCGCGCCCAAGGGGTAGGGCGCGCCCCCACCCTCGTGGGTGCCTCGGGACTCTTCTGGCCCATCTCCGATTCTCCGTGGGCTTCTTCTGGTCCAAAAACAATCTCCGTGAAATTTCAGGTCAATTGGACTCCGTTTGGTTTTCCTTTTCTGCGTTACTCAAAAACAAGGAAAAAATAGAAACTGGCACTGGGCTCTGGGTTAATAGGTTAGTCCCAAAAATAATATGAAAAGGTATATTAAAGCCCATTAAACATCCAAACAGATAATATAATAGCATGGAACAATAAAAAATTATAGATATGTTGGAGATGTATCAAGCATCCCCAAGCTTAATTCCTGCTCGTCCTCGAGTAGGTAAATGATAAAAATAGAATTTTTGATGTGGAATGCTACCTAGCATAATTTTCAATGTAATTCTTCTTTATTGTGGCAGGAATATTTAGATCCAAAAGATTCTAGACAAAAGTTTAATATTGACATAAAAATAATAATACTTCAAGCATGCTAATCAAGCAATTATGTCTTATCAAAATCACATAGCCAAAGAAAGCTTATCTCTAGAAAATCATATAGTTTGGCCATGCTTCATTTTCGTCACACAAAATGCTCCCATCATGCACAACCCCGATGACAAGCCGAGAAATTGGTTCATACTTTTTAACGCGCTTCAGCTTTTCCAACCCTCACGCAATACATGAGCGCAAGCCATGGATATAGCACTACATGTGGAATAGCATATGATGATGGGGGTTATGTGAGAAGACAAAAAAGGAGAAAGTCTCACATTGACGCGGCTAATCAACGAGCTATGGAGATGCCCATCAATTGATGTCAATGTGAGGAGTAGGGATTGCCATGCAACGGATGCACTAGAGCTATAAATGTATGAAAGCTCATCAAAAGAAACTAAGTGGGTGTGCATCCAACTTGCTTGCTCACAAAGACCTAGGGCATTTTGAGGAATCCCATCATGGGAATATACAAGCCAAGTTCTATAATGAAAAGTTCCCACTAGTATATGAAAGTGACAAAATAAGAAACTCTCTATCATGAAGATCATGGTGCTATTTTGAAGCACAAGTGTGGAAAAGGATAGTAACATTGTCCCTTCTCTGTTTTTCTCTCATTTTTTTATTTTTATTTAGGCTTCTTTGGCCTCTTTATATATATATATATATATATATATATATATATATATTCATCCGGAGTCTCATCCCGACTTGTGGGGGAATCATAGTCTCCATCATCCTTTCCTCACATGGGACAATGCTCTAATAATGAAAATCATCACACTTCTATTTACTTACAACTCAATATTACAACTCTATACTAGAACAAAAATATGACTCTATGTGAATGCCTCCGGCGGTGTAGCGAGATATGCGATGAATCAAGAGCGACATGTATGAAAGAATTACGAAGGTGGCTTTGCTACAAATACGATGTCAACTACATGATCATGCAAAGCAATATGACAATGATGGAGCATGTCATAATAAACGGAACAGTGGAAAGTTGCATGGCAATATATCTCGGAATGGCTATGGGAATGCTATAATAGGTAGGTATGGTGGCTGTTTTGAGGAAGATATAAGGAGGCTTATGTGTGATAGAGCGTATCGTATCACGGGGTTTGGATGCACCGGCGAAGTTTGCACCAATTCTCGAGTTGAGAAAGGGCAATGCACGGTACCGTAGAGGCTAGCAAATTGTGAAAAGGTAAGAGTGTGTATAATCCATGGACTCACATTAGTCAAAAAGAACTCATTTACTTATTGCAAAAGTTTATTAGCCCTCGAAGCAAAGTACTACTACGCATGCCCCTAGGGGGATAGATTGGTAGGAAAAGACCATCGCTCGTCCCCGACCGCCACTCATAAGGAAAGCAATCAAAGAACACCCCATGCTTCAAATTTGGCACACAACGTTTACCATACGTGCATGCTACGGGATTTGCAATCCTCAACACAAGTATTTCTCAATTCCACAATTAACCAACTAGCATGACTCTAACATTACCACCTTTATATCTCAAAACAACTATCAAGTATCAAAATTATCATAGTATTCAAAGCACTCTATATGAAAGTTTTTATTATACCCATCTTGGATACATATCATATTAGGACCAATTTTATAGCCAAAGAAAATTACCATGCTGTTCTAAAAGACTCTCAAAATAATATAAGTGAAGCATGAGAGATCAACAATTTCTTCAAAATAAAACTACTGCCATGCTCTAAGAAGATATAAGTGAAGCACTAGAGCAAATGACAAACTATTCCAAAAGATATAAGTGAAGATCAAAGAGTAGTTGAATAATTATGTAACTATGTGAAGACTCTCTAACATTTAAGAATTTCAGATCTTGGGATATTATTCAAACAGCAAGCAAAACTAAATAAAATAAAATGACACTCCAAGCAAAACACATATCATGTGGTGAATAAAAATATAGCTCCAAGTAAAGTTACCGATGAATGAAGACGAAAGAGGGGATGCCATCCGGGGCATCCCCAAGCTTAGGCTCTTGGTTGTCCTTGAATATTACCTTGGGGTGCCTTGGGCATCCCCAATCTTAGGCTCTTTCCACTCCTTATTTCATAGTCCATCGTATCTTTACCCAAAACTTGAAAACTTCACAACACAAAACTCAACAGAAAACTCGTAAGCTCCGTTAGTATAAGAAAATAAATCACCACTTAGGTACTATTGTGAACTCATTCTAATTTCATATTGGTGTAATATCTACTGTATTCCAACTTCTCTATGGTTCATACCCTCTGATAGTACTCATAGATTCATCAAAATAAGCAAACAACACATAGAAAACAGAATCTGTCAAAAACAGAACAGTCTGTAGTAATCTGTATCATTCGAATACTTCTGTAACTCCAAATTTTTTGAAATAAATTGGTGGACGTGAGGAATTTTTCTATTAGAAATCTGCAAAAAAAAATAAACCTAAACTCACTATCCAGTTAAAAATGGCATCTAATCTCGTGAGCGCAAAGTTTCTGTTTTTTACAGCAAGATCGCAAAGACTTCACCCAAGTCTTCCCAAAGGTTCTACTTCGCACAAACACTAATTAAAACATAAAACCACATCTAAACAGAGGCTAGATGAATTATTTATTACTAAACAGGAGCAAAAAGCAAAGAACAAAAATAAAAATTGGGTTGCCTCCCAACAAGCGCTAACGTTTAACTCCCCTAGCTAGGCATGATGATTTCAATGATGCTCACATAAAAGATAAGAATTGAAACATAAAGGGAGCATCATGAAGAATATGACTAGCACATTTAATTGTAACCCACTTCCTATGCATAGGGATTTTGTGAGCAAACAACTTATGGGAACAATAATCAACTAGCATAGGAAGGTAAATGTAGCGACCAGACCTCAAACAGTCTGTGCTGCTGTGCACCAGTGTCATCCCTGGATCAGTAATGCTGACACGCACAGTACAAATGGAGGATTTATAACAGAGTAGCAATCACACACTTATTACAACGAATATCTCAAAAGAGAATAAGTATGATAAATATGGCTTAAGGCCATCTAATACGATAACAACGGAAGACTTGGAAGAATAGTGAGTCCATCAACTCCAACGGCATCACTGAGTATAAGACCATGACCTAAGGCACCTTACTCGTCGTCTGAAAAGTCTGCAACATGAAACGTTGCAGCCCGGAAACGGGTCAGCACATGGAATATGCTGGCAATGTAACACATAGAGAGTAATGAACATAATAATGCTATACTACATGCATATATGGCTGGTAGAAAGCTCTATGGTTACAGTTTTGCGAAAAGCCAGTTTTTCCCTACTGCAAAGGAATAAATTTTATTTAACTATCATGGTGGTTGTTAAACATTGAGATGGTTGACAGCATCTCAATCCCAATTAAGTATCATCATTAACCCAACAAAATTAATTAAAGTAACATGATGAGATTCACATGATAATCCAAGTACTAGATACTCAAGATGTCCATAACCGGGGACACGGCTAACCATGATTAGATTGTACACTCTGCAGAGGTTTGCGCACTTTTCCCCACAAGACTCGATCGCCTCCGCTTGATTCTCGCACTACATGATGTTTGAGAAACGGATGACCGAGACACAGTCTTTCAGAAGCGTTAGCACCTTACGATGGGTAGACCGATACACCTACATCCCCTACATCTGCTAGTCTACCACTGTAAGAGTTCACACAACTTAATCAACTATGCTAGAGCCCATAATAGCTTGTGGCTGCACACGGAAGTTTCTAGCATGAATAATCTCATGATCCCTTTGAACCTGGGTGGCGGTCCAAAAGAAAACAGGCAATCCTGGAATACCCAGGTACCTCAATCCACCCAGATGTGAGTTTTAGTTGCCACCTTAAGTTTAACCATATATTAACAATCTCACATCTGTCATGGATATCTCTCAAACCCAATCCACGTCTACAAGCATAGCATAGCAATATAAGCAACGTAGAAGTAACTCCCAAGGGTTTGATAATAAAACAGGTGATAGGTACTACCTCAACTACTTCCCAATACCCACAATTTAATTAGATCCTAACCATGCAATGTTTGAGGGTTGATCTAATGCAACAAAACTGGGTAGTAAAGGGGTATGATCAAAGTGTTACTTGCCTTGCTGATGATCCGCGAAACCTAGCGATTCGAAGTAGCAAGCGGCGCACTCCGGGTACTCTATCGTAAACAAACAAGCAAACAATAAGTACTCATCTAATGCACAGGTAAAACTCAAATAAGAGAACTAACCAGAAAATTCAACTTAAGAACTCCGGTTTGGAAAAAGAATCAATCAAACGAAGCAACGAAAATCAAACGGCGAAAGAAACAAGCTTCGTTTACTAATCTGGATCTAAATCAAATTTTACAGTAGCAAAAACTTGTTTGAGTAGGTTAAACGGAAAGAGAATTTCGAGACGAAACTCTAGGCGCTTGAATCGCCTGATTCCGATAAACGAGCGAAAAGTTAAACTAAAACGAAAATCTGATCAGAAATCGCGATCTGGAATAATCGCGGAAAATTCATCGAAAAAGAAAACTGACGAACAGTTAAACGAACGGACGTTCGTTAACAGCGTCAATCCGACGAACACGTTCGTTAAAACGAACGGGTCGGTGAACGTTCACTAGATCATTAAACCGAAAAAAAATAAACCGAACTAGGGTTTAGAAAGAAAAAACGAACGGTTTTTTTTAAAGAAAACCGGCACGGCGGCGGCGGCTCGGCTACCTTGTCGGCAGCTCCGGCGGGGCTCCGGCGGGTCGGGCGAGGGCGGCGAGGGGCGGCGGGGGTTCGGACGTCGACGGGGGCGACGAACGGGGCGGCGGGGTTCGGACGTCGACGGGGGCGACGAACGGGGCGGCGGCGACGGCGTACGGCGGCTCCGACGGCTCCTCCTTCGGGCGGCGGCGCGGGCGGCTCCTGGCGGCGGGGACGGGTGCGGGTCGGGGCGGCGGGGTGAGGAGAAGGACCGGGGGAGGGGGGCTCGGGGTATAAAAGGAGGGGGGTGCCGTGGAGGAGGGGGCAAGGCGGCGGCGGCGACGAGTCCGGGAGTGACACGGGTGGCGTCGTCGTCTCCGTCTCGGTCTCCAGGAGGGAGACGAGGCGCGGGCTGGCTGGGCCGCGCGGCTGGGCTTCGGCCCAGTCGGCGCTCGACGGTTTTTTTTAAATAAATAATTCACCGAATCTAAAAAAATCGCAGAAAAATAAATAAAAATCCAAAATGCTAAAACAAATTTTCCCCGTCTAATTAAAATAATTAGAACGAGATGAACATTTTTCTTGGCCCAAAAATGCAGTTTTGAAAACGTGCAATTTTTTTAATGCAAACAAAATTGCAAATAAAATCCGAATAAAATCAAATATTTGATTTTAATATTTTTCCTCCAATATTTCAATTATTTTGGAGAAGTCATATTTTCTCCTCTCATTTATTTTAATATGAAATATCTTTCGGAGAGAAATTAATTAAAACCAAAATCCTTGTTTCCTTATTTGATAAAAATCAAATAGGAAAGTCAAGAAAATCCCCAACTCTCTCCGAGGGTCCTTGAGTTGCTTAGGATTTTTCGAGGATTTGCCAAAAATGCAATAAAATATGCTATGCAATGATGATCTAATGTATAACATTCCAAATTGAAAATTTGGGATGTTACAAACCTACCCCCTTAAGATGAATCTCGCCCTCGAGATTCGGGTTGGCTAGAAAATAGGTGAGAGTGGTTCTTCCGTAGATCTTCCTCTCGCTCCCAGGTGGCTTCATCCTCAGTGTGGTGACTCCACTGAACTTTGCAGAACTTGATAACCTTGCTGCGGGTGACTCGGCTGGCATACTCAAGAATCTTAACTGGTTTCTCCTCATAGGTCAAATCACTTTCCAACTGAATCGCTTCTAGTGGCACTGTATCTCTCAGTGGTATCTCAGCCATCTCTGCGTGGCACTTCTTCAACTGGGAAACGTGAAATACATCATGAACTCCTGAGAATCCTTCAGGCAATTCCAGCTTGTAAGCAACTTCTCCCATACGCTCCAAAACTCTGTATGGTCCGATAAAACGTGGCGCTAACTTTCCCTTAACTCCAAAGCGCTTCACTCCTCGAAGTGGTGATACTCGAAGATAAACTCTGTCTCCGACTTCGTGAACTGTCTCCTTACGTTTAGAATCCGCATAACTCTTCTGCCTGGACTGGGCTACCTTGAGCCTATCGCGAATCAACCTCACTTTCTGTTCAGACTCTTTAATCAAATCTGGTCCAAACAACTGACGGTCTCCAACTTCGTCCCATAACAATGGTGTTCTACACCTCCTTCCGTATAAAGCTTCGAAAGGGGCCATCTTCAAACTGGTTTGATAACTGTTGTTGTAAGAAAACTCTGCATATGGCAAATTGTCGTCCCAACTTGATCCATAATCTAGCGCACAAGCTCTCAACATGTCTTCCAAAATCTGATTGACTCTCTCGGTCTGTCCATCTGTCTGTGGGTGAAAGGCTGTACTGAATTCTAGCCTGGTTCCCAAAGTTTCATGTAACTGATTCCAAAACTTCGAGGTAAACTGGGTTCCTCTATCTGATACAATGGTCCTCGGAACTCCATGCAAACATACGATTCTGGTCATGTATATCTTTGCCAACTTAGCACTGGTGTAAGTGGTCTTCACTGGAATGAAATGAGCTACTTTCGTCAAACGATCGACTACAACCCATATTGAGTCATAGCCTGAACGAGTCCTGGGCAATCCCGTGATAAAATCCATGCCTAGTTTATCCCACTTCCATTCGGGTATCGGCAATGGCTGTAGCAATCCTGCTGGCTTCTGATGTTCTGCCTTCACTCTCTGACATACATCACAAACTGCTACATACTCCGCAATATCCTTCTTCATTCCGGTCCACCAGAAAGTATCCTTCAAATCCAAATACATCTTGGTATTTCCTGGGTGAATCGAATACGGTGAATCATGGGCCTCTTGCAAGATCAACTTCCTGATCTCCGGATCATTGGGCACATAAACGCGGTCCTCAAACCATAAGGTATCGTGCTCATCCTCACGAAATCCCTTGGCTTTTCCTTTGCTCATCCTTTCCTTTATATCGTTAATTTCCTTGTCTGTCTTCTGAGCTTCTCTGATCTTTTCCATCAAAGTAGACTGAATCTCCAATGTTGCTAAATAGCCTCTTGGAACTATCTCCAAACATAGCTCGCGAAGATCCTCGGCTAATACTTTCGGTAACTCTCCGGTCATGAGTGTGTTGACATGGCTCTTGCGGCTCAACGCATCTGCTACTACGTTAGCCTTCCCTGGGTGATAATGCAATCTCATATCATAATCCTTAATGAGCTCCAACCATCTCCTCTGCCTGAGATTCAACTCCTTCTGCGTGAAAATGTACTTCAAACTCTTGTGATCCGTGTACACCTCACAATGGTTTCCGATGAGAAAATGTCTCCATGTCTTCAACGCATGCACTACGGCTGCTAATTCCAAATCATGCGTGGCATAATTCTTCTCATGGGGTTTAAGTTGTCGTGAAGCATATGAAACAACTCTTCCTTCCTGCATAAGCACTGCTCCAAGTCCTCGACGTGAAGCGTCACAATAAACTTCATAATCCTTGCGTTGGTCTGGCAGAATCAACACTGGTGATGTAACCAAACGTTTCTTCAACTCTTGGAAACTAGCTTCACATTCCTCAGTCCAATTGAATTTGGTGTCTTTCTTCAATAGCTCAGTCATGGGTTTTGCAATCTTTGAGAAATTCTCAATGAACCTCCGGTAGTATCCTGCAAGTCCAAGAAAACTCCGGATCTCTCCAACTGACGTGGGTGATTCCCAACTTGTTACTGTGTCAACTTTGGCGGGGTCTACTGCTATTCCTTCTCCGGATATAACATGTCCGAGGAATCCAACTTCCTTCAGCCAAAACTCACACTTGCTGAATTTGGCGTATAACTGATGTTCTCTGAGTTTCTCAAGTACCAAACGCAAATGCTCCTTATGCTCCTCTTCATTCTTTGAGTAGACCAAAATATCATCAATGAACACCACGACGAACTTATCCAAAAACTCCATAAACACTTTGTTCATTAGGTTCATGAAATAGGCAGGTGCGTTAGTCAGACCAAATGACATAACGGTATACTCATACAGCCCATACCTGGTGGTAAAAGCCGTCTTAGGTATATCCTGCTCTCGAATCTTCAACTGATGGTATCCTGATCGTAGATCGATCTTGGAAAATACCTTAGCTCCTTGTAAGCGGTCAAACAAATCATTGATCATCGGCAGTGGGTACTTGTTCTTGATGGTCACTTCGTTCAATCCTCGATAATCAACAACCATCCTCAACGATCCATCTTTCTTCTCCACTAGAAGTACTGGTGATCCCCAAGGTGACGAACTTGGGCGAATATAGCCTTTATCCAGTAACTCCTTAATCTGCTTCTTAATTTCCTCCAAATCTTTTGCGGGCATCCTGTACGGTCTCTTAGATATTGGTCCTGTGCCTGGCAAAAGTTCAATCAGAAACTCAATGTCTCTATCCGGTGGCATGCCTGGCAACTCTTCTGGAAATACATCCGGGTAATCCTTCACCACTGGTACTTCCTCCTGTACAACTCCTGATAAGGAATTCACCTGAGTCCTCTTCGGCATATGCCGGGATACATACTTAATCCTTCTTCCTTCTGGGGTGGTAAGCGAAATCGTCTTACTGGCGCAATCGATGTTTCCTCCGTACATCGATAGCCAATCCATACCCAAAATTACATCCAAACCTTGCGACTCCAAGATTATCAAGTCTGAGGGGAAAACATGCCTACCTATGGCCAATGGCATCTGAAAACATCCTTGGCTTGCCATATACTCTGCTCCTGGTGAACTTACTAACATAGGTGTTTTAAGAACCTTGGTGGGCAGTTTATACTTATCCACAAATCCCCTTGATATGTATGAATGCGATGCACCAGTATCGAAAAGAACGAGTGCAGTAAATGACTTAACCAAAAACTTACCTATTACTGCATCAGGCTGTGCTTCAACCTCCTCCACGTAAACGTGGTTCACATGTCCTTTGTTGAAAGGGTTCGGCTTCTTCCCAGAGCTTCCATTTCCATTACCATTCTGGGCTTCAGGACATTCATTGGCATAATGTCCAGTCTTCTGGCACTTAAAGCAAGTGACTTGGCTCAGGTCTCTCTTAGCTGGGGTTGAAGGGTTGGTACGGTTCTGTCCGTTGCTTCCTCCGTTCCCATTACCATTCTTGGAGCCATTATGGTTGTGCGAACTACCTCCTCCATGTGTATGCTGAAACTGTCCTCCCGATTTCGGGGTAAAACGTGGCTTCTGCTGAGCTCCAGAATTATACTTCCCTTGTCCATACTTCCTCTTACGGTTTTCAATCTGCTGTTGCTTCCCTTCAATCATGAGAGCTCTATCTACCAACTCCTGGTAGTTGTTGAAGGTTGCTACCATCAACTGCATGCTCAGCTCATCATTCAGTCCTTCCAGAAACTTCTCCTGCTTGGCTGCATCTGTAGCAACGTCATCTGGAGCATAACGTGCTAACTTACTGAAATCCTCCACATACTGGCCTACGGTACGTCCTCCTTGGCGTAGGTTGCGAAATTCACGCTTCTTCATAGCCATAGCTCCTGCTGAAACATGGGCAGTACGGAAAGCTTGCTGAAACTGGTCCCATGTGACGGTGTCAATAGGGTGTGTGGCTGTGTAATTCTCCCACCATGATGCTGCGGGTCCATCAAGTTGATGTGCGGCAAAACGCACTCTCTCCGCATCTGTGCATCCTGCAGTGGTCAACTCCCTTCCAACTTTGCGGAGCCAATCATCTGCAACAATCGGCTCGGTGCTGTTGGAAAACACTGGCGGATTTAGCCTCAAGAAACGGGCTAAGTGATCAACAGGTGGTGGTGGTGGGTTGTTGTTGTTGTTGCCTTGGTTCTGTACTAACACTTGCATCAGGGCATTCTGCTGCTGAATCAACTGAGTGATCTCCGGTGGGAAAACAAATCCGGTGTCGCGTCTCGGAGGCATCTGATAGGTTTAGAAAAGATGAGAATTTAGAATAGAATGAAGTCTAGAGAGAAAACACTACCCATATGCTCATGAGACAAACACAATCAATATCACTCAATCAAATCAAACAAGGCATACAATCGATCTAACTAGCGTTACAAAAGTGCTCGGACTATACTATATACATGGGGGAAATACTACTACTGATATGGTGGTCTACTAGAAATTTTGATCAGTCGAAGACTCCATGATATCTGCTCCAGCTTCATCAACAAAGTCATCTTCACTTGGTTCCGAGTCGGTATCGTCGATGATGATGTAGTTATCCGGGCAAGCGCATTCATCATCTTCTCCTTTTGATGCTGGATTTCCCACGAATACTCCAATCTTCTTCTCCAGGTCGTCATTCTTCCCTACTAGTGCGACGATTTCCTCCATATAATCCTCGCGTGTAGCCTTGAGTTCTTCCTCCAACTCCTTGATCTTGGTCAATGCCTTCTTCAGATCTATCATGTCTGAGCACATCTGGTTCTCCTGGCGACGAATGTGCTGGTTTTGCTCCTGGATGAAAGCTGCAATTGATCCATCCTTCTTGGTGCTGATCATCTCCCATTGCTCGTCTCGACGTCCACAAATCTGATAAATAGTATCCTTAAGCTCCCTGTGGTAGACGTCTCCAATGCGTCCCATAGAGATGTGGGCTGCCATGCTCTTCCCTAAACTCCAGGTTGGTGCTTCAAAAGAAAATTTTATAGGCTCAGTGACTGGCGTAAACGTCCTTCCTGGAATTTGAACTTGAATCTTCCAGCGCTCCTCTTCTGGTAGTGTGGCGTTGTAGGTTCCGGTGAAGCTTGGTATTCCAATGTTCAGGTACTTAGTGACTTCCTTCAAGTGTCGTCCAAAAGGTGTATCTTCATCTGGTTGCATGAACTTGTTCCTTGCATTCGCCATTCCTAAAAGAGTAGAAAGTGGAGAGGAGTCAGAAATGAGAAGAGAGTAGTGTTCTAGGGTTTAAGCTTAGTGGTCGTGTCCTACAGTCAACGTGTGCTCTGATACCACCTTTGTAGCGACCAGACCTCAAACAGTCTGTGCTGCTGTGCACCAGTGTCATCCCTGGATCAGTAATGCTGACACGCACAGTACAAATGGAGGATTTATAACAGAGTAGCAATCACACACTTATTACAACGAATATCTCAAAAGAGAATAAGTATGATAAATATGGCTTAAGGCCATCTAATACGATAACAGCGGAAGACTTGGAAGAATAGTGAGTCCATCAACTCCAACGGCATCACTGAGTATAAGACCACGACCTAAGGCACCTTACTCGTCGTCTGAAAAGTCTGCAACATGAAACGTTGCAGCCCGGAAACGGGTCAGCACATGGAATATGCTGGCAATGTAACACATAGAGAGTAATGAACATAATAATGCTATACTACATGCATATATGGCTGGTAGAAAGCTCTATGGTTACAGTTTTGCGAAAAGCCAGTTTTTCCCTACTGCAAAGGAATAAATTTTATTTAACTATCATGGTGGTTGTTAAACATTGAGATGGTTGACAGCATCTCAATCCCAATTAAGTATCATCATTAACCCAACAAAATTAATTAAAGTAACATGATGAGATTCACATGATAATCCAAGTACTAGATACTCAAGATGTCCATAACCGGGGACACGGCTAACCATGATTAGATTGTACACTCTGCAGAGGTTTGCGCACTTTTCCCCACAAGACTCGATCGCCTCCGCTTGATTCTCGCACTACATGATGTTTGAGAAACGGATGACCGAGACACAGTCTTTCAGAAGCGTTAGCACCTTACGATGGGTAGACCGATACACCTACATCCCCTACATCTGCTAGTCTACCACTGTAAGAGTTCACACAACTTAATCAACTATGCTAGAGCCCATAATAGCTTGTGGCTGCACACGGAAGTTTCTAGCATGAATAATCTCATGATCCCTTTGAACCTGGGTGGCGGTCCAAAAGAAAACAGGCAATCCTGGAATACCCAGGTACCTCAATCCACCCAGATGTGAGTTTTAGTTGCCACCTTAAGTTTAACCATATATTAACAATCTCACATCTGTCATGGATATCTCTCAAACCCAATCCACGTCTACAAGCATAGCATAGCAATATAAGCAACGTAGAAGTAACTCCCAAGGGTTTGATAATAGAACAGGTGATAGGTACTACCTCAACTACTTCCCAATACCCACAATTTAATTAGATCCTAACCATGCAATGTTTGAGTGTTGATCTAATGCAACAAAACTGGGTAGTAAAGGGGTATGATCAAAGTGTTACTTGCCTTGCCGATGATCCGCGAAACCTAGCGATTCGAAGTAGCAAGCGGCGCACTCCGGGTACTCTATCGTAAACAAACAAGCAAACAATAAGTACTCATCTAATGCACAGGTAAAACTCAAATAAGAGAACTAACCAGAAAATTCAACTTAAAAACTCCGGTTTGGAAAAAGAAAATCAATCAAACGAAGCAACGAAAATCAAACGGCGAAAGAAACAAGCTTCATTTACTAATCTGGATCTAAATCAAATTTTATAGTAGCAAAAACTTGTTTGAGTAGGTTAAACGGAAAGAGAATTTCGAGACGAAACTCTAGGCGCTTGAATCGCCTGATTCCGATAAACGAGCGAAAAGTTAAACTAAAACGAAAATCTGATCAGAAATCGCGATCTGGAATAATCGCGGAAAATTCGTCGAAAAAGAAAACTGAGGAACAGTTAAATGAACGGACGTTCGTTAACAGCGTCAATCCGACGAACACGTTTGTTAAAACGAACGGGTCGGTGAACGTTCACTAGATCATTAAACCGAAAAAAGTAAATAAACCGAACTAGGGTTTAGAAAAAAAAACGAATGGTTTTTTTAAAGAAAACCGGCACGGCGGCTGTGGCTCGGCTACCTTGTCGGCAGCTCCGGCGGGTCGCGCGAGGGCAGCGGGGTTCGGGCGTCGACGGGGGCGACGAACGGGTCGGCGGGCGACGGCGTACGGCGGCTCCGGCGGCACCTCCTTCGGGCGGCGGCGCAGGCGGCTCCTGGCGGCGGGGACGGGTGCGGGTCGGGGCGGCGGGGTGAGGAGAAGGACGGGGGGGGGGGGGCTCGGGGTATAAAAGGAGGGGGGTGCCGTGGAGGAGGGGGCAAGGCGGCGGCGGCGACGAGTCCGGGAGGGACACGGGCGGCGTCGTCGTCTCCGTCTCGGTCTCCAGGAGGGAGACGAGGCGCGGGCTGGCTGGGCCGCGCGGCTGGGCTTCGGCCCAGTCGGCGCTCGGCAGTTTTTTTTAAAATAAATAAATAATTCGCCGAATCTAAAAAAAATCACAGAAAAATAAATAAAAATCCAAAATGCTAAAACAAAATTTCCCCGTCTAATTAAAATAAATAGAACGAGATGAACATTTTTCTTGGCCCAAAAATGTAGTTTTGAAAACGTGCAATTTTTTTTAATGCAAATAAAATTGCAAATAAAATCCGAATAAAATCAAATATTTGATTTTAATATTTTTCCTCCAATATTTTAATTATTTTGGAGAAGTCATATTTTCTCCTCTCATTTATTTTAATATGAAATATCTTTCGGAGAGAAATTAATTAAAACCAAAATCCTTGTTTCCTTATTTGATAAAAATCAAATAGGAAAGTCAAGAAAATCCCCAACTTTCTCCGAGGGTCCTTGAGTTGCTCAGGATTTTTTCGAGGATTTGCCAAAAATGCAATAAAATATGCTATGCAATGATGATCTAATGTATAACATTCCAAATTGAAAATTTGGGATGTTACAGTAAAACAAGCATAACTTCAAAACTTTAAGCACATAGAGAGGAAACTTGATATTATTGCAATTCCTACAAGCATATGTTCCTCCCTCATAATAAATTTCAGTAGCATCATGAATGAATTCAACAATATAACCATCACATAAAGCATTCTTTTCATGATCTACAAGCATAGAAAATTTACTACTCTCCACATAACCAAAATTCTTCTCATTCGAAATAGTGGGAGTATCATAAGAAACTCAAATACTATAAATTGTCTCCACATTAAAAGATTAATGCTTAGAAAAAGGGTAATCATAATCATGACAAGTTTTAATATAATCATAACAACTTTTTATAGCATAAGTGTCATCACAATAATCATCATAAGTAGCAACTTTGTTCTCATCATAATCAGTTGAAACCTCTTCCAAGATAGTGGAATCATTACTAAATAAAGTCATGACCTCTCCAAATCCACTTTCATAATTGTCACAATAACATTCAACACCCTCCAAAAGACTGGGATCATTACTTCCTAAAGTTGACACTCTTCCAAACCCACTTTCATCAATATGACCATCATAAATAGGAGGCATGCTATCATCATAATAAATTTGCATATCAAAACTTGGGAGGTTAAGCATATCATCATAAAACATAGCATCCCCAAGCTTGGGACAATCATTAATTGCAGCAAATAATTTTTCAAACTTGTCATTCTCATTAAACATGGAATCCCCAAGCTTGGGCCTTTTCATATCATAATCATAATCACTCTCATCATTAATAGTATGGATAGCACCAATAGTATAGCAATTATCATCATCACAATGAATAATAGGAGCAACATCATTTGGGAGGGATACCTTTTTACCTTTGCTTCTCCATCTTTTCTTTTTCTTCTTCGCATCATGTGTGGGTTTAATCCTCCTTTTGGAGCTCCTTATTAATGAGATTGGTTGAATAGAAGGCTCCTCCTCGTTACCCGATTCATCATAAGAAATAATAGGAGGATATTGGGAAGTCTATTCCCTTTCATTAGTATTCTCTTCATCTTCTATTTGTTTTCTTGTCTTTATGTAATTGGCAATATAAGGATTTTCAATGCAATTCACCGCACAATACATATAAATTTCCTCTAGATCAAAATCAAGAACTTTACCAAGGACAAGTTCTGGCATATCCTTAGTTATACATTTCATTTCTTCATAACCCACAAACAAACTAAGTTCATTATGATGTGCAAGGTAAATCAAGTCATCACAATTTTTGGACACGATACGATCATGAAACAATTTGCATTGGATATTTAAATGACCACGTTAATTGCAAAGTTCACAAGGATGACTACGAAAATTTAAATTTTCAGCACAAACATCTAGCCTTTCTTGCAACCATTTGGTTTCTAAATACTTATGCCTCTTGCAAAATCTATCTTCCCTATTTGGTGTGTACTTGCTAACCCTATGCACTCCACAAAAATTGACATGCTTATAAAAGACATTTTCATCATGACTAGGGCAATCATCATTAGTACTATGGATATTCAAAGAGTTCATACTAACAACATTGCAATCATGCTCATCATTCAAAGATTTAGTGGCAAACATTCTAATGCATTCTTCCTCTAGCAATTGAGCACAATTATCGGAATCCTCATTTTCATGAAAGATATTAAAAAGATGAAGCATAGGAGGCACCCTCAATTCCATTTTTTTTGTAGTTTTATTTTATAGACTAAACTAGTGATAAAACAAGAAACTAAAAGATTCGATTGCAAGATCTAAAGATATACCTTCAAGCACCAACCTCCCCGGCAACGACGCCAGAAATTGCTTGATGTCTACTACACAACCTTCTTCTTGTAGACGTTGTTGGGCCTCCAAGTGCAGAGGTTTGTAGGACAGTAGCAAATTTCCCTCAAGTGGATGACCTAAGGTTTATCAATCCGTGGGATGCGTAGGATGAAGATGGTCTCTCTCAAACAACCCTGCAACCAAATAACAAAGAGTCTCTTGTGTCCCCAACACACTCAATACAATGGTTAGTTGTATAGGTGCACTAGTTCGGCAAAGAGATGGTGATACAAGTGCAATATGGATGGTAGATATAGGTTTTTGTAATCTGAAAAATATAAAAACATCAAGGTAACTAATGATAAAAGTGAGCAAAAATGGTATTGCAATGCTAGGAAACAAGGCCTAGGGTTCATACTTTCACTAGTGCAAGTTCTCTCAACAATAATAACATAATTGGATCGTATAACTATCCCTCAACATGCAACAAAGAGTCACTCCAAAGTCACTAATAGCGGAGAACAAACGAAGAGATTATTGTAGGGTACGAAACCACCTCAAAGTTATCCTTTCTGATCGAACTATTCAAGAGTCCGCAGAAAAATAGCATGAAGCTATTCTTTCCGTTCGATCTATCCTAGAGTTCGTACTAGAATAACACCTTAAGACACATATCAACCAAAACCCTAATGTCACCTAGATACTCCAATGTCACCTCAAGTATCCGTGGGTATGATTATACGATATGCATCACACAATCTCAGATTCATCTATTCAAACCAACACCAAGTACTTCAAAGAGTGCCCCAAAGTTTCTACCGGAGAGTCAAGACGAAAACGTGTGCCAACCCCTATGCATAAGTTCACAAGGTCACTGAACCCGCAAGTTGATCACCAAAACATACATCAAGTGGATCAATAGAATACCAGATTGTCACCACGGGTATCCCACGCAAGACATACATCAAGTGTTCTCAAATCCTTAAAGACTCAATCTGATAAGATAACTTCAAAGGGAAAACTCAATCCATCACAAGAGAGTAGAGGGGGAGAAACATCATAAGATCCAACTATAAAAGCAAAGCTCGCGGTACATTAAGATCGTGCCAAATCAAGAACACGAGAGAGAGAGATCAAACACATAGCTACTTGTAACGCCCACGATGCGGTTATATCTCCCACGTGTCGAGGCATGACTTAGAGGCATAACCGCATAGTGGTTTTGTCGCAAGAAGGGTCATCTTCACACAATCCCATGTAATGAACAAGAATGGGATAAAGAGTTGGCTTACAATCGCCACTTCACACAAAACATAAATTTAATTCATACATCATCCAAAGTACACACATAGACCGACTACGGTCAAGATCCAAATGGAAATAAGATAACCCCAAATGCTAGATCCCCGATCGTCCCAACTGGGCTCCACTACTGATCATCAGGAAAAGACACATAGTAACGACCACGTTCCTCATCGAACTCCCACTTGAGATCGATCCCATCTCCTGCACTGACATCGTCGGCACCTGCAACTGTTTTGGTAGAATCTGTGAGTCACGAGGACTCAGCAATCTCACACCCGCGAGATCAAGACTATTTAAGCTTGTAGGAAAGGATGGTGTAATGAGGTGGAGCGGCAGCAAGCAATAAGCATTTATGGTGGCTAACATACGCAAAAGAGAGCGAGGAGAGAAGCAAAGGAACGGTCGTCATCTAGCAATGACCAAGAAGTGATCCTGAACTCCTACCTACGTCATTCATAACTCAAACCGTGTTCACTTCCCGGACTCCGCCGAGAAGAGACCATCACGGCTACACACACAGTTGATGTATTTTAACTGGGTCAAGTGACAAGTTCTCTACAACCGGACATTAACAAATTCCCATCTGCCTCATAACCGCGGGCACGGCTTTCGAAAGATAATACCCTGCAGGGGTGTCCCAACTTAGCCCATCATAAGCTCTCACGGTCAACGAAGGATAAACTTTCTCCCGGAAAGATCCGATCAGTCTCGGAATCCCGGTTTACAAGACATTTCGACAATGGTAAAACAAGACCAGCAAAGCCGCCCGAATGTGCCGATAAATCCCGATAGGAGCTGCACATATCTCGTTCTCAGGGCACACCGGATAAGCGAAGCGTACAGGTACCAACATAACCCAAGTTGCCAAGGGACAGTCCCGCACGGTGCTCTAGTTTGGACCAGCACTCAGAGGAACACTGGCCCGGGGGTTAAAATAAGATGACCCTCGGGCTCGCGAAAACCCGGGGGAAAGGCTTAGGTGGAAAATGGTAAGACCAAGGTTGGGCCTTGCTGGAGGAGTTTTATTCAAGGCGAACTGTCAAGGGGGTCCCATAAATCGCCCAACCGCGTAAGGAACGCAAACTCAAGGAACATAATACCGGTATAACAGAAACTGGGGCGGCAAGAGTGGAACAAAACACCAGGCATAAGGCCGAGCCTTCCACCCTTTACCAAATATATAGATGCATTAATATAAT
This sequence comes from Triticum aestivum, assembly GCF_018294505.1. NCBI lineage: Eukaryota > Viridiplantae > Streptophyta > Magnoliopsida > Poales > Poaceae > Triticum > Triticum aestivum. Next base: position 193,515,434 of record NC_057799.1, read on the forward strand.
ACGAGATATTGTGATATCCCAACATATCCATGTTCCGACATGGAACAAATTTCAACTTCACCTGCAACTAGCAACGCTATAAGAAGGGCTGAGCAAAAGCGGTAACTTAGCCAAACAACGGTTTGCTAGGAACAGACGGTTAGAGGCTGACATGGCAATATGGGAGACATGATATAGCAAGTGATAGGTAGCGCAGCATGGCAATAGAGCGAAAAACTAGCAAAGCAAAGATAGAAGTGATTTTGAGGGGTGGTCATCTTGCCTGCAAGGTTCTCAGAGTTGTCGAAAGCTAGATCCTCGTAAGCGTACTCGACAGGTTCCTCGTTCACGAACTTGTCTCCCGGCTCTACCCAAGACAAGAACACAAACAAACAGAACCACAATCAACCACGAGAAATGCACAAGCAACATGATGCAAAACATGAATGATATGCAAGATATGATATGCGGTGCATATGCGTGCTCCGAAAGGAAAATGATGAACAAGGCAGTAAATTGGCAAACCAAGCATGCCACTGGAAAGATGAGATGATTTCGGTCGAAATCGATATAAAGATTACCGGAAACGGATGCACGGTTTGCAAATGGCAAGCAAAACAAGAATGACACGAATCTGCGAATAACAGCAAGATAGCACTTAGAATGCAACAAGTAACAATGCTACAACACTCCAACATAGCAACAAAGCATATGGCAGTAATCTACTGGAGATGCTTGACAAAAGATGAACACTGAGATATGGCTAGATCACAACATAACAAGCTCAAACAAGCATGGCAAAAGTGCAAAAGATAACATGTTCACAGACTGAAATTACTGAACATGGCAGAAAACAACATCAGGTAGCAATGTTCAGAGCACGAAAACAACATGCTACAGGAACTTAACATGGCAAAACAAGGCATCAAAGTATTCTTCTAAATGCATATGACAAAAGTACCTTACTGACCATAAGCCAAAAAGGACCAAAAGATATGATGGCAAGCATGTAAACATAGCAAGTTTCGTTAACAGGTTTCAGACTTGGCAGAGAACAGAGCATGGCAGAACAATAATATGAGGGCATCTTGGTGAGCTTGATGCACTCACCACAAAGCAATTCATGACAAAACAAGCATACCTACAGCAATATGGCATGTCTATGAAGCTATCCATGGCAATAACAAAAGCATAGCATGTATGGATCAACTACAATAAGCTTGACAAAATTGCATATCATGTTAAGAATCTGCCAGAAATATTTTATAGCAAAAGTAGAGCAAGATTGAGTCATGCTATGGTACTCCATAATTGCAAACAAGGGCAGGAACGGATTAATTATAACAATATCTACAAAACATCCTTACTGAACATCTCCAAAATATTCATGGATCTCTCTGTAGCATCAAGTTTACATGGCAACAAAATAATAGCAGACAAGGACTTGGAGAAATCACTAAGTCCCTGAAATCAGAAGCATTACGGAGCCTAGTTTGCATGCTTGTGCTAGTCACCACAGAGATCATAAAAATACATGGCATACACCCTTGGAAAGATGGCCTGGCATACAACAAAATACATGTAGAGCTCATGCCCATAAGATGCACAAATTAAATGATACAAAAATAACAAATCTCCAAGTTCTGATAAGAACCAACAGATAACAGCAACTAACACTCTTGCAACAGAGATTTGGGCAACAAGATGGCCTCTAATCATCACGAGACGAACAATTTGACATATTACACGCACGAAACGGAGCTATATGCAGAGGGTTATGCAATGATGAACATGGGCACTTATCGTCAAAAACATATGACTTGGGAAAATATCGGGGGTTCTCGGGGTCAACCTGCGCCTTTGACCAGATCGGGATCGAGGGCTCCAGCCGATGTCGGGCTCGCCGGCGATGGGAGAGGAAGGAGAGGAGGCGGCCGGCGTTGGGGAGGCGTGGAGGAGGCGACGGTGCGGGGAGACGGCGGCGCGGCGGCGGAGGAGGAGGCGCCGGGCGGCGCGGCGGCGATGGCCGACGGCGGGGCGGTGCGGTGGCCGGCCGGCGCGGGCGCGGGGCCGCGGTGGAGGAGAGAGGATGGGCGGCGGCGGGCGCGCTCGGGCCCGGGAGGGCCTCCCGCGGGCTCTGGCGGGCCGGCGGCGGCTGGCGGCGGGGAGCGCCACGTGGCGGCGGCGGACTGGCTAGGCACGGCGGCGGGATCCGTCCGGCGCGGAGTGGACGCGTCCGGCCGCGGAGAGGAAATTTTTAGGGTTTCGTCTGCGATTCGTTTTTCGGGAGGGTCACATATAAATAGGTAGAGGGAGCTAGGAGAGTCCAAATGAGGTGCGGTTTTTGCCCACACGATCGTGATCGAACGACCTAGAGCATGGAAGAGAGTTTGGTGGGTTTTGGGCTGGTTTTGAGGGGGTTTTGCTGCAACTCACAAAAGGCATATGCGGTTACCCGGTTAACCGTTGGAGTACCAAACGACCTCCAAATGGAACGAAACTTGACCGGTGGTATACCAAGGCCACTTGACAAGCCTCGGTCCATTCCGAGAAAGTTTGACACCCGCTCACGAAAGAAAACAAGAGGGGTGCACTGGAGGAGATGGGAGCGCCGGATTGCAAAACGGACAACGGGGAAAATGCTCGGATGCAAGAGACGAACATGTATGCAAATGCAATGCACATGATGACATGAAATGAAATGCATGACATGAACAAAATGCAAAACTAAAGACAAAACCCGACCACGGAGGGAATATCATAACACAAAGTCGAAAATTGCAAGAGTCGGAGTTACAAATATGGAAAGTTACATGCGGGGTGTTACACTACTGGTACATACCCTCAGCCTCGAGGGTGAACTACTCCCTCCTCATCTTGGAGAGCGTCGGGATGATGAAGATCGCCACCGGTGAGGGACCCCCCCAGCAGGGTGCCGGAACAGGGTCCTGATTGGTTTTGGTGGCTACATAGACTTGCGGCAGTGGGACCCCCGATCTAGGTTATGTTCTGGAAGTTTGGGTATATATAAGAGGTGTTGGCGTCGGGGACAAGTCAGGGGGGTCTCCGAGGCGGCCACGAGGTAGGGGGCGCGCCCAGGGGGGTAGGGCGCGCCCCCACCCTCGTGGGAGCCTCGGGACTCTTCTGGCCCATCTCCGATACTCCGTGGGCTTCTTCTAGTCCAAAAACAATCTCCGTGAAATTTCAGGTCAATTGGACTCCGTTTGGTTTTCCTTTTCTGTGATACTCAAAAACAAGGAAAAAACAGAAATTGGCACTGGGCTCTGGGTTAATAGGTTAGTCCCAAAAATAATGTTAAAAAAGGTATACTAAAGCCCATTAAACATCCAAAGCAGATAATATAATAGCATGGAATAATAAAAAATTATAGATATGTTGGAGACGTATCAACAGTAGAGCTAAAAAAATACAATTATACGGCGAAATTTTTTCCGGTCACAAGTACATCCCACATAGTCAATCCCCGCTAAACGTTTCCGTTCGTATGCACATCCCACACAGTCGCTCCAAGGAAAACGTTTCCGTTCACAGGTACATCACACACAATTTTTCCCGTTAAATTGTTTGCATTATTGAATGTTTCACACACGGTCCATAGAAGAAACTGTGTGGCAAAGGCTGTCCATCACACACATTTTTTATGTGGTAAACGTTTGCGCAAGGTGGCCTAACGCAAATAGTTTTTAAGAGAAAGTCGTGTGTGATTGTTCATTGATCCAACACGGTTTATTCCTAGAAACTGTGTGCATTGCCTGAGGTCATCGCCCACGGTATTTTTTAAACAACCGTTTGCAATAGCAAAACACAATTAGCAGGCTAATTCGCCATTAGCAGGCTAATTATCCGATTATTCATAATCCATTTATTAATCTAATTGACATTTCATATTAAGCACACAATATATTTCATTTCCATATTAAGGAAGCATAATTTCATAATTGAAATACATCAGAGTACAACATGATATAGCTTCAGCACTCAGCTACCCCATTACACAACTGCACCAGCAGCAAGTTCCACATGCAACATGTAGAACCTTTCAAAATTAGCATCATAGACGGTATATAGACTGATGCATCTCATCTGGAAAACTGTTGAAGCGGAAAGCGAATATTGAGCCTTCATTCATGTTGAAGGTCTTTGCAACTTTAGGCCAGTGCCTGTGGATGATTGACCGTCCATCCTTCATCCTCTTCAGGAACACTTCAATATTGAACCGTGGGTGTTGTATGAAAACCTTCCTCGTCTCCTGACCATAGAGATGGTTTGAGAGGTAATCATCAGTGAACTGCTTTGGAAAGGCCTGAAAACAAGGATGTGCATAAATATCTTCTCTATATTGGAAGTGGGGCAAAGGAATAAAAAAAGGCAAGGTATAATAGTCAGTACCATCTTGTAGTGAACTGATGTCTTCTTCATTGTGCAGACAAAGATCTTGTTGTTTTTTGTCGCTAATTTCTTTATCCTAACAATCTTTCTGAGTTTCTTGATTTGATTGATATTCATGGACAACTCATTTCCCCATATGCAAAAAGGGTCGAACAGTGGGTCAAAACCTCTGACAGCGGGACCTACATGTGCAAGACCAAATTGTTAAAAACTAAAATATTAGAATGTTCCTGCAATTGCAAAATAATGTGCTATTAGACAACGGACCATCCACGTGCTAACCTCGATTGTAAACCTTAGTGCTTCCCATTGTTTCCCTGCAACACATATAAGGTAGTTAGTCATCATGTTAAGTAAGGGTTTGCATGTTATCAGTAAAATATGTTGTTGAAAAATAAGCACATTGCAGATTCATCAGATTAATTGAAGCCACACGGAAAACCCATTTACCCAAACCAAGCACGATTAAGAACTAGGAAATATAGCACTTGTATATGTTTCTCATGTATTAAGTGCAGCCAAATTTGATTTACTCCTCACATGCACAACAATACAAAATTCTACCCACGACAATTGGACATCGCATTGCAGAACTGAACCAAGCAGTTAACTAAACACCACAACAAATGAACCAAACATTAACTGAGCACCACATTGCACAATATAACATACTCCTAATAGAAGATCAGAGAGTTAACCAAACAGTTAACTACGGCCAATTGTAGCAATTGTATTTGTTTCTCATGTATTTACTACAACCAAATTCAATTTATTCCTCACATGGTGTACAATAACAAAATGCACACACAATTTTGTAAAGATAAATTCGATTTATTTCTCACATGGAAGACAGTACAAAATTGCAGCTTGAAGAATTGAACATCACATTTGCAGAATTGAACCAAACAGTTAACTGAAGACGACAACTAATTAACAAAATAGTTAATAAGTGAGCACCACACTGCACGACATATAGAACATATACACTAGAGCAACAGATTGCATGGTGAAATTAGATAGCACAATTCAGTAGAATTTGTGAAGGAAAGGCAGGAGCAGCACACGCAACGGGTAAACCGAGCATGCTTAACCGACGTAGATAGCAATTGGCAAGGTGCTCCTTCAAGATCTGGGGGTCGGCACGAATGGCAGCCATCGCGACCTCATCCGCACGTGCGGCCGCGATTTGCTTCTCCGCTGCCAAATGCTCCTTGAGGTCCTAGCTATACTGCGTGCACCATGGCTTAGGCTGGCGCTTATTTGGTGGAGGGGTCGGTGATTTGGGTGGAAGGTGTCTCGCTCGCGCCCGCGGTCGGGGCATGTAGGATGTGGAAGGAGGAGGAGGATGGGGGTCGGGTGTGGATTACCTGCCTGGATAGAGGAGGCTGAGCAGCGTGAAGGAGGGTCGCCGGCGAGGAGGCGGCGGCGCTGCAAGCAAGGACTGAAGGTTTCAACTTGGAAAGGAAGGCGGAAAGAGGGGAAATGTGGCTTTTGGTAAGGGGGAGGGGGCGGGGAGGTAGATATTTCCACGGAAGCCAAAAATTTGGAATCGCTTCAGCCAAAAACTGGGGCGCAAAGTGTCATCAGACACGGTCCCTTATTCAGAACTGTGTATGATTTGTGGACATCACAAACGATTCAGATAGCTTAACCCGTGTGTGATGAGTTTGAACGTCAAAAATTTTGGTTCGAATTTCCATGGTTATAGTGGTCATCCACGTCATTGCATAATTTGGGTACACAAAGGAGACTACAGCACACCCACACTTCTTAATCGAGCAAGTTCAGCAATTAAACAAAGTTAGCTGACCTAAACATTACTCTAAAAAATCAAAGACCGGCACTCTTAATTAACCAAAAAAAAGAGTACTACTACGGCTGGTGCTCGTCGATCTCCACCGCCGCCTCCATGTCCAGCTCGCGCCCGACGGTCTCCTAGGGAAGGGGCTCCATGGCATCCATCGCACCATACTCGGCAAGCATCTCGCCATCCGCGTCCGCCATCTCTTTGGAAAAGGCCGACATGAGCTGGGCATGGGCGGACGCGATCTGGGCTTGGACGGGCTCCGTCGTCGCAAAGTATGCGGCGGAGGAACGGACGGCTGCTCGAACACTCTCGGCGCTTGCCAGCTCTTCGGCCGTGGGTTACTGACCGTTGTCGGAGAAGCTTCGTTCAATTTCGGCGGTGACCGCCAGGAGCTGGGCGTGGGCGGCCTTGACATGGTCGTGGGCAGCCTCCATCAGGGCTAAGGACGCTGCTGCGGAACGGACAACTGCTGTGCCGCTCTCGCCAGTTGCTATCCCCGAGGCAGATGTTGCTGCCGCCACCTGAGAAGCAACATCGGCCGTTTGGGCAGCCTTTGCTGCCCGGTCGCAAATTGCGTCCGCGCTCATGCACCTTGTCAGCACGCGCATGGCGGATGCGGCCGCGCTCTCGCCGGAGTGGGCCACCGAAGTTTCCCTCACAACGCGGGTCCACGTGCCCATATTTCACCGGCGACGATTGAACAGTGAAATGATATTTGGGGAGCGAGCTAGTGTGCTTGAGACGCCAGCTGTGGACTGTAGCCGACGCACCTTCTCGCGTAAGCCATAGGCGTACTATACACTGACGGTGCTCCAAGATATTTTGTACTACATCTCACACGGTTGCTGGTAATAAACTGTGTGCGATCTACTTGATTTTTCATCTTGATTTGAATTACATAATAGGGTCACAGCAGCAATGGACGGTGTTTGAATTGCCAGACCTTTTATCTGGAGTGAACATGCAACTATATGTGTGTCGTAAAAGAATTGGAATTATACAAGGTTCGTTTGAACATTTTATACATTAAATTGGTTTTCTAGCAATTTCAGGTGAACAATTCAAATTTGAACTACATGCACATGCTCCAGTGCATATAAATTGGTTGCAAAATCAAATTTGTGTCCTTGGGTGCATGCTTAGGTCCCATGCAAGAAATGGGAATGAATTTCAAACACCAGTGCACCTTTGATTGCCGGCAAAACATTGAGATGCCTGGTTTGCAAATTCTAGTAAATCCAAAACTCGTTTGAAATTCATGAAACTTGGCATGCTATCATGGAGCGGCATCAACATGCCGTGGTACAAATTTTGTCCCATTTGGGGCAGGTTTGGGTATATGCTTCTCAAAAACCGGAGCTTCTCACAACAAGCATGATGGTTTTCGGTAGGGAACGTCCCACCTTTGGGGACGAAATGATATCCCTTGCCTCTTATTGCTTTCAAATTTTTTTCTCGTGGCAACATAGAACAACAGGAGTGTTGTGTGAATTTTTGTGATTTTTCGGGGTTCGATTGGACATTTTTATGCATTAACTGAGTTTTCAATGCATTTTATGTGCATAATTCAAATTTGAACTACATGCACATGCTCCAGTGCATATAAATTGGTTGAAAAATAAAATATGTGTCCTTGGGTGCGTGCTTAGGTCCCATGCAAGAAATGGGAATGAATTCCAAACACCGGGGCACCGTTGATTGCCGGCAAAACATTGAGATGCCTGGTTTTTAAATTCTAGTAAATCCAAAACTCGTCTAAAATTCATGAAACTTGGCATGCTATCATGGAGCGGCATCAACATGCCGTGGAACAAATTTTGTCCCATTAGGGGCAGGTTTGGGTATATGCTTCTCACAAACCGGAGCTTCTCACAAAAAGCATGATGGTTTTCGGTAGGGAACGTCCCACCTTTGGGGACGAAACGATATCCATTGCCTATGATTGCTTTCAAAAAAATTCTCGTGTCAACATAGAACAACATGAGTGTTGTGTGAATTTTTGTGATTTTCGGGGTTCGTTTGGACATTTTTATGCATTAATTGAGTTTTCATGCATTTTATGTGCATAATTCAAATTTGAACTACATGCACATGCTCCAGTGCATATAAATTGGTTGAAAGATCAAATCTTTGTCCTTGGGTGCATGCTTACGTCCCATGCAAGAAATGGGAATGAATTTCAAACACTGGGGCACCGTTGATTGCCGACAAAACATTGAGATGCCTGGTTTTTAAATTCTAGTAAATCCAAAACTCGTCTGAAATTCATGAAACTTGGCATGCTATCATGGAGCGGCTTCAACATGTCCTGGTACAAATTTTATCCCATTTGGGGCAGGTTGGGTATATGCTTCTCACAAACCAGAGCTTCTCACAACAAGCATGATGGTTTTCGGATGGGAACGTCCCACCTTTGGGAACGAAATGATATCCATTGCCTCTTATAGCTTTCAATTTGTTTTCTCATGTCAACATAGAACAACAGGGGTGTTGTGTGAATTTTTGTGATTTTTCGGGGTTCAATTGGACATTTTTATGCATTAACTGAGTTTTCAATGCATTTTATGTGCATAATTCAAATTCGAACTACATGCACATGCTCCAGTGCATATAAATTGGTTGAAAAATAAAATATGTGTCCTTGGGTGCATGCTTAGGTCCCATGCAAGAAATGGGTATGAATTTCAAACACCGGGGCACCGTTGATTGCCGGCAAAACATTGAGATGCCTGGTTTTTTAAATTCTAGTAAATCCAAAACTCGTCTAAAATTCATGAAACTTGGCATGCTATCATGGAGCGGCATCAACATGTCGTGGTACAAATTTTGTCCCATTTGGGGCAGGTTTGGGTATATGCTTCTCACAAACCGGAGCTTCTCATAACAAGCATGATGGTTTTCGGTAGGGAACGTCCCACCTTTGGGGATGAAACAATATCCATTGCCTCTTATTGCTTTCAAATTTTTTTCTCGTGTCAACATAGAACAACAGGAGTGTTGTGTGAATTTTTGTGAATTTTTGGGGTTCGTTTGGACATTTTTATGCATTAACTGAGTTTTCAATACATTTTATGTGCATAATTCAAATTTGAACTACATGCACATGCTCCAGTGCATATAAATTTGTTGAAAGATCAAATCTGTGTCCTTGGGTGCATGCTTAGGTCCCATGCAAGAAATGGGAATGAATTTCAAACACAGGGGCATTGTTGATTGCCGGCAAAACATTGAGATGCCTGGTTTTTAAATTCTAGTAAATCCAAAACTCGTCTGAAATTCATGAAACTTGGCATGCTATCATGAGCGGCTTCAACATGTCGTGGTACAAATTTTATCCCATTTGGGGCAGGTTTGGGTATATGCTTCTCACAAACCAGTGCTTCTCACAACAAGCATGATGGTTTTCGATAGGGAACGTCCCTCCTTTGGGGACGAAATGATATCCATTGCCTCTTATTGTTTTCAATTTTTTTTCTCGTGTCAACATTGAACAACAGGAGTGTTGTGTGATTTTTTGTGATTTTTTGGGGTTTGTTTGGACATTTTTATGCATTAACTGAGTTTTCAATGCATTTTATGTGCATAATTCAAATTTGAACTACATGCACATGCTCTAGGGCATATAAATTGGTTGAAAAATCAAATCTGTGTCCTCGGGTGCATGCTTAGGTCCCATGCAAGAAATGGGAATGAATTTCAAACACCGTGGTGATGACCCACAAGTATAGGGGACCTATCATAGTCCTTTCGATAAGTAAGAGTGTCGAACCCAACGAGGAGCAAAAGGAAATGACAAGCGGTTTTCATTAAGGTATTCTCTACAAGCACTGAAATTATCGGTAACAAATAGTTTTGTGAAAAGGTAATTTGTAACGCGTAACAAGTAATAAAAGTAAATAAGGTGCAACAAGATGGCCCAATGCTTTTTGTAGCAAAGGACAAGCCTGGACGAACTCTTATATAAAGGAAAACGCTCCTGAGGACACATGGGAATTAGTGTCAAGCTAGTTTTCATCATGCTCATATGATTCGCGTTCGTTACTTTGATAATTTGATATGTCGGTGGACCAGTGCTTGGGTACTGCCCTTCCTTGGACAAGCATCCCACTTATGATTAACCCCTATTGCAAGCATCCGCAACTACAAAAGAAGTATTAAGGTAAACCGAACCATGGCATGAAACATATGGATCCAAATCAACCCCTTACGAAGCAACGCATAAACTAGGGTTTAAGCTTCTGTCACTCTAGCAACCCATCATCTACTTATTACTTCTCAATGCCTTCCCCTAGGCCCAAACACTGGTGAAGTGTCATGTAGTCGACGTTCACATAACACCACTATAGGAAAGACAACATACATCTCATCAAAATATCAAACGAATACCGAATTCACATGACTACTTATAGCAAGGCTTCTCCCATGTCCTCAGGAACAAACGTAACTACTCACAAATCATATTCATGTTCATAATCAGAGGGGTATTAATATGCATAAAGGATCTGAACATATGATCTTCCACCAAATAAACCAACTAGCATCAACTACAAGGAGTAATCAACACTACTAGCAACCCACAGGTACCAATCTGAGGTTTTGGGACAAAGATTGGATACAAGAGATGAACTAGGGTTTGAGAGGAGATGGTGCTAGTGAAGATGTTGATGGAGACTGACCCCCTCCTGATGAGACGATCAATGTGATGACGATGGTGATGATTTCCCCCTCCCGGAGGGATGTTTCCCCGGTAGAACAGCTCCGCCGGAGCCGTAGATTGGTTTCGCCATGTTCCGCCTCGTGGCGGCGGTGCTTTGTCCCGAAAGCTTGCTTCTGATTTTTTCCAGGGAGAAAGACTTCATATAGCCAAAGATGGGCACCGGAGACCTGCCAGGGGGCCCACGAGGCAGGGGGCGCGCCCAGGGGGTAGGGCGCACCCCCACCCTCATGGATGGTGGGCGGCCCCCTCTGGTACTTTCTTCGCCCAATATTTTTTTTATATTCTTAAACTGACTTCTGTAGAGTTTCAGGACTTTTGGAGTTGTGCAGAATAGGTCTCTAATATTTGCTCCTTTTCCAGCCTAGAATTCCAGCTACCGGCATTCTCCCTCTTCATGTAAACCTTGTAAAATAAGAAAGAATAGGCATAAGTATTGTGACATAATGTGTAATAACAGCCCATAAGGCAATAAATATCGATATAAAAGCATGATGCAAAATGGACGTATCAACTCCCCCAAGCTTAGACCTCGCTTGTCCTCAAGCGGAAGCCGATAACGAAAAATATGTCCACATGTTTAGAGATAGAGGTGTCGATAAAATAAAATACGGACATGAGGGCATCATGATCATTCTTATAACAGCAACATATATATATTGTCATATGATTTCTTATGATAAAGTAACAATCTATTCACAATGTAAAGTATGAATCATAAATTCATTGAAAACTAACAAACTATGATCTCGGTCATTGAAGCAATTGCAATTTATCATAACATCGGAAAGAGTCAATATAACAGCTTTTCAGCAAGTCCACATACTCAACTATCATTTAGTCTTTCATAATTGCTAACACTCACGCAATACTTATGGGTAAGGAGTTTTAATCGGACACAGGGGAAAATAGGGGCTTATAGTGTTGCCTCCCAACCTTTTACCTCAAGGGTAATGTCAGCAATAATAGTTTATGATAACTTACATCCAATTGGATATATATATATATTAGGATCTTTCCAACACAATGTGCTTGCCAAAGGATAAAGTGTAAAAAGGAAAGGTGAAGATCACCGCGACTCTTACATAAGGCATAAGACAAAAGTAAAAGATAGGCCCTTCGCAGAGGGAAGCAGAGGTTGTCATGTGCTTTTATGGTTGGGTGCACAAAATCTTAATGCAAAAGAACGTCACTTTATATTGCCACTTGTGATATGGACCTTTATTATGCAGTCCGTCGCTTTTATTGCTTCCATATCACAAGATCGTATAAAGCTTATTTTCTCCACATTAATAAATCATACATATTTAGAGAGCAATTTTTATTGCATGCAACAATGACAACTTACTTGAAGGATCTTACTCAATCCATAGGTAGGTATGGTGGACACTCATGGCAAAACTAGGTTTAAGGATATTCGGAAGCACAAGTAGTATCTCTACTTGATGCAAAGAATTTGGCTAGCATGAGGGGGAAAGGCAAGCTCAACATGTTGGATGATCCATGACAATATACTTTATTTCGGATATAAGAAAAGATAACCCATTACGTTGTCTTCCTTGTCCAACATCAACTTTTTAGCATGTCATATTTTAATGAGTGCTCACAATCATAAAAGATGTTCAAGATAGTGTATTTATATGTGAAAACCTCTCTTTCTTTATCACTTCCTATTAATTGCAATGATGACCAAAAATATGTTTGTCAACTCTCAACAATTTTTATTCATCATACTCTTTTATATATGTGAAGTCATTACTCTCCATAAGATCAATATGATCTCTTTAATTCTTTTTGTTCTTTCTCTTCTCTTTTATTTTTATTCCCCAAGATCATAGCAAGATAACCGAATCCTCGACTCAAAACTAATCTTTATTATATATAGCTCACGGACTCGATTACATAGAAGGATCATAAAGAAAAACTCAAAACTAAATCATACTAGAACTTTATTATACTAGATCAAGATATTACCAAAAGGATCGAACTAAGAAAAATGGTAAAGATAGAAGTGTGATGGTGATACGATACCGGGGCAACTCCCCCAAGCTTGGTAGTTGCCAAGGGGAGTGCCGATACCCATGTGTTTATGTCTCTTTCTTCGGAGGTGGTGATGTGATATTCTTTGCGATGATGCCCCTCAGGATACGATTCTCTTCCTCGAGCTTATTGACTTGCTGCTTGAGGTCCATTATTTCCTTACGGAGCTTGCCCGTGACGACTAAAGCTCCCTTCAGCCATGGATGTTGCATAGCTGCGGGAGGACAAGTAACACTCTTTTTCATATTTTCATAAGAAAGAAATCTAACATTGGAAGTTATGACCGAGTTCAGAATAGCTGAGCTCTGTAGTTCCCCCATCGTGAATCCGGCTCGGAAACGAGAAGTAACTTCTTGATCCTCTTCCATGGCATCTATCATTTTCAAGTCGGCCTCCATCTCTTCCTCCGTTGATGGCCCAAAGTGGTCAGCATCACTGTTTGCTCCTGGTCCCGGTGTCGGATGAGACACCCGACTCTCCTCGACTGACTCTTGGGAAGACATCTTGCTCCAATCTACAGCAGAAACAGCTCAAAACAAAAACAGAGGATATTTGCATGGTACAGTGGTCAAAACCTTCAGGAGATTATATAATGAAGTTTTACTGACCAAAAGAAGTATCGTGTAAGAAAATGGAGTCCGAAGGATACACGAGGTGCCCACGAGTCAGGGGGGCGCGCCCAGGGGGTAGGGCGTGCCCTACACCCTCGTGGATGCCTGGTGTCCTCTTCGGACTACTTCTTATTGTCCTATTTTCTTAAATATTCCAAAACAGAGAAAAATTGCCATTAGAACTGTTTTGGAGTCGGTTTACTTACCGTATCACATACCTATTCCTTTTCGGAGTCTGAAATGTTCTGCAAAGTGTCCCTTATGTATTCCTCCGGGGTCACGGTTTCAATAACATTAGTTTCAACATTTATTGGATTACCTGAGATATAATGTTTGATTCTTTGACCGTTCACCACCTTCGGATTTGTGCCTTCGAAGTTGTTGATTTTTATGGCACCGGAATGATAGACCTGCTCGATAACGTAAGGACCTTCCCATTTAGAAAGGAGTTTTCCTGCAAAAAATCTTAAACGAGAGTTGTATAGCAAAACATAATCACCTACATTAAACTCACGCTTTTGTATCCTTTTGTCATGCCATCTTTTAACTTTTTCTTTAAAAAGTTTGGCATTCTCATAGGCCTAGGTTCTCCATTCATCAAGTGAGCTAATGTCAAATAGCCTCTTCTCACCGGCAAGTTTGAAATCATAATTGAGCTCTTTAATGGCCCAATATGCCTTATGTTCTAGTTCGAGAGGTAAATGACATGCTTTTCCATAAACCATTTTATACGGAGACATACCCATAGAATTTTTATATGCAGTTCTATAGGCCCATAATGCATCATCAAGTTTCTTGGACCAATTCTTTCTAGATCTATTAACAGTCTTTTGCTAAATTAATGTAATCTCTCTATTAGTCAATTCTACTTGACCACTAGACTGTGGGTGGTATGGAGATGCAATTCTATGATTAACATCATACTTAGCAAGCATTTTATGAAAAGCACCATGAATAAAATGTGAACCACCTTCAGTCATTAAATATCTAGGGACTCCAAACCTCGGAAAAGTAACTTCTTTAACCATCTTAGTAGAGGTGTTATGATCAACACTACTAGTTGGAATAGCTTCTACCCACTTAGTAACATAATCAACAGCAACTAAAATATGTATATACCCATTAGAGGAAGGAAACGGTCCCATATAATCAAAGCCCCAAACATCAAATGGTTCAATAACAAGTGAATAATTCATAGCCATTTCTTGACGTCTACTAATATTACCAATTCTTTGACATTCATCACAAGACAAGACAAACTTACGGGCATCTTTGAAGAGAGTAGGCCAATAAAAACCGGATTGCAATACCTTATGTGCAGTTCTATCTCCAGCGTGGTGTCCTCCATAAGCCTCGGAGTGACACTTGCGTAGGATCTGTTCCTGTTCATGCTCAGGTACACAACGTCTAATGACACCATCTACTCCTTCTTTATAAAGGTGTGGGTCATCCCAGAAGTAATGTCTTAAATCATAGAAAAACTTTTTTTTGCTGGTATGTGAAACTAGGTGGTATAAATTTGGCAACAATGTAATTAGCATAATCAGCATACCATGGAGCAGTACAAGAAGTATTTATGACAGCTAATTGTTCATCAGGAAAACTATTATCAATAGGTAGTGGGTCATCATGAACATTCTCTAACCTAGACAAGTTGTCTGCAACGGGGTTCTCAGCTCCATTTCTATCAATAATATGCAAATAAAATTCTTGTAGCAAGAGAACCCATCTAATAAGTCTAGGTTTAGCATCTTTCTTTTCCATAAGGTATTTAATAGCAGCATGATCAGTGTGAAAAATTACTTTAGAATCAACAATATAAGGTCTGAACTTATCACAAGAAAATACAACTGCTAAAAATTCTTTTTCAATAGTAGCATAATTTCTCTGGGCACTGTTTAGAGTTTTACTAGCATATTGGATAACATTTAATTTCTTATCAACTCTTTGTCCTAGAACAGCACCTACAACATAATCACTAGCATCACACATAATTTCAAAGGGTAAATTCCAATCAGGTGGCTGAACAATAGGTGCAGAAATCAAGGCTTTCTTAAGTATTTCAAATGCTTCTACACAATCATCATCAAAGACAAAAGGAACATCTTTTTGTAAGAGATTAGTCAGAGGCCTAGAAATTTTTGAGAAGTCTTTAATGAACCTCCTATAAAAACCGGCATGACCAAGGAAACTTCTTATACCTTTAATGTCCTTAGGACATGACATCTTTTCAATAGCATCAACTTTAGCTTTATCAACTTCAATACCTCTTTCAGAAATTTTATGCCCCAAGACAATACCTTCATTAACCATAAAGTGGCACTTCTCCCAATTCAAGACAAGATTAGTTTCTTCACGTCTCTGCAAAACTCGATCAAGGTTGCTTAAGCAATCATCAAAAGATGTTCCATAAACGGAGAAATCATCCATGAAAACCTCAACAATCTTTTCACAAAAGTCAGAGAATATAGCAGTCATGCATCTTTGAAAGGTAGAAGGTGCATTACGTAAACCAGAAGGCATACGTCTATAAGCAAAGGTACCGAAAGGGCAAGTAAAAGTGGTCTTTTCTTGATCCTCTTTTGACACAGGTATTTGAGAGAAACCAGAATAACCATCTAGAAAGCAAAAATGTGTATGTTTGGATAATCTTTATAGCATTTGATCAATAAAAGGTAAAGGGTAATAATCCTTTTTAGTATCTTTATTTAATTTGCGGAACTCAATTACCATTCTATAACCTGTAACAATTCTTTGTGGGATCAATTCATTTTTATCATTAGGAACAACAGTAATACCTCCCTTCTTAGAGACACAATGGACATGACTTACCCACTGACTATCAGCAACAGGATAAATTATACCTGCCTCCAGAAGCTTTAGTATTTCTTTTCTTACCACTTCTTTCATCTTAGGATTTAACCGTCGTTGGTGATCAACAACCGGTTTAGCGTCTTTCTCCAATTTTATTTTGTGCTGGCATAGAGTGGGACTAATGCCCTTAAGATCATCAAGAGTATATCCAATAGCAGCACTGTGCTTCTTTAGAGTTTTCAATAATTTCTCTTCTTCCTGCTCTGAAAGGTTAGCACTAATAATAACATGATATATCTTCTTTTCATCGAGATAAGCATTAAGAGTATCAGGTAATGGTTTAAGCTCAAACACGGGATCACCCTTGGGTGGAGGAGGATCCCCTAGAATTTCAACAGGCAAGTTGTGTTTCAAAATAGGTCCCTGTTTAAAGAATACTTCATCTATTTCCCTTCTTTCATTCATAAACATATCATTTTCATGGTCTAGCAAATATTGTTCTAAGGATCATTAGGAGGCATGGCAATAGAAGCAAGACCAATAATTTCATCTTTACTAGGCAATTCTTTATCATGAGGTTGTCTATGAAATTTAGCAAAATTAAAATCATGAGACATATTCCCTAATCCAATAGTAACAACATCCTTTTTGCCGTCTATCTTAGCATTAACAGTATTCAAGAAGGGTCTACCAAATATAATGGGAAAAAAGTCATCTTGTGGGGAACCAAGAACAAGAAAATCAGTAGGATATTTAACTTTCCCACACAAGACTTCAACATCTCTAACAATCCCAACTGGTGAAATAGTATCTCTATTGACAAGCTTAATTGTAACATCTATCTCTTCTATCTCAGTAGGTGCAATATCATGCATAATTTTTTTGTATAAAGAATGAGGTATTGCACTTGCACTAGCACCCATATCACATAAGCCATGATAGCAATGATCTCCTATTTTAACAGAAATAACAAGCATGCCTACAACAGGTCTATGCTTATTTTTAGTATCGGGTCTAGCAATTCTAGAAGTAAATAACATGCCCATCAATATTATCGACCAAGAGATCTTTAACCGTAGCAATACTAGGTTCAACTTTAATTTGCTCAGAGGGTGTAGGTGTCCTAGCATTACTCTTACGAACCACGGTTGAAGCTTTAGAATGATCCTTTATTCTAACAGGGAAAGGTGGTTTCTCAATATAAGCGGTAGGAACAATAGGATCAACATTATAAGTGATAGTCTTTTCTTCAACTTTAATAGGTTCAACTTTCACTTCAATGGGAGGATGATATTTAAACCACTTCTCCTTAGGGAGATCAAGATGAGTAGCAAATGATTCACAGAAAGAAGCTACTATCTCAGAGTCAAGTCCATATTTAGTGCTAAATTCACAGAAAACATCAGTATCCATAAAAGATTTAACACAATCAAACTTGTCGGAGTTCTGGGAACGGGGGTTCCCAGACTTGCCTGCCTGCAGCCCGCGGCGTGGCTCCACTCGCGGCCCAGTACGGCCCGTCTTCACCAACAAACGCTCGAGACCCTCGCGAGGGGCCAAGCCTCGTGAGGCGGACGACACAAGACCTCCTCGGGAGCGGCCTCACCAGGCTGGCTCATGAGGGGCGGAGAGATCAAGGCAAGGCAAACCTCGCGAGGTTCCTACGACGTCAGCCATGATGACCAAGACCAGGCGGGCGGCAGGCGGGCGCTAGCGCGCATAGTGTCCTTGTTTCCTCTTTGGTGCTAAGGAGGCAAGCGCATGCAAGGAGTACCGAGGCATCAGGCAAAGGTTTCCATATCGGTGCAACGAGACCAAGAACAGCAGGACGGCAGGACGGAGGTCACCGTGGAGCCCAAGACGGCGTCACCACCAGAGCCTTTGGCAGGCGAAGACCACCTTTAGTCAGGATAGCTTGTACTAGCTTCCCCCCTTCAAATTGGCCGTTGTTGGCTCCCTTGCCGCTCAATATTTGGGGAGAGGACCAGGGCCTCTATAAATAGGACTAGCCACCACAGTAGGAGACAACTGATTCAGATCATCCTCACACTTGCCAAGCACAAGAACACCTCGCCTTAGGAGGCTGTTCTTCCCCTTGTACTGTTCTTCCTCAGCCCGAGAGGCAATCCACCACACCACACTGGACTAGGGTATTACACCACAACGATGGCCCGAACCAATATAAATATCGTGTCTCTTGTGTTGCGAGTTCGTCGAGCTAGGCTTTGAGATTGCGGCGAGGTTGAGGGCGTGATTAGGTAGGGGGAAATGTTTGTGCGCACCCCAGTGTTCGAACCTCAAGGGTTTTGCCGGAACCCAAAATCCGACATTTGGCGCGCCAGGTAGGGGTGCACCGGAGCTTTCCTTCCGTCGATCCGCGCTTTGCTACCACCGCGCTTCGCCCCCATGGCAGGCGCCGCGCTTCCCGCTCCAACATGTGACGCAAGTAGTGGGGCCAGGGGGCTCCGAGCCTTGGCCCCCGCCTTACGACAGGTGTAGTGGCCGCCCAAGTTCAAGCCGGAGATGCCACCGTGCTACGATGGCGCGGCGGACCCGGTGGCTTTCCTGCTGGCGTACGAGGAGGCCGTCCTTAAGGCCAGGGGCGACGACAAGGTCATGGCCAACTGGCTTCCCATGGCCCTCACTGGCGTGCCGCGCGCCTGGCTGCTCAACCTCCCTGGATCCACGGTGGCATCCTGGGAGGAGTTACGCGGCCTCTTCTCCGTGCGCTTCGCGGCACCGGCGCCCCATGCGGTCGCGGCCCTCCTCGGCGGCTCACAGGCGCCCTCCTCGGACCGTCAGGCAAAGACGTTCTTTCACCAGATCAGCACCGCTTCCGCGCGGCAGGGGGCTCCCCCGGGTTGGGTGGCGCCCAAGGCCGACCTGAGCTTCAATTCGTAAGATCACCCCATCGCCACCGTCGGCTCGGGCGTGCTCTCAATGCTCTGCATGCCCACCATCTGCCATGTAGCCGTCACCAAGACCCTCATTGACAGCGGCGCCGGCCTCAACATGCTCTTGGTGGAGGCCCTCAGCATCCTTCACGTACCACTCAAGCGGCTCCGCCCCAGCAAGCCCTTCTCCGGCGTCGAAGGCGGCTCCTCCAGCCCCCGGGGCAGATCCGTCTTCCCGTGACCTGCGGCACCCACGACAACTACCGCACCGAGCTGATCGACTTCGATGTCGCCCACATCGGCCTCCCGTACAACGCTATCCTTGGGTACCTGGCTCTAGCTCAGTTCATGGCGGCGACCCATCCGGCCTACAACCTCATGAAGATGCCTAGGAGCAAGGACGTCCTCACCATAGTGGGGGATACCAAGGAGGCTCTGGCGGCACTCAAGCTTGCCCTCAAGACTGCCGCGACAACGCAACCGGCCGATGCGGGCACCTCCGGAGCTAAGGCGGCCGCACCGACCAAGAAGAAGGAGTTGTTCACTCAAGACCGGGCATAAACCAAGCAGGTGCCGGTCGAGGAAGACGGGTCCTCAGGGGCCACCTTCACCATAGGCACCAACCTCGACCCCGAGCTAGAGGAGGCACTGGTGAAGTTCTTGCGCGCAAACAAGGAAGTATTCTCCTGGGAGCCCGATTAGCTGGTAGGGGTCCCAAGAGGAGTGATTGAGCATCACTTGAAGGTGTGCCCCAACGTACGCCCTGTGAAGCAGAGGGCGCGACGGCAGTCCAAGAAACCCGCAAGCTGGAGGCAGCAGGCGTCATTCGCGAGGTCCGGTACCCTGAATGGTTGGCAAACCCCCTCGTTGTGCCCAAGAAAGGCGGAAAGGAGCGCGTGTGTGTCGACTTCACCAACCTCAACAAGGCCTGCCCCCCAAGATCCGTTCCCGCTTCCATGCATCGACCAGATCATCGACTCCACCGCCGAGTGTGACCTGCTGTGCTTCCTGGATGCGTTCTTAGGCTACCACCAGATCAAGAAGGCGGTAGAAGACATCGAGAAGACGGCCTTCCTGACCCCGTGCGGGGTATACTGCTACACTTGCATGTCGTTCGGGCTGCGCAACACGGGCGTGACCTTCCAACGGCTGATGCACATCGCCTTGGGTCAGCAGCTCAGGAGGAACGCTGAAGCCTACGTCGACGACATTGTGGTGAAGTCTCGGGAGGCGAGAACTTTAATTCAGGACCTGGAGGAGACCTTCGAAAGCCTGCGCTGGGTGGACTTGTGGCTTAACCCAGAGAAATGCGTGTTTGGTGTCCCTTCCGGCAAACTGCTGGGTTTCCTCGTGTCCCACAGAGGGATCGAGGCAAACCCAGAGAAGGTCAAGGCAATCGAAGACATGAGTCCACCGCAAACCCTCAAGGAGATGCAGAAGCTCGCTGGTCGCGTGACTGCGTTGGGGCGTTCCATCTCCAAGCTGGAAGAGCGCACCCTGCCGTTCTTCATGCTGATGTAGAAGAAGGGCCCATTCGAATGGACTCCGGAGGCCGACCAAGCGTTTCAAGACCTCAAGAGATACCTGACCAGCCCTCCGGTGATAGTGGCGCCCCAACCTCTCGAGCCTCTGGTGCTGTACCTTGCCGCCACCCCTTACTTCGCCAGCACAGCTCTGGTGGCGGTCCGGGAGGAGCGCCGAGTCAGGGATGCGTCACACCAAGCCACTTCCTCAGCCGGAGCAGCGCAAGACCCAGAGGGCTCCGCGAAGGCTGTGGTGACGCCAGCAAAGGACCAGGCTCAACAAGACGGCGCGCCTGGGCCTGCGGAAGCCCCAACGAGCGAGCAGGCATTGGGGGCTTCATCGTCTCAGGAGGCGCCCCAACCTCCGGAAGCCGCAAGCCTCGTCAATGCACCCGCCCTCGTCGAGCACCCTGTGTATTTTGTCAGCACGGTGTTGCGGGACGCCAGGGCGCGGTACCCCATGCCTCGGAAGCTCCTGCTCGCGCTCTTGGTGGCCTCACGCAAGCTGCGGCACTACTTTCAAGGCCACCCATGAAGGTCATCTCGGCCTACCCGTTGGAGAGGGTCCTCAGGAGCCCCAACTCCGCCGGGAGAGTCACTGAGTGGAACATCGAGCTACAGTCATTCCAGTTGGAGTTCAGCACGACCAGGGTCATCAAGGGAGCCGCACTCACTGATTTCATGGCAGAATGGACGGACGCCCCGGGGCTTGAGGAAGGCGAGGATAGGTCTCTCTCGCCTTGGAGTGAAGTGCCAGACGGTTGGGTTATGTATTTCGATGGCACCTTTGCGCGCCAGGGCGCGGGGGCTGGAGCAGTGCTCATCTCACCCACTCAGGACAAGCTTTACTACGCCGTGCATCTCTACTTCCAGCAGGGCGAGAAGGTCTCCAACAACATAGCAGAGTACGAAGGCCTCATAGCTGGCCTCAAGGCTGCGGTGGCCCTGGGGGTGAAGCGCCTCACCATCAAGGGCGACTCGCAACTCCTCGTCAACTTCTCCAACAAGGTGTACGAGCCGAAGGACGAGCATATGGAGGCGTACCTCACGGAGGTGCGCAAGATGGAGAAGCAGTTCTTGGGCCTGGAATTGCAGCATGTACCCCGTGGCACCAACAAGGAAGCCGACGACATCGCCAGGAGAGCATCCAAGCGGCTACCCCAAGAGCCTGGCGTCTTTGAGGAGCGGCTCTTCAAGCCATCGGCAACACCACAGATTTCAAGAACAGCGCAGCCTCGGGAGCCCCGGCCCATGGCCCGACCTCAGGAGCACGCTTGCTCTTGGCGCTCGAGCCTCAGGAGGGGTGCTGGACAAGGAATTCAAGGAATACCTGATGCAAGTGTAACGCCCACGATGCGGCTATATCTCCCACGTGTCGAGGCAGGACATAGAGGCATAACCGCATTGTGGTTTTGTCGCAAGAAGGGTCATCTTCACACAATCCCATGTAATGAACAAGAATGGGATAAAGAGTTGGCTTACAATCGCCACTTCACACAATACATAAATATAATTCATACATCATCCAAAGTACACACATAGACCGACTACGGTCAAGATCCAAATGAAAATAAGATAACCCCAAATGCTAGATCCCCGATCGTCCCAACTGGGCTCCACTACTGATCATCAGGAAAAGACACATAGTAACGATCATGTTCCTCATCGAACTCCCACTTGAGATCGATCCCATCATCTGCACTAGCATCGTCGACACCTGCAACTGTTTTGGTAGAATCTGTGAGTCACAAGGACTCAGCAATCTCACACCCGCGAGATCAAGACTATTTAAGCTTATAGGAAAAGATGGTGTAATGAGGTGGAGCTGCAGCAGGCAATAAGCATATATGGTGGCTAACTTGCGCAAATGAGAGCGAGAAGAGAAGCAACGGAATGGTTGTCATCTAGCAATGACCAAGAAGTGATCCTGAACTCCTACTTACGTCATTCATAACTCAAACCGTGTTCACTTCCCGGACTCCGCCGAGAAGAGACCATCACGGCTACACACGCAGTTGATGTATTTTAACTGGGTCAAGTGACAAGTTTTCTACAACCGGACGTTAACAAATTCCCATCTGCCTCATAACCGCGGGCACGGCTTTTGAAAGATAATACCCTGCAGGGGTGTCCCAACTTAGCCCATCATAAGCTCTCACGGTCAACGAAGGATAAACCTTCTCCCGGGAAGACCCGATCAGTCTCGGAATCCCGGTTTACAAGACATTTCGACAATGGTAAAACAAGACCAGCAAAGCCACCCGAATGTGCCGACAAATCCCGATAGGAGCTGCACATATCTCGTTCTCAGGGCACAACAGATGAGCGAAGCGTACAGGTACCAACATAACCCAAATTGCCAAGGGACGGTCCCGCACGGTGCTCTAGTTTGGACCAGCACTGAGAGGAACACTGGCCCGTGGGTTAAAATAAGATGACCCTCGGGCTCGCGAAAACCCGGGGGAAAAAGGCTTAGGTCGCAAATGGTAAAACCAAGGTTGGGCCTTGCTGGAGGAGTTTTATTCAAGGTGAACTGTCAAGGGGGTCCCAAAAATCACCCAACCGCGTAAGGAACGCAAACTCAAGGAACATAATCCCGGTATGACAGAAACTAGGGCGGGAAGAGTGGAACAAAACACCAGGCATAAGGCCGAGCCTTCCACCCTTTACCAAATATATAGATGCATTAATTAAATAAGAGATATTGTGATATCCCAACATATCCATGTTCCAACAGGGAACCAACTTCAACTTCACCTGCACCTAGCAACGCTATAAGAAGGGCTGAGCAAAAGCGGTAACTTAGGCAAACAACGGTTTGCTAGGAAAGGGCGGTTAGAGGCTGACATGGCAATATGGGAGGCATGATATAGCAAATGATGGGTAGCGCAGCATGCCAATAGAGCGAACAACTAGCAAAGCAAAGATAGAAGTGATTTCGAGGGGTGGTCATCTTGCCTGCAAGGTTCTCAGAGTTGTCGAACGCTTGATCCTCGTAAGCGTACTCAACAGGTTCCTCATTCACGAACTCGTCTCCCGGCTCTACCCAAGACAAGAACACAAGCAATGGAACCACAATCAACCACGAGAATGCACAAGCAACATGATGCAAAACATGTATGATATGCGATGCAAATGCGTGCTCCGGAAGGAAAATGATGAACAAGGAAGTAACTTGGCAAACCGAGCATGCCACTGGAAAGATGAGATGATTTCGGTCGAAATCGATATAAAGATCACCGGAAACGGATGTACGGTTTGCAAATGGCAAGCAAAACAAGAATGACACGAATCTGCGATTAACAGCATGATAGCACTTAAAATGCAACAAGTAACAATGCTACATCACTCCAACATAGAAGCAAAGCATATGGCAGTAATCTACAGGAGACGCTTGACAAAAGATGAACACTGAGCTACGGCTAGATCACAACATAACAAGCTCAAACAAGCATGACAAAAGTGCAAAAGATAACAGGATCACAGACTTCGTGAAATTACTGGACATGGCAGAAAACAGCATCAGGTAGCAATGTTCAGAGCACGAAATCAACATGCTACAGGAACTTAACATGGCAAAACAAGGCATGGCAGTATTCTACTAAATGCATATGACAAAAGACCTTACTGACCATAAGCCAAAAAGGACCAGAAGATATGATGGCAACCATGTAAACATAGCAAGTTTCGTTAACAGGTTTCAGACTTAGCAGAAAAACAGAGCATGGCAGAAACAATAATATGAGGGCATCTTGGTGAGCTTGATGCACTCACTACAGAGCAATGCATGACAAAACAAGCATACCTACAGCAAGAAGGCATGTTTATGAAGCTATCCATGGCAAGAACAAATACATAGCATGTATGGATCAACTACAATAAGCTTGGCAAAATTGAATAACACGTAAACAATCTGCCAGAAATATTTTATAGCAAAAGTAGAGCAAGATTGAGTCATGCTATGGCACTCCATAATTGCAAACAAAGGCCGGAACGGATCAATTACAACAATATCTACAAAACATCCTTACTAACCATCTCCAAAATATGCATGGATCTCTCTGTAGCATCAAGTTTACGTGGCAACAAAATAACAGCAGACAAAGACAGAGAAATCACTAAGTCTCTGAAATCAGAAACATTACGGAGTCTAATTTGCATGCTTGTGCTAGTCACCACAGGGATCACAAAAATAAATGGCATACACCACCGGAAAGATGGCATGGCATACAACAAAACACATGTAGAGCTCATGCCCATAAGATGCACAGATTAAATGATACAAAAATGACAAATCTCCAAGTTCTGATAAGAACCAGCAGATAACAGCAACTAGCACTCTTGCAACAGAGATTTGGGCATCAAGATGGCCTCTAATGAATATGGTGCGATTGAACAAAATGTAGAGCATCACGAGACGAACAATTTGACATATTACACGCGCTAAACGGAGCTACGTACAGAGAATTATGCAATGATGAACATGTGCACATATCATCAAAATCATATGACTTGGAAGTTTCGGGGGGGTTTCGGGAAAAGTCAACCTCTACTGTAGTCTTCCAGATCCGATCGGTATGGGTCTCGAGGGAGCTCGCCGGTGGCGAGGGAGGACGCCGGAGGAGAGGGACGGCGAGGGGAGGAAGACGGCGGAGGGGGGCGCCGCGGCGTCGGCGGACGGCGGGACCGCGGCGGGAGGAGCCGGCCACGGGCGGCGGAGCACGGGCCCGGGGCGGCGCTGGCCGGCGAGGCGCACGGTGGCGCCAGCGGCGACGACGGCGGTGGCCGGTGCCGGGCGCGGCGACGGGACGAGGAGGCGGGGCGACGGGCTCGGGGGCCCAGCCCGGGCTGCGGCGGGCCGCCGGCGGGACGCGGTGGGGCTGGCGACGTGGCGCGCTCTGATTCGCTGGGCGCGGCGGCGGAGATGTCTGGTGGCGGCGGGGGAAGTTTGGCTAGGGTTTCATCTGCGTTCGTTTTCGGAAGGGGATGCACATATATAGGTAGAGGGAGCTAGGAGAGTCCAAATGAGGTGCGGTTTTCGCCCACACGATCGTGATCGAATGACCTAGAGCATGGAAGAGAGTTTGGTGGGTTTTGGGCTGGTTTTTAGGGGGGTTTTGCTGCAACACACAAATGGACTTTGCGGATGCCCGTTTAACCGTAGGAGTACCAAACGACCTACAAATGGAACGAAACTTGACCGGTGGTCTCCCGGTGGTATACTAAGGCCACTTGACAAGCCTCGGTCCATTCCGAGAATGTTTGACACCCGCACACGAAAGAAAACAAGAGGGGTGCACCGGAGGAGATGGGAGCGCCGGATTGCAAAACGGACAACGGGGAAAATGTTTGGATGCATGAGACGAACACGTATGCAAATGCAATGCACATGATGACATGATATGAAATGCATGACATGAACAAAATGCAAAATGAAAGACAAAACCCGAACACGGAGGGAGTATCATAACACGTAGCCGAAAATGGCAGGAGTTGGAGTTACAAATATGGAAAGTTACATGCGGGGTGTTACAGCAAGGGACGCTGCCGGAGAAGGAGGAGGACGTGGAGCGTGTGGCCCGACAAGCCACGACATACTGCATCCAGGATGGTGAGTTGTACAGGAAGCCGTCGAATGACGTTTCCCTGCGTTGCATCTCTAGGGAGCAGGGGAAAGAGCTGCCGGCTGACATACACGACGGGGACTGTGGGCACCACTCGTCATCATGGACCCTCGTCGGCAAGGTGTTCCGCAGCGGATTCTACTGGCCTACGGCACTCAACGACGCGACTGAGCTGGTGAAATCCCGCGAGGCCTTCCAGTTCCACGCCAAGCAGATCCAAAAGCCGGCTTAGGGCCTCCAGACCAACCCACTCTCGTGGCCATTAGCGGTCTGGGGGCTGGATATCTTGGGCCCGTTCCCTCGAGCGCCTGGGGGCTACCGCTACCTCTACGTCGCCATCGACAAGTTCACCGAGTGGGCGGAGGTAGAAGCCGTCCGCACCATCCTGGCCGGCTCCGTGGTCAAGTTCATCAAAGGTCTCGTGAGCCGGTTTGCGGTCCCCAACCGCATCATCACCGACAACGGTTCGCAGTTCACTAGCAATCTCTTCAAGACGTATTGTGCTAACCTTGGAACGCAGATCTGCTACGCTTCGGTGGCGCACCCCCGGAGGAATGGCCAGGCCAAACGCGCCAACGCAGAGGTCCTGAGAGGCCTCAAAACCAGGACCTTCAAGAAGAAGCTCGAGGCCTGCGGCAGGGGCTGGTACGACGAGCTCTTGTCCGTGCTGTGCTCCATCCGCACCACCACCACCAAGCCGACGGGCAAGACCCCATTCTTCCTCTTCTACGGAGAAGAGGCGGTTCTCCCTCACGAGGTCGAGCATCGCTCTGCACGGGTCCTGGCGTTTGATGAGACGCAGCAGGACGCCATGCGGGGGATGGACCTCGTGCTGGGGGAGGAACGCCGCCGTGAAGACACGGTACGAGCGGCAAGATATCAGCAGGCACTGCGACGGTACCACTGGCGCAGCGTCCGCTCCAGGACGCTCGAGGTGGGTGACCTCCTCCTACGGCGGGTGCTCTCCAGGGAAGGGCTGCATAAGCTCTCACCCTTGTGGGAGGGCCCGTTTAGGGTCACCCACGTCTCCAGGCCTGGCGCCGCGCGCCTGGAGACGCAGGACGGGGTACCCATCCAGAACGCATGGAACATCCAGCACCTCCGGAAGTTCTACCCATGAAGAAAGGCCCAGCGCCTGTGAAAAGGCCCCGTGCCTATGAAGGTCTCCGCTCGTGACACTCTCTCGTAATAATGAGTGGTGCTGTACACGCCCCGGAGTCTCAGGAGTGCCGCCCTCGGGCCTTTGGGGCTCCCTGCCACGTCCTAGTGGCAGCACTTAGCTCCGCACTGGTGAGAAGACAACAAGACTAGACTAGGTGCCGAACACGGCTTTTCATTTGCTTTCCGTAGTTGGCTTGCCCCTCTTTAATCAAAATTTTCTTTCTGGTGTTGCTCGCTGATCTTGTTTCATTGACTTCTGCTTCTGTTTCTGCCTTCGGTTCTTTGTCTGACCTGTACCCTCACTCACGTCCCTCGCGATGGGGCTGGACAGGTGCCCTCGTGCCCTCGTGAGCGTCTTGCCTGTTTTTTCATGAGGCACCCTGTTCGAGCCGCAAGCTGGCACACCTCTCTCAATCTGTGCCCCTCGGGTACCGCGATATGAGGCGCTGGGTCGTGTCCAGAGGCGCCTGCGACCAGGGCTTGGATCTCCTAACAAATTTTTGTAGTTCCTCCTCGCCAGGTACTAAGAAACGCGCGCCTCGCGAGGCGGAAAATACTTCAAGCGCGTCAAGCTAAGTTTTTCCTACGTGCCCATATAAAACATTGATATTGCGACGCGGCACGGGAATGATAAACACAACATAACAACTTGGAAATCATAGTTTGTTGCACGCCCCGACGGGGCCCCATACTTGTCTCTCTCAATGCAGGAAGGAAAAGAAGAACGAAACAAAAGCGGCGCGTGCCCCCACAGTAGCTCGCAAGGACGGTCCCATGGCGCTCTCCCGAGCTCAGTCGGACCCTTCCTCGCGCTTCACTGGGGCACGGCGGCGAGACGACCCGCTGCCACCTTCAAAGCGAGCGCGGCGGCTGGTCGTAGCCACCACTGCTGGAGCTGTCGCCGGAGGGTGAACCGCCGTAGCTGGGCGCGAGATCGTCCTCACCCTCATCCCGACCGTCACCAAGGCCAAGCACTTCGTCGCCGTCGTTGTCCTCGAGGCAGCACCCGGCGCGGCGGCCGTCTTCTCCGAACACCCTCACGTAGAGGGTCGTGTTGCCATCGTACTTGAAGTGGAGGGTGCACCGTCTACCCAGGCCACGCGCGCGGGCAAACGTCTGCCAGCTGCGAGCCAGAGCCACATTGCCAGCGACGGAGGTCTCGACCGCGACCCACGAAGCTTTGCTGCAACACCCGTCCGCCTGCAGCCAGAGCCCGCCTAGACCCGTGGCCGGCAGTTCGCCGGTGAAGAAGCGCGGGAGCTGAAGCCAGGAGCCGGCAGGGTTCTCCGACCACACCACGAACTCCGGTAGCACCTCCACCGAGTGGAAGCACGGCCGGGGAGGCCGTGCGACCATGGTGCGCCTCCCTTCATCGATGGGGCTGCTTTGACATAGGCGGCTCGCACCGCGCGAAGGGGCACCGCCGCGGCCGCGGGGGGCCGTGGCGGGGGTCGCGGAGTGCTTGCGAGGACGACCGTGTCCACATGCTTGTGCGGCGGAGAGCCGGGCCCCTCCTGGTGAGCCTTCCCCTTCTCCGCGGCCGAAAACCTCTTCGCAGGCGCCATGGGAGTCGCTATTGGCAATGGAGCAAGGGAGGAGAAGCGAGCGAAATGGGAAGAGATGGGCGACGGGGGCTCTGCCCCCTCCTCATTTATAGCAGGAGAAGGCCAACCAGCGCCCCCACGATCACAGGTAATGATGGTTTTTCCTTGCATGCAGCAGGGACTCGTCAAGTCGGGCAGTTGCCGAGGCAGCATGGGGAAGCGGAGGCACCCACGTCCAATCAATCACCACAGGTCGACCAAGGCCGCAGGCTGTTGGGCCCGCGGCGCTCCGCACTTGCCCTTTGGCTTCGCCTCGAAGCCAAGTCCGAGCACGCCTTGGGCCCGGGGGCTACTATCGGCGTTCTGGGAATGGGGGTCCCCAGACTTGCCTGCCTACGGCCCGCGGCGTGGCTCCACTCGCGGCCCAGTACGGCTCATCTTCACCAACAAACGCTAAAGACCCTCGCGAGGGGCCAAACCTCGCTAGGCGGACGTCACAAGACCTCCTCGGGAGCGGCCTCACCAGACTGGCTCGTGCGGGGCGGAGAGATCAAGCCAAGGCGAACCTCGCGAGGTTCCTACGACGTCAGCCATGACGACCAAGACCAGGCAGGCGCCAGCGCACACAGAGTCCTTGTTTCCTCTTTGGTGCTAAGGAGGCAAGCGCATGCGAGGAGTACCGAGGCATCAGCCAAAGGTTTCCATATCGGTGCAACGAGACCAAGACTAGCAGGACGGCAGGACGGAGGTCATCGTGGAGCCCAAAACGGCGTCACCACCAGAGCCTTTGGCAGGCAAAGACCACCTTTAGTCAGGATAGCTTGTACTAGCTGTCCCCCTTCAAATTGGCCGTTGTTGGCTCCCTTCCCGCTCAATATTTGGGGAGAGGACCAGGGCCTCTATAAATAGGACTAGCCACCACAGTAGGTGGCAACTGATTCAGATCATCCTCACACTCGCCAAGCACAAGAACACCTCGTCTCAGGAGGCTGTTCTTCCCCTTGTACTGTTCATCCTCAGCCCAAGAGGCAATCCACCACACCACACTGGAGCAGGGTATCACACCACAACGGTGGCCCAAACTAGTATAAATCTCGTGTCTCTTGTGTTGCGAGTTCGTTGAGCCAGGCTTTGAGATTGCGGCGAGGTTGAGGGTGTGATTAGGTAGGGGAAATCTTCATGCGCACCCCTGTGTTCGAACATCAAGGGTTCTGCCGGAACCCGAAATCCGACAAAACTTAGGTGTTATACCTGACTCCTTACCTTCGTCGAGTTCCCAATCTTCAGAGTTGCGTTTAATTCTTTCCAAAAAATCTCATTTGAATTCAATAGTCTTCATCATAAAAGAACCAGTTCAAGAAGTATCGAGCATGTAGCGATTATTGAGAGAAAGCCGAGCATAAAATTTTTGAATAAAAATTTCTGTTGAGAGCTCATGATTGGGGCATGAATATAACATTGACTTAAGCCTCCCCAAAGCTTGAGCGATACTTTCTCCTTCGGGAGGCCAAAAATTATATATATAATTACGATCACGATGAACCAGATGCATAGGATAAAACTTCTGATGAAATTCCAATTTCAATCGATTGTAGTTCCATGATCCAATATCATCACATAGCCTAAACCATGTCAATGCCCTTTCCTTCAAAGATAAAGGGAAGACCTTCTTCTTGATAACATCCTCGGGCATACCTGCAAGCTTAAATAATCCACAAACTTCATCCACATAGATTAGGTGCAAATCGGGATGCAATGTTCCATCTCCTGTAAAAGTATTAGCTAGCAGTTTTTCTAACATACCTGAGGGAATTTCAAAATAAACATTTTCAGTAGGTTCAGTAGGTTGAGGAGCAACTCTTTGCTCTACTGGTCGGGGTGAAGATACCCCGAACAGGCCGCTCAAAGGATTATGTTCCATAGTAACAAGTGACAGTAAATTTCAGCACACTACATAAATTTTTCCTTACCAAATTCCACCTACCAAAGGCGCTTCACTCCGTGACAACGGCGCCAGAAAAGAGTCTTGATGACCCACAAGTATAGGGGATCTATCGTAGTCCTTTCGATAAGTAAGAGTGTCGAACCCAATGAGGAGCAGAAGGAAATGACAAGCGGTTTCCAGTAAGGTATTCTCTGCAAGCATTGAAATTATCGGTAACAGATAGTTTTGTGATAAGGTAATTTGTAATGGGTAGCAAGTAATAAAAGTAAACAAGGTGCAGCAAGATGGCCAAATCCTTTTTGTAGCAAAGGACAAGCCTGGGCGGAAAGGAAAACGCTCCCGAGGACACAACTTATGATTAACCCCTATTGCAAGCATCCACAACTACAAAAGAAGTATTAAGGTAAACCTAACCATAGCATGAAACATATGGATCCAAATCAGCCCCTTACGAAGCAACACATAAACTAGGGTTTAAGCTTCTGTCACTCTAGCTACCCATCTTCTACTTATTACATCCCAATGCCTTCCCCTAGGCCCAAACAATGGTGAAGTGTCATGTGGTCGACGTTCCCATAACACCACTAGAGGAAAGACAACATACATCTCATCAAAATATCGAACGAATACCAAATTCACATGACTACCTATAGCAAGAATTCTCCCATGTCCTCAGGAACAAACGTAACTACTCACAAATCATATTCATGTTCATAATCAGAGGGGTATTAATATGCATAAAGGATCTGAACATACGATCTTCCACCAAATAAACCAACTAGCATCAACTACACGGAGTAATCAACACTACTAGCAACCCGCAGGTACCAATCTGAGGTTTTGGGACAAAGATTGGATACAAGAGATGAACTAGGGTTTGAGAGGAGATGGTGCTGGTGAAGATGTTGATGGAGATTGACCCCCTCCCGATGAGAGGATTGATGGTGACGACGATGGTGATGATTTCCCCCTCCCGGAGGGATGTTTCCCCGGCAGAACAGCTCCACCGGAGCTCTAGATTGGTTTCACCAGGTTCTGCCTCATGGCGGCGGTGCTTCATCTCGAAAGCTTGCTTCTGATTTTTTCCAAGGCGAAAGACTTCATATAGCCAAAGATGGGTACCGAAGGCCTGCCAGGGGGCCAACGAGGCAGGGGCGCGCCCA
Organism: Triticum aestivum; assembly: GCF_018294505.1. Lineage (NCBI taxonomy): Eukaryota > Viridiplantae > Streptophyta > Magnoliopsida > Poales > Poaceae > Triticum > Triticum aestivum. The sequence continues at coordinate 193,547,663 of NC_057799.1, forward strand.
GGGGGTAGGGCGCGCCCCCACCCTCGTGGATGGAGGGTGGCCCCCCTCTGGTACTTTCTTCGCCCAATAATTTTTTATATTCTTAAACTGACTTCCGTGGAGTTTCAGGACTTTTGGAGTTGTGCATAATAGGTCTCTAATATTTGCTCCTTTTCCAGCCCAGAATTCCAACTACCGGCATTCTCCCTCTTCATGTAAACCTTGTAAAATAAGAAAGAATAGGCATAAGTATTGTGACATAATGTGTAATAACAGCCCATAATGCAATAAATATCGATATAAAAGCATGATGCAAAATGGACGTATCACGGGGCACCGTTGATTGCCGGCAAAACATTGAGATGCCTGGTTTTTAAATTCTAGTAAATCCAAAACTCGTCTGAAATTCATGAAACTTGGCATGCTATCATGGAGCGGCATCAACATGCCGTGGTACAAATTTTGTCCCATTTGGGGCAGGTTTGGGTATATGCTTCTCACAAACCGGAGCTTCTCACAACAAGCATGATGGTTTTCGGTAAGGAAACGTCCCACCTTTGGGGATGAAACGATATCCATTGCCTCTTATTGCTTTCAAATTTTTTTCTCGTGTCAACATAGAACAACAGGAGTGTTGTGTGAATTTTTGTGATTTTTTGGGGTTCGTTTGGAAATTTTTATGCATTAACTGAGTTTTCAATGCGTTTATGTGCATAATTCAAATTTGAACTACATGCACATGCTCGAGTGCATATAAATTGGTTGAAAAATCAAATATGTGTCCTTGGGTGCATGCTTAGGTCCCATGCAAGAAATGGGAATGAATTTCAAACACCAGGGCACCGTTGATTGCCGGCAAAACATTGAGATACCTGGGTTTCTAGTAAATCCAAAATTCTGTTAACCAGTCATGTGACACCACGTGTCTTGGTTTTAATGGCGGTAGGAGGTGCCGTGGGGACAGCTGCTTGACCTTGACTGAACGGGAGGCGTGCGAGCGCCGTCCGGTGCGCAGGCTGACCGAGAGGCATGCAAGCTGTCCTTGAGTGCGCAGGCTCACCGGGAAGCGTGCGAGCTGTACGCTGCGCAGGCTCACGGGGAAGCGAGCCCTTTGACTTCCATGGCCGCCCGCCTTGCTCGCATCCTCTCCATTAATGGCACCCAAGCCACAGTTTAATTTGCTTTTTATATATAAAACACTCATCGCAAACGTTTTAGTTAGAACATCCGTATGCAAACCGACAACATCCCCAGGAAGCCAAGAGAAAATGTGCCGAGCAGGATTTCTGCAGCTCTTGATCGCAAACATTTTAGATAGAACACCTGTATGCAAAGTGAGAGCAGCGCATGATTTGTGCATCTCTTCAACGCAAACGGTTGTTTTGGATGACCCGTGTGCAACCACGTACAAACAATTTGGTAAGATTTGTCAATCCTTGTTACACTGCGATTTGTCAAAATACGAAGCTTAAAATCACTAGCAGTATCTAATTCTTGCAACTAAAATTCAGTAATTAAGCATAGATTTCATTCATAGATTAAGCAGTCGTTCTTAATTTATACAAACAGTTCAACTCGACAGCTGAACCGACCAAACTTTTCCCCAATTGTTGCCAACCACGTACTGAAATAGCTAGTTCAACTATATATACTAGCTAATTTGAAGTACGTTGTACAGTTCCACCACATCTATAGTCAGATGAACTGAAAAAATAGCCCTAAATACTACTACTACTACTACTACTACTACTACTACTACTACTACTACTACTACTACTACTACTACTACTACTACTACTACTACTACTACTACTACTACTACTACTACTACTACTACTACTACTGCACAGGGGCTTTGTACTACTTCCGGCTGCCTCTCCTCTGCCGAGCGCGCTCAGTAAGAGGCAGAGGAGGAGGAGCCTACCGACGAGCTAGGCAACCGCAATGCGGTGCCTGCCGGTAATGCAGCTTCAGCGACGCTCGCCCCGAACGCCCTCTGCTGCTCCAGACGACCCCTCTCGAAGCGGTGGTTCTCCTCATAGATCTCCTGATTCCTCGCCTCTGAGGCGGCGTGTGTCGTGGCCACTGCAGCGGTAAGGCTCATTGCGTGCTCGACGAGGCACTCCCCCTCCTCCCGCAGGAACTCGGTGTAGTGCGCAAGGTCGCTGTCGCACGTGCGGGCATCCACCTCCGCCTCCTGCCTTCTGGCGGCGGTGGCGGAGCGGGTGATGACCCCGACGGTCGATGGTGGGTTGGTGGCCACGACAGCCGACGACGGGGTGGCGGCCACGACCATGATGTCTACTATGCAACCTTCTTCTTTTAGACGTTGTTGGGCCTCCAAGTGCATAGGTTTGTAGGACAGTAGCAAATTTCCCTCAAGTGGATGACCTAAGGTTTATCAATCCGTGGGAGGCGTAGGATGACGACGGTCTCTCTCAAACAACCCTGCAACCAAATAACAAAGAGTCTCTTGTGTCCCCAACACACCCAATACAATGGTAAATTGTATAGGTGCACTAGTTCGGCAGAGAGATGGTGATACAAGTGCAATATGGATGATAGATATGAGTATTTGTAATCTCAAAATATAAAAACAGCAAGGTAACTAATGATAAAAGTGAGCACAAACGGTATTGCAATGCTAGGAAACAAGGCCTAGGGTTCATACTTTCACTAGTGCAAGTTCTCTCAACAATAATAACATAATTGGATCATATAAATATCCCTCAACATGCAACAAAGAGTCACTCCAAAGTAACTAATAGAGGAGAACAAACGAAGAGATTATGGTAGGGTACGAAACCACCTCAAAGTTATTCTTTCGGATCGATCTATTCAAGAGTCCGTAGTAAAATAACACGAAGCTATTCTTTCCGTTCGATCTATCATAGAGTTCGTACTAGAATAACACCTTAAGACACAAATCAACCAAAACCCTAATGTCACCTAGATACTCCAATGTCACCTCAAGTATCCGTGGGTATGATTATATGATATGCATCACACAATCTCAGATTCATCTATTCAACCAACACAAAGAACTTCAAAGAGTGCCCCAAAGTTTCTACCGGAGAGTCAAGACGAAAACGTGTGCCAACCCCTATGCATAAATTCACGAGCGGAACCCGCAAGTTGATCACCAAAACATACAACTGGATCACGTGAATATCCCATTGTCACCACAGATAAACACGGCAAGATATACACCAAGTGTCGTGGGTTTGTCACGGCAGATGTCCTAGCGAAAGGACTTAGTCGTGGAGCCATCGCAATGGGTTAGCTTAAAGGGGTTAAAAGGGACAAAGGACATGAGAGGTTTATACTGGTTCGGCCCCTTGCGGTGAAGGTAAAAGCCTACGTCCAGTTGTAGTGGTATTGCTGTGGTCTCGAGGATCAAGGAGCGGAATCGCTTTACCTAGATCTTGAGTTGTTGTCTCTCCCCCCTTGAACCGCCGCCGGGTCGTGCCTTTATATACACAGGTCGACGCCCGCCGGCTTACAGAGTCCCGATGCCGGTTTATACACATACCGGCTCGGTCTCTACCTTGTCATACCTTATAATACAAGTCATGAATTACATGGCGGTTTATAGCTACATGCCTTAATCTACCTTCGGGCCTTGGGCCTTCGAGTCTCTGTAGTAAACCGCTTTATTCCTTGTCTTCATGGGCTTTAAGTATAAACAATCCATTATAGGGATAACCCGGCTTCCTTGGCCGGTTTACACCTAGTAGTAATATCCCCAACATTAGGCCCCAGATTGATTTGAACTGGTTCATGTCAATCTCCAAAACCTTGAGAAAATTTCTTCTTCCATGTCTTCGCATAAATCTTGTAAACTGCCATGACGTCACCATCCAGTATCATGATAAACCGTCATGACGTCACCAGTTATTTAAAATGGTATATACTTCACCTTCATTAATGAGCCTCCGACAATCGAGGCGGCAACTGTCACATATCCAACCTTTAGGCTCCTCGATCCTCGCGTCTGGCACTTATCCTTTCACCTTTATAAATAAGGCCGAGGGTCCTTTCCATTTCCCCCCTTGCCTCTTCGACTCTTCTTCTTCCTCGCGACGCCTTAGAGCCCGAACTCCGCCGCCGCCGCCGACCTTCGCGTCTGCACCAACCAAGGCCGCTGCATCAACCTGCTTTGACCAGAGAACTGCGACGCACCTCCGCTGTTCAGCAGCACCAGTAAGTATTCCTCTTCTCGAATGTCAAATCTTTATTAGGGTTTCCACTGTTTGTCGGTGTTCTTCACTGTCCGTCTTTTTCTTTCCTAGATCGCATAGTTTGATCCGAATCTGATAGCAAAGGTGAGCTATAGTAGTTTATCACCCCTTTTAAACCTCAGAAAGTACCCTTTCCTGCATAAGATCCCATCCAAGCATATGTGTTCTTCCGCTGTCACGGCTTTAGGTTAAACTTATTTCCTCTTTTTAGAACTGTGGCAGATCTAAATTTATACCACCGATCTATGAAATCTGTTTGCGCCATACTTAGTAATTTTGTAAATCTGTAGCCTCTATACCATTGTGGGCGGTTTATCCTTTGAACTTTGATAACTCATCATATACCATTAGCCCTCTGTTAAACCGCCAACCTGCTTTAAATGCTCAAATCCAGTTTAGTACACCCAAATGCTTGAGATATCATCGTCTCCCATCATTGCGCCGGTTTGTAAGTTGTAACCATGAACTTTAGACTGGATATCGTTCTTTTTTTCAGCTTGTCACCAAAAATGGCCAAACAATTCTGTTCCTGTAATTGGGTTCCTTCCCGGGTTACGGAAGCGTAGCTGGCTAGTTGTGTTGCAACGAGCGCTTTAGCAAATAAAGACACTATCCATTGGCGAGTCCCCGGTCCAGAATTTCCTCCTGAACCCCAAGACGGAGAAGTTATTGTATTTGCTGATCACCTGAGCCGAGGTTTCACTCCTCTCGGATCAAAATTCTTCCGTGACGTGCTCGCCGACTTTCAAATCCATCCCCAAGATCTCAGCCCAAACTCCATATCCAATATTTGTGACTGGCAAGTATTCTATGAAGTGTACCCGCAAGAGGAACCTACTGTTGATCTGTTCCGGGATTTCTTTTATCTAAACCGCCGTACTGAGTTTACGGATGCCCCCAATACTGTATTAGGCGGGGTTTCAATTCAGAAGAGGAGAGATGTTGATTTCCCTCATGCCAAGCTTCATAGTCATCCTAAGGACTGGAATCAGACTTGGTTCTACTTCCGCAACACAGCCCCCGCCAATGAAAATCCTTTGCCAGGTTACCGTCCACACCGGCTTACCCAAGCTCATCCCTTTACTCAACGGTTGACTGCCCAAGAGCGAGCAAAATATGCCCCTCAACTGGCAAAGCTCAGAGCCTTTGTTGCAAATGGGCTGACAGGCGTGGATCTTGTCTGATGCTGGGTTTCATGGAGCATTTTACCTTTAAGCCGGCGGCCCGGTTTAATGTGTGAATACACAGGGGATTTGAAAGACCCGCAGCGCCATATTGACATCCAGCTGACTGATGATGAAGTCACCGAAGCTGTTAAAAAGATGCTTAATGAGCCAATTGATGTATGCAGCAAAACCGGGCTTAGTCCTTTCTACGCTGCCAATAAACCGCCAAAGGTATAATCTACCATATTTCTGCCTTTATCCATCCTTTGATAATTTTCTCCTTTAATGACTTACTACTTGTCTGTGCAGGCCGATGATCCATTCTGGAAGAAAAAATCACAAGATAAACCGGTAAAGAATCCTCGGCTTAAGACCAAGGCTTCAAAAAAGCCTATGAAAAGAAGGAACGTTGAACCGTCCGAGCCCATTATTGATGATGCTCTGGATAATCCGTATTCAGAGGTAGAACTTGACTCTCTCGGTTCATTTTTTATACACCTTATTGACAATGATCATTATCAGGATGAAGCGGAAGCCAACCATGCTCATGAGGTAATTATTCTTTCTTCTGATTCTGATCCTGCGCCAGTACCAAGAATCCGTCGAGCCATTCGGAAAGTAAAATTTTCATGCCCTCTTTCTTATTTGGACCCGTACTTTCTTTTAAAGACGCAGCAGCATGAAGCTCGCCGCACAACTCGACATAGCGGCCAAGTGGTGACCTCCTCCGGTTTACCAAATTTGCCGGTTCGCAAACGCCGCCAAGAGGTTGCTTATACTCCTGACACCCTTTACCCCAAAAGCGGGTTACATCCGATATCCTCTTAATCTGTCTAACTCAAATTATCAGGGAACTTCCCATTCATCTTCTGGTGAGTCGTCAGCGACACAACTTCCTCCTCTAAAAACCGTCCCTGGGTAAGCATAACATACTTTTAACTTTTCGGTCTTGTACTATACTGTCATATTGATCTTCATGTCTGCTTTTTTTTCAGTGCCAAAGCAAGACCAAGCAAGAAGGCTAGATTGAATAGGCCAACCGACCATGAACCAGCTACTGAGCCAGAGAAAACCCAGAGGCTATTGACCCGGAGGCTAACACTGTTATTGATAATCCGGAACCTCAAGCAACCGACCCGATTGTTGAACCGGTAGAAAATAATCCAACAAGCCAGTCAGCTGATCTACCAAGTCTGACTGTTGATCCGCCGAGTCCGGCTAAAGCATCCGATAAACCGCCAAGCCGTGTCAAGACTACGGACGATGATGTTGCCGTAACTGGCCTTGGTTTCAGCTCCCCTGGTCGTCCCGTCGCTTTATCAAAGCATAGCGCCAAAGAAGAAATTTCTGCTATGGACAAAGGGAAATGGAAATCCGAGTTATCCAACTATACCAACCTCAGCGTTCAAGAGCTTCATTCTGGTTTTTTAAACCGCCTGTATACAAGCCGCGACTTTGAAGCCGGTTTAGTAGGCCTGATGAAGGAGCGGCATGAGGTAAATGTCACTTTCCCTTTGCATAAATATCCCAATAGTCCTTTTGTTAGAGCTGGTCTAACGTATCAACTCCAGTAGCCCCCAAGGGCCGGTTCATAACATTGGTTTGAACCGGGTCTTGAATCGATATTTGCATTTTGCTAGTGTAGCCCCCATGAACCAGCTTATATCTTTTTTAGAATGATACATCCTATTAATCTCACCACTTATAATGATGACAATCCATCTGAATCTGAATGAATACGCATTAGCCCCCAAGTGTCAAGTAGATAACTTGTTATGTGCTTGAGACTTTAAATTGATAGCTGATAAGAAGCAATCCGCATTAGCCCCCAAGTGCCAAGTAGATAACTTGTTATGTGGTTGGGACTTCAATGTTGTAATGCTAACTTATTATCTATATTTTACAGGCTGAGTTGTCCAAAAAAGACTCCCAAATCACTGATCTCCAAGGAAACATCAAGTCTCAGATTGACGAAACTTGTAAAGTTAAGAGCGAGCCGACCACCGCTTTAACAACCATGGAGCAGCTGAAGGAATTCTTCAAAGGCGAACGGGCGGATTGGGAAACCGAAAAAGCCACCTTGTTAAAGCGGGCAGAAGATGCGGAAAACGCCCTTAAACCGGCCACAGAAGAGCTGAGCAGCCTAAAGTGGCAGATTGATGCCATGACCTCTGCCATCTTTGGTAACAATCTCTTCACCAATATGTAACAACACTAGTTATAAAAACTTCCGGTTTAATAATAATTTGATCCTTTGCAGGTAGCCGTGTTACCCATCTTGGCACAGATATGCGCAAAAAATTGAAGGCCGTCTATACTTTGGTCGAGCAGCTTTATACCGGTGCGCAGCGGGCCATCTACACAGCTTCCAATAACCATCCGCCCCCGTCGCTAATCAAGGAAACACTGGAAAAATTGTCTATGATGCCTGCCCGGATTGTGGAATTGAAGAAATCTGCTGCTAGGTCCGGGGCCCTTACTGCACTGACGCGCGCCAAGGCCTGGATCTCTGACCTTGATCCGGAAGACGTTGGAAATGGTTACCCAAGCCAAAAAGAGGACGGTTCAGAATTCAGCAATGATGATCTCCGGGCTATCACAAGAGAGATGCGACCACTGGCAAGTAAGTTGGCTGAAGATACTAACTTGTCAATTTATCAGAATGTATATGATGCCAGCGACAAGTGAATAAGTGCTCCAACTTATGACGTGGAAAATTTGATCCCGCCGATCCGTAAGCACACTTACACTCCTGACATTGAACCATCTGATCTTATACACGACGAAGCTGTCTTTCAAGCCTTAACAGGAATTGATTGGACAACTATTGACTTCCAGCCACTGGGTGGAGAGAAGGAGGATGAACCGACGCAGGAAGATCCGCAACCTTCACATCAACCTGAGGCAGAACCATAATCCGGAAGCCGGTTTAACTTGTGCACATTGTCATCCTTGTGAAAAACAATCATTCTTTTGGGCAGTCGAAACGCCTTGTAATAGGCTAGTTTGAACAGCTGTTCTGACATGCCATCGTGCATACTTGTTGCACAGAATATTGTTAATCCATCATGCTATATTTTCTTATGATCTTTATTGGTTTTATACAACCCTGTTTCTGCATAAACCAAAGTGAAAACTGTCCTGGCGGTTTACCGCCGGACGGGTCATAATGCCCAATATATAGCCAAGGTTGATAACCATAGCTTTAAATAATGAAATATGAAACATATCATACCTGTGATACTGAATCACTTTGTTGGTTTACCTCCATTCTTGTAATAAGGGTGACGACCCAAATACTGAGTATTGATAACTCAAACCATGCTATGCTGGTATATAATAAGTGATGCCGGGTTATGATAAATACCGGATGATCATCCTGGCAACTTATAGTTAACTCCAGGCCGGGTTAAATAAACACCGGTTTATACAGATGACTTATAAGCAGGCCAGGCCATTAGACGCCGGTTTAGCTCAAAACTTTAACAAGGGAGAAAAACTGACCAATAAAAACCAGAGAAAAAATTTGTAGTCGAGGCTTTTCAAGGGCTGCCAGGCCCAAATGCGAGGCTTTTCATGGGCTGCAAGGCCACTGAGTTAAACCGTTTTACAAAGCCTTTTAAGATGGTCCTCAATCTTTAACCAATTGCCGGTCTATCATTGACAAGTTCAGGGTCATATGCGATTGACTTGTCAAGTTGGCGGGTCATACCAGGCTTACCTGGGTTGAGTGACTTACTTAATGAAGGCAGGTTAACCCGGGGTTTTAGGTGTATACACCATGCTTCCAAGCCATGGCTTGGTAGCCTATTGCAAGTGTAGATTTCTTTGTTCATTGCGATAGCAAAGAATCCCCAAGCAACATTTTGAGCTGTGCTCAACGGGTGCCTATGTTTGAGTTGTTCTTGACAACACTCTTTGGCCCCTAAGTAATGGCATTGCGCCAGCCAAAAGGTGTAGCTATGGTTGAACACAACCAAGCCCCCAAGTGACTTACTGTCCTGGCTTTTGAGCCAGCCAAGAGGTGTAGCTATGGTTCAAATATGACCCAGCCCCCAAGTGACTTACTGTCGTGGCTTTTGAGCCAGGCAAGAGGTGTAGCTATGGTTCAAATATGACCAAGCCCCCAAGTGACTTATACTGATATATAGTTGTAGAAGCTGAATCAAAGGGTAAACCGGATGTCGCTTTCCAGACACAAACCTCCGTGTAACCACTCATGATATGAGAACAGCAGATACCCCGCTTTAGCTGGGGCTCCAGTTTATTATATTGATCATAATATATACATCATCAAAATATGTACATGATATGAGCCTATGGCTCAGGTGTAGTAAGGCCGTAGATGAGCTATGTTCCACGGCCGGATCGTCTCCTCCTCTGACTTGCGTGAGTCTTTATGCTCTCGGACATCAATGAGGTAATATGATCCGTTGTTCAGATTCTTGCTGACCACAAAGGGCCCTTCCCAAGGTGGGGATAACTTGTGCATATCGGTCTGATCTTGGATAAGCCGGAGCACTAGGTCGCCTTCTTGAAAAGCTCTGGTTTTAACCCGGCGACTGTGATAACGCCGCAGGTCTTGCTAATAAATCACCGAGCGAGCCGCCGCTACGTTCCGTTTCTCATCCAACAGGTCCAACGCATCCTGGCATGCTTTTTCATTATCTGCTTCAACATAAGCTGCCACTCGTGGTGAGTCATGACGAATATCACTTGGAAGGACAGCTTCCGTCCATAAACCAGAAGAAGGGTGTATAACCCGTAGATCTATTGGGGGTGGTGTTAATGCTCCATAAAACGGAAGGCAACTCTTCAACCCAACAACCCGGCATCCTCTGCAAAGGAACCATAAGTCGGGGCTTGACCCCCTTCAAGATTTCCTGATTAGCTCTCTCCGCTTGACCATTAGACTGTGGGTGGGCTACTGAAGATACATCAAGCCGGATGTGCTCTCTTTGACAGAACTCCTCCATAGTACCCTTGGAAAGATTCGTGCCATTGTTGTTATAATGCTGTGTGGAAAACCAAAACGGAATATCACTTTCTTCATAAATTGAACCGCCGTGGCTGCATCACACTTGCTAACTGGCTCTGCCTCCACCCACTTGGTAAATTTATCAACCGCCACCAAGAGGTGGGTCTTCTTATCTTTAGACCTCTTAAAGGGTCCAACCATATCAAGCTCCCAGGTTGCAAACGGCCAGGTAATTGGAATCATCCTCAGCTCCTGAGCCGGAACACGAGCCCGGCGTGCAAACTTCTGACAGCCATCGCACCTTTTTACCAAGTCCTCAGCATCAGCATGAGCCGTCAGCCAATAGAAACCATGACGAAAAGCTTTACCCACAAGGGACTTTGAACCGGCATGATGACCACAATCACCTTCATGAATTTCGCTTAAAATTTAAGGCTTCTTCAGGAGAAACACAACGTTGAAAAGCCCCTGAGACACTGCAATGATGTAGCTCGCCATTGACAATAGTCATGGACTTGGAACGCCAGATTATCTGCCTGGCCAGAACTTCATCCTCTGGTAAGTCACCCCGGTTCATATACGCCAAATATGGGATTGTCCAATCCGGGGTGACATGAAGCGCCGCCACCAACTCAGCCTCTGGATCAGGAATAGCTAAGTCCTCCTTTGTGGGTAGCTTGACCGACGGGTTATGCGAAACATCAAGAAAAACATTGGGCGGCACCGGTTTACGCTAGGAGCCCAACCGGCTTAAGGCGTCCGCCGCTTCATTCTTTCGCCGGTCCACATGATCAACCTGATAACCCTTGAAATGACCTGCAACAATATCCACCTCTCGATGATATGCTGCCATGAGGGGGTCCTTGGAATCGCAAGTACCAGAAACTTGTGGAGCCACGAGGTCCGAGTCACCAAAACATTTAACCCGTCTCAGATTCATCTCCTTAGCCATCCGAAGACCATGGAGCAGAGCCTCGTTCTCAGCTGCATTATTAGTAGAAGGAAACATCAAGCGGAGAACATAACAAAATTTGTCACCTCGAGGGGAAGTAAGAACCATTCCAGCCCCCGAGCCCTCCAATTGCCTGGATCCATCGAAATTAATTGTCCAGTATGTGTTATCCGGTCTATCCTCCGGCACCTGCAACTCTGTCCAGTCATTGATGAAATCCACGAGTGCTTGAGACTTGATGGCCGTGCGAGGCATATATTTTAATCTGTGAGGCCCAAGCTCAATAGCCCACTTAGCAACCCGGCCAGTCGCTTCTCTGTTTTGGATGATAACTCCCAAAGGAGAAGAACTGACCACAGTAATGGGATGGCCCTGAAAGTATTGCTTCAGCTTCCGGCTCGCCATAAAAACCCCATATACAAGCTTCTGCCAATGTGGATATTTATGTTTTGACTCAATGAGCACCTCACTGATATAATAAACCGGCCGTTGAACCGGATACTCCTTTCCTGCCTCCTTGCGCTCCACCACAATAGCCACACTGACAGCCCGAGCATTAGCAGCCACATATAACAGCAATGGTTCCTTGTCAGTGGGAGCAGCAAGAACAGGTGGTTCGGCAAGCTGCCGCTTTAGAGCCTCAAACGCTTCATTAGCCGCATCACTCCAGACAAAGTTGTCCATTTTCTTAGCATTTGATATAAAGGGATGGCCTTCTCCCCGAGACGACTTATAAACCGGCTCAATGCTACAATCCGGCCTACCAGTCGCTAAACATCATTGACGCACTTCGGTTTAGCCAGTGAAGTAATAGCCTTGATCTTCTCCGGATTAGCTTCAATGCCCCTGTTAGACACCAGAAAACCCAAAAGCTTGCCTGCTGGCACACCAAAAACACACTTGGCTGGGTTGAGCATCATCTTATAAACCCGGAGGTTACCAGAGGTCTCCTTTAAGTCATCTATTAATGTTTCCTCCTTCCTAGACTTCACCACAATATCATCCACATAAGCATTAACGTTGCGCCCAATCTGGTTATGAAGACAATTCTGAACACAACGCTGATAAGTTGCCTGGGCACTCTTGAGCCCAAAGGGCATAGACACATAGCAGAAGGCTCCAAAGGGAGTTATAAAAGATGTCTTCTCCTGGTCCTTAACTGCCATCTTAATCTGATGATAACCTGAATAAGCATCCAGAAAACTCAAACGCTCACAACCCGCCGTAGCATCAATGATTTGATCGATACGGGGGAGGGCAAAAGGATCAGCCGGACATGCTTTGTTCAAATCCGTGTAATCCACACACATACGCCAGGTGCCATTCTTCTTAAGCACCAGCACCGGATTAGCCAACCACTCCGGATGAAAAACTTCAATAATGAACCCTGCTGCCTAGAGCCGGGCTACCTCCTCACCAATAGCCTTGCACCTCTCTTCATTGAACCAGCGAAGGAATTGTCGGACAGGTTTAAACTTATGATCAATATTAAGGGTGTGCTCAGCGAGTTCCCTCGGTACACCTGGCATGTCAGAAGGCTTCCATGCAAAGATATCCCGATTCTCACGGATGAACTCGATGAGCGCGCTTTCCTATTTTGGATCCAGATTTGCACTGATGATGAACTGTTTGGATGAATCGCCGGGCACAAAATCAACCATCTTAGTCTCATCAGCCGATTTAAATTCAAGGCCGGATCATGCTCCGTGGTTGGCTTCTTCAAAGAAGTCATGTCCGCAACGTTGTCCTTATAGAACTTCAACTCCTCTGTTGCACAAACCGACTCAGCATAGGCCGCATCACCTTCCTCACACTCCAAAGTGATCTTGCGGCTTCCATGTACTGTGATAGTCCCTTTATGACCCGGCATCTTGAGCTGCAGATAAACATAACAGGGTCGTGCCATGAACTTAGCATAAGCCGGCCGTCCAAACAGGGCATGATACGGGCTTTGAATTTTCACCACTTTGAAAGTCAATGTCTCTGATCTTGAGTCATACTCATCTCCAAAAGTGACTTCCAGAGATATCTTACCAACCGGATAAGCTGATTTGCCAGGTACCACACCATGGAAAACAGTGTTCGACGGTTTAAGATTCTTATCTGTCAACCCCATACGACGGAAGGTGTCATAATATAAGATGTTGATACTGCTGCCTCCATCCATGAGCACCTTAGTGAACTTATAACCTCCAACCTGAGGCGCCACCACCAACGCCAAATGACCCGGATTGTCAACCCGGGGCGGGTGATCCTCTCGGCTCCAGATAATAGGCTGCTCAGACCATCGCAGATAACAAGGTACTGCCGGTTCAACCGAGTTCACCGCTCATTTATGAAGCTTCTGATCGCGTTTGCATAAGCTGGTGGTGAAAACGTGGTACTGTCCACTATTCAACTGCTTTGGATGACTCTGATATCCTGACTGCTGCTACTGCGATCCCTGTTGGTTATAACCACCCTGGTTGCTCTGATTGCTTTGATTGCCATGTCCACCCTGATTGCCTTGAAATCCTGAACCGGAGTTGCCTCCTCCATAACCCGGCCCATAGGACCCGGATCCTGAACCGCCAGATGGTCCATGATCATTCCGGAAGAAATCTGAATTTTTGAATTCTTGCATGATATAACAATCTTTCCAGAGGTGCGTGGCCGGTTTGTCCTGCGTTCCATGCTTCGGGCAGGGCTGGTTCAACAGGTAATTCAGGCGCTCCGGATTAGGACTGGGCTCTGCCCTTCTTGGGGGTGGCTTTCCTTTACGACACTGACCATTACTCTGTGTATTGGTGTTAGCCACGAAATCTGAATTATGATCTGCTTTCCGCTTACCATTATTATTGTGGCCCGTCGGGTTGTGCTGCTGCCCCTTGGCGTTGCCGTTCCTCTTTCCCTTCCTCGGTTTGTCATTGTCAGACTCGGGGTCCTTGGTACTATCAGAATCAGCATACTTAACCAGAGCAGCCATAAGTGTTCCCCTGTCATTGCAGTGACGCTTGAGCCGTCCCAACTTCAACTTTAAAGGCTGAAACCGACAATTACCCTCCAATGTTATAACCGCCGAGTTGGCATTGATGCGATCTGAAGAATGTAAGATCTCCGAAACCCGGCGCACCCAATGGGTTGTTGACTCGCCTTCTCCCTGGACGCAGGCGGCTAACTCCACAATTGACATAGGTTGCTTGCACGTGTCTTTGAAGTTTGCTATAAACTGGGCTTTTAACTCAGCCCATGACCCAATGGAATTAACCGGTAAGCTTTTCAACCACGTGCGAGCTGTTCCGTCCAACATCATAGCAAAATATTTCGCGCAGGCCGCTTCATCCACATCTAACATCTCCATAGCCATCTCATAACTATCAATCCATGACTCGGGAGGCACATCAGCGGTGTAATTAGGCACCTTACGGGGCCCTTGAAATCCTTGGGCAGCCGTACATTGCGCAAAGCCGGGACGAGGCATGGCACCCCCCACGAGCTGAAAGTAAGGCCTTGCTCTACGGAAGCCATCGGACGAACCGGAGTGAGCCGACGGTCCTGCGCTGCTAACTTGGCCTCTCGACGTGCTCCGTTGTTCACCACATCCTGAGAATTTTCCCCACCACGCGCCGGATTAGGTCCTCGAGGAGCGTCTCGGTTCCGCGCACTGCTTGACACAGCCGGTTCATCGATGTGCCTGCTATAACTCGGGCTCGGGCGTGGGGTTGAATGAATTCTGTCTCGGCTATACGAATAAGCCTGCTGCTGCATCATGGCCGTCTGAAGAAGATCCCTAGCACGCCGCGTCTCCACCGCCGCCAGGGATTCACCCTCCATTGGAATAGCAGCTAATCATCATGCGGCGGCGATCATGTTATCCAAAGGGGTGGAGAAGTGACCCGGCGGCGCCGGTACATCCTGCAGCGGGTTATGGGTCCATCGAGGGGGGTCCGTCACCCGTGGCTGATCTGGTGCTCCGGTCCTCGGCGTCTCAATCCGGTTCACCGCTGTCGGATTACTGGTTCCTGCTCCTGGCGTGCCGAAGAGATTCATTGCCTCATAAACCAGTGGTAGTCGTGACCGATGCCTTCTCCTTAACACGTCATTTGAGGCGTTCTGATGCAACAGGAGTCGATAATTTTCCGCCTGAATCCGCTGTGCTTGTGCCTCTAAAGCGGCCCGCTCCGCGGCTATCCTGGTACCCTCAGCAGCTAAGTCGGCTTTTGCTTGAGAGATCTAATCTTTCACTTTCGCAACCTCCGTATTGTGTGCATCCTGATCCGCCGGGTTAACCTCCGCCATCAGCGTTGCCAGCACATCAAACAAATCAGAAAGAACCTGAGCTGGCGGTCGCTCAAGGCCTCCTGCCCGGCTGCCGCCGCCGCTGTTGATCCGGAAATTATCGCTACTGCGGTTGAAGAGTGGAGCGCTGGTTGCGTGCTGGCCATGAAGATCGCCACCCGGTTTGGCAGATCGAAGGGGTCCGGAATACTGTCACCATCGGAATAGCCCCCAAACTGGCCATCTTGCAGTTGGTACAGTGACTCGGTCTCCCCGGTGGACGACTCGCCATCTGAGTAGACGACGGTCTCGCCATCGGACGCCGGTTCAAGTTCCGCACCATTGATGAATCCTACGAATGCACGCTTCACGGCGGGCTGAACCCGGGCAGGGCCTGTGCGCTGAGCCGTCTCGATGAGGTCGGTGCAGATGTCCGGCTCAGGGCCCGGCTCGCCGATCTTGCCGATGAAGACGTGAATTCCTCCAAAGGGGACCCGGTACCCGTACTCGATTGAGCTGGCCTCGAGGCCCCAGCCTGTGTCGTCGATGTAGAGCTTGCCACGACGACTCTTGGTCATCCGGCCCACGGCGTATCCCTTGAGCCCTTCAAAATTGCCCTTCAAGAACTCGAAACCATCGTGCGATAGCCCCACGGTGGGTGCCAACTGTCGTGGGTTTGTCACGGCAGAAAGGGGTTAAAACGGACAAAGGACACGAGAGGTTTATACTGGTTCGGCCCCTTGCGGTGAAGGTAAAAGCCTACGTCCAGTTGTAGTGGTATTGCTGTGGTCTCGAGGATCAAGGAGCGGAATCGCTTTACCTAGATTTCGAGTTGTTGTCTCTCCCCCCTTGAACTGCCGCCGGGTCGTGCCTTTATATACACAGGTCGACGCCCGCCGGCTTACAGAGTCCCGATGCCGGTTTATACACATACCGGCTCGGTCTCTACTTTGTCATACCTTACAATACAAGTCATGAATTACATGGCGGTTTATAGCTACAGGCCTTAATCTACCTTCAGGCCTTGGGCCTTCGAGTCTCTGTAGTAAACCGCTTTATTCCTTGTCTTCATGGGCTTTAAGTATAAACAATCCATTATAGGGATAACCCGGCTTCCTTGGCCGGTTTACACCTAGTAGTAATAACCCCAACACCAAGTGTTCTCAAATCCTTAAAGACTCAATCCGATAAGATAACTTCAAAGGGAAAACTCAATCCATTACAAGAGAGTAGAGGTGGAGAAACATCATAAGATCCAACTATAATAGCAAAGCTCGCGATACATCAAGATCATGCCAAATCAAGAACACGAGAGAGAGATCAAACACATAGCTACTGGTACATACCCTCAGCCCCGAGGGTGAACTACTCCCTCCTCGTCATGGAGAGCGCCGGGATGATGAAGATGGCCACCGGTGAGGGATCCCCCCTCCGGCAGGGTACCGGAACAGGGTCCCGATTGGTTTTTGGTGGCTACAGAGGCTTGCGGCGGCGGAACTCCCGATCTATTCCGTTCCTCTATGTTTTTAGGGTATATGGATATATATAGGCGAAAGAAGTCGGTCAGGGGAGCCACGAGGGGCCCACGAGGGTGGAGGGCGCGCCTGGGGGGGGGGGTAGGCGTGCCCCCTGCCTCGTGCTCTCCTCGTTGATTTCTTGACGTGGACTCCAAGTCTCCTGGATTGCTTCCGTTCCAAAAATAACTCTCCCGAAGGTTTCATTCCGTTTGGACTCCGTTTGATATTCCTTTTCTTTGAAACACTGAAACAAGGGAAAAACAGGAACTGGCACTTGGCTCTGGGTTAATAGGTTAGTCCAAAAAATAATATAAAAGTGTAAAATAAAGCCCATAAACATCCAAAACAGATAATATAATAGCATGGAACAATCAAAAATTATAGATACGTTGGAGACGTATCAAGCATCCCCAAGCTTAATTCCTGCTCGTCCTCGAGTAGGTAAATGATAAAAACAGATTTTTTGATGTGGAATGCTACCTAATATATTTATCCATGTAATTCTCTTTACTGTGGCAAGAATATTCAGATCCATAAGATTCAAGAAAAAAGTTTAATATTGACATAAAAATAATAATACTTCAAGCATACTAACAAAGTAATCATGTCTTCTCAAAATAACATGGCCAAAGAAAGCTATCCCTACAAAATCATATAGTCTGGCTATGCTCTATCTTCATCACACAAAATATTTAAATCATGCACAACCCCGATGACAAGCCAAGCAATTGTTTCATATTTTTGATGTTCTCAAACTTTTTCAATCTTCACGAAATACATGAGCATGAGCCATGGACATAGCACTATAGGTGGAATAGAATGGTGGTTGTGGAGAAGACAAAAAGGAGAAGATAGTCTCACATCAACTAGGCGTATCAATGGGCTATGGAGATGCCCATCAATAGATATCAATGTGAGTGAGTAGGGATTGCCATGCAACGGGTGCACTAGAGCTATAAGTGTATGAAAGCTCAAAAAGAAACTAAGTCGGTGTGCATCCAACTCGCTTGCTCACGAAGACCTAGGGCTTTTTGAGGAAGCCCATCATTGGAATATACAAGCCAAGGTCTATAATGTAAAATTCCCACTAGTATATGAAAGTGACTACATAGGAGACTCACTATCATGAAGATCATGGTGCTACTTTGAAGCACAAGTGTGGTAAAAGGATAGTAGCATTGTCCCTTCTCTCTTTTTCTCTCATTTTTTTTATTTTTTTGGGCCTTTTCTCTCTTTTTTTTTCTTTTTTTCGTCCGGACTCTCATCCTGACTTGTGGGGGAATCATAGTCTCCATCATCCTTCCCTCACTGGGACAATGCTCCAATAATGATGATCATCACACTTTTATTTACTTACAACTCAAGAATTACAACTCAATACTTAGAACAAGATATGACTGTATTTGAATGCCTCCGGCGGTGTACCGGGATGTGCAATGGCTCATGAGTGACATGTATGAAAGAATTATGAACGGTGGCTTTGCCACAAATACGATGTCAACTACATGATCATGCAAAGCAATATGACAATGATGGAGCGTGTCATAATAAACGGAACGGTGGTAAGTTGCATGGCAATATATCTCGGAATGGCTATGGAAATGCCATAATAGGTAGGTATGGTGGATGTTTTGAGGAAGGTATATGGTGGGTGTATGATACCGGTGAAAGGTGCGCGGTATTAGAGAGGCTAGCAATGGTGGAAGGGTGAGAGTGCGTATAATCCATGGACTCAACATTAGTCATAAAGAGCTCACATACTTATTGTAAAAATCTATTAGTTATCGAAATGAAGTACTACGCGCATGCTCCTACGGGGATAGATTGGTAGGAAAAGACCATCGCTCGTCCCCGACCGCCACTCATAAGGAAGACAATCAATAAATAAATCATGCTCCGACTTCATCACATAACGGTTCACCATACGTGCATGCTATGGGAATCACAAACTTTAACACAAGTATTTCTCAAATTCACAACTACTCAACTAGCATGACTCTAATATTACCATCCTCATATCTCAAAACAATCATAAGGAATCAAACTTCTCATAGTATTCAATGCACTTTATATGAAAGTTTTTATTATATCCCTCTTGGATGCCCATCGTATTAGGACTAAATTTATAACCAAAGCAAATTACCATGTTGTTCTAAAGACTCTCAGAATAATATAAGTGAATCATGAGAGTTCATCTATTTCTTCAAAATAAATCCACCGCCGTGCTCTAAAAAGGATATAAGTGAAGCACTAGAGCAAATGACAAACTACTCCGAAAGATATAAGTGAATATCAATGAGTAGTTAAATAATTATGTAGCTATGTGAAGACTCTCTCCCATTTTAAGAATTTCAGATCTTGGTATTTTATTAAACAGCAAGCAAAGAAAAAGAAAATAAAATGACGCTCCAAGCAAAACACATATCATGTGGTGAATAAAAATATAGCTCCAAGTAAAGTTACCGATGAACGAAGGCGAAAGAGGGGATGCCATCCGGGGCATCCCCAAGCTTAGGCTCTTGGTTTTCGTTGAATATTAACTTGGGGTACCTTGGGCATCCCCATGCTTAGGCTCTTTCCACTCCTTATTCCATAGTCCATTGAGTCTTTTACCCAAAACTTGAAAACTTCACAACACAGAACTTAATAGGAAACTCGTAAGCTCCGTTAGTATAAGAAAATAATTCACCACTTAGGTACTGTTGTGAACTCATTCTAAATTCATATCGGTGTAATATCTAATGTATTCCAACTTCTCTATGGTTCATACCCTCCGATACTACTCATAGATTCATCAAAATAAGCAAACAACACAAAGAAAACAGAATCTGTCAAAAACAGAACAGTCTGTAGTAATCTGTACCAAACGCAAACTTCTGGAACTCTGAAAAATCTGCCAAAATAGGAAGACCTAGATAATTTTATTATTGATCTACTGTAATTGGAATTAGTATTTTATCACTTTCTGGTGATTTTTAACAATTGTTTTTATGAACAGAAAGTTTCTGGAATTTTCAGCAAGATCAAATAACTATCATCCAAGAAGATCCTATAGGTCTTACTTGGCACAAACACTAATTAAAACATAAAACTACATCTAACCAGAGGCTAGATCAAAAATTTATTACTAAACAGAACCAAAAAGCAAGAAACAAAAATAAATTTGGGTTGCCTCCCAACAAGCGCTAACGTTTAACGCCCCTAGCTAGGCATGATGATTTCAATGATGCTCACATAAGACATAAGAATTGAAACATAAAGAGAGCATCATGAAACACATGGCAATCACATTTAAGTCTAACCCACTTCCTATGCATAGGGATTTTGTGAGCAAACAACTTATGGGAACAATAATCAACTAGCATAGGAAGGCAAAACAAGCATAACTTCAAAACTTTAAGCACATAGAGAGGAAACTTGATATTATTGCAATTCCTACAAGCATATATTCCACCCTCATAATAATTTTCAGTAGCATCATGAATGAATTCAACAATATAAACATCACATAAAGCATTCTTTTCATGATCTACAAGCATATAATTTTTATTACTCTCCACATAAGCAAAATTCTTCTCATTCGGAATAGTGGGAGAATCATAAGAAACCTGAATACTATAAATTGTTTCCACATTAAAAGAGTAATGTTCAGAGAAGGGTAATCATAATCATGACAAGTTTTATAAATATAATCATCACTACTTTTTATAGCATAAGTTTCATCACAATAATCATCATAAATAGGAGGCATGCTATCATCATAATAAATTTTCTCATCAAAACTTGGGGGACTAAAAATATCATCTTCATTAAACGTAGCATCCCCAAGCTTGGGACGAACATTAATTGCAGCAAATATATTCTCAAAAACATCATCTTCATCAAATTTAGCATCCCCAAGCGTGGGCCTTTTCATATCATAAGCATAATCACTCTCATCATTAATAGTATGGATAGCACCAATAGTATAGCACTTATCATCATCACAATGAGTAATAGGAGCAACATCATTTGGGAGAGATACCTTTCTACCTTTGCTTCTCCGTCTTTTCTTTTTCTTCTTCACATCATGTGGGGGTTCAATCCTCTTTTTGGAGCTCCTTATTAATGAGATTGGTTGAATAGAAGGCTCCTCCTCTTACCTGATTCATCATAAGATAGGAGAATATTGAGAAGTCTCTTCCCTTTGGTTAGTATTCTCTTCATCTTCTATTCGTTTTATTTTCTTTATGTAATTGGAAATATAAGGATTTTCAATGCAATTCACCGCACAATACAAATAAATTTCTTCTAGATCAATATCGAGGAATTTCTCGAGGTTATATTCTGGAATAAACTTAGTTTGACGTTTCAATTCTTCATAACCCAAAAGCAGACTAAGTTCATTATGATGTGCAAGGGAAATCAAGTCATCACAATTTTTGGACATGATTCGATCATGAAACAATTTGCATTTGATATTTAAATGACCATGTTCATTGCAAAGTTCACAAGTATGGCTAAGATATTTTAAATTTTCAGCACTAACATTTAGCCTCTCTTGCAACAATTTAGTTTCTAAGTACTTGTGCCTCTTACAAAATCTATCTTCCCTTTTTGGTATGTATTTGCAAACTCTATGTACTCCACAAAAATCGACATGCTTATAAGAGATATTTTCATTATGACTAGTGCAATCATCATTAGTACTATGGATATTCAAAGAGTTCGTACTAACAACATTGCAACCATGCTCATCATTCAAAGATTTAGTGCCAAACATTTTAATGCATTCTTCTTCTAACACTTGAGCACAATTATCAGAATCCTTATTTTCACGGAAGACATTAAAAAGATGAAGCATATGAGGCACCCTCAATTCCATTTTTTTTGTAGTTTTCTTTTATGTACTAAACTAGTGATAAAACAAGACACTAAAAGATTCGATTGCAAGATCTAAAGATATACCTTCAAGCACTCACCTCCCCGGCAACGCCGCCAGAAAAGAGCATGATGTCTACTACGCAACACTACAAAAAAATACACTTCCGTGATGATACGTGTTTGTCACAGTAGGTCGCGTTTTTTGTCATGCATGTACATCCATGAAAAATTTATGACAGAATCAAGATAGTCATACCTGTGCTGTCGTAGAAGTGTTCCATGACATTACCAAAATTATCATCACGGAAGTGTCCACTTCCATGATGATAAATCACGCGTCACAGAAGTGCTTTCGTCAAGGGTGACCAACACGTGGCATCCACCGTAACGGAATGCCGTTAAGCTATCGGGTCGGGTTTTGGATCCGATAACCCGTTAACAGCCCCGACCAATGGGGATTTTCCACGTGTAAAATCATCATTGGCTGGAGGAAACACGTGTCGGCTCACCGTTGGGACAGATGTCATCCGCTCATTGGACCGAAGGCGCCTATGATACGGCGACACGTGGCATGGCCCAACAGAGGCCCATTCCTGTGAAAAGGCCGGCCCATTTGACTTGGTCAAAAGGTGGTGGGCTGGCCCACGGAAAGCCTGTTAACGGCCTATTCGCATATAGCCCATTTACAGCCCGCTAACCCAGGGCCCGTTACGCCCTATCCGAATTAGTCCCAGTAGCGTCATCTGGGCCGTCCAATATGATTCAGCCCGTTTTAACTTCCGGCCCATGTGTGGCCCATGACTTCTTTCGGCCCATATGAGGACCTTTGTAACTCTTGGCCCATTAACGGCCCGTGGTGAAACTGGCCCATAATGAACAATGTATCACTTTAGACCCATTAACGGCCCGTTATTCCATTGGGCCGTTTCCAGCCCAAGTTATCATTCGGCCTTCTCAGGGCCCATTGATTCTTGGGCTCATTTGCAACATTCGGTTACATACGGCTCGTTACTGTCATTTTCTGCTTGTGGGCCAAATTCATCCCGTCGTTACAGTCGGCCCGTTTGCGGACCGTTAATACGTAGGGCCGTTTTCATGTAAAAAAAACCCGTTGGGCTGTTTTCATAGAGTTATCAAATACGGCCTATTAACGGCCCGTTATGGTCCACAAATAGTACGGCCCATGATTGGCGAAATGATGATATGCCCCGTAGAAGGCCCATGGATCCTACGGCCCGTATGAGGCCCATGAATAGTACGACCCGTAGAAGGCCCATGGATCGTACGGCCCGTAGAAGGCCCATGGACCCTAAGGCCCGTATACAAGGCCGATGGATCCTACGGCCGGACGAAGGCCCATGGATCATACGGCCTGCAGGAGGCCCATGGTTACAACAGTCCGTGTGTTGCCATGATTATTTTGGCCTAGTTACCAAAAATAGGCTATTGTGGCCACTAGAAAAAAACAGAAAAAGAACTGCAGTGACTACAAGCAAACAACTAAACAAGACAATAAGGAAATAAATAAGCAAGCAATTAACGCTAGCCTATTACCACTATTACACATATTACATCCACTAGGCATCAAAGTTCGCCACCAGTGCAAATATAGGGAACAAAGCAGCACATTACATACACTGGCCGTCAAAATTGGCCACCAGTGCAAATAAACGCGGCAGAAAAACAAGAGCATAACTGAAACAACTTCAGAAGATCTCAAGAAACGTTATCCTGGGTATCCACCATGCTGGCAATAAGCTTAGCAAGCTGATTAGCTTTGTCTTGTTTGGCGCTAAAATCCTCCAACGCTTACTGTTGCACCAGAAAGTATGCATCTGAATGCTCCAGGGACTTCCGCAGTCCTTCCGCTTCTTGTCGCAGCACAGCTGATCGATGTCTTTCAGCTTGTAGTTGAGACTCAAGAAACCGAACTAATTCAGATAGTGAGTTTGAATAGCTTGTGCAAGCGGTAGTGGCCAGTAACTCGAACACTAAACCAAGACAGGACTTTGGGGTTGTCTCGCTGTCTTCAAGATAGTCTTCCTTAGCTGTTTTATCAGCATTGTTGGAGACCAATAAGGATGTGTCACTATCCTGAACCTTGTCTGCATTACTTCCTTTACCATTGCTTAATAAGGCACTCTTCCCCAATATTCTGTCAGCATTCTAAAAGAAGAAACAAGCAGACACATAACAAGTTTAGCATGTACTAGTATATGAAACTCATTTCGGTGAACCAGTTCATTAGTAAGGTGGACAGGATTAAACTACCAAGTCTTCTATTGCCAAGTACTAGTACATAATAAAAGCATCAAACAAACATATATCTATGTCCTATGGTCACTGCATTGTCTTGCCAAATCAAAATAGAGACACGGTTCAAATCATATCAGTTCAAGACAAAGCAGCAGTGAAAGAATACAAAGCGTGGGAAACTACACGGCACAACAAGATTTTAGATGGGTACCACGGGTCTACATGTACAACAACACTATTGGCTCTGTTGTGATGCTAGTAATGTGCATGATATGAAAGTCAACTATATACACAATTGAAATTGAAATCAACAGAGCTATTGATAAGAGCAAACCTGTTAAAGAAACATGCGTGAACATACCTGCTGTGCCATTGGAGTTTTGATTGGATCCTTCAATTTAAAAATAAGTTTGTATGAGTAAATATAGTGATACAAGAGCAAAGCAATCATAGTTAAAAAAGGCGCGCCTAGGCTCTAGGCGTTGGCAAAACGCATTGCGCATAACTACGCATAATCTGTGCATAACTGCGCATAAGCATGCGCTTTGGTCAGTAAAGCGCAAGGCGGTGGCAAAACGCACAATTAACGCCTAGCGCTTTTTTGAAATATGGTAGCAATGGAATCTTAAATTAGAACAGTTGTTCTTCAGGTTTAGGCACTTGTTCTACATGAACAGAGTACAGTAAGACGGAAGAATATAATATTTAAAAATAGAAAATGAGCTCATAGACCTTACCACATTCTTGGTTCGGGACCAGTACAGAACAAGGCGTTCCCAGTCATCGTCCAATAAATGTGTCTCAAGAGAACGTAAGGGAATTTGATGAGTTTCTTTGCTGGTGAAGTACGTTTTCTTCAGGTAATTCCGATACTGCCACCAAGCATTCTTGAAGATAGCAGAGGTATTAGCATAGGTTACCTCATCCTGAGTTTCCAAATCGGTCCTTCTCTATAGAGAAAAATGGGAAAATTTGCTGTATTATAACCATCATGGAGGTAGGATGTATGGGACGAAGCAAAGTAATTGCCATGAATAACATTACTTACACATAACTCCTGGACAAACACCTGCAACTGGCATTTTCCTTCATCTTCAGTATAATATTTCCAAGATGGGAAGATACGCACATACGATTTAACAACATCGAATGCTATAGATGCTAAACTACGACTAGCTGGTTGTGCTTCCTCCACAGGAATAGGCGTACTAACTGGTGGAGTTGGGGTTCGCCATGATAGTACTGGCCCTTTGGGCACTGGAGCTGCCTTACTAACTACTCTTGTTTGGGAGCTCTGTGGTGGAGATGGTGCTGTGTCAACATGAACTGGGTTACTATCGGCTGGGGTTGGGGTTAGATTGGGTGAAGCTGGTTCTCTGTCCATCGCAGTAGGGGTACAATCTGCGAGAGTTTGGGTTATGTGTGGTAGGGCTGGTTCTTGTGCATGTACAACCGGGGTGCTATCTCCACCAAGAGGTAGCACTGTTTTATTTGATGACCGTGTTTTCAGTCCGCTAGATACTGGCATCACCCGCTCCAATTCAAATGGTTGATAAACAGGAAACATAGTTGAATGTACAGACATTGTATGAGAGACAGATGCAATAGATAGTGTGGAAAAAAGAGGGCATGAAATAGTTGACATGTATATTGTTTAACTAAAACGGATAGCATGACATAATTTCAGATATATGATGTCTATCTAAACTGGATAGCATAGCATAACATAATTCAAAGATATGATGAATAACTAAACAGGATCGCATGACATAATTCACCTACATGTTATCTAAGTAATCAGGATCGCATCATTTAATTCACATATGTGATTTATATGCTAAACAGAGGGCATTCGATATGATGTCTGAACTAAGAACATGGTGTTGAATATTGTGTATATGATGTCTAAACTATGCAATGCAAGACACCGTATCCATGATATGAGCAGTATAACCGTGCCAAGTTAGAGCATACACCTCAGTGGGGGAATAGGACTGGTCATCTATCTCTGAATCCATCTCTGAGGAGCTATCGGGACCCAACAAGAGATCTGCTTCAACAGGTAGCACTGTCTGCTCTGAAGGCTTTGTTTTCACTCCAGATTTTTCCATCTCCCACCCAAATGGCTGATTCACAGGAAGAGTAGTTTAATGTACAAGCATTGTCGACAAATGGAAATGTAATGAAGAAAAGGATGGGCAAGATGTCATTCAAATATATGATGCCTAGTTAAACAGGATGGCATTGCACATTTCACATATATTATGGCTGGCTAAAAGACATGAGGCTGCATAATTCCCATATATGATATAGAAACTAAATAGGTGGCATTACAGAACATGTCTAAACTAAGCAGATGACATATATGATGTCAAAAGTAGGCACTGCAAGGCAACATATGCATGATATGACTCAGCCTCAGAACAGATATCTTCCTCTAGATTACAATCTGGAGAGGGGTGGGGAGGGTTTGCCATTGAACCCACCATGGAGCGATGTCTGCATGACATTGTATTGCCGCGCAAAACTCTTCTCTTTTTCTCTACATGTTCAGCATGACTGTGTACAATATCTAACATGCATACGAAAAAAATATGGTGAGATTATGTAAGGAGAGCATGCAGAAATTTAGAGTGATGGTAACAACCAGTGGATCGACGTTTTTCCGTTGAACCAAAATAGCCCTAATGGATCGACGTGAATGTATAGTAATAAGTGATGCAACAAGTGTACAACCTCTTTGTCGTAGCCGTGTCGACCTCAGCATCATTGGGTTGGTCGCTGAAGCAGTTGAGGCAGAGGTGGCTGTCGGAGGTGTGGAGGAGGATCTGAGGAATCTGTAGATGGCGTCCAGGGCACTGCTCTGTTG
Organism: Triticum aestivum; assembly: GCF_018294505.1. NCBI lineage: Eukaryota > Viridiplantae > Streptophyta > Magnoliopsida > Poales > Poaceae > Triticum > Triticum aestivum. The sequence continues at coordinate 193,574,741 of NC_057799.1, forward strand.
TGATGGATCGTTCTGTCGTTGGAGCAGCTCCGATGAGCCGTAAGACGTCAAGGCTGAAACAGCACAAGACAGACATCGTCAATCTCAAGTGGGATTCTAATAGCATCTCCAATAGATGATGTACAATGGATGTAAAATTAACATCAGCAAAAACCACCTGACTACAACAGATGAGGTAAAAACTGTTGACTCTGAACTTAACTGTCAAAACTGAAATTTACTATGGAATCTGAATGCTACTGTCGAAACTGAACGCAATGGTAGCAGAGAGGCACTTGACATGTAGTTTAGGGAGGGCCTGCAGTTCATCTTCAACCTGCACCCCCCTGAGCTGCCAGCCACCACCGGCCGAACCGCCGGCCCCAGCGCCGCCTCGCCGCCCCGAAACAACTCGCCACCGGCGCCCCGGCCAGCCCTCTAGGCCCCCGCCCCCACCCTGAACCCTAAGATAGATAGTGGGGTACCTCTCCGGCGAGCCCCCGTCCCCGCTATGGGTGGTTCTTCCTTAACTCCGGCGAGCCCCCCAACCCCTGAAAATCGACTGACCCAAAAGTCGATTCAGTTGACTGAAGTGTGGCTTAATCGGAGCAGAGCAGCAGCACGAGCGAGGGGGAGAGCAGCAGCAGCAGCTGGGCAAGCGAGGAATCGAGCGAGAGCCGTAGCAGCAGCAGCAGCACGAGCGACCGAGCGAGAGCCGGAGCAGCAGCACCGGATCCGGCTGGTATGGCCGCCGCCGCCGAAGGGGCCTCACACTGGGGGAGAGCCGCCATGGAGATGTCGCCCGCGGCTCCGGCTTCAAGGTAGCCGCTCCATGGGGGTGCGGGATGGAGCACCGTCGGCGCCGGGAAGTCGAGTTAAGGAGAAGGTGCGATGCGATGAGTGTACAACCTCTTTGGTGGCACCGAGTAGGCCTCGGCTTCGTCCGAGGAGTCGGTGAGGATGCTGCGGTTCCGGTGGAGCAGGTTAAGGCGGCGCTGTGGGGATGGAGCAGCCGCGATAGACGAGGCGATTGTCGCAGCAGCTCCTTGGAGGTGGAGGACGGGGCGGCTGAACCGGCGTGACGGCGAGATGGAGTTGTCACATCCCTAGCTTCTGGTAATGCACTACGCTAGCCTCATGTGTGCATCATGTTTAATCTTGAAAGAAAGTTGAAATGGGGATGACAGAACCCCCAGCACCCCCCTGAAACCAACTAGGGTTACTAAAATTGGTTTCAATGAACCCAAAATGCCCTTCAAAAAATGTTCATCATTTCTGGATTGGGCTAAAACCCCTGGCAAAAATGGTGCACACTTTTCTAGGACATTCTGGATTTTTGAATTAAATCATAAGTATTTGAATTTGGACATTTAAATTCTATAAAATATTTTAACTGTCCAAATAATCATGAAAGCATTTTAGGGCTGTTGGAAATAGTTTCAAAAGTGCCCACAATTATTTTCAGGATCTTACAAAACGAATTAGTATTTTTACTAATTCAAAACAGAGAAATAAAATAGAAAACATAAACAATTAAGTAAGAGAGAGAGAAGGCCACTGGGCCCCTCACCTAGACTTACCTGGCGCCCCACCACGGCCCAGGAGCTGGCCCAGCCCACCAGAGCCGCCACCGTCTCCCACCTCGCGCCAGAAGGACGCCAGAGGGACGCCGGGCGTGTGCTCGCCGCGCGCGTCCACGCGCGAGGCCACCTCCTGCTTCCGCCACTTCTGGACGCCTCCACGAGTGCCACGCCACCTCCCCGACCCCCTCTCACTTCCCCCTCGCTCTCTGGACCTCCCTTCCCCTCGCTCCTCTGTTCCACCCCCCCCATGGCCGAGTATGCCGTCGTCGCCGCTCGCTGTTGCCACGACCACCGGCCCTCCCTCGCCCATCCAACGTGCTCGAGAGCTCCGCCACGCCGTCCCCATCTGCCCCACCGAGCCACGTGAGCTGGGAAGCACCGCAACACCCTCGACGTCCTCATCTTCTTCCTCGGCCACAGGAGATCGCCGTCGGGATTCCGACACCATCAAGCCTTCCCCGAGCCCGCTTCGACGACCTCTGCAACCATCGTGAGCTCCCGCGTCGTAACCCCCTCTCCCCGAGCTCGATTATGCCATCTAGTCGTGCCAGCCGCCGTACCCGAGCACCGCCGTCCACCATGGTCGTTGCTCTCGCAGCCACCGTCCATCTCCGCTCAAGATTGTGCCTCCGGCGTGCTCCTGGAGCAACGATGAGTCCAACGCAGCCCCTAACTAGCTCTCCCATGCGCTGGAACCACGCGCCCGCAGTCGCCCGTTCTCCGGCCGCCGCCACGAGCTCGACTCCGGCGAGCTCGCTCCATCCCAGCCCCACCCGTCTGCCCTAGAAGATGCGCGCGAACGCCAGCTCGCCGTAGAGCCAAACCCCGCCCCAAACCGCTGTCTGTAGCGCGAGCCCAAGCAACTCCGGCGACCCTCCGCCGTCGGCTTTGGTCGCCGGCATTAAGCCGCCGACGTGGCACACTTAATTAGCCTAATGACAATCTAATTGACCTCTTAGGTCACTGACACCGGGCCCCACGACGGGTCTAAGCTGAGTCAACGCGGGGTTAAACCGGAGTTCAACACTGTCTCAATGACATGCTGGTCCCAAAGTCAGGTTTGACCGTGGTGGACTGCTGACGTCGCTATGACACACTGCTGACGTCATAAATACATTTGCTGGGATTTTCTTATTTAGAATAAATCTGAAAATTCCAGAAAATGTTTAAAACTTCGAAAATCCATAGAAATTAATCTATAACTCCAAATGAAATAATTTATATATGAAAAATGATCAGAAAAATCCAACCTATCCATCTGTACTGTTTTCATGCATGTTAGAACAATTTATGGCTGCTGTTTAGGACAAATCATGTAAATGGCATTTGAATTTCCACATATGAAGTTTGAATTTGAACCTAAGGTTCAAACCAACTCCATTTAATATGTTGCTAGTTGCATTAGCTCAAAACACATTCATATTGCCATGTGATAGCATGCATCATATTGTGCATTGCATTGATCGTGTTTCTTCTCTGTTTGCCGGTGTTGTACCCTCTCAGTAGACGTTGCTTCGACGATGCGATCGATGACACCGATGAAGAGCTATACTATCTTCGGAAGTGTCAGGCAAGCAAAACCCCCTTGTTCATTCCGACACAATCCCACTCTCTCGCTCCTGCTCTCTTTTACTGCATTAGGACAACAGCGTTTCAACTGTTACATGCTGCGGTAGTTGAACCCCTTTCCTCTGCATGACCTGTCATTGCCACAGTAAATAGATGAAACCCACTAGCATGAGTAGGAGTTGTCTGAGCCCTGATGTGCCTACTCATTCATGCTTGTTTGTCATGCCTGCTATTGCTTAGAGTTGTGTCAGGTATGATTCATCAGGGATGAATTGGAATGTGGTGAACATGTCTTACTGTTGAGAGCTAAGTGTGTGAACACGACTTGGTAAAGGTAGCGGTGAGAGGCCATGTAGGAGTACATGGTGGGTTGTCTCATTGAAACCGTCCTCAGGAACTGAGTTATGTGTTTGTGATCCATGAACAGTTACTACCACACATTGGGCTCCGGGCGCTCCAAGCTCTCTCGACTTATTAATCAACATGATCTCTATCCAGGAGTTGCAACTAGTTTCTGGTGTTTGTAGGTAGTGTTAGTAGTCTACCAAGTGGCACCCGGTACAGGTGGGCTTGGGACAGACTAGGCACACGTGTCCTGGTGTACCGAGTGGCACCCGGATGGTGGGCTGGGGAACCCTTCACACATCGTTTGGGGCCGTGAGCGACACCCCGGCCGGATCTCCTTGCGGATGGAACCCGAATAGGCGATAAACCTGGACGAGAGACTTGTTTGGTTAGTCAGGTCGTGGCCGACTCCCTCGCCAGGCTTCCGCTTGAAGGTTGCTGAGGTACACGACGTGTACATGGTGGTAAGTGGCGAGAGCGTGTGTGACAAAGTACACCCCTGCAGGGTTAATATTATCTATTCGAATAGCCGTGTCCGCGGTAAAGGACTTCTGGGTTGTCTGTACAGTTCATAGACAAGTGAAAGTGGATACTCTAAAATGCGCAAGATAAGCGTGAGTGCTATGGATGGCATCCTCGTAGGGAGACGGGAGCGAATCCATAGTGGTGTATTGATATGGTGAATATGTGGACTCGTGTGCGCCACCTCAAAAGAGTTACTTGCAGTCGTAGTTCAGGATAGCCACCGAGTCAAAGCTGGCTTGCTGCAGTTAAACTCCACTACCCCCTTTGTTGATACCGATGCATATGTAGCTAGTTCTGATGTAAGTCTTGCTGGGTACATTTGTACTCACGTTTGCCTATTCTATGTTTTGCAGAGAGACGTCAGTCTCGCTAGTAGTTCCGTGTGGACTTCGACGTTTAGCTTGATACCTCAGCTACGATCTTGTGCCCTCGGCAGGATCTTGTAGATAGTCAGGCTTCTCAGCCTTTTTCATTTGTAGAGGTCTGTACTCAGACATGTTAAGCTTCCGCATGTGCTTTGACTTATATGCTCTGAATGTTGGGTCATGAGACCCATGTTTGTAATATCTGGCTCTTCGGAGCCTAATGAATAAATACTCTGAGTCGTAGAGTCTTGTTGTGATGCCATGTTGTATTTGCACATATCGAGCATATTGTGTGTATGATTGAAATGCTTGGTATGTGTGGGATCCAACAACCTAGTTGTTTATCCTTGGTAGCCTCTCTTATGGGGAAATGTAGTCTTGTGCTTCCATGAGCCATAGTAGTCCTCTATAGCCCGGTTCACCGGAGTCCTGCTACCCAGCACTACTGCTCCGGAACACTTGACTGGCCGGCATGTGATTCACTTCGTTCCTGTGTCTGTCCCTTCGGGGAAATGTCACACGGTGACATCCGGAGTCTTGCCTAGCCTGCTACAGCCCGGGTTCCCGGAGTCCTGTTAGCCCAGTGCTACAGCCTGGATTCACACGCTGCTGACCGACATGCTTGATGTTGATTCATGTATGCCTGTCCCAGTAAGTTAGTGCCACTTTGGGTTCACAACTAGTCATGTCGGCCTGGGTTCTCTGTCATATGGATGCTAGCGACACTATCATATACGTGAGCCAAAAGGCGCAAACGGTCCCGGGCCATGGTAAGGCGACACCCGTGGGAATACCGTGCGTGAGGCCGCAAAGTGATATGAGGTGTTACCGGCTAGATCGATGTGCTTGGAATCGGGGTCCTGACAACTTTGGTCTCAGAGTCTGACTGCCTGTAGGATTACCAAGCCAAACTGGTCGAAGTTGAGTCTAGAAGTGCTTTAGTTATATAAGGGAATTGATTGTGGATGGGAACGTAAGGCTCTTTTTACTCCTTTACCTTATAGCCTTCTGATCTGAGTCACCCTCTTCTCTTCTACGGGGATTAAGAACTGGGCTTCTCATCTTTCTATCAGGATCACGTGCTCTAATCCGTAGACTCGTAAGATTGTTGGTTCCAGGCCTCAGTTCAGTTTCTACAACTTCCGTGTGTTCATAGTTGGTCTCGGAACCTTGATATTGTGCTTCTAAGTGGTTATGCCACCATTTTTGCAGGATGTCTCAAATCCTTTGAGCATTTACAGCCGTTATGCTATCAGAGTCATCCCAGGCTTCTAAATAATCTGATGCATTTGCAAATCCCTTCTTTCCGTTCTCGATGTTCCTTTGGGCCAGATTAACCACACTAATCGTTGAGTTGAGGTACTCTGTTGCCTTGACATATATGTTGGAGTTATTATTATGACCCTATGTGTTTTAGAGAACCACTCAGTAATCTAGCAATGCTTTGTATCCCCAGTGTGATGATTCTGGCCATTATTCTCGAAAGCATCCCGTGATGCCATTTAGTTAGTAGGCATTCTACTCCTGGGTTCCTGAACCTGAGGTTCGCCCTAATTACTTCATGTTGTTAGTGTTTGCTAGTTCCTTTAGGATATTAGTAACCTTGCGATAGTCCTCGAGGTCTGTGGTATATCGTTCTTCCAATACCATGAACTGCTTATGGCAGAAGTTCTCTTGAACCGAAAGATCACAACCAGAGTGCTCTTGACGAGTTCTCCATTCACATTGTGAATCTGCCAGTCCTTACTCCTCTGCATGGGTTATCCGGAAGAAATATGTTGAATTTGTTCGACATACTAATTCATGCATCCACAACTCAGAAAAACATACGTTCCTTTGGGTTGTCCCTCTTTAGTTATTTTCTGGCCCTCGTCTATCAATTGATAGTCAGGAGTGATTGTGCATTTGTGTTATCGATGCCTATTATTCTTGTGGTCTGTCAAGCCATTCTATTTCAGAATGACTAGGAGAAACAAACTCCAGAACCTCGTCCATATCTAGGATTGGGTCAAAGGAATTGTATTCCGCAGACCAAAATGCCAATCCAGCTTTTGCTCTGCTCTACCTTGGAGCGTTACCATCTTTATGTCAAGAGTGTCATGAGAATTGCACCACCTCTTATGAATTCTTGACGCAGTGATACTTCTCGCCATCATCGTTCATTCCTCGGTCCCCGTGTTATTATAACCGGAATACCGACAAGTGAATTGTGATGTGTGAAATTAATACTCCTAGCAACTGTGTTGCTTGGTAGTTAAGGGCCAATAATCTTATCCTTAGCGTGTTGATTATTGAATCATCACCCTAAGGTTTATCGTGCTATCTAGTCCTTATTTCCGGTGCACTTTTTGATCAATGAGTTAGGATAGTGTCAAGCTTTGCTTATTTGATCATATCGTCTTGCCCTGAAAAGCAAGATTGTTCTCGAACTTAGTAACATATCGGTGGTTCGTGATGTTCCGAATATCTTCTCGGAAGTATTACCAGGTTGTCACCTGACCGCTATGTTGAGTTCGCGATCAGGTTGGTTTTCCTCCAAACCACCCATTCTCCAAGAATCTGTGTTGGATACCCCTGAACTAGTTGGTTAAGCTAAACAACAACTTGGAGAGTTGGAAGATAAAAGCTTGTCCGACTTAGTTCATGTTAAGGGATATCTTTTGTGTGTGTGTGAGTGTGTTGAAGAAAGATGATATCTCCATCGATTGGTCCTCGTGATCAGTTGTTGGATCTATTGCCTTGTCAGAACTTTGACTGAGTATGGGCTATCGTCAAGTCAAATCAAAACCAACGATGTTCGTAATGTTGTCTTACTCGTGGTTGATCCCTCGAGCATACACCATTACATCTTTTGGTCTGACCAATGCTATCACCGTGTTCACATGATGGTGGAAGTCCAGTGATATGGAAATTCCGATGAGTTGCTATTGAGGCCATCAGCAGCATCTCGTCTCCTCCATGATTCATGTTGAACATCAAGCTAGTGTTGGAAACTTTTGTAAGCATTATCTTCATGTCCCGTTCATGAAATACATGTTTGGTGTAAGAAGTGACTTCCTCCAAGTTCACGTGCATTAGGTGCAAGTTGCCACCGTGAATTCGAGAAAGATTGTTTTTGCTTCCTCTGGAATCATCCCAAGTTAGTCATGCATGTGCAAAGTATTCTGTGGTATGTTAGACTGATCATCTTCGTTACATATGAATTCCTAGCACCCAAGCCACTGATTGACTTGTTCAAGGAAAAGAAGTCTAGCGCACGTAAAGACTTCGAAATCCTTGATGATGGATCCTAACCAGAACTCGATAGTGTTTTATTATAAGACTACTATGTGGTCATTCTTGTCTTGGACAACATGTTCACAGGTTTGTAGCAGAACCAGCTCATGTTTTGGAGCTTGCTATTGTAGTTCACTCCCTGAGAATCTCGCAACGTCATCTCGTCGATTTGTGTTGCAATCTTTCATTTTTTTCTATCTAGACTAGATGAGTCTGGAATATCCTGACACCAACCAGATCTGAATCTCAGGCAGATATGATGGTTGGAACATTCCCAACATCTACTTTTGTTCCCAGCTTGCACCGCCATTGTGCCAATTTCCATGGGCTGCCCTCTCAGTAATTGTTGTTTAGGATCACCTTCAAGAGTGGTCCTACCATGGGTCCCATCCATTTCCAATGACAAGCTAAAATCTTTCCCTGCGTTGTCTTCAACAAGGTAGTCCACATCATCCATTCCAGTCCGAGTATGTCATTCTTTTGAACTCCTTCAATTGATCGATTTTGATTGCTTAGGTTGGCATAACGAGTCTCAATGATCTATGTATCAAAAGTAATTCTTCTTGCCACCTAAGGGAATAATTCCATGAGTCACCTTTCCTAAGGTGCCCTGTTAGGGAATCATGGCGATTACTTCCTCGCTATCTTGAAACCATGCACCATCTTCTAAGCATGGAATCGTTGCCTTCTAATCTGAACCTTCGTCACCTGCTTCTTTCCATCGACCCTCATATTTGTTTTGCCCCTCAGCTCAAGAGATGTTTCTACGTCTTGTTCCGTGGGTTGATCATGTGATCATTAAGATGATCCATTCCTGTGGAGTTATCTCGCTCTTCTATCCCCATGTCGGATGAAGTTCCCAAAGCAAGACGTCGAGATCAAGATGATGCAATGAATCAACATCCTCGAGAAGGACAGTTGGATCATGAAGATCGTGTTAGCTTTGCGTCCCCTCTGTCTTCTTACCTCGCGTCTTGAATCTCGGGACGAGATTCTTGTTTAGTAGGGGTGAGTTGTCACATCCCTAGCTTCTGGTAATGCACTAGGCTAGCCTCATGTGTGCATCATGTTTAATCTTGAAAGAAAGTTGAAATGGGGATGACAGAACCCCCAGCACCCCCCTGAAACCAACTAGGGTTTACTAAAATTGGTTTCAATCAACCCAAAATGCCCTTCACAAAATGTTCATCATTTCTGGACTGGGCTAAAACCCCTGGCAAAAATGGTGCACACTTTTCTAGGACATTCTGGATTTTTGAATTAAATCATAAGTATTTGAATTTGGACATTTAAATTCTATAAAATATTTTAACTGTCCAAATAATCTTGAAAGCATTTGAGGGCTGTTGGAAATAGTTTCAAAAGTGCCCACAATTATTTTCAGGATCTTACAAAACGAATTAGTATTTTTACTAATTCAAAACAGAGAAATAAAATAGAAAACAGAAACAATTAAGTAAGAGAGAAAGAGAAGGCCACTGGGCCCCTCACCTGGACTTACCTGGCGCCCCACCACGGCCCAGGAGCTGGCCCAGCCCACCAGAGCCGCCACCGTCTCCCACCTCGCGCCAGAAGGACGCCAGAGGGACGCCGGGCGTGTGGTCGCCACGCGCGTCCACGCGCGAGGCCACCTCCTGCTTCCGCCGCTTCTGGACGCCTCCACGAGTGCCACGCCACCTCCCCGACCCCCTCTCACTTCCCCCTAGCTCTCTGGACCTCCCTTCCCCTCGCTCCTCTGTTCCACCCCCCATGGCTGAGTATACCGTCGCCGCCGCTCGTTGTTGCCACGACCACCGGCCCTCCCTCGCCCATCCAACGTGCTCGAGAGCTCCGCCACGCCGTCCCCATCTACCCCACCAAGCCACGTGAGCTGGGAAGCACCGCAAAGCCCTCGACGTCCTCATCTTCTTCCTCGGCCATAGGAGATCGCCGCCGGGATTCCGACGTCGTCAAGCCTTCCCCGGGCCCGCTTCGACGACCTCTGCAACCACTGTGAGCTCCCGCGTCGTAACCCCCTCTCCCCGAGCTCGATTACGCCCTCTAGTCGTGCCAGCCGTCGTACCCGAGCGCCACCGTCCGCCATGGTCGTTGCTCTCGCAGCCACCGTGCATCTCCGCTCAAGATTGTGCCTCCGGCGTGCTCCTGGAGCAACGATGAGTCCAACGCAGCCCCTAACTAGCTCTCACGTGCGCTGGAACCACGCGCCCGCACTCGCCCGTACTTTGGCCGCTGCCACGAGCTCGACTCCGGCGAGCTCGCTCCATCCCAGCCCCTCCCGTCTGCCCTAGAAGATGCGCACGAATGCCAGCTCGCCGTAGAGCCAAACCCCGCCCCAAACCGCTGTCTGTAGCGCGAGCCCAAGCAACTCCGGCGACCCTCCGCCGTCGGCTTTGGTCGCCGGCATTAAGCCGCCAATGTGGCACACTTAATTAGCCTAATGACAACCTAATTGACCTCTTAGGTCACTGACACCGAGCCCCACGACGTGTCAAAGCTCAGTCAACGCGGGGTTAAACCGGAGTTCAACACTGTCTCAATGACATGCGGGTCCCACCATCAGGTTTGACCATAGTTGACTGCTGACGTCGCTATGACACACTGCTGACGTCATAAATACATTTGCTGGGATTTTCTTATTTAGAAATAAATCTAAAAATTCTAGAAAATGTTTAAAACTTCGAAAATCCATAGAAATTAATCTATAACTCCAAATGAAATAATTTATATATGAAAAATGATCAGAAAAATCCAACCTATCCATCTGTACTATTTTCATGCATGTTAGAACAATTTATGGCTGCTGTTTAGGACAAATCATGTAAATGGCATTTGAATTTCCACATATGAAGTTTGAATTTGAACCTAAGGTTCAAACCAACTCCATTTAATATGTTGCTAGTTGCATTAGCTCAAAACACATTCATATTGCCATGTCATAGCATGCATCATATTGTGCATTGCATTGATCGTGTTTCTTCTCTGTTTGCCGGTGTTGTCCCCTCTCAGTAGATGTTGCTTCGACGATGCGATCGATGACACCGATGAAGAGCTATACTATCTTCGGAAGTGTCAGGCAAGCAAAACCCCCTTGTTCATTCCGACACAATCCCACTCTCTCGCTCCTGCTCTCTTTTACTGCATTAGGACAACAGCGTTTCAACTGTTACATGCTGCGGTAGTTGAACCCCTTTCCTCTGCATGACCTGTCATTGCCACAGTAAATAGATGAAACCCACTAGCATGAGTAGGAGTTGTCTGAGCCCTGATGTGCCTACTCATTCATGCTTGTTTGTCATGCCTGCTATTGCTTAGAGTTGTGTCAGGTCTGATTCATCAGGGATGAATTGGAATGTGGTGAACATGTCTTACTGTTGAGAGCTAAGTGTGTGAACACGATTTGGTAAAGGTAGCGGTGAGAGGCCATGTAGGAGTACATTGTGGGTTGTCTCATTGAAACCGTCCTCAGGAACTGAGTTCTGTGTTTGTGATCCATGAACAGTTACTACCACACATTGGGCTCCGGGCGCTCCAAGCTCTCTCGACTTATTAATCAACCTGATCTCTGTCCAGGAGTTGCAACTAGTTTCTGGTGTTTGTAGGTAGTGTTAGTAGTCTACCAAGTGGCACCCGGTACAGGTGGGCTTGGGATAGACTAGGCACATGTGGCCTGGTGTACCGAGTGGCACCCGGATGGTGGGCTCGGGAACCCTGCACACATCGTTTGGGGCCGTGAGCCCCCGGCCGGATCTCGTTGCGTATGGAACCCGAATAGGCGATAAACCTGGACGAGAGACTTGTGTGGTTAGTCAGGTCGTGGCCGACTCCCTCGCCAGGCTTCCGCTTGAAGGTTGCCGAGGTACACGACGTGTACATGGTGGTAAGTGGCGAGAGCGTGTGTGACGAAGTACACCCCTGCAGGGTTAATATGATCTATTCGAATAGCCGTGTCCGCGGTAAAGGACTTCTGGGTTGTCTGTACAGTTCATAGACAAGTGAAAGTGGATACTCTAAAATGCGCAAGATAAGCGTGAGTGCTATGGATGGCATCCTCGTAGGGAGACGGGAGCGAATCCATAGTGGTGTATTGATATGGTGAATATGTGGACTCGTGTGCGCCACCTCAAAAGAGTTACTTGCAGTCGTAGTTCAGGATAGCCACCGAGTCAAAGCTGGCTTGCTGCAATTAAACTCCACTACCCCCTTTGTTGATACCGATGCATATGTAGCTAGTTCTGATGTAAGTCTTGCTGGGTACATTTGTACTCACGTTTGCCTATTCTATGTTTTGTAGAGAGACGTCAGTCTCGCTAGTAGTTCCGTGTGGACTTCGACGTTTAGCTTGATACCTCAGCTACGATCTTGTGCCCTCGGCAGGATCTTGTAGATAGTCAGGCTTCTCAGCCTTTTTCATTTGTAGAGGTCTGTACTCAGACATGTTAAGCTTCCGCATGTGCTTTGACTTGTATGCTCTGAATGTTGGGTCATGAGACCCATGTTTGTAATATCTGGCTCTTCGGAGCCTAATGAATAAATACTCTGAGTCGTAGAGTCTTGTTGTGATGCCATGTTGTATTTGCACATATCGAGCATATTGTGTGTATGATTGAAATGCTTGGTATGTGTGGGATCCGACAACCTAGTGGTTTATCCTTGGTAGCCTCTCTTATGGGGAAATGTAGTCTTGTGCCTCCATGAGCCATAGTAGTCCGCTACAGCCCGGTTCACCGGAGTCCTGCTAGCCCAGCACTACTGCTTCGGAACACTTGACTGGCCGGCATGTGATTCACTTCGTTCCTGTGTCTGTCCCTTCGGGGAAATGTCACGCGGTGACATCCGGAGTCCTGCCTAGCCTACTACAGCCCGGGTTCCCGGAGTCCTGTTAGCCCAGTGCTACAGCCCGGATTCACACGCTGCTGACCGACATGCTCGATGTTGATTCATGTATGCCTGTCCCCGTAAGTTAGTGCCACTTTGGGTTCACGACTAGTCATGTCGGCCCGGGTTCTCTGTCATATGGATGCTAGCGACACTATCATATACGTGAGCCAAAAGGCGCAAACGGTCCCGGGCCATGGTAAGGCGACACCCGTGGGAATACCGTGCGTGAGGCCGCAAAGTGATATGAGGTGTTACCGGCTAGATCGATGTGACTTGGAATCGGGGTCCTGACAGGACAACGGATCCTCATCCGGGGAGGTGGACGAGGGACGTCGAGCTATTGCGGTGGACGACGTCATCAGGGAAGAGGCTCTGGCTGGGCAGCGGTGACGTGGCGGACGGAGGAGGGTGGGGTTTCGCGGTTGGAGCGGAGAGGTTATGGCGGCCTGGGATTTCGAATGGCGAAAAGGGGGCGATGGGAGGGGGTGAAGCATGACTTAGGGACGCGCTTGTCCAAAATGTAGGGTGTGTTACAAAAGTACCCCTCCACCGATTTGAACTAGCGGCCCTTTCGGCTCAGGGTTAGAAGGGGGATTTTGCGTGTCGGGATTTGGCAGCTGGATGGAGTTTTCGCGCGCGTTGTAATTTCGGGATAGCAAGGCGCGGGTTGTGAAGGCGCCAGTTTTGGGAGCACGATGTCTGAATTTTCGGGATATAACAAGACGCGGGTTGAATTTTAGGGACAAGCCTAACATGTAGTAATATTGTTCTTGTATGTACCAAATCAATTCGCACTTCCCTCAACCAAAAAGAAAACGAAAAAAATAAAAACTATTCACACCATACAAAGAGAGAGTCTTGCCCCAGTTTACTATACAAATGCTATTCAAAGCTACTCCCTCCTTCCATCTATATAGGGCCTAATGCGTTTTTTGATGCTAACTTTGACCAAATAATAGAGCAATGATATATGACATGCAACTTACACAAAGCACACCGTTAAATTCGTCTGTGAAAGGTTCTTTCAATGATATAATTTTCACATTGTGCATGTCATGTACTATTAATCTTGTCAATAGTCAAAGGCGGTCTTAAAAATCTCATTACGCCCTATATAGATGGAAGGAGGGAGTATGAATCCATGTTATGTCCGATTAAATTTTTTCGCTTGCTGTATAATGCATGTAACCTACTCATACCAACATTTTAGTGCATTCCAAATGTCTATACTACCGCTGCAATTCGAACTTAATTTGAATTCATTTCTCTATTTCAATAAGAATCTACAATCATGATTGTTGCCAACTTCAACCATCATAGTTTCCTTGCTATCCACCAGATATAAATCGGACGGCCTATAATGCAGGATGTCAGGCACACCATCATCAACAACTCCGTTTTTTATAAGAGTAGAGATAAAATATATTAAATGTAGTATAACATGTTCATAACCACACCATGTGTATCACCATTATATATATTCACACATGCGTCGGTTTGAAACACTATGATAAATTCTTCAAATATCTGAATTCGCTTTTTATAATGAAGTATATATGATCTCTATTCGTCTTTTACACCCACACAACCCTCTTATCTTTGTAGCTAGCGCTAAATTTCTCTTTTGCATGCACACGCCCGTATCCCTCTCACCCTCCCTCAGCATTCTCTAGCTCCATCGCGCAAATTCGTCTTTTCACTTTAGGTCGTTCACCCACGGTGTGTGTAGGCCCCCGACCTCCTTCTTTACGGCACACATTGATCGATATGCCTCTCTAGCTAGGTGTGCCTAGCACAAACACAAGCTTCCCCTCTTCTCTTGTCACCGTCCATGCCTCACTCCCACCACTCTTTTCATCGTTCTCGTACTCGCACACTCCTCCCCCTCGATATAGTATGCCTCTCGTACCACCTCCTACATGCATCCCTCTCTCTATCCTTCTCCTCGTGCCTCATTTGCTTCTAACACACACATGCATGTATACCGATCGATCTCCCAACATATATCTAGATCGAGTTTAACTACCCCCCCCATCGATCGACGTACCTCACAAGTTATGTCTCTCCTTTCTCTAACAAAGGGCGATTGATCTTCCTATGTAGTTACGTCTGCTTACCACAGCCACATCGTCCCCCCTCATCATTCGTGCATGCCTCCTGACCCGTCTCTCACACGCACGTGCACAGACAACAAGCAGCCATCTCCTCTCTTATTGATATTGCGGGCGTGCCCTCCGTTTGTCTAGCAAGCCTATCCCACCATTTGTTAGAAGCAACTCCACTACCACCCCCTCCAACACTCTAGCTCCGTCTCTCTCCCAACCTTATTCCTCTCCTGCACATATGCATGGATGCCAATCGATCTCCCTTAGGTAGATCGATCTCCTTAATACATGAGGTAGGCCTCTCTCCTCCTCCACACATATACCAGCCATTGTACCTCTATAGTTAATTGGGCCTCCCTCTTCCCCCACCACACACCGATAGTCGAGCGCTGCAGGTAGGTATCCATGCCATAGAGACAAACTACACATGTCCCATCTCACGTTCCAGTAGGCCAGCCACTCTATATCTTTGACGTGGGCACACACAAATTCGATGGCACTTTATCGATCGCGCGCGCGCACACACACCCACATCATCCCTCTGTTCGATTCTATGGACACCTCAAGCCGATGATACCTCCACTCTCTTCTCGTGGATCGCCCCCTCTATATATATATGTTATATCCAGGACTCTATTTCACACACATTGCATATGTTACATTTTTTATTAACCCCCCCAAAAAAAACTCTCAAGAACCCACACACTATATCTCTCTAGGTTTGTATCTCTCTCACACAACCCCACGTAGGTGGTGTACGTATACAAGAAGAGAATAGGTGCACCGTGCACGTACTCACGCTTCGTGCCCAGCCACACCCGCACGGGTACACGGTGGAGCTCATTTCTTTACGAAATGGCAGCCCACGTGCTAATTTGAACGCCTGTAGCGGTTGTTTACCTAGGGAGGTCGTGTACCACGCGTGCACGAAACAAAGTTCGACTTGACGCGTTGCCGCGTTCTTTTTATATAAAGTTATAGCGCTCAATGGCACGTACACATAATATAAAACGATTTTTATGGAGAAAAAGGTAGTCCGCTCACTATATACAATGGAGCCTGCCTGCCTGGTTTGTCGCTCTTCAGAGTATCTCACACAAGGCTGCGGTGGCCTCTCTCTCTCTCACCATTGGTCACTGATCCGGCCGCATCCCGTCCGCCGGGGGAAAGGGAGTGCGGTGGCCTCTCTCTCTCTCAGCGTTGGTCACTCATCCGGCCGCATCCCGTCCGCCGGGGGAAAGGGAGGAAGTGCATCGTTTCTCCATTTGACGGCGCCGAGGCAGCACGTTCCGATCTGCGGTACACGCCGTTCTCTCTGACCAAGCTCCGACGCGGCAGGGCCTACGCCACCTGCTCGCAGATTCCGCCTGCCGCCGCTCACCTAGTTACATCCCGACGACCTGCAGGTATCCCCTCCGGCCTTGCTCCACTGCCCGTCTTCCCACGTCGCTGCATGTGGATCTTCCATAGTTCTTTGCCCAAAACGTAGCTCGTCCGATGTACTTTCCATATTGCATTCTTGTCCTCACACCGTTTTAGACAAACACAACCGTGTTGTTATCTTCCCTTAGGACAAGGAATATGCTTCTTTTTTGTCGTCGCATGTGCCATCAACTGTTATTGGCCAGTAATTGTTTCCTTTCTACTCGTTGCTATTGCGACCTTTTGGTGAACTGCACAAATCACTTTTTTCTTAAGAGTGTTTTGTGCAGTTGTACTAAAATGTCACACGGGCAACATCTCTACATTTCAGTGCGACTGCACAAAGGGAGATTGGTTTTGCTCTATCCTCCTCATCCAACTCCGAGCCTAATCTTCTCCAACTAGTTAGTCTTAAGAGAGACAGCAAAGGTGACCGGCTTCTATTTGTGTGTTTATTGTTTCATCAGCAGTCCTCTATTATCGTAATCACACTTAATATCTTTGGAACAGGGACGCTCAGCTCTATTTTAGTGGAACTGCACAAAATGATCGGAATGTTGCATGCTCCAGACAGCTACTTTTTTCCCAACATGCCTTGTTGATTTAGACAGAGCTGGGGGGGCGTTGCTGCCAATGAAAGCATGGATCAATTTTAATTTAACACCTTCTCACAACTCTGTCTTCAGTTGTGATGTAATTATTAGCTCTGATCTGCTAATAATTGACATGCATTAGCAAGGAAGTTAGTTTTTATTGTTTCCGAAAGAGCATCGATGGCAAGACACGCGAAACAAAAGCTGAAAGCTCACACCATTGTACAATTTCATGTCGCTGGAAAATTATTTGTATAGTACGTCAATTATGTAAACAAATGATGGAAGCTTGATAGCATTGCCAGAAGCCTCTTCATCATCCGAGTCCATGTGCCATGCACAAAATTATACTCCTTCGTTCCTAAATATTTGTCTTTTTTACAAATTTCAAACGGGCATATTTTAGAGTGTAGATTCACTCATTTTGCTTCGTATGTGTACTCCCTCCGTTCCTAAATATTCTATTCGTCTTTCTAGAGATTTCAACAAGTGACCACATACGGAGCAAAATGAGTGAATCTACGCTCTAAAATATGTCTATATACATCCGTATGTGCCAGTCCATTTGAAATCTCTAAAAAGACAAATACTTGAGTAGTCACTCGTTGAAATCTCTAGAAAGACAAATACTCTGGAGTATATTTAAGAACCGAGGGGGTAGTGCACAACCGCATGGGAGACTCAGCCCGATCGTTGCGCCGCATTAATAGTGAGTAATGAGCAGTCAAATCATAAGCCCTACCTTCAATACGCTCTTCTTTGAATCTGCTCATACTACTCCATCCGTCACTGTTTATACAGCGCGCTTCAGAAAAAAGAAAAAAAATCTGTGGGACCAAGGCGACTAGCGATCGGCCTGAAAAATAGCATTGGTAGTTATAGCACGGCGTCTATTACTAGAGGGAAGAATGCGTACACACATGCATGCAGTGCTTCCACCCCGGGTACACACATGCATGCACTTACTCCACTCCGTAGTAGTACAGTACATGGAGAGAAAATTGTGGACTTGATTGCGGTTACCACGCCCTAATTAATTGAGCATTAAACCAAACGCGTCTAAAGTCCCTCTGGTGGTGGAAATGCATTGAGAGAAATGCATCATAATGAAGCGCGCCCTGTAAACTGTGACGGAGGGAGGAGTAGTATGAAGGTGCAAAACCAAGTACGCGTATGGCCAGTCGGTCAACGCACCTCCTCTTGGCATATCACTGACATGTGGGACAGGAGTGTGAGCAAACCGATCTCAATTGACGGCAAAGAGCCAACCCGCCGTTCCTTGAGAGAGACGAGGACCGAGAACACACAGACGGGCTCGCACGGAGGCCAAGATATATTCGAGCCTGGTTGGTTGATCGATATCATTCATTACATGTTGGGCTGCCGTTTTCCGCCCTTCTTCGGAATAAACGTGTACTTTATCAGAGATAAAAAAAATAAGAGTACAGACGCTCCACCATGCGGTTCTAGTAGTAGTACTACTCGTACTACTGCGCTTGGATCTTCGCCTCTTCGTGAAGTCGAACAATGATGGTACTCCGCATGTTGGGTACTACAGTGTATGCCTTTGACAATCTGACACCGAATGGACTGATGCATGTCCACCAAGGGTAGGTTGCATTAGTCAAAAGGCGTAAGCGAGCTTCACCTTGTCCTACAAGCTTCTCCTCGTTCTGCGAGTTGACGGGACACACCAAAAAGTAGTGCTAGTCCATACTCCCTCCTTTCTGGTTAATATGGCTTAATCTTTTTTGCGGGTAAATGAGAGAGCTTTATTCATATATAAGCATTCTTAGGACGATCAGCCAAGACACTGGTCACTAGGAAGCGAGGTACCCCGCAAAAAAAGAAGTAGGAGGCGAGGTGTTTCATCAAGCCAGCTCTCGGCCACATTCAAAGTGCAGCAAGCACGGTTCGCACGAAGATGCGCCGCAAGGTTTGCTGACCTGTTTACATGCCGAATAACAAAAAAAGAGGAAATATTACCGAGCGCTACTATTTGTAACAGGATATGAGCCAGAATTAAGCGAGAATTGTGGCGAGTGTTCCATGCAATCAACTTCCATTATCACATGCGAGAACCCTCGAAGAGAACCAAATGTGTTGAAGATTGCTTTATCACATTTTAAAATTATAATAAGAGTGCAGACGCTCCTCCATCTAGTTCCTAGTACTAGTATAGTACGTACCTTTATAGACTATAGTAGTAGTACTAGTAAACTTTGCGCTTGGCTGTTCGCCTATTCGGGAAGTCGAACAATAATAGCACATCCACCGCCTGAGCGAGGGAGAGCTTGCATTAGTCAA
This sequence comes from Triticum aestivum, assembly GCF_018294505.1. Lineage (NCBI taxonomy): Eukaryota > Viridiplantae > Streptophyta > Magnoliopsida > Poales > Poaceae > Triticum > Triticum aestivum. Next base: position 193,593,688 of record NC_057799.1, read on the forward strand.
AAGTTTCTCCTTGTCCTGCGAGCCACCGCGCACAAGCTTCTCCCGTCCTGCAACCTTCTCCTTTTTCGGCAAGTTGACGGGACAGAACAAAGTAATGCTAGTCCATACTGCCTCCTCTCTAGTTAATATGGCTTAATTTCAAACGAGATAAATACACTATCTGTCACTGTATATTTGTAAAAATACAGTCAGTGGACTTCATAATACGCTCATTGTGCTCAATATATATATTTTCCGGTGTTTATACGATCACTAGCTCACCCTGACTGAGTATGTGTGTGCATGCACGTGTAGGTTAAGCACTTGAGCGTGACTCTGTGTGTTCCGTCATATGCTCGGACATGCATGCATTAGGGTGTCGCGCGCGTTTTTGCGTCCATTTGTACATGTGACTGTTGCTTACACGTAGGGGGAGTACGTGTAGGGGCCACTAAGGAGCAGTCAAATCACACAGTAAGTTAGTCGGAAGAAGCAACCATCATTTCACTCTTGAATGACACGTACGCAATATAAAATGGTTGATATGGAGAGAAAAAGAAAACCACTATATATGCACTAGCAGGAGCCTAAGCTACAAGCCTGCTTGCTTAGGTTGCTCTCTTCACATGCATAGAACGACGGGCCTGATCCCGCAGCTATGGGAAGGGAACAATGTTCTGCGTAGACGTGGTCGACATCGGCAAGGGACAAAACCCACAGTCGGTGCGTCCCAATCGGGGGTCACCGCGGTAGGGGCCAATGCCGCGTCCCAACCGCCCTTCTAGCTACAGCCCGACGTCCCAGGTAGTCCATCTTCCTTTTGGAGCCGGCTTGCTCCACCGCCGTAGCTCCATCTCCATGTCGATCTTTCTCTACTTCTACGGGCTTCTACTTGTGATGAGTTTATGTCTCATGAACTAGTGCCAGTACTATTATTCTAATCACACTTCTTCAATATCTTTGCCATCAGGGATGCTCAGGTCGATTTTAGTGGAACTGCACAAAAGCATCATATGATCCGAGGGTGCCAGCCGTCTTTCCTTCGACAGGTTCTACCTGGCCAGGAAATTAAATCATGTTTAGGGTTTAGGGTTTAAGTCGTAGTGACCCCATCAGTAGTTTTTCTTTCGTACACGCTCTCACAACTTTTTTCTTTAGTTGTGAAGTAAATATTGGCTATGATCTGTGAATCATTGAGATGCATCAGCATGCGTGTTAGTTTTCCTTTGTATTTGATGGAATGTTGTAACGGGGCAACCTTGGAATAGGAATGAAAATGGAGTGGAAAGTTTCCGTTTTTCCGGAGAAAAAATGGAAACGGAGAGAAACCAACGTTTCGTTTCGTTGGATCGCACCATTGAGCAAAACCAACGTTTAAATCACGTCTGTCGTGTTCGTGTCTCACCCTCCTCCACGGCTCGACCCCACACGATCGCTCGGCATGCTACTCACCGCAAACCGAGTATACGATAACTTTCCCGCCTGCTTGTCGCTGGATCGCGCCATGGAGTACTAGCACTACTGGAAGAGATTGACGAGTTGGGGGAGGATAGCTAGCTGTAGCACGGACTCCCAAGAACTTTGTTCATGCATGTTGTAGCCGGCTATTGCGACCTTTGAACGCGGAGCAGCCGCGTGCACCCGGAAGCGGCGCGGGCGACGCTCTCTCGCCTGGCGCACCGCTTCAGTGCCGGCACCAGTGAGAGGTCGCGTCCGCTCTGGCTGGGCATGAATGCGGCACTGACCGTTTTGGGCAGGAAGCACGCGCGGGTGATGAAGAGGGTTCGGGTTGGTCAGGACCGGCCGTGGTAGCGGTCCGGACGTGCGCAAACAAGAGATGTTGTACGTTATATTAGTCGTATACACGAGAGTACTATATGGAGATAATAAGAAAACCACTCCACTATATATTAGTCGTATACAGGAGAGTACTATATGGACGCAGCTTCATTGACTTAGCGCACCTGCCTTTGGATTTATGACAGGTGGGCCCAAAATGTGGCTGGCTCACCTGTCATACAGCCAAAAGCAGGTGCAGTGAAGGCACCGGAGCTCAGTCGTACTACAGTAGTATATATATAAGTGGGAGCCTTAGTGCTTGTTCGCTAGGGTTTGCACTCTCCACACGCTCGCCGCACTACATATATGTTACACGCTGGAGGCTCAGCGTTCATTTGCTAGGGTTTGCTATATTCATAGTCTCTCACCCTCTCTTCACCATATCTAAACAAGACTGCGTTGGCCTCTTGTCTCTCTCTCCCCCCTCACAGCAGGTGAAGGAGGCGTCCGTATCCCGTCGCACCGGGAAGGGGAGGAGGTGCAGCGTTCACTCTATCGCCTTCGGCGAGGGAGGCAATCCATTGCCGGCTGCGCTGTTCTCTTTCACCCAGCGCCTGTGTGGGAGGGCCACCGACCCCTTCTTCCTCGCTGTCGTACGTAGTGTGGGCAGATCCGGCCTCCTGCCGCTCGCCTTGCCACATCCCGACGACCCTAAGGTATAAGTTTCTTTGAAACCATCGTTGCTCTAGCTGCATGTGGTCTTTTTCGATCTGTAGTCGAATCTAGGTCTTGGTTGAAAGAGGAAAGAAGGGTGCAGTGGGCTGGAGCAAGAATCTAGGATGTGGTTCAATGAGGAAAGGAGGGGCGGAAAGTAGTATAGATTGGCTATCCAGCCGCTTTGTAGGTCGAAAAGGGAAAAAGGGGGTAACCAAGTACACACATCTGTAAGGAACCGATCTCTTTGTTGAAAAGGGAAAGAAACTGGGGGGTCGGGTAGTTTGTGCATGACTAGATTTGCTGCCCTCACATAGGAAGAAGGTTCAAAGAGAACAAATATGGGATCAGCGCATATATGCTGCTTGGCTACATACTCTGCATCACCCATTTATACGTGTGGACGCACATGGTGGTGGCATGTCCCATACAGCTATTTTGCTGTTGTTAATCTAAGAATGCCGCCGAAAAATTGAAGCAATGCCACTGTTAAAAGTAAATTACATTTTTTAACGAATGTTGTTTCAAGAGAATGTCTCTGTTAACATGAATCAATGCAACCGTTTCAGAAATGCTACTGTCCTACTTTGTTTTCCATCCAAGATAAGTTAGATGCTTCTTTCTGTCACCGTTTGTTTCATCCTCCTTTATCGGCAAGTAATTGTTTCCTTTTTTGCCTCTGTTAAAACAGGGCTATCGATTCAACTTGTTGCTATTGCGACATTTTGCTTCGCTACTCGAAACACTTATGTTTTAAGAGTGTTTTGTGCAGTTCAACTTGAATGTCACACCGGTGACTTTGCTTAATTTTGGTGGAACTGCACAAAAGGAGATCGAGATTTGTTTCCAGTCTTCGTGGCGAGTTGTTTCAAATCTTGGTCTCAACCACATGATGTGCAGTGTGCTTTGAGATGTTGTGCTACTTGTTTTGGTACTGTTTTAAATAAATGTTGAATTGAAGCTATTGTATTGCTGTCTTTTCCCATTAAGTAGTGAACAAAAATGGGACCAACCCAGACATGATGCTTGTTGCTTTGTTACAACAAATTCAGCATCACCCCCTTTATAAGCCAGTAATTGATGCCACTCTCAGAATTAACTACTGAATCTTATTTCAAAACTGCAACACTTGTTAGGGATTGGCGGGATTACCATTTTTGTGGCCGCATGTTTCATCCTCCTTTATTAGCCAGTAATTGATTCCTTTTTTGCCTCTGTTTAAACATGGATATCTATTCAACTTGTTGCTATTGCGACATTTTGCTTCGCTACGCGAAACACTTTGCTTGATTTCAGTGAACCTGCACAAAACAAGATTGGATTTCCTATTCGTGTTGGCAGATTCGTATTTTATCTTGTCCGTCTCATGAAAGGTCAGTACAGGCCTTCATCCACATGATTGTGCAGTGTGCTTTGAGATGTTGTGCTACTTGTATTGGTACTGTTTTAAATAAATGTTGAATTGAAGCTATTGTATTGCTGTCTTTTCCCATTAAGTAGTGAACAAAAATGGGACCAACCCAGACATGATGCTTGTTGCTTTGTTACAACAAACTTTGCATCACCCTGTTTATAAGTACATGGAAGCACATACTGTTGTTGCGCCCACTCTCCCCTGGAACTGTTTATGCTTTTCGTTAATCTAATGCCGCTGGTAAAATTAAGCAATGCCACTCTCAGAATTAATTAACTACTAAATCTTAGTTCAAAACTGCAACACTTGTTAGGAATGGTACTATCCTGCTTTGTAGTTCTTTCTACATGTTTAACCAAGGTATTGTTAAGATAATGTCCCTGTTAAAATGAATCCGTTGAATTATTTTAGGAATGGTACTTTTCTGCTTTGTCGTTCTTTATACATGTTGAAATAAGGCATTGTTAAGATAATGTCTCAGTCAATATGAATGAATCACACTGATGGAGAATTGCTACTCTCCTGCTTTGTTTCCCATTAAGATAAAGTAGATCAGTAGATGCTTTTCTTCTGGGAGTACAAGTCATCAACCATTATGTCTCAGTAATTGTTTCCCTTATACCTATTGTTGCTTACAGGGATATCAAAATTAAAGCTCGGTTTTATTCCGACTTCGATTTTAGTTGAACTGCACAAAAGGAGCCAATGTGTCCAAGGCAACCTGCTGCATTACTGGGTCCAGTTGGTCATTCCACTTTGCAGAAAGAAGCAGTCACTATTTGCGCTACATTACAGAAGGAATGACCGAGAAGCTTTACAGAGTATTATTAGACACCGATGACATGACTAGTCTGCAGAGACCATTGGCAATTTAACAACACGTGGAGTGCCCTGGGCAAAAAGTGCCCAAACAAGTACAAGAAGCTACGACAGGACTCCACGATCATAGGCATTACATATTTTGAATGGGAAAAGCTTGCCAAAGCTTAATCATTGATGTTAGCAAGAAGACGTTAGTTTAATATATTGGAATTGGAAAACCTTGTCAAAATTTGCTCATTGATGTTAGCCAGAAGACATGCATTTGATATTTTGGAGTGGGACGCCCTTGCTGTGAGCAGCGCCGAGTGTTTTTTCCTATTCTTGTGTTCAGTTTAGAAGTAAATAGTTACTCTGCTAAGATATTCCTGTGTTAAGAGTTTGTTCTGAATATTGTCTATGTAATGCCAGGCCTTGTGTTTGATTGCAAAGTTGAGCTTGGAATGTTGTGGCATGCGGCATCACGAGCTGTTCACCATGCCTCCTGAGAATAATGCTTCGTATTGTTTTGCATGTTGATCTAATGCCAGTGATTTGCTTGTTAAGAAGATCATCCTCTTCTGTTGTTTCCGTGCTTAAGAAGTTCATCGTCTGATGTTTCATTCATAGCCTATACGACAAGTCGGGTAGGTTAGACATGAAACCATATGATCTTCCGACCAACTCATGATATTAGGCCGTGATTGGATCGTCGTTTTCCAACCAAAACCGCTTGTAAAACTGAAGCTTGTAAATTAAAGGAGATGGTCTTGGGCGAAGGCGCTTGGTTGGTCGATTTCGACTAGTAAAATATCGGAAGTACTTCACACACGATAAAAATGCTGAACGACACTCGGACGATTGCTAATCCAGCCGTTAGCTACTGTTTCAGCCTTGCCCATGGATGGCATGGTACGCACGTCGTGCATGTATCGTCTGGTAATGTCGTCCATATAGTAGTGCTCGTAAAATATACACTGGTCTCTCAAATTACACGCGTAACCCGCCGGTTTTACTTACACACCTCGGGCCCTCGGTTTCATTACGCCTGTATTTTACGCGTTGTTTCCGATGACGAGTAAATTACACTTGTATGTTAATACAGGTTTGAAATAAACCAGAGCTCCCAAGCGCGGCCTTACCGTTTCATGCCGTCTCAGTTTCTCGAAGGTGCTCATAGGTGTCCGATGATCCTAGCTTCCTGAATGAGCAGCGGGCGCTGTATCAGACCATCCGTAGGGCCCGCGAGGCCCTCTCCGTTGTCCTTCGAGTTGTTGCGCTCGCCGTGGTGCCGAGCATTGTTAACATCGTCAACGAACATGAGGATTCAGGAGATGACTTTATTTTGACTGGGTGACACTAGGGACCCACTAGGGCCATAGCCGTACGTATGCAAGTGCCTCCTTATTATGTACAACTATTTTTTTTGCTTTCTCCTGGTTTCCTGACATCACGGTCCCACACCATTGTCAACCTATGTAGTCAATATAAACGAGAGAATTGCACAAGGTGCGGCCGACAGCTGGGACCAAGTAGCTCGAGCAGTATTTGTGTTTTTGAGGCGTGAGCACTGCAGAGTTTTTCTTGGCGATGATTTCGTTGTTGTTCAGAGGAGAGCAGGGTATTAACTGGGCGGCCTGTGGCCCATCTAGCCCAGGCCAGATATCCAGCCCAGATACTAATTTTTTCAAGATGAAAATGGCTAGCCCAGCTATACGTCTTTTTGAGGAATACCCAGGCAAGGTAAACTTGTTATTCTCCGCCCTGCTGGGCTGCAAATCTTTCCTAGGAGGGATGCATTTGGCTTAACAGGAAAATGGGCTTTAAAAAATAATAAATGGGATGTAATTATAAAAACTGGGCAGTAACTATAAAAAATGCACCAAACACGAAATTAGTTTATAAAATATTATTTATGGATTTTGAAAATCTTAAATTTTCATTGTTGCGCGCGCAATGTTTCATTGGCAAATTTATATTTAATCTGACTAGAAATTTCGGGATATAAATATTTCGGATCCCATCAAAATGTGGGAAATTTTATTGAATTCTGTCTTCAATGGTTGGTTGAAATTATTAATCGTTGTCCTAGCTAGAAAATGGGCTGTACTTTTAACAAACTGTAAATGGGCTGTTGTAAATTCCATTAGAATTCAAAAATGGGCTGTACATTCTTACAAAATGCTTATGGGCAATAAGTTCTCTGCCACACACTTGTGGGCCTACTAAGTGACGCGTCCCATAAAAAAATTAAGTTCACGCGTATGCAAGGCTTTGTCAACTTATTATAGTCAACACACGGTTCTAGCAGCAGTGGCCGTTGGATGTCTATCCAACGGATGTCGTGCTTCTTCTTCAATCTCGGATATTCTTAGCTTCGGCCGCCCAAAAAATGATTCCTCCCCCTGACATCTGGGGTGCACCGTTTCAGAGACTGACCTGTGGGCCTACTAAGTTGGAGCGTACCAAGGGCTTTGTCAACTTAGTCAATATAAACGATTCTAGCTTCAGTGACCGTACGATGTCCATCCAACGGCCGTAGTGCTTCTTCAACCTCTGGTCTTCTTGGTCCAGCCGCCCAAAGCAGCGCCGGTCGTGCCGCCTGCTCCTGCCTCCCGTGGCCGGCTGTGCTGCCGCGGAGGCCTCACCGCCCCCATACTACTCCCACCGCTGGCCAGGCCATCCCTCCACTCACCCACACCCCCCGTTATTCTGCGGCGACGACAGCCTCACACCGCAGCCGAACCAGTGAACCCTCGTACTCCTCTCCGCGCGGGCTTCCACTGCTACGTCTTCCCCGGCTCCGCGTCGTCCCCTTCCTAGGCCTCGCCTTCGTCCACCGCCCTGGTGCTCTCGGCGCGGCGTGGTCAACGTGGTCAACGACCGACTTCCATCGGAAGAGTACTGTACGTGAAGAGGCTGATAGCTGGATCCACGGCGGCCGCAAGGAAGTGCCTCCTTATTACGCGCAAAATATTTATTCCTCCACCTGACAGCGGGGACCCACCGGACGGGCCACCTTATTTCGCGAAAAAACGTTTCCCCCCTGACTGCTAGGACCCACCGGACGGGCCACCGTATTTTGTGAAAAAAACGTTCCCCCCGCTGTCAGCTCGGACCCACCGGAAGTGCCTCCTTATTACGCACAAAAAAAATGAATACTCCCCCTGCTAGCTGGGACCCACCTTGGTGGGACGCTGACTTGTGGGCCTACTAAGTTGACGGGGACAGAGGGCTTTGTCAACTTAGTCAATATGAACGATTCTAGCTCCAGTGACCGTACGATGTCCATCCAACGGCCGTAGTGCTTCTTCAACCTCTGGTCTTCTTGCTCCAGCCGCCCAAAGCAGCGCCGGTCGTGCCGCCTGCTCCTTCCTCCCGTGGCCGGCTGTGCTGCCGCGGAGGCCTCACCGCCCCCTACTATTCCCACCGCTGGCCAGGCCCTGCGGCGACGGCAGCCTCACACCGCAGCCAAACGAGTGAACCCTCATACTCCTCTCCGCGTGGGCATCCCCTTCCTAGGCCTCGCCGTCGTCCACCGCCCTGGTGCTCTCGGCGCGGCGTGGTCAACGTGGTCAAGGAATGACTTCCACCGGACATGGACTGTACGTGGAGAGGCTGACAGTTGGGTCCACGGCGGCAGCAAGGAAGTGCCTCCTTATTACGCGGAAAATAATGATTCCTCCACCTGACAGGAGGGACCCACCGAACGGGCCACCGTATTTCACGAAAAAAACATTTCCCCCCTGACTGCTGGGACCCACCAGCTACACCTTCGCACGCAAGGAAGTGCGTCCGGGCAAAAAAATAAACAATTCGCCCCCCTGACTACTGGGACCCACTAGCTACATCTTCGCACGCAAGGAAGTGCGTCCAGGCAAAAAAAAATTCCAAAACGATTCGCCCCCCTGACTGCTGGGACCCACCAGCTACATCTTCGCAGGCAAGGAAGTGCCTGACAGTCGGGACCCACCTGGTCGAAGCGTACGTCGCGTTGTCATTCCGGTCGAAAACGTGTATGTACATATATACTGGTCGATGTAGAGGCGCGCACGTGCCATAGTAGAGGTGCGTACGTGTCGTAGTAGAGGCACGCACGTAGCATGTACACATACGTACAACGGCCAGGGTACAAGAAAGAAAATACGGCCACGTACGTACATACGGGCAGGGTCTCGAACGCCTACTCGCGCATACGTACGGCGAGGGCTCGTGTACATGGCTGGGTCAGAACGGAGAAACAGCGTCGTCGTCGTGTTCATGGGGAGGCAACAGAATGCGTCGTGTTCATGGGGAGGCAACATAATGCATTGTGTTCATAGGGAGGGGTGTGGTGTACCGCAAAACGGAGGAAACAGACCTCCTACTATCGAAACGGGGGTCCTGTTGATCGGGAGGAGTGTGGCGTACCACAAAACGGAGGAAACGGACCTCCTACGGTCGAAACAGGGGTCCTGTTGATCGGGAGGGGTGTGGCGTACCACAAAACGGAGGAAACGGACCTCCTACGGTCGAAACGGGGGTCCTGTTGATCGGGAGGGGTGTGGCGTACCGCAAAACGGACGAAACGGACCTCCTACGGTCGAAACGGGGGTCCTGTTGATCGGGAGGGGTGTGGCGTACCGCAAAACGGACGAAACGGACCTCCTACGATCGAAACGGGGGTCCTGTTCATCGGGAGGGGTGTGGCGTACCGCAAAACGGGACTCCACGGGATACTGTTCATCTCCACCGTCGACCTCCCCAGCTTCCACGGGCTACCGTCGACCTCCTCCAGCCTCCATGGGCTGCTGTTCATCCAGCCTCCACCGCGCGCTACTCCACCGGCTACTGTTCAACCACCCCTCCACGGGCACCCCTCCACCGTCTACTATTCATCCAGCCCTCCACACCACGGGGTCCTGTTCAACCACCCCTCCACGGGCACCCCTCCACCGTCTACTATTCATCCAGCCCTCCGCACCACGGGGTCCTGTTCATCCAGAGGCAACGCCACCGCTCACTATTCATCCAACCCCCCCGCAACGCTCACTGTTCATCCAATCGATCGACTTCAGTTAGCAGCAGTAGCGAAGGAATCGCTCGATCGGGTTTAGTTAACAGCCATCGATCGATTGCTCGGGTTCAGTAACGCGTAGCCTGTAGTGCAATCGCTCGGGTTCAGTTAGAGCCCAACGCCTCGCTCGGGTTCAGTTAGAGCCAACGCCTCGCACACACGCGCGTACGTGTACGAGAGAAACGCGCATCGCTCGGCCCCCGATCTCCCACCGTAACCGGGAACTCCCCGAAATTTTCCTCCCCCTCGCTTCTACCACGGTTTTTTCCGTCATGGACGACCCAAAGAATGTCATGCAGCTGCATCTCTGGCCCGCCCAGGACGAAAAGTCCATTTTCTGTCATGATTTTTTGTCATAGAAGTAGGAGCCCACCACATCTATGATGATACCGGGTTTTGTCACAATTATCGTCATAGAAGTGTCATATGTATGACAGAAAAAATTTCGTTCGGCCCAAAATGTCACGGATGTGTCTTTTTTTGTAGTGCAACCTTCTTCTTGTAGACGTTGTTGGGCCTCCAAGTGCAGAGGTTTGTAGGAGAGTAGCAAATTTCCCTCAAGTGGATGACCTAAGGTTTATCAATCCGTGGCAGGCGTAGGATGAAGATGGTCTCTCTTAAACAACCCTGCAACCAAATAACAAAGAATCTCTTGTGTCCCCAACACACCCAATACAATGGTAAATTGTATAGGTGCACTAGTTTGGCGATGAGATGGTGATACAAGTGCAATATGGATGATAGATATGAGTATTTGTAATCTCAAAATATTAAAACAGCAAGGTAACTAATGATAAAAGTGAGCACAAATGGTATTGCAATGCTAGGAAACAAGGCCTAGGGTTCATACTTTCACTAGTGCAAGTTCTATCAACAATAATAACATAATTGGATCATATAAATATCCCTCAACATGCAACAAAGAGTCACTCCAAAGTCACTAATAGCGGAGAAGAAATGAAGAGATTATGGTAGGGTATGAAACCACCTCCAAGTTATTCTTTTGGATCGATCTATTCAAGAGTCCGTAATAAAATAACACGAAGCTATTCTTTCTGTTCGATCTATCATAGAGTTCGTACTAGAATAACACCTTAAGACACAAATCAACCAAAACCCTAATGTCACCTAGATACTCCAATGTCACCTCAAGTATCTGTGGGTATGATTATACGATATGGATCACACAATCTCAGATTCATCTATTCAACCAACACAAAGAACTTCAAAGAGTGCCCCAAAGTTTCAACCAGAGAGTCAAGACGAAAACGTGTGCCAACCCCTATGCATAAGTTCACGAGCGGAACCCGCAAGTTGATCACCAAAACATACATCAAGTGGATCACGTGAATATCCCATTGTCACCACAGATAAATACGGCAAGATATACATCAAGTGTTCTCAAATCCTTAAAGACTCAATCCGATAAGATAACTTCAAAGGGAAAACTCAATCCATTACAAGAGAGTAGAGGGGGAGAAACATCATAAGATCCAACTATAATAGAAAAGCTCACGATACATCAAGATCGTGCCAAATCAAGAACAGGAGAGAGAGAGATCAAACACATAGCTACTGGTACATACCCTCAGCCCCGAGGGTGAACTACTCCCTCCTCGTCATGGAGAGCACCGGGATGATGAAGATGGCCACTGGTGAGGGATCCCCCTCCGGCAGGGTGCTGAAACAGGGTCCCGATTGGTTTTTCGTGGCTACAGAGGCTTGCGGCGGCGGAACTCCCGATCTATTCTGTTCCTCTATGTTTTTAGGGTATATGGATATATAGGCGAAAGAAGTCAGTCAGGGGAGCCACGAGGGGCCCACGAGGGTGGAGGGCGTGCCTGGGGGGGGGGGGGGGTAGGCGAGCCCCCTGCCTCGTGCTCTCCTCGTTGATTTCTTGACGTGGACTCCAAGTCTCCTGGATTGCTTCCGTTCCAAAAATAACTCTCCCGAAGGTTTCATTCCATTTGGACTCCGTTTGATATTCCTTTTCTTCGAAACACTGAAACAAGGGAAAAAACAGGAACTGGCACTGAGCTCTGGGTTAATAGGTTAGTCCCAAAAATAATATAAAAGTGTAAAATATAGCCCATAAACATCCAAAACAGATAATATAATAGCATGGAACAATAAAAAATTGTAGATACGTTGGAGACCTATCAGACCACCACCTCCCGCCTTCGGGCCGTGGTGGCGGAGCGGGTGATGGCCACAGTGGCCGGCAGTGGGGTGGCGGCCACGACGGCCGTCTCCCGCCTTCGGGCCGCGGTGGCGGAGCGGGCGATGGCCCTGGGTTTCGACGGTGCTGTGGCAGCAACGGCGGCCGGCAACAGCTGCTGACGGGCACCGGCGGCGGAGCGTGTGGTGGGTGTTCCGCGCACACCCAACAGGGATGCCACGCGCACTACACTACGCCGGGGACTGCGCCGCCGCTGCGGTGTAGCCTCCCAGCTAGAGCTGTCCTGTGATGACGGCGGAGTTGCTGAATGACGACTACGGACCGGTGCCATTGGCGAATGTGGGAGAAGCAGACGAGATAAGCTACAGGGATGGAGGGGAAAATGTGACGCATGACTCGCCGGCCGTGAGGATTTTTATAGAAGGCCGGTAAGCATTGGGATTTTGGGGGATTTCGCCGAGTCGGGCGGGAAGCTTGCGCGGGAACCTGCGAGGTTGCGCGGGAACGGGCCTACCGACGATTCATTGGCGCTACCGTTTGGCAAAAAGAACGCCCCCGCGCGCTGCGCAAGCTTGCGCTGTAAGCCGTCTGCGGCAGCGGGGTGACAAGACGTGCGAGAGGAGGACGAAAGGCCACGTACACATATGGTTAATAAAAAAACATTTGCGATTTAATTACCTACTATACCACCATCTTGGTTTATAAGCATTATTTAACTAATAAAATATGAATGCATGTCGCCAAAGATTATATAGTTGGATTTGTATTTGAACATAGTTTCCAATTATATAATTTTTAAAACATGCATTAACATTTTGTTGGTTAAATTTGAGGGCAAAGTATGGCACGGAATATAAAGGAGACTATAGACTAGACAGAGGTGGTACCACACGGCCGCTCTCTACGCAGCGACGCAACTGTCGGCCGGCTTGTAGGCGACCATTTCCTGCGTGCTCAACTGCTCTATGCGTGTGGTTGCTTGCGGTTCAGGCAGCTGCGGCGCACTCTGCTTGCGTCCCGCCGCGCACGCTCTGCTCTCGTGTCCCTCCGGGTGCTCTGCCCTCGTCCCTCCACGCGCACTGCCAGTGTTTTGGGCCGGCGCACAATCACGCACGTTCGTGTGCAAGAGGTTGCGCCGGGTGCGGCGCGATGATGCAGTTACCTGCTGCAAAAACTGCCATGCGGACGCGCCCAGAATCCACGCCGCCCGGCCCCCTTTTATTCCTGCGGCCATTTACCTTCATCTCTCGTCTCACACGACACAATAAGCACACCCACGAGGACACATACAGAGAGGACATCCAGCGGTTCCAATGGCGCTCCCCGTGGATCCAATGGCGCTCCCAGCGGCCGACGGCGACAACGGCGGGCAGGTCACCACACATCATGTAGTGGACACCCACGTGAGGGGGAAGGCCCTCTCGGTGGTGTACACGAACGATCCGGTCTCGGTGGAGAGCTCCATCCAAACTATGGAGCAGTTCCTTGCCAAGGACAAGTACCGAGTAGTCGGCTTCGACCTCGAGTACACCATCGGTCATGCCGTGCACGATCAGAAGGTTGCCGTCGCCCAGTTGTGCATGTGACATGACGTCCTTGTCTACCACTTCCACCTTGCCACAAGGACTTGCGAGCGTTTCTCCAGGTTTGTCAACAGCTCTGACTATAGTTTCGCTACGGTGGACACCACCAACGATCTAAAAGCGCTCAAGGTTTTGGACTTGAAATGCTCGAATCTTGTCAACATCCAGCACCCCTACAAGGTCTGGGGCAGCAAAAAAAGCAAACTGAACTCCCTGGTTGACCTCGCCTCGGCCATCATCGACCCCTACTATGCGAAGATGAAGCAAGAGAGCAATAAGGACAAGAACGCCTGGCACAGTGTGTGGCATAAGAGACTGGATGAACAACATGTCAAGTAGGTGGCCATGGACGCGTACACAAGCTACGAGATGTACAGGCGGATCGTTGACATGAGGAACTGTCTTCTTCCTGACCCAGAGGAGGGATCGAGCCACATAGCAGTGGCGGGAGCGTCACAAGAAGTAGATGACTAGACGATCGTTTCTCCTACTTTAGAATGCATGCAATAGTTTATTGAGGTATGTGCGAATGATCTGTATAGTCACTTATGTAATTGGATGTTTATTTCAGTTATACACACACACACACACATGTTATTCTACTGCAGACAGAGCAATTCACACGGCTTATTAGCAGCAATCGTCTGTGTTATTATTGGTCTTCGCACACATTTCAGATTATGGACCTGTTTGCCGCGTATCACACACATCTTGTTCAGTTGAACCATTTCCATTGTGTTGCCTAATCACACGTAGTTCATCCCAGTGAACCGTATGTTGTATATCGCACATGCCTTCATCTGGCTGCCCGTTTCTTTTGTGTCTCCTCATCCCAAACAGTTAATTGAGCTGAACCGTATGCCCTACATCGCACACGTAACTAAATTCTGAACCGTGTTTGATGCATCTGTCATCGCAAACATTTTGCACATTTTTTTATGGTTTTTTACACCACCGTTTGCGATTTTGGCATCACACATAGTTTCGTCGAAGGGTCTCTGATCATAGTGTCGCGTTTGGACCATCCTGTAGTAGTGATTCTTAATACGTCTCCCACATATCTATAAATTTTTATTGTTCCATGCTATTATATTATCTGTTTTGGATGTTTTATATGCATTAATATGCTATTTTATATTATTTTTGGGACTAACCTATTAACCTAGAGCCTAGTGCCAGTTTCTGTTTTTCTCTTGTTTTTGAGCTTCGCAGAAAAGGAATACCAAACGGAGTCCAAACGGAATAAAACTTCACGATGATTTTTCTTGGACCAGAACACAATCAGGAGACTTGGAGTTCAAGTCGGAAGAGCCACGAGGCGGCGACAAGGGTGGAGGGCGCACCTAGGGGGTAGGGCGCGCCCCCTACCTTGCGGGCCCCTCGTGACCCCCCTGACCTAGTTCTGCCTCCTATATATTCACATATATTCCCAAACCACCAAAAGCATCCACGAAAACACTTTTCCACCACCGCAACCTTCTGTTCCCGTGAGATCCCATCTTGAGGCCTTTTTCGACATCCTGCCCGAGGGGGATTCGATCACGGAGGGCATCTACATCAACCCTATTGCCCTTCTGATGAAGCGTGAATAGTTTACCTCAGACCTATGGGTCCATAGCTAGTAGCTAGATGGCTTCTTCTCTCTCTTTGATTCTCAATACCATGTTCTCCTCGATGTTCTTGGAGATCTATCCGATGTGATCTTCTTTTGCGGTGTGTTTGTCGAGATCCGATGAATTGTGGATTTATGATCAGCTTATCTATGAATATTATTTGAATCTTCTCTGAATTCTTATATGCATGATTTGATATCTTTGTATCTTCGAACTATCGGTTTGGTTTGACCAACTAGATTGGTTTTTCTTACAATGGGAGAGGTGGTTAGCTTTAGGTTCAATCTTGCATGATTTCACCCAGTGACAAAGTAGGGGTAGCGAGACACGTATTGAATTATTGCCATTGAGGATAAAAAGATGGGGTTTATATCATATTTCATGGGTTTATTCCTCTACATCATGTCATCTTACTCAAGGCATTACTCCGTTCTCTATGAACTTAATACTCTAGATGCATGCTGGATAGCGGTCGATGTGTGGAGTAATAGTAGTAGATGCAGGCAGGAGTCGGTCTACTTGACACGGACATGATGCCTATATTACATAATCATTGCCTTGGATATCATCATAACTTTGCGCTTTTCCATTAGTTGCTCGACAGTAATTTGTTCACCCACCGTATTATTTGCCTTCAAGAGAGAAGCCTCTAGTGAAACCTATGGCCCCCGGGTCTATTTTCCATCATATTAGTTTCCGATCTACTATTTTGCAATCTTTTACTTTCAGATCTATAAACCAAAAAACCCAAAAATATTTACTTTATCTTTTGTTTAGTCTTATCTATCTCTATCAGATCTAACCGTTGCAAGTGACCGTGAAGGATTGACAACCCCTTTATCACGTTGGGTGCAAGTGTTTGATTGTTTGTGCAGGTTGGTGATTTGTGCATTCATCTCCTACTGGATTTATACCTTGATTCTCTAACCGAGGGAAATACTTATCTGTACTTTGCTACATCACCCTTTCCTCTTCAAGGGAAAAACCAATGTGAGCTCAAAAAGTAGCACTTGTTCACCGGCACACCACAATGACTCTTGGTGTACACAGAACTTGGCACCTAACCGTCTGGAAGAATGTCAGTCTTGAAAGGTAATAGGCGTCAGAGCACACAGATCAATCTCTTTAGTGATGCTCAATCACTTCGGCTCTGGGTTTTTTCCTCACTTAGGATTCTCTCAAAGTCATTAGAGGATGGGTTGCTCTCTTATGACAAGTGTCAAGTTCTCTCGGAGCAGCCAACCAACAAGTGGTTGGGGGCGGCTATTTATAGCTAGGGAGCAACCCGACATGAATTGACATAAATGCTCTTCTCTGATTTGACCTTGTTAGTACAAGGATCCACTAGACAGCTGGCACGCAACGCAGCAATGGTCAGAATTTGAACTCTCGAATTCGTCGGGGCACTCATTTCCACACTTTTAGGTAGATCGCATTGGCAAACACCTAACTCCTCAGCGTAACCAAATTCGTCAGCGACCAGATGAAATTCATCACTGTCACTAGCAAATGCGTCAGCTATACTGGAGATTTCCAAAGGCTTCACTCGAAGCAGCTTTTGTGTATGGGTTTGAATAGGTTTGAGCACCACTTTCGAAATGTGAAATATGTTTCACCTAGACCTCCTTTATCAGTACGGTGTTTCCTATGACTCAAAGAAGAAGAAAAGAAACTACGAAAACAAAAGTCTTCAAGCTTCAAAGTCTTCATATCAATTTCTTAAAAGGTCGTACCAATTTCACACCAAATTCTACACTTGAAGAAATCCATTTTTTGGGGTCGTCTTCCATGTGTTAAACGAAATTTTCAGGGACTCTTTCTCTTGTGTATACTCACAAACACATTAGTTCATCAACCTATTTGTCTTCAATACTCCAAAACCACTAGGGGGCACTTGATGCACTTACAATCTCCCCGTTCTTGGTGATTGATGACAAATTGGGTAGGTTTCAATGGGAGTAAAAGTAATTGAAGTGTAAGTACAGAGTAATTGAAGTGTAAGTACAAAGTTCGAATAAATTGGTTACAAGATATTGAGTAACTCTCCCTGAAGATGTGCATATGAGGAATTTGCTTTGGATTGCAAATGCACATGGCAGGTTGAAATTGTGGAGATCTCCCCCTATATCTTGGAATCCAATCATGCATGATCATAAGATATTTGAAGAATACGACTGCATGATGAAAATTTGGTGTCTGATGAAATTATGCAAGCATGAGTAGATTTATTTAAGATCGAAGCATGCGCGTCAAATGAAGCAAATGAGTCATACGACCAATAGTTGTTAAGTTACAACTCATAAAAAAGCACAACCAGAAAAGTTCAGGAGTTGCAACTTAAGCAAGAATAGCCAATACGACCCGCTTGAAGACTAACTCAGACTTCTCCCCCTTTGTCATCAAATGACCAAAAGGGAGGAATCTGAGGAATAATGCCTCTGAAGAAAATCATCATGGAGAGGTCGAGGGAGCGCCATCATTGTTGGGATCGCGCGGTGCAGAAGGACCAGCAGCAGTGTCTTCAACAACTTCATTTTCATTAGCGGAGCGTGATGAAGACTCTTAACTCGGCATCAGAGGAGGAACTTGAGTTTTCTTGAACTTCTTCCTTGGTGGATCAGCCCAGTCAAAGTTCATTTGAAATTCTTTAGCTGCAAGTTCTTCATCTGTTTTGAGGTGCGAGAGTATGGCCCATGATATGTCAAATATCTCATGAAGATAGTAGCGGTTTTTGCACACTGCGTTATGCGTCACAGTCATGTTGGCTTGAATAGCAGCAAACTAATGCTTAAGAAACTCACGGTCAACTTTCTGATGAAGGCTAATAAGCAACTCACAGTCAATCATGACACATGGCGCTTTTGGTGAAGAAGATGGCCTTGAAGCTTTTGCTACAGTATCCTGGCTTGCAGATTCATCATCTATGGAGCTGGAAATAGGTTGACGAAATTGTCCATCAAGGGGACGAATTCCTTCATCAATGACGTTCTTTCCATTGCTAGGTACTCTGGACAGTGTGATTTGAAGAATTTTTACTTCAGGCAAATAATTCAAGTGATTCTGACGATTAGCCTTATAGGGTATTGAAGGTCGGGATCTGATGAATCTCATAATCCATGGTGCGTACGGCTTCAATTCAAAAGGAGACTGAGAAACACTGACCAAAGTCTTCAGGAAGAAATCATGAATGTTGATGGGAGTTCCAAGAATGATGTGGAACAACA
This sequence comes from Triticum aestivum, assembly GCF_018294505.1. NCBI lineage: Eukaryota > Viridiplantae > Streptophyta > Magnoliopsida > Poales > Poaceae > Triticum > Triticum aestivum. The sequence continues at coordinate 193,612,027 of NC_057799.1, forward strand.
GGTTCTTCATAGTGCCCACAACTTCTTCAGTGTTGGAATTGTGGCCTTTGATAGGACTAAGGGTCTTTGCCAGAATGCGATAGACAGTCTTTGGCACATAAAGCAGATCCTTGACTAAGAAGGTTGTCCTTGGAGCATTTCCTTTAGCCATTGGCTTCATCACCACTTGCATCAGTTGATTTGCCAGCTCAGGTTCTTCATATATTATTTTTGCTCCTTCTTGAGTGGATCAACCGGAAGAGCACGAAGTAATTCATCAATCGGTGCTTTGTAGTTAGTGTCTTCACACATACAGTCCAGAGCCCAAGTTGCGGTGTCGTCAGCATTGCCAGAGAAATGTGCGGTTGCATAGAATTGAAGAATGAGTTCTTCATTCCAGTCGCAGACGTCAGTGCAGAAATTCAGTAGACCAACATCATGAAGCATAGCCAAAACTGGCCGGAAGCAGGGAATTGACTCCATATCCACATGAGGAAAATGGCGATGGGGGAATACTTTCTTCCTGTAAAAAAGCAGCGAGGCATACAAGTTCATCTGTGTTCTTGTCAAAAACCTAAAAAGTTTGAGTTTGGCCGAGTCATAGGGTGACTCGCCAATGAAGAAATTCTTCTCTTCGAAGAATTTGGCACTATCAAACTTTGGCCGCTTGAGGCCTTTGCCAACGTCGTGGGAAACCACGACCACCTATGGGACCAGAGGGCCCATTGCTGGTTCGGTAGGGGGACTTCGTGTTGCACAAAGAGCAGATGAGCGTGGGGCAGCATGACAGAGATCACGCAGGCAATTTTACCCAGGTTCGAGCCGCCGTGAGGCATAAAACCCTACTCCTGCTTTAGTGGATTGATGGTGGAAGAGTGGCGGTGGAGCGTAGTACACTTGCCTGGCAAGGGCGGCAGTGGGTACGCGCGTGTGGGTGTGAGTTGTCCAACCTTCTAACCCTCTCTATGGTTGCCATGGGCCTCCTTTTATAGATTAAGGGGTTACCACAATGGCAAAGTAGTCATTATGCACTGATAAGATAGCAAACAGTGCTATCATACCTAAGTCTGCAGGCTGACAGGGTGCATTAAATGCACTGCTTAACGTCACGTCATTGGTTGCCCGGCAAGCCTTGCCGGGCAATCTTGCCAGCTTCACATCTGCTTGCTTGACACGTCGCAGGACGGGTGTCGTCTGTAGGCATCTTCTGTAGAGAAAAGCTGCCATGTGGCGAATGGCTACCACTAAGTCACTTTGCGGCTTGACACTTCACTGATTGACGACGTGGGTCATGGCGGAGTGGTTGGGTGAGGTGGTTTTGCCCTCGCGAGTCACGGCAAGCCCTGTCGGGATGTCTTGGGTGCCTTCTTCTGGGGTTGGCCTTGCCCCTTGCCGAGCTCGCCTGGACGGCAAGGGAGGCTCTTCTCTTGGCGGTATATTGCTTCTCTGGCTTGACTCTGGTCCCCTTGATCTGCATGTTGGTCCTTCGAATCTCTTGATCTCTTGTGCTTCAACTTGGGTTGGTGCCTCAATCCTGTTCCCGTGACTGTGCACAGACCTAGGGTTTGTTGCACCGACAGAAGCCCCCGGGCCTGCCCCGAACACGCTACCGAGCGCCGTCAGGGTAGGGCCTAATAATTGCACATGCGGGGGTGCTGAAGAGGCTGGTCTCTTGAGGTTTCCTTTGTTCCTTCATTAATCTTGGGCTTGAGTCAGTTTCTAATTTCCCCGCGCGTCGTGTAAAGCCAATAGTGGTGGGCCGCCCTTGTAATGGCCCGTGAATGACTTTAACGCACGGGTAGAAACTGCCAATTCATTCTTCCCACCATGCCCTTATCCTTGGCCATGTATGCTGCATGCATAGCGCGGGGTAGGTAACGGAGGCGCGTGGCGTGGGAGAGCATCAAGGCGAGCGCCAGGTCAGCTTGAATTGGTGGAGGAGGACGATGGACGCCCGTTGAGGGAGCGGCTCCCCTCCCCGGCCCGCCTATAAAAGGAGGGGCAAAGGGAGGTCGGGGTCATCCATCCTCGCACTCTTCCTCCTTTGTCTTCTGCTGGTTATGTTGAGGAAGGGAGCCTGGGGCCAGGCCCCTGGCTCCATCTTGAAGCTTTTCCTGGATCTAAAAGGGGGACTCAGGCGGCGCGGTGACAATGCTGGAGGTGGCAACTCCGGCATGCTCGCCGCTGGGCCGCCCGTGGCCTTGACTTCAGTGGGAGGGGACGCGAACGACACCATGTTGAGGCTCGAAGTGGGCATGGCCCGTGGTAGTCGATCGCTCCCCATTCTTCTCCCCTTCACGACACTGGGGAGGAGTCATGGAAGAGATTCATTGTTAGCAGAGGCGAATCTGATTCCTCCTGGGCGCCGTCCTCTTGTTGTGCAGGAGGGCTCTTTGCTCTCATACACGTCTTCGGGACGTGTGGTGACTTCTAAAGTCAGGGCCGCTGGGGGACGACCATGATCTCTATCACTACAAAAAAATACACTTCCGTGATGATACGTGTTTGTCACAGTAGGTCGCGTTTTCTGTCATGCATGTACATCCATGACGATTTTATGATAGAATCAAGATAGTAATACCTGTGCTTTTGTAGAAGTGTTCCATGACATTACCAAAATTATCATCACGGAAGTGTCCACTTCCATGACGATAAATCATGCGTCACAGAAGTGCTTTCGTCAAGGGTGACCGACACGTGGCATCCACCGTAACGGAACGCCGTTAAGCTATCGGGTCGGATTTTGGATCTGATAACCCGTTAACAGCCCCGACCAATGGGGATTTTCCACGTGTAAAATCATCATTGGCTGGAGGAGACACATGCCAGGTCCGCGTTGGCACAGGTGTCACTCATCCAATGGGCGAGACGCGCCTATGATATGTTGACACGTGGACCGGCCCATCAAGTTTAAATGGGCTGGCCCAACTGAAGGCCCACAAGATTTTGCGGACCATAATGGGCCGGCCCAGCTAAAGGCCCACGAGATTTTGCGGACCATAATGGGCTGGCCCAGCTAAAGGCGCACAAGATTTTGCGGGCCAAAATGGGCCAGCCTAGGTAAAGGCCCACAAGATTTTTGTGTGCCATAATGGGCCGGCCCAGGTAAAGGCCCGCAAGATTCTTGCGGATCATAATGGGCCGGCCCAGCTAAAGGCCCACGAGATTTCGCCGACATTAATGGGCCGGCCCAGCTGTAGGCCCACAAGATTTTGAGGACCCTAGTAGGCCGGCCCATTAACTGGCTGCCATGTTTTGGGCCAAATGCCGGCCCATATTTGATCCGGTCCATTAATGGCCTGCCACGCTCCGGGCCTAATAGTGGCCCATATGAGATCCGGCCCGTTAAAAGCCTACCACGTTCTGGGCCAAATTACGGCCCAGATCAGGTCCGGCCCTTTAAGAGGCTTTGGGCTCAATTATGGCCCATATCAGATTCGGCCCGTCAACTGGACACTATGCTTTTGGGCCCACTTGCTAAAGGCCCACTTAGTAATTCGGCCTGATATTAGTTTTGGCCTGTTAAGGGCCCGTTTAACATTTCGGCCCTATATTAATTTCGGCCTGTTAAAAGCCCGTCATATAGTTGGGCCTAACTACGGCCCGGTTTGCATCCGGCCTGCTCGCAGCCGATATCTGATTGGGCCAAACAAGGACCGAGACAATTTTGGCCTGTTAAAAGCCCGTGATTTGATTCGCACAATCATGGGCCGGGGTTCATTTCGGGCTGCTGCCGGCCCGTGAGCTGTTCGGCACGTTTCAGGCCCAACCTACATCGTGATTGCATGACGGCCCGATTATGTACCGTAATTTTACGGTTTGGCCGGTTTACTGCGAAGACAGGATATATATACAGTAAAATAACTGCAGCATCGTGAATAAGAAAAAACCTAGACTATACAATAAAGAAATTACGGCATATTACATCCACTGGGCATCAAAGTTCGCCACTATGATAATAAAGCACAAGCAGACAGCAGATTACATACACTGGGCATCAAAGATCGCCACCAGTGCAAATAAACACGCCGACAAAATAATATACAAAACCGACAGCACTTCAATAGAGTTCAAGAAAGGTTAGCCCTGCTGGGGAGCTGCAGCGCAAGCAGCTGAGCAAGATGATGAGACTGCGCTTGTTCAACACTTATATCTTCCTCACTCTGAAAGATAAACAAGCAGACAGATGACAGGTTTTGCACATAAAAGTATCAGTGCTGACAATTCATCACATTTCTTACTGACGAATAAAGTGACACAGTTTAAAATTGCATTAACACAATATGGTATTGTTCAGGTCAAGACATGGCAGGAAATGACATTGTGAAGGAGTTGGCAGCTTCACGACACCACTGGATTACAGATCAAGAACTCATAAGTATCAATGGTTAGTGTGCTGTCAATTTATACCATTTCAGATTGGCAAATAAAGAGACGGTTTAAATAATAGTAGAATGATATGACATTGTTCATAGTTAAGACATTGCAGAATATGACATTGTGCTGTAGTGGGTAGGTTCACCACACCACTGGATTACGGATGAAGAACAGAAGCATACATGCAGTGCAAAAGAAGATCACTTGCTCTGTATAGTTTAATTTACATGGTATGAAGAAGGAACTTGGTTGTACAACTGAAAACTTAAATTGAGAAAGGACAAACTTTTGTTTATGAACTACATAATAAACTTTAAACAAGCAATTTGATGCAAACACCAAAAATAAACAGCTGTTGCAGTCATGCCTAACCAAATATATACAACAAAGTTTGAAGGCTTGAGATGGACAAACTTACATTATTGGTGAAGACAGGCTCTATAAAGGCCTTGTCCATGCTGATGGGGGGGGCAATTCAAGAAGTTTACCACAGAATCTTCTTCAAAAGCATTGCCTTTATTCTACATTTTGTTAAGAGTAAATATAGATGTGATAATATACGAAAAATGGAGAATATTTAAGATAAGATGAAGAGTGATGCTACATAACCAAGTAGCTATAAATGTAAGTGCAGCGATACAGGCAAAAGGTACAGCCAAGAGCAATGCACAGCTAAACTTCTTCAGTACCAACCTTATGGTAAGAGTAAATATAGATCTGATGTGTAGAAAATGGAGGGCAAAGGAAAATAAGCTGCAGAGTGATGGTACATGAACAACTACCTGTCATTATAAGTACACTGATAAAGGACAGCATGTACTTACAAGAACAATGCAGAGCTAAAAAAACATTGGCATTGGATATATTCTACACTAATGTAACCATTCATACAGATCAGATAATTTGGAGCGAACAATTGATAAGCAAGCTATCATGCATACTGCTGTCACATAATGAACCAGGTATGTATGCAAGTACAGTGATACAGGACAACAGGTACTAACAAGAGCAAAGCAGCGGGCAGCATATTTGCGATATCCTGTCGTTCTTGTCAAACCGGAATTCTTCTTCGAGCAGATTTCCTGCAAAAAAGATCCGTAAGGCACATGCGGAAAAGTAGAAGTTCAAATTGTCATGTGATTTCATAGACAGTACCTCATCCTGGGAACGAGACCAGTGCATAACAAGGTTTTTCCATTCAATGTCTTCTAAATTTAGCACAGGAGACTTCACCGGAAATTCGTTTATAGACTTGCCATCAAAGTGTGATTTCCTCAGGTAACACCGATACTGCTGCAATGCTTCCTTGAAAAGCACAAGCAAGCTTTGCTCGTCATGACTATCCAGATTGACCCTCGCCTAGTTACAACAATGTAATGTAAATCATTGATGTGTTCAATCAGCAGAAAACAGGAAAATAATAACCATGAATAATAGCACTTACACGTAAGTTGGACAGGAAGATGTGAAAATGGTGTTTGTCTTCACAATAATCTTCCCATGATGGGAATATATGCACGTAGTCCCTAACAACATTGAAAGCATTGTCTTTTAAACTGGGAATAAATGGAATGGGGTTCCAATCTGCAGGAATTGGCCGTCTCTGCAGTTGGGATAGGTCTTCGGCCGGTGGACTTGCTGTACTTTTTGCTGGAGTGGGATTTTTCTGTGGTACAGCTGGTGCTATGGCAAATGAAATCGGTATACCTTTTGCTGGAGTGCAGGTCCTGTGTGGTGGGGCTAGTGGTGTGGCCAGTGAAGTATGGGTACAGTCTGCTGGAGTCGGTCCTACGTTTTGTGTCACTGGTTGTACAACCAATATAAGTGGGGTGCTGTCTGATTTCTCCGGCACCACCACGTTTTTCAAGGACTTTGCTGGTGCTCCTTCAGGTTCGGCAATCACCCTCTTCCTTTTTGATGTCTGATGCACAAGAACAGCATTTGAGTGGAAAAACATGGTATGATGACAGATGGAATATGTATTGATAATGGATGGGCATGGCATCTCGACATATATGATGAGTAAACTAAGCAGATGGCGGTGCAACAAAGTAGAAGAAATGCAAGACAACATATGCAAGATACCCGCAATCAATAAAACATTGCCAAATTAGAACAGGCACCTTGATGGGTGAACAGGACAGGCCATCTGCCTTTGACTCCTCGAGGTTAGAATAGTCATTAGGATCATATTCTGAACAAGAATCAACAGGTGGGGAGCGTATGAGTTTCATTGCATCCAGAATGGCACTCAATGCCTTGGTGCCAATTTTGTAAGTCATTGCAGTGTTTAGCTTCAAGAGTGGACTGCTGCTAGTGCGACACAAAGCAGCTACACAGATCATAGTGTAGATATAACGGGAAAACCTTAAGCATCAGAGTAAAATCAGCAAAGTGGAACTTGCTGGAATATATGTGCTAGTATTGCCGGTACGGCTAGAAAGGCTTCGGATACCAGCTCTCTTCAAGTGAAGGTGCGGTACTGTTAATATCAGTGTAACTCTCAAAGGCGACACAGCTCCCCGCATTTCCTTGCTATTCTTATAGGATTCAAGTGGGCAGGCCACTACAAATCCTATTCCTATGTTTACAAGATCCTACGAATCAAAGAGGCTCAAAGTGTCCATCACAACCGACCGTATAGACCTCTACACTGCAAATGTCCCTGCTCATCTTCAGTACAAGGAACATACTGTACTACTATCATACTCCCTCCATTCCAAAATATAAGTCTTGGTAGAGATTTCCACTATGGATCACATACAGATGTATCCAGATACATTTTAGAGTGTAGATTCACTCATTTTGCTCCATATGTAGTCCATGGTGGAATCTATACAAAGACTTGTATTTAGGAACGGAGAGAGTACATATTAAAGAAGAACGGAAGAGGAACATGGTAAAGAAGAGCAAGCAGATTTTGGATAATAAAATGTTGGTTGCGCAGTGCCCACACATGATGAACCAGAGCGCATTAAGAATGCAACTCCCAGCTGTCTCTCGACCATTTCAGGCGGTTGGATGAAGATCCTACGTCTCCTAACCCTTCTTCTTCCTCGTCTCTGATTCTTCCCATACAGAACACCGCACGGGCCGCCGGCCGGACCACCGGCCCCCACCGCCTGTGTTCCTCCGCCACCCCCCACCCCCCCCCCCCCACCCGCGTCGAGTTTTCTTCGTTCGGCGAGGCCCCACAACCACCCGAGCCCCTTCGATCGCACCGGCGAACTCCGGCGAGCTCTGAAAAATCGACTGACCCAATTTTGAAATTTAGTCTACTGTGATTTAACTAGTGTGGAATATAAAAGGGGAAAACCATAAGCATTGGGAGTATAGTGTTGAGCGTGCCATGGCGGATCTGAAGGTGCAAACCGGACAAAGGCAACTTCGCAACCAAGACAAGAAATCAGAGTAAAGCAGTGGCGATCTATTTTCTTGCTGCGATAAATAAGTTGAGCAGATACGAAAGAGTACCGCCTCTGGTGCGGCGCCGTGTACGCATCTGCTGAGAATTTGACGGTGCTGCGGTAGCGATGGCTGTCGGCGGCGTGGAAGCAGATCTAGGAGGGTAGACGGTGGCGGCGGGGCGCGGTGGACGAGACGGTCGTAGGAGCGGCGCCGGCAAGGTGGACGACGGCGGGGATGAAGCGAGAGGACGGGATGCAAGGATCCCGGTCCGAAGCCGTGGATGAGAGAGGTCGATCTCTTGTAATGGACGGCGGCGTCGGGGTATCAGCTCCGGCATGGTGGAGGAGGACGGCGGTGGATGGGGTGGCGGACGGCGGCGGACGGAGGAGGGTGGGGTGGAGAGGGTGTTTTGGCGCCCACGGAGTACGAATGGGGAAAAGGGAGGTAGAGAGGAAGGGGGGAACCATGTATTCAGGGCGCGCTTGTCTCAAATGCGAGGAAATTTACAAACTTAGCCCCCGTTTCAAATTTCTACTACATCACAGCAACATTAGTCGGTTGGGGATAGGACGGTAATCTCGCATACACCGAATATTTGCCGACGAGAGTTTGTTTTTGGCGCCCACCGTGTATGAATATGAATCGGGGAGGGAGTCGATTTCGGCCGAGGACACACTGTGTTTTGGCGCCCACCGTGTATGAATCCGGGTGAGAGGCGGTTACGTCACGTTTGGGTGAAATTACAAACCTACCCCTATCGAAACCTATAGAAATCCAGCAGATAGGCTTTGCGTGGCAGGGATAGGCAGTAGTGATTTCCATCTCGCAGATTTTGGTTTCGGGCGGTTACTGCGACTTTCCCCGCTTCGTTCAAATTTTGCAGAGTGCACGTTTACCGTGCCAACTCAATTCGAATCCCGTTTGTATTCTATTTTTTTCGGGCGGGATCCATTTTCAATTGGAATTACATTCTATATACATCATTTTTTATATATACTTTCAAAAGCACAACAAAGAATTCTGCTCCTTTATATGTATAATATGATTTACAAATACAACGATCTCGAAATCTTAAGGTTGAATTCGAAAAATTTAACCAAATTATGTTCTACTAAAATGTATGGATCAGTAATATCTACATATTAAATAACATAGATGTGCGTGAATTCATATGAGTATGCATGTTTGATAGATCAATTTTGGTTCGAGTATGGATTACATGTATCATCATCTCGAATTCAAATATTTGAATCCCTTTTTTGTTCACTCCTTTCACGCCCATCTCTCTCGCATGCATGCTCCTTCAGGTAGCTATCACTCTCTTTTCTCCAGCTCACCCGCACGCTCACTTCATGTTTCTCCTATCCTCGCAAACATGGTCTCTCGACGTCTCCCTTGAGAAGTGTCACACTCTCCCTATCATTATACATTACACGGTTTTCATTATCTCTCACGTCTCTACTGTTCTCTGGTATCACTCGGTACCTAAGCTTTCTTTTTCACCGCCACACACACAGTCTCCACTCGTCTTTCACTTTGTCTTTCTCTCTATGGGATTCTCTCACACACCCTATATGTCTCTACATATGACTCATACCACTAAAATTACTCTCTCTCTCTCTCTCTCCTGTAGACACAACATTTGTTGCGGTCTCCTTTTCGTCTCCATCCCAGATTGACATTATTCATTTGTTTACCGATCAGACAACCCCGACTACCGTCTCCTCTCTCTCTCTCTCACAGACACACACACACAACTCCTGCTTCCACTCCCCTTCCCGACTACCGTCTCTCTCTCACACACACAAAACTCTCGCTTTCGCACCCCGACTCGTATTTCTCTCACAAACATTTATCGACTAGCTAGCCTCTAGATAGGTTTATACACCCGCACACTCGTGCTTCCACCATCGCATACATGTCTCTCTCCCGCTCCTTGTATCTATGTAGATTTTTCTTCCCTTCTTGAGACACGCCCTCTCGATCGTGCACACACACACACTATCGCCTCATTTTAAGCTGATACCTATCGCACACACACTCCTTGTGTCTTTGTCACACATGCACTCCGTCCTCCTCCACTCTCCCTCTCTCTCACACACACATGGGCTTTTTGCAACAACTAGCAAGATGCCCATGCGTTGCACGAAACATCAAGATGCATTTGTATGAGTAGTTTATCTTGTGGGGGAAAGGATGAACGAGGGAAGGCCTTATTTGCAAATGTGGAGAGGGGTGTGGGTATCTTTTTGCAAAATTGCCATAGTTTCCTTCCTATCCGTCAGATATAGATCGGACGGCCTATATTGCAGGATGGCAGGCACACGATCATCACCGACAATGCTTTTTATAAGAGTAGGGATAAAAAATAGAGTTGGTGATGATGGTGGGCCTGCCATCCTGCAATGTAGGTCGTCCGATTTATATCTGACGGATAGGAAGGAAAATATGGCAATTTACCCGCACTCTTCACCACATTTGCAGATAAGGCCTTCCCTCGTTCATCCTTTTCTCCCACAAGATCTTGATGTTCCGTGCAACGCACGGGCATCTTGCTAGTAAGAGTAGAAATTAGACATATACCACTTCTCGAATCTTGAAACCAACAACATTCCTCCCTTATCTCATCAAAACCGCCAAAGGAATATATTTTGAGTGAAACATAACATATTTTTAGTGATATACGTATTTCAAAACTAGACTTTTTTTTCTATCAAATCGGTGAATATGTATTAATCTACTTTGATCGTGTGGCAACGCATTGGCACATTGCTAGTAGTTATTATAATTTTTTGGACACCAGACAAACGGTGGAGTACATATACGAAGAGAAGAGGCGCACGCACGCTGTCGGCCTCTCGCTGTCTCGCACACATGAGTGTTACGTAAAGGCGACGTTAACAAATAAACCCTAAAACCCTAGGTGCACGATTGCTGCATTCGCGGGTACCGGGTACGTGGTGGAGCACCTTTGTAGGAATAGTCAGCTCGCGTGATAATTTGATCCGTAGGAGTTGATGGTCGGGACCACAGGTGAACGACTTGGAGCCCGGTGGCTCACCAGTTGCCACAGATCGAGTAGCCACGTTTAAAATATCGTTTTTTTTAGCGGGGTTAAGAGTTCCGATTTTCAATGGCGCGTTATAAGTAGTAAGTAGTTTTTAGAACGATTGGTATGGAGCGAAAATGGAATTCATAGTACTACGTACCTCCTTGGCGTATGGTTGTATGGTTTTTTTTGCGATGGAGGTTGTATGGGTTTATGTTGCGAGATGTTGAACCTGGTAGTTCTAGGGCAAATACTATGGTTTAGATTTAGATGCTGGTTTTCAGTAATGAAAATCGGAAGGGGAAACCCTTCTTTGATTAAAAAAACTACTACCTCCATTCTGGTTTACTAGTCCCCATCGTACTTTGGGTCAAAGTTTGTCCATGAATTTTACTTGTAAAATGTGAATGGAAAACGAGATTTTGTTATACCCAAACAAAAAAGGACTGGAGGGAGTGATTGCTCTGACACGGACGCGACCTCTCATAGCGCAGGCATTGAACCGGCGCGCCGGCCAAGAGGGCCGCACTCGCTGCAGGCCCGGCTGAGCACGCCTCCTCGCCGCGTGCAACCAGCTTAAGACTGCCCCGCCTGCCTTCATTGAATCCGCGCGTGTGCCGGCAACACGTCCTTCCGCGAGCCGGCAGGCATTTTAGAACACAAAAAATGACTAAAATATAATTAATTTACGCATGGTCTTGACTTGTTGTGCTCGCACTGGTAGCAGGAACTAGTAGAGGATTTTCTTTATTTATAACTCTCCTCACATTTTTTTGGCTTTGAAGTGAATCATGGTTGTGGACATTATGTATGAATGTGCAGATATCTGTGAACATGAGTTTGATGTGGAAGTTGAACTTGGAATGTCGGGCTTGCGCGTGAACTATACCATGTCCAATGCTTCGTCTGTTATTGTTTGGAAAGTAATTGCTGTTATTACATGACCCGAAAAAAACATTTTGTGCCACATCAGTAGATGCACGGACATCACAACAGGCATGCTGACTGGATAAACATTTGAACCTAGCTATTATGAAGGAAATTTTGTATTGACAACAGTTTTAGATAGCAGGAGACGCCTAGCCTGCTCTGCCTCTGCTAGCTTATTTCTGGCTTCTTCCATCTCTTCTTTGGCTTGGGTGAAGAGAGCATCTGATTGCTCTTTTCGCTTCTTCAGGAACTCAGCTACATTCTCAAGGGCTGCTGCACGCTTTCTTTCAGCCTTTACTAATGCCACGAGGACACGAACAGCTGACGACTCCACCTGGCTTGTGTGTAATCCAGCATCATCTGGGAATTTGCACCTTGTGTCTAATCCAGCATCATTAGGGAACTGGCACCTTGTGTGTAATCCAGCCTCATTTTGGAAACATGATCTCGAGGTTGACCATACTTCCCTCCTCGCAGGAACTGCATCCTGACATGAAGTTACTTCTTTTTTAGATCAATACTCAGAGCAACCTAGATCCATTTAGTAGAAGCCAGATAAACAGAACTCGGAGAAGTGAATTCAAAAGGAAAAAAAATAAAAACAGACTACAAGGTGAGAACACCCACTTCCTACATCAAGCTAAAAACGAAAGCATTAGGACGATTAAGACTCTTCTTATTACACATCGAAGAACACCACGCTTAAGAGAAACAGAAACTACAACATATACACATCGAAGAACACGAGGCTACACGAAAGTAATTGAAAGGGTGTTACTTACCAAAGCTCGTTTTACAGGTTCGGTGCAGCTCCTCTTTAACTTGCCACGCTCCTTGAAGATGTCCCGAATATCCCGTGTTTGGTCTTCATTGCTCCTCTGCATGTTCGCACTCGTGGTTTTAAAATCTCAACATGGCAAGAAAAATATACTACTAGTAATACTCGCGCATCTTGTGGGCAACATTAAAGCACTCGTCTGCCATGTTAGAGCATCTCCAACAGAATCGCAACGCGCGGCGCTTTAAAAAAGCGTTTACAGTGCTGAGATCGAGAAGTAGATACTAGAGAGTAGAGGATAGTTCTCAGCATAGATAGATAAAAAAAGATAATTCAACTACTCCTCGTCGTCCGACTCCTCCTCGGTGATGTCCTCCTCCGACGTCTGACTGTAGGCGTGAAGATACCGATCGTCGTCGGATTCCCAGGGCGACGCTGCTCCTAGCCTCATGTTGAATTGAGCGTCCGCTTTTCGCCTACGCTTGTCCTCGCGATAGGCGGCTCGCTCCGCCCTCCTCTTATCCCTCTCCGCCCTCCTTTGCGCGTAGAACTCGCGCTCGTTGATGATGTCCTGCGGGAAGTGTTGGCGCCACAGCGCCATGGCTTCCTCGTCCATCTCGGCGATGCCGAGACGGTGCTCCCGCCTCCGGTTGTCGCGACGATCCTCGTCGGTGCTAAGCCGCGGCAGAGGCGCGAGCTCCTGCGCCCGCTCCCGCGTCGGCACGTTGGGGAAGTTCAATGTTCTATGAGGCCACCGGAGGCGCCACACCGCCGCGTCGTACGCGCGGGCGGCCTCGTTGGCGGTGTCGAAATTGCCGAGGCCGAGGCGCATCCCGCGGAACCGGATCTCGGCGGAGAAGCCGCCGGAGGGGCGCGCGCGGACGCCGCGGTATCCCCAAGTTTCCCGGCGACGCGGCGGCATGGTGGCGCGGCGGCGGCGAGGCGAAAAAGAGCGGGGAGAGAGCGGTGGCGAGGCACAGAGCGGGGAGAGAGCGGTGGCAAGGCACAGAGCGGTGGGAGGGCGTTGGATTTTATAAAGCGCGCCGGACGCCGCGCGCCAAAACTAGCGCACGCCCGGCCGCTTTTTCCCGCGCGCGCGCGATCCTTTCCCGACGTCTCTGCTATCTCTACTCTCTTCTCTACTGTTATATTTATTTATATTTATATTTAATATTTATCTCTACTTCCTTTACTGTCTACTTTTTTTCTCTATACTTTTTTTCTTGCAATATAGGCCGTCCGATTTATATCTGACAGATAGGAAGGAAACAAATGGGAATTTTGCAAAAAGATACCCATACCCCTCTCCAGATTTGCAAATAAGGCCTTCCCTCGTTCATCCTTTTCTCCCACAAGATAAACTACTCATACAAATGCATCTTGATGCGTGCAACGCATGGGCATCTTGCTAGTTCTAAAAACCTTTCCATCATTTGCCACACTACTGGTTGCAGATGAAAAACCTACCCAAGCACAGCGCGATACAGGAGCGACGCACAATTACAAGCTGATATTCTGTTGGACAATGGAGGCTATAACCAATTACTTTTACGGGAACAATAGCACCCAGGAAATTTGAAGGGTAGGTATGAACAAAATTGGAACTGCACATGTACTGCTAAGTGATTCAATACACACATTACCAATCGAGGAGGAGAACGATGGTCGCGGCGGCCTCTGTGAGTCATGGTCGGCAACGGGAGTCAGTTCATTGTCCACGACGGTGGTACTTCTGCGCTTGGCGTCGGCTTCCGGGAAGCAGATCCGAGACCGTGGAAGACGATGCCGGGGAAGAGGCTCCGTGTACGACGACGACGGTGGACCGGCTCCAGTGCGGCGTACGAGGTCGTCGATGAGGCAGATGCGCTGCGGTGGACGAGTGCGCCGATGTAAAGGGGAGGAGCACGAAGGCTGCGGTGCCGTGGAGAAGTCTATTTTGCGGTGGGGATAGAAAATGGGGAGTATTCAGGTGTACTACTCTGGGTGCCGGGGTGGGGTTGGCTGGGTAGGGTGAACCTGAAGTTACGAAAACAGCCCCCTACCAAGCGTCATCCGTAGGCCTGTTCCGAAGGCTATGATGGTAACTTCCCACTGCTCGAATCAGGGTCGCGGGAGATTTTCCCGCCGACCTCAAAATTTTGTGACACTGGACTCCCCGTGTGGCGTGTTGAGTGATTCGGCTAAGCAACTAGCGAGTAGTAGTAGTAAACTCTGCATATTAGGTTTGACCGAAGTCAAACTTCCTAAAGTTTGACCAAGTTTATAGAAAAATATAAACATTTACCATAACAAATATGTATGATGTGAAAGTACATTCAATAATGAATCTAATGGTATTTATTTGTTATTGTATATGTTAATATTTTTTGTTATAAGCTTTCTGAGAGTTTACAAAACTTGACTTTGACCAATGCTAATACGCGGACTTAAATAAAAACGGAGGGAGTACACATTTGTTTTCTTAGTTTGTAGTGAACTAATCATTTGTTGAAATTGTGAAATAAATATATTAGGCTATTGACTTCGAATGTAATGGTCTATACAATTCAATAGTTACAATCATTGTCGAATCCCAAGATGTATACAAGGTCTATAGTACTTCACAACATGCTCAAACTCACATAATCCCAGTCAAATGAGAATCTAAATGCATTTCATAGTTATTACTTTGTAGGATGCAACAAAAACAACCATAACTCTACATCAGCCATTATAGAAGCAACATTTTGACATATCCCAATGTGTGAATGAAACGTGCAGAGAGAGCTTTTGAAGATGGAGCAGATAGGGCGGGAAAGATTGTATGTATGTGGACGAGAGAGTAGGAGACAAACCTAACGAGACAGAGAGAGAGATAGAGAGAGAAAGAGAGAGGAAGAAGTTAGGTCTGTGAGAAAGATGGATACATGTAATATACATGAGATGCGTGTGCATCTGGATTCTGTATACGTGGAAGGAGAAGAGACAACATGTTTGATGAGAGAGCTGGAAAAACATGGACGAGAGGGGAAGGATCTCGTGGGTTGAGGGATTGACAATTTTGTGCGGGGGAGAGAGGGATTGGTAATTTTGTGCAAGAGAGAGAGAGGGTGGGGGGAGGAGTCAGTCAGCCGTCGTCACATCACCCTGCTTCCAAATGACCCCGCATTCTCTAGCGCGGTGTGGTCGCCGTCTTCGATCTGCTCGATGCCCTCTTTGAAGATTGAGGTGTTGTGCATGTTGGGGTGCAAAGAAGCACAAGCGAGAGTGGTCGCCGTATAACCTTGGATGGGGATGAATTGTGTGCTCGGGGGAGTGTGTGTGTGTGTTGTGCTGCGTGTGTCTCTCTGTCTGTGTGTGTGTGTCAGATATTGAGAGAAAACAAACCTAAGGAGAGAAATGGGTATTCACGAAGAGATTGTGCGGGCCTTGAGGTGGGCAGGGGCCGGGTGAGGGTGTCAAAATGTGCGCGTTGATGCATGTGTTGCATGCGACCGTGCGAGGGACGGACGAATCGAGAGAGATGGTTGTTGTGTTACGGATGCTCCTCTCTCTGTCTCTCTCTCCCTCTCTCTCTCTCTCACACACACACACACACAAGTAAACTAGAAGACCGTTCTCTCATGTATACACAACGTATCGGCATCTGTCTATGTCTCACTCATGCATGATCATTTGCACATTCACACCTCTCTATGTCTGTATCACACGCACACCGTCTCCACATTGCCCTTCCGCCACAACACACATATGGACACATACACACGTTCTCTCTCAGTCACACACACAAAATCAGTATTAAAAAAAACTAGGGCGCACCTAAAACGTCCAAATCCAAATAAACACGAACTGGAGCTAAATTCAAATATATGGAAATATTGCAGCGTCAAGAACTTTCACAGGAAAAAAAGTTGAGTAATATTCGAGGATTGTTTTCACACACACAAAAAGGTTCGGTGGATGTCCTTCGAGCGCGACACGGTGACGCACCGTTCGATCGACCGCGCGGCCGCGGTTCACGCGCTTGCACAGGATTCCGTATCGTGGCTGTGGTACTAACTAATAAAAGCGCTGCCTAAGTCTAATGTTTACGTGTACTAGTACGGTTTTCTTTTAAGTTTGACCAACCTTATATATAAAACTAAAGTAAGCTCCCACACGCGCACTCATCAATATGCCCGCCGCCGTTGCGCATGCCGGCGCCCGCCTGCTCCGGCCAACAATTTCTCGCCCATCACCGCCGTGTCGCCGCCATCCCTGTGCCATGAAGCCGAAGGCTCGCCCGCTCACGTCGTCTGCAGTCCCTCCTCGCGATGCCGCCGCGCTGCCAAGCACGCGAGCAGCTGGTGGAGCCGCGTCTATGCACGCAGCGTACGAAGAGGAGGACGAGCGCGTGCTCCAGCACGCCGGCGAGGAGGAACTAGCGTGTCATTGTCGTCTCCGCCCGCGCGGAGGAGGCGCGCATGGTGGCTGTCGCGGCGGAAGCCGGTCGCGCGCGCGTCGAGCCCGCAAACCGGGTGCGGACGCGGAATCTACCTTCGAGACCTTGAATGCCACGTGGATCCTGCAATCTGAAGGAGCAATTTGGGTCAGTCGACTCATGTGAGCCGTTTGATGCAACATGGATGGCTAGAAGGGCTTCTTCCACCTCTTCTGCCGTCTTCTTCCTTCGCTCCGTCGAACTTCTTTCACAAATCGACTGACCCAAATTATACTACTAGTACGAACGTATTAAGTACAGTAGGAACACGAAGATACGAGCAGTAGTACCAACTGCAAGAAGAACAGTAGTAAGACATAGTACTAGTACTACTGTACGTACTAAAGAGTTCAAATAACGAGAAAGAACATAAACATAGTTCTGCTGGGGCCTCAGCACAACACACCCTTGAAAATAAACTAAGCAACTAGTCCGCTTGACACTGCAGTAGAACCAGCATGAGCGACGGCACTGCCACCTACTCGGAGTCCGAGTCCACGTCCTCGACTTCGTCCTCGTCCCTCTTCCTCTTCCTCTTCGCCGACGCTTCTTTGCTTGAACCGGACACTGGGCTCTGCTTCTTCATCCAACCCTTGTAGATATTTAAACAAAGGTAGGCATCCATTGCTGCGTACAGGATGTGATCTTCATCTAATGTCTTCGACTCCCATGCATGATGAAACTCGTGATGAGGTTTCTTCAGTTTAGCGTACGAAGGATCAATCATGGCTGCTGCCAGGGTCAGCATTGAAGGTTGAGAGGAGGACACCAGGCTTGCCTTCTGGAGATCGAAGGGCTGGCCTACAACGAGACCTATCCGACGCAGGACATCCCTGTCGTTCTTAAAGCCTACAGTAACGAATTTCACTCTTTTGTCCTTGAGGAAGTTCTTAAAATCCTGGCACTCAACGTCGGCATGGCATATGTGGTAGACCAAGCAAACGTTATGTACGCAAACCTGGATCACGGCGGGCTTCTTCCTCTCTTCGTCCTTTAGATCCTTCTCTCGTCCCAGGACTGTGGTGTACTCAACATCTAGCCCAGCGACCCACTCATCCGTTGAACTGTTGAACATGCGTAGGAAGCGAGCAAGCCATGCTTTCACCGTCTCGGATCCACGTGTGTAGATGACGATGAACTGATCGCCGGTGATGGCTCTAACCTGGTACTCAGCGGCGACCATGGAGATTTGGGAGGCCATGGATTTTGGAGGAGGGTTAGGAGAAGTTGAACTGTTGTACCCCGCAAAAAAAACTGGGAGCGAACTAATGTGAAAGGACGGGACGACTGGGAGCGAACTGTTGTAAGGTAGAAGACGGGGACGAGTAGGGCGTGCGAACGGCGTGGGGTTGCTGGCTTGCCCGGTGGATAAACGGCTGCAAGCCCCCAAAGAGTTCTCGAGAACTATGCGGGACCCACTAGATGTCATGTCTACTAGACCCATATCGTAGGCCTGACGGTATAGCTTCTGCCTGTTCGCACGCCATGCCGGCGCGTGGATGTAACTTCACTTAATTCCGTCAAACGTCGCGCCTCCCACGACCTTCGCCTCCCTCGCGCGGTCGCGCCCTTTGAGACTTCGACCGGCTATAAATGAGCAATTTTTTTGCCTTTTTTTAGACAAGCAATTTTTTTGCCTACTCCGCATGCATGATACTCCCTCTGGTCCTTTTTACTCCCGTCAACCGTTTGCAAAGTGTTTGACCAAATTTATACTTTTTTTGAACACCACCTTATATTAATTAACCAGCCACACCAGTACACTCATTCGATACAATACTCACCACATAGGGCGGTACGTTATTTACAAGAATACCATCTAATCTATTTTCAAAGCTATACTTAGCGATTAAGTGTGCCACCTTATTGGCCAAACGGCTAATCTTTGACAATTGAAGATTGTTGATCAACTTCGAGATGCTCAACGCTTTCATCTTCAGGTCACGCATAGCAGACCTGTCATAGTCCCCCGATGCAAGAGACGCTACCACAAAAGCGCAATCAGTCTCTAAAATTACAGGATTATGAAGAGAAATACCTATGTAGAGACCGTCAATGCAAGCCCTAAGCTCCGCTTCCTCCACGCTTTGACAGGCATCAATGAAATCCCACGACCAAATTTATACTAAAATATCAATATCTACAATACTAATTATAATGAGTATAAGAACTACGTTTTATAATGAGTGTAAAAATATTGATTTGACATTGTGAATGTTGACACATTTTTCTACAAGTCTGGTGAAAGTAGAGGTACATTGACTTCAGACAAAACTTAAATGCACAATGCAGACTAGTTCCTCCGTCCAGGTGCGTGCCATGTCCTATCTTGTCATCACAACAAGGTTAGCTATTAGGCTGGCCATAGTGGGGGTAACATAAGTAGTATCATGCACTTGGGACTCGCAAACATGCTAATGTGGTAGGCAATTAAAGAAGAGAGAGATGGTTATAGTAACATAGGTAGATACCGTAACATAATAAATGTGATGCTACTATGTGTCATGCATGGCAATAAATGAGACCACCTATGATACTAATCTATGATACTATGCACTATAGAGGTAGTAACATAGACTAGTAACATATGCATGTTACTAGTCTAAGTTACTCCCCACTATGACCAGCCTTAGAGTACCACTACCTCCCTTCTAGTTTAAAGGGCTCGATTCAAAAATTTCACCTACTCTTAGCAAGATAGTAGAGGCGGTGGAATAGTTTTTGAAGTCTGCAAAAGTACTCAACTAGTGCTGTCGTTCTTCACAAAAAAATGTGTTTACCAATGCATGCATGAACACTAGTTACTCTAACCCCCCTCTCTTCTTTAATTCTTTGCCACATCAGCATGTTTGCTATTCCCGTGTGCATGATACCAGCTAAGATACCACCATTATGGCCAGCCTTAATCATCGCATGCAATAATTTAGTGCACCTTGAAATATGAACATGTGTGGGGCGTGTATGTTTTTAATGACTTGAGACTATACCTAGCTCGGCATGCAAGATGACTTATTATGCACCATTCCCCATACCTGCAGGAAGCCCGTTCGTCTCCAAATCTTTTCCTCTCCATGTGTGGAAACAATATGCCTGCCAAACTCTCCTTCTCCCTCCGGTGGTCCCACCACTCCACCCCGTGTGAAAAAATCTGCATGCATGACTCTCCTCCCCCCACGCTCGTCCAATCCGTTGTGACCAGCAATATTTCCACCCCTTCGCTCCCCCATAATTTGCTCCAACAAATATGCCCACATAGCTGTTACTTAACTGCAGGTGCATTGGGTCACTGACATATGGGCCCAATAGGGGTCTGGCCCACATGTCAGTTACGCAACTGGACCTGCAGTTAAGTCAGTGCAGCTCAGTCCATATCTTATGTAGGTGTGCCATTGCTCGCTATAAATACTGCGCCTCCCACGACATCGCTATCTCCTCCCCCTCACGTTCATGTTCATCGCTATCTCCTCCCCCTCCCTCTCACGTCGACCACCATGGCATCGCCCCTCCCAAGTCCTAGGAGCCCCTCGCTGCACCGCGCGGACGGTCACGCGCCGCCGTTCCATTCCTCGCCGCCACTAGTCGAGGAGGACGCGTCGGTGTTCCGCTCCTCGCCACTACGCGACGTGTCGCTGTTCCGTTCCTCACCGCTATGCGACGCGTCGCTGTTCTGTTCCTCGCCGCCACTAGTCGAGGAGGACGCGTCGGCGTTCCGCTCCTCACCGCGACGCGACGTGTCGCCGTTCCATTCCTCGCCGCCACTAGTCGAGGAGGACGCGTCGGTGTTCCGCTCCTCGCCGCAACGCGTCGAGGTGGACGCGTCGGCGTTCCCAATCTCGCCAGCACGCGCCGGAGGACGCGTCGGCTCCCCGCTACGAGGAGAATGCCGCGCCGCCCGCCGAGCCCCCCAGCCTTGAGGAGGTCTGGAAAGAAATGGATGTCGCCTTGTGGGAGGCTTTGCCTCCAGCAGAGCGTGCCAAAATAGAGGCGGAGAAGAAGGCCGAGGAAGAGAAGCGCACCACGGAACAAGCTGTCTGGGAGGCTTATGTCACGTCCGAGAGAGTCAGGCAATTGGCTCTTTTGCAGAAGGCTCGTGCTAGGGCCGTGAGGGTGGCGGAGGACGCCCGTGCCAACGTCCTGAGTGCAGTCGGGCCCAAGCGCCTCATCTACGCTTGGCGGTACGTGGACCGGGTGCACGCTTCCAGCGAGGAGGAGTACCTGTTGGCGCCGGATCACCACACCGGTGAGATCGCGCTCGCCCGCCGGCAAGCCGCCAATCAGCACCTCGCGAGTTGCGAGGCTGAGGAAGAGGCGTTGTGTCGGCGCGCTGGGAAACGGCCGTGGCTTTTAGGAGGAGTATAATTTTTGTTTCGTAAGGCAATCTCATTAGTTTTGGGACGCAAATGATAAATCCCGAACGTTCAGGAATTTTTAGCGTCCTTAATTAAGTATGTAAAAGGGAAAGTTTGGAAAGCTTGTGTATTCGTACGCATTTTGCAAGTACGTGCATATAGCACAAACTTTACTATATACTATCGCACTACACGTCTCTCTCGATATATGCTTGCAGACTGTGCTACTCCCTCCGTCCAGGTCAATAAGTCATCTTTGGTTGTGCACCGTGACAAAGAAGGAGGGAAGACTTATACACCTAGACGGAGGGAGTACTACTATTACTTATGTACGTGCAAATGCACGTTTTAACATTACGATGCGGTTTTTGTAAGAGTAGAAAAACAGCACTAGTCAAGCTTGTGAAACGATTCAATGCAAAACAAATGCAAAAATGCTCGTTTGATTGTTTACTTTTAGCTTCCTTCTTTGTGGTTATTTCTCTGTCGTACTTTGTACGGAGTATCTCACTGGTTGGAAAGGCATGCAAATTCCCAAACCGCTTCCTACACCCTGTATCGAATTTTTTGCCTAACAAGTTGTGCCGTGCAATTGGAATTCCAACTTGAGTACTACTACTAGTAGGAGTACCAGGGGCCAGTTCTTTTAGGCTTCTAGATTAGTAATCCCATAACTACTACCTCCGTCCTGGTTTATTGGTCCCCATTGTAATCTGTGTCAAATTTTGATCATAAATTTAACTAATGAAATGTTAGTGCATGTCACATGCACTACTCCATCCGTCTAGGTGAGTAAGTCATCTTAGGCTGTGCACCGTGACCAAGGAGGAGGAGAAAACGAGAAACGTTAATGTTTATTTGCTAATTAATAGTATTGCATGCAATGAACTAACCACTGCATGTCGTGTTTGATATCTCAAGTCATTAAAAGCATGCACACTCTTTATCTCTTATTGGTTGATATGTCAAGAAACAAGAAACGAGGTAGAAGTTAATGCACCGCGCCTAAGTGTTTTGGGATTATTTGGTTTTCGTAAGATGACTTACACACCTAGACGGAGGGATTACAATGGTGAGGAATAAACCAGTTAAATCTTTGGTCAAAATTTAGCACAAATTACAATGGTGAGGAATAAACCAGGACGGAGTAGTAGTTTAGAAGCCCAAATAAATGAGTGAGGCGCCTTATTGTTACTCTCCACTGTGACTAGTCTTGTGGGAAAAGCTGGGGAAGCCGCCAAAAGAACTGGCCCTAGGAGTAGTAGCTAGGGATCGAGTGTGCGAGATGAACCGGAGAAAGTAAATGCAGAGAGATGAAATGCAAAAAAGACGGAGGGATGTGATGGTTGCTTGTCCGTTTATTTTACCAGGCCACTTATTACTGGGAGTGGTTGGGTTTTGTGATATGACGGCTTTACTGCCGCACCACGAGCGGGGTGAGAGGTGAGACTCCCGTGCAGCGCCGCCCTCTACACTTGTACTACATCGGTCGTGGTTTATTAGTCCCCCATTGAATTTGACTGAAGATTTAACTGACAAAATGTTAGTGCATGTCAACAAAAACTATATCGTTGGATTCGTATTTGAACATAGTTTTGAATGATATAATTTTAGGTGACATGCATCAGCATTTATCGTACTATATATAATGTTAGTTCAATTTTTGGTCGTACTAATCTATAGTAGTAAGGTGCCTGTGCGTTGCACCGAAGAGTGAAATGCATTGATCGGGGAGTTGTTTATTTTGACAAAGGATGTGGGGGTCATCTCATGTGTAACGGGTATCGATAGGTTTCTTCGGATATTATTTCATCTCTAGAGCTCACAAACATCCGGGTGAAATAGATAAAAAGGTATCTTTTGCAAACAAAAGCGTTCAACTGTTCAACCTGCATCCAAAACTTGTGAAGAAATAACACTTATTGTGCTTTGCAAGAAATGATCTTTAAGAATTAGTTTTTGAGTATCGATTGTTATACATGTTGGCTACAGATGACATGGCACTTTCTTATAGTCAACAGTTGGCTATACTATTAAGTAATATTAACCATGCCCTTATAACCTAGACGGAGGGATTAAATCAGGATGACATGCAAGCGGGCAGAGGAGATGTAGGAAATGGTTCATCGTAAGTCTTTCACCAGTACTGTAGTAAAAATTCATACATGGAAGATTCTAGACTAAACCATAAACGGATACACTTTTATTCATGTGCGATACTCCAATAGAGCAAGATCCTGCATGGAAGTCTCCACATGCTTAGACAGCGGATTACATTGAGCGAAGACTAATGATCAACATTTAACTTGATAATGCGTATGTCCAGGTGAACCTCCTTGGAGTCCCCGTGCACCGCGTCGGCGGGTAAAGGATGCCATGGGTTTTCCAAGTCCACATTGGCGGGTAGTCCCAGCTCCCCAGAGTCCAAGTCCGCTTGATGAGGCCGGTGTCGCCGCCCACGCGACCCGTAGGGGTAGTAACACTAACCACGCACCCGTACATCGGCCTCGTGTTAGTGTCAGTGTTAGCGGGGTCGTCCCTGACGCACATTACAGAGACGGGGCAGCGGCCTGCGCGGGCCTCACCGGTGCCCACGATCAAGAGGAAGACGCTTCCGTCCTCCTCCAAGACTAGCAGGCGGCAGTGATCCTCCAGCGACTCCGGCATGGTGAACGGGTAGCACGTCTCGTATTTGATGTTCTCCGCCAAGGGCCATCAGTGACCGCTGCACGCATCCGTGAGGTGATGCACCATGTCCGCCGGCGAGCCACAAAACGGCATCGGGCACTCATAGCAGTGGACGAAGGGCTCCTTGGAGGCATCGACCAGGCCGTTCATGAAACGGGAGTGGCTGTAGGGGACGTTGCGCCAGTTGAATATAGGAGCAAGTTACTACGAGATTTAATCCGAATAAGCACAAAATAAATCATGACGACTATAACAGAGATGAAACTAATCATGTGGACTAGCATAGTAGTAGGATACAGAGTAGAAACATGAATTCTACCACGATTTCGAACAGGAAGGACAGAAACACATACGGTGCAACGGGAGCAGCACCGTTGGCGTTGAGGTTGTTGCCCATGTCCAAACACCACGTAGACACGGTCTTTGAGCACGGTTCGTAGTCGTTCCACGCTCGGGCATTGAAGTTTGTAACTATTTTAGATTAGAATATACTACTCCTCCGGTGCTAGTAGTAGAGCAGAGTCCTACTCTACTACTCTACTCAAGCAAGTTAGGGCATAGCTGAAGGAAATATGCCCTAGAGGCAAGAATAAAGTTATTATTTATTTCCTTATATCATGATAAATTTTTATTATTCATGCTAGAATTGTATTAACCGGAAACATGATACATGTGTGAATACATAGACAAACAGAGTGTCACTAGTATGCCTCTACTTGACTAGCTCGTTGATCAAAGATGGTTATGTTTCCTAGCCATAGACATCAGTTGTCATTTGATTAACGGGATCATATCATTAGAAGAATGATGTGATTGACTTGACACATTCCGTTAGCTTAGCACTCGATGGTTTAGTATGTTGCTATTGCTTTCTTCATGACTTATACATGTTCCTATGACTATGAGATTATGCAACTCCCGTTTACCGGAGGAACACTTTGTGGGCTACCAAACGTCACAACGTAACTGGGTGATTATAAAGGTGCTCTACAGGTGTCTCCGAAGGTACTTGTTGGGTTGGCGTATTTCGAGATTAGGATTTGTCACTCCGATTGTCGGAGAGGTATCTCTGCGCCCACTCAGTAATGCACATCACTATAATCCTTGCAAGCATTGTAACTAATGAGTTAGTTGCGGGATGATGTATTACGGAACGAGTAAAGAGACTTGCCGGTAACGAGATTGAACTAGGTATTGAGATACCGACGATCGAATCTCGGGCAAGTAACATACCGATGACAAAGGGAACAACGTATGTTGTTATGCGGTTTGACCGATAAAGATCTTCGTAGAATATGTGGGAGCCAATATGAGCATCCAGGTTCCGCTATTGGTTATTGACCGGAGACGTGTCTCGGTCATGTCTACATAGTTCTCGAACCCGTAGGGTCTGCACGCTTAACGTTACGATGACAGTTATGTTATGAGTTTATATGTTTTGATGTACTGAAGGTTGTTCGGAGTCCCAGATGTGATCACGGACATGACGAGGAGTCTCGAAATGGTCGAGACATAAAGATTGATATATTGGAAGCCTATGTTTGGGTATCGGAAGTGTTCCGGGTGAAATCGGGATTTTTCGGAGTACCGGGAGGTTACCGGAACCCCCCGGTAACTTAATGGGCCTTAGTGGGCCTAGGTGGAAGAGAGGAGAGGAGGCCAGGGCAGGGCCGCACGCCCCTCCCTCCCCAGGCCGAATAGGACAAGGAGAGGGGGGCGGCGCCCCCCCTTTCCTTCCTCCCCTCCACCTCTTCCCCCTCTCTCTCCTAGTCCAACATGGAAAAGTGGGGAGTTCTACTCCCGGTAGGAGTAGGACTCCTCCTAGCGCGCCTCTCCCCTTGGCTGACTGAACCCCCTTGCTCCTTTATATACGGGGGCAAGGGGGCACCTCTAGACACACAATTGATCAACGATCTCTTAGCCGTGTGCGGTGCCCCCCTCCACCATATTACACCTCGATAATATCATAGCGGTGCTTAGGCGAAGCCCTGCGTCGGTAGAACATCATCATTGTCACCACGCCGTCGTGCTGACGAAACTCTCCCTCAACACTCGGCTGGATCGGAGTTCGAGGGACGTCATTGAGCTGAACGTGTGCTGAACTCGGAGGTGTCGTACGTTCGGTACTTGATCGGTCGGATCGTGAAGACGTACGACTACATCAACTACGTTGTGTTAACGCTTCGGCTTTCGGTCTACGCGGGGTACATGGACAACACTCTCCCCTCTCGTTGCTATGCATCCCCATGATCTTGCGTGTGTGTAGGAATTTTTTTGAAATTACTACGTTCCCCAACAGTGGCATCCGAGCCTGGTTTTATGCGTTGATGTTATATGCACAAGTAGAACACAAGTGAGTTGTGGGCGATATAAGTCATACTGCTTACCAGCATGTCATATTTTGGTTCAGCGGTATTGTGAGATGAAGCGGCCCGGACCGACATTACGCGTACGCTTACGCGAGACTGGTTTGACCGTTGCGAGCACTCGTTGCTTAAAGGTGACTGGCGGGTGTCTGTCTCTCTCACTTTAGTTGAACCGAGTGTGGCTACGCCCGGTCCTTGCGAAGGTTAAAACAGCACCAACTTGACAAACTATCGTTGTGGTTTTGATGCGTAGGTAAGAATGGTTCTTGCTAAGCCCGTACCAGCCACGTAAAACTTGCAACAACAAAGTAGAGGACGTCTAACTTGTTTTTGCAGGGCTTGTTGTGATGTGATATGGTCAAGACATGATGCTATATTTTATTGTATGAGATGATCATGTTTTGTAACCGAGTTATCGGCAACTGGCAGGAGCCATATGGTTGTCGCTTTATTGTATGCAATGCAATCGCCATGTAATTGTTTTACTTTATCACTAAGTGGTAGCGATAGTCGTAAAAGCAATAGTTGGCGAGATGACAACGATGCTACAATGGAGATCAAGGTGTCGCGCCGGTGACGATGGTGATCATGACGGTGCTTCGGAGATGGAGATCACAAGCACAAGATGATGATGGCCATATCATATCACTTATATTGATTGCATGTGATGTTTATCTTTTATGCATCTTATCTTGCTTTGATTGACGGTAGCATTATAAGATGATCTCTCACTAAAATTTCAAGATAAAAGTGCTCTCCCTGAGTATGCACCGTTGCCAAAGTTCGTCGTGCCCAGACACCACGTGATGATCGGGTGTGATAAGCTCTACGTCCATCTACAACGGGTGCAAGCCAGTTTTGCACACGCAGAATACTCAGGTTAAACTTGACGAGCCTAGCATATGCAGATATGGCCTCGGAACACTGAGACCGAAAGGTCGAGCGTGAATCATATAGTAGATATGATCAACATAGTGATGTTCACCATTGAAAGCTACTCCATTTCACGTGATGATCGGTTATGGTTTAGTTGATATGGATCACGTGATCACTTAGAGGATTAGAGGGATGTCTATCTAAGTGGGAGTTCTTAAGTAATATGATTAATTGAACTTAAATTTATCATGAACTTAGTCCTGATAGTATTTTTGCAAATTATGTTGTAGATCAATAGCTAGCGTTGTTGCTTCCCTGTGTTTATTTTTTGATATGTTCCTAGAGAAAATTATGTTGAAAGATGTTAGTAGCAAAGATGCGGATTGGATCCGTGATCTGAGGATTATCCTCATTGCTGCACAGAAGAATTATGTCCTGGATGCACCGCTAGGTGACAGACCTATTGCAGGAGCATATGCAGACGTTATGAACGTTTTGGCTAGCTCAATATGATGACTACTTGATAGTTTAGTGCACCATGCTTAACGGCTTAGAATCGGGACTTCAAAGACGTTTTGAACGTCATGGACCATATGAGATGTTCCAGGAGTTGAAGTTAATATTTCAAGAAAATACCCGAGTTGAGAGATATGAAGTCTCCAACAAGTTCTATAGCTAAAAGATGGAGGAGAATAGCTCAAGCAGTGAGCATGTGCTCAGATTGTCTGGGTACTACAATCGCTTGAATCAAGTGGGAGTTAATCTTCCAGATAAAATAGTGATTGGCAGAATTCTCTAGTCACCATCACCAAGTTAGTAGAACTTCGTGATGAACTATAGTATGCAAGGGATGACGAAAGTAATTCCCGAGCTCTTCGTGATGCTGAAATCGACGAAGGTAGAAATCAAGAAAAACATCAAGTGTTGATGGTGGACGAGACCACTAGTTTCAAGAAAAGGGCAAAGGGAAGAAGGGGAACTTCAAGAAGAACGGCAAGCAAGTTGCTGCTCAAGTGAAGAAGCCTAAGTCTGGTCCTAAGCCTGAGACTAAGTGCTTCTACTGCAAAGGGACTGGTCACTGGAAGCGGAACTACCACAACTATTTGGTGGACAAGAAGGATGGCAAAGTGAACAAAGGTATATTGGATATACATGTTATTGATGTGTACTTTACTAGTGTTTATAGAAACCCCTCGGTATTTGATACTGGTTCAGTTGCAAAGAGTAGTAACTCGAAACGGGAGTTGCATAATGGACAGAAACTAGTTAAGGATGAAGTGACGATGTGTATTGGAAGTGGTTCCAAGATTGATATGATCATAATCGCACACTCCCTATACTTTCGGGATTAGTGTTGAACCTAAATAAGTGTTATTTGGTGTTTGCGTTGAGCATGAATATGATTTGATCATGTTTATTGCAATACGGTTATTCATTTAGAGAATAATTGTTGTTCTGTTTACATGAATAAAACCTTATATGGTTACACACCCAATGAAAATGGTTCGTTGGATCTCGATCGTAGTGATACACATATTCATAATATTGAAGCCAAAAGATGCAAAGTTAATAATGACAGTGCAACTTATTTGTGGCACTGCCGTTTAGGTCATATTGGTGTAAAGCGCATGAAGAAACTCCATGCTAATGGGATTTTGGAATCACTTGATTATGAATCACTTGATGCTTGCGAACCATGCCTTATGGGCAAGATGACTAAGACTCCGTTCTCCGAAACAATGGAGCGAGCAACTAACTTATTGGAAATAATACATACTGATGTATGCGATCCGATGAGTGTTGAGGCTCGCGGCGGGTATCGTTATTTTCTGACCTTCACAGATGATTTGAGCAGATATGGGTATATCTACTTGATGAAACATAAGTCTGAAGCATTTGAAAAGTTCAAAGAATTTCAGAGTGAAGTAGAAAATCATCGTGACAAGAAAATAAGGTTTCTATGATTTGATCGCGGAGACAAATATTTGAGTTACGAATTTGGTCTTCAATTAAAACAATGTGGAATAGTTTCACAAATTCGTGCCACCTGGAACACCACAGCATAATGGTGTGTCCGAACGTCATAACCGTACTTTATTGGATATAGTGCAACCTATGATGTTTCTTACCGATTTACCACTATAGTTTTGGGGTTATGTATTAGAGACAGCTACATTCACGTAAAAAAGGGCACCATCTAAATCCGTTTGAGACAACACCGTATGAATTGTGGTTTGGCTAGAAACCAAAGTTGTCGTTTCTTAAAGTTTGGGGTTGCGATGCTTATAAGAAAAAGTTTCATCCTGATAAGCTCATAACCCAAATCGGAGAAATGTGTCTTCATAGGATACCCAAAGGAGACAATTGGGTACACCTTCTATCACAGATCCGAAGGCAAGATATTCGTTGCTAAGAATGGATCCTTTCTAGAGAAGGAGTTTCTCTTGAAAGAAGTGAGTGGGAGGAAAGTAGAACTTGATGAGGTAACTGTACCTGCTCCTTTATTGGAAAGTAGTTCATCGCAGAAATCTGTTCCTGTGACTACTACACCAATTAGTGAGGAAGCTAATGATGATGATCATGTAACTTCAGATCAAGTTACTACCGAACCTCGTAGGTAAACCAGAGTGAGATTCGCACCAGAGTGGTACGGTAATCCTGTTCTGGAGGTCATGTTACTTGACCATGACGAACCTACAAACTATGAGGAAGCGATGATGAGCCCAGATTCCGCAAAATGGTTTGAGGCCATAAAATCTGAGATAGGATCCATGTATGAGAACAAAGTATGGACTTTGGTTGACATGCCAGATGATCGGCAAGCCATAGAAAATAAATGGATCTTCAAGAGAAAGACGGACGCTGATAGTAGTGTTACTATCTACAAAGCTAAGAATTGTCGCAAAAAGGTTTTCGACAAGTTCAAGGTGTTGACTACAATGAGAGTTTCTCACTCGTATCTATGCTTAAGTCTGTCCGAATCATGTTAGCAATTGCCGCATTTTATGAAATCTGGCAAATGGATAAACAAAACTGCATTCCTTAATGGATTATTAAAGAAGAGTTGTATATGATGCAACCAGAAGGTTTTGTCAATCCTAAAAGTACTAACAAAATATGCAAGCTCCAGCGATCCATCTATGGACTGGTGCAAGCATCTCGGAGTTGGAATATACGCTTTGATAAGTTGATCAAAGCACATAGTTTTATACAGACTTGCGATGAAGCCTGTATTTACAAGAAAGTGAGTGGGAGCACTACAACATTTCTGATAAGTATATGTGAATGACATATTGTTGATCGGAAATAATGTAGAATTATTCTGCAAAGCATAAAGGAGTGTTTGAAAGGAGTTTTTCAAAGAAAGACCTCGGTGAAGCTGCTTACATATTGAGCATCAAGATCTATAGAGATAGATCAAGACGCTTGATAAGTTTTTTCAATGAGTACATACCTTAACAAGATTTTGAAGTAGTTCAAAATGGAACAGTCAAAGAAAGAGTTCTTGCCTGTGTTACAAGGTGTGAAATTGAGTAAGACTCAAAGCCCGACCACGGCAAAAGATAGAAAGAGAATGAAAGTCATTCCCTATGCCTCAGCCATAGGTTCTATAAAGTATGCCATGCTGTGTACCAGATCTATTGTATACCTACACTGATTTTGGCAAGGGAGTACAATAGTGATCTAGGAGTAGATCACTGGACAGCGGTCAAAATTATCCTTAGTGGAATAAGGATATGTTTCTCGATTATGGAAGTGACAAAAGGTTCGTCGTAAAGGGTTACGTCGATGCATGTTTTGACACTAATCTAGATGATTCTAAGTCTCGGTCTAGACACATATTGAAAGTGGGAGCAATTAGCTAGAGTAGCTCCGTGCAGAGCATTGTAGACATAGAAATTTGCAAAATACTTACGGATCTGAATGTGACAGGCCCGTTGACTGAAATTATCTCACAAGCAAAACATAATCACACCTTAGTACTCTTTGGGTGTTAATCACATAGCGATGTGAACTAGATTATTGACTCTAGTAAACCCTTTGGGTGTTGGTCACATGATGATGTGAACTTAGGGTGTTAATCACATGGTGATGTGAACTATTGATGATAAATCACATGGTGATGTGAACTAGATTATTGACTCTAGTGCAAGTGGGAGACTGAAGGAAATATGCCCTAGAGGCAATAATAAAGTTATTATTTATTTCCTTATATCATGATAAATGTTTATTATTCATGCTAGAATTGTATTAACCGGAAACATGATACATGTGTGAATACATAGACAAACATAGTGTCACTAGTATGCCTCTACTTGACTGGCTCGTTGATCAAAGATGGTTATGTTTCCTAGCCATAGACATGAGTTGTCATTTGATTAACGGGATCATATCATTAGAAGAATGATGTGATTGACTTGACCCATTCCGTTAGCTTAGCACTCGATCGTTTAGTATGTTGCTATTGCTTTCTTCATGACTTATACATGTTCCTCTGACTATGAGATTATGCAACTCCCACTTACCCGAGGAACACTTTGTGTGCTACCAAACGTCACAACCTAACTGGGTGATTATAAAGGTGCTCTACAGGTGTCTCCGAAGGTACTTGTTGGGTTGGCGTATTTCGAGATTAGGATTTGTCACTCCGATTGTCGGAGAGGTATCTCTGGGCCCACTCAGTAATGCACATCACTATAAGCCTTGCAAGCATTGTAACTAATGAGTTAGTTGCGGGATGATGTATTACGGAACGAGTAAAGAGACTTTCCGGTAACGAGATTGAACTAGGTATTGAGATACCGACGATCGAATCTCGGGCAAGTAACATACCGATGACAAAGGGGACAACGTATGTTGTTATGCGGTTTGACCGATAAAGATCTTCGTAGAATATGTGGGATCCAATATGAGAATCCAGGTTCCGCTATTGGTTATTGACCAGAGACGTGTCTCGGTCATGTCTACATAGTTCTCGAACCCGTAGGGTCCGCACGCTTAACGTTATGATGACAGTCATATTATGAGTTTATATGTTTTGATGTACCGAAGGTTGTTCGGAGTCCCAGATGTGATCACGGACATGATGAGGAGTCTCGAAATGGTTGTGACATAAAGATTGATATATTGGAAGCCTATGTTTGGGTATCGGAAGTGTTTCGGGTGAAATCGGGATTTTTCCGGAGTACCGGGAGGTTACCGGAAGCCCCCGGTAACTTAATGGGCCTTAGTGGGCCTAGGTGGAAGAGAGGAGAGGAGGCCAGGGCAGGGCCGCATGCCCCTCCCCCCCAGTCCGAATAGGACAAGGAGAGGGGGGTGGCGCCCCCCCTTTCCTTCCTCCCCTCCACCTCTTCCCCCTCTCTCTCCTAGTCCAACATGGAAAAGGGGGGGAGTCCTACTCCCGGTAGGAGTAGGACTCCTCCTAGCGCGCCTCTCCCCTTGGCCGGCCGAACCCCCCTTGCTCCTTTATATACGGGGGTAAGGGGGCACCTCTAGACACACAATTGATCAACGATCTCTTAGCCGTGTGCGGTGCCCCCCCTCCACCATATTACACCTCGATAATATCGTAGCGGTGCTTAGGCGAAGCCCTGCGTCGGTAGAACATCATCATTGTCACCACGCCGTCGTGCTGACGAAACTCTCCCTCAACACTCGGCTGGATCGGAGTTCGAGGGACGTCATCGAGCTGAACGTGTGCTGAACTCGGAGGTGCCGTACGTTCGGTACTTGATCGGTCGGATCGTGAAGACGTACGACTACATCAACTACGTTGTGTTAGCGCTTCCACTTTCGGTCTACGAGGGTACGTGGACAACACTCTCCCCTCTCGTTGCTATGCATCACCATGATCTTGCGTGTGCGTAGGAATTGTTTTGAAATTACTACGTTCCCCAACAATAGCACTGTAGGGAGTACCAGTACTGTGATCACTCAAGCAAGTTGTCTGGCATCGACATGACCCTACGCTGCTGGTATGTGCCTCGTAAGTCAAGCGGCGTGCTGTAGTCATCATCACCTGTCCACTTCCCGCAGCACATATTCGCTTCTCCATCTTTGTCCGCACATAATCTCGTCCAATCTTCCATCCCCGCTAAGGCGCCTCCCCCCCTCATCCGAAACCCAAGCACTAACAATGGCAGAACCAAGCAGCGTCCGTCGAAAGAGTGGCTGGAATTCGCTCCCCACAGAGGTAATCAAGCTCATTGTTTCGCGTGTGGACAATCTCAGTACCATGCCGCTCGCCGCGTGCTCGTCGGGGCTGTACCGTTTACTCAAAGCCCTCGGGCCGGAGCTTTCTAAGTCAGCTCCTTGCTTGCTGATGCCGCCTGATCTTCAGAAATGGCGTGTCACGCAGCATAACGATCATAGGGTGGCGAGCATCAACCCCCTTGACTGTGATCCGATCCCCGTCAGCCTCAACTACATTAACGGTATGTACTGGGTCGACATGAACATGTCTTGGATGGTGCTCGTCGACGGTCGCGGCAGTTGGATGCTCGTCGAGGTCTACACCCGGCGATTGATCCCCCTTCCTTCGATTAACACTGCACTGCTTTGGCACCGCGGCCCAGAATACTCGGAATCTTACAGTAGCCAACATGATACCAAGTTTGATTTTCTCAAGGTTGTAATCTGCCAAGTGCCCACAAGATCTGCGAATTATAAAGACTTCAGGCTAGTTGCGTTCTTCAACCGCGGTCTCGCTTATCTGCAGGTCACTGCGGTAAGTGGATAAATCTGCACGTCCATCGCAGGATCATACGTCCTCCATGGTTCTCTGATGCCATTGAACACAAGAGCTTCATTTACGCTGTTGACTCCTTCTATGGCTGGACGTATTGCTGGCCTACTCCAGTCATCGCTACAAACGGCTGTTACAGCAGTATGCTACTATCCTATGATATCATGATGGCTTGCTTATATTACTGTCAACATTTGCTGAAAAAATATTCATGCTCATAACATGCTATTCTTAAGATTGACTAAATCAAGAGCCCTTTTTTATTTGACCCCAACTTGATATGATGTTGTAGGCCGCCTGGTGTCCCTACCCTTCCTAATCCCAGAACCTTTCAAAGAAAAGCGGCATGGCATTTGTAGGTGGTTCCTGGCTCGATCAGACGACGGCGAAAGATTGATGATCGTTCGCACGTACCGGACGTGTTGTTTCGCGGAATACAATGACAGTCACTGCAAGGTCTTTGAGCAGGATCCCAACTTCTGTGGGCCTTCAGGAATTTTTGACTGGAGGCTGGTAAGTAGCCTTGGTACACGCTCTATGTTTGTCGGACTGAATTATCCGATTAACCAGTAGATAACCGGCGGCAAGGATCATGATGGCAGCACGGTTTCGTTCTTCAGGCAAAACTGTGTGTACACAGCGTACCATGCGTCTCTGCATGCACCATACCCTGATATGTGCCGCTACGCTCTGCAGCCCAAAGTAGGAGAGAGGGTCGCAAGTATCAGACTTCGACCTGCTGGCTGGAGTTTCCCCCGTCAGGCACCCATCTGGTTCAAGCCGTCAGCCAATCTCCACAGCTTAATAAATAGTAACGTCTAACTGAGCCAGTTAGTTAGATGCATACACTTGGTGTAGTAGGATCGTTATTTAGTTTGATGCATACACTTGTTCTTTTTTGGTAGCCCTTTTGTAATGATGGCTGATGATTGGTTTGGAAGAGAGAGCTGCGTCTTCACTCTTCTGGCCTGCTTACTGCTTTTGTTGCACCCCCAGCCCTGGTTGTTGCTGCTGCTGTTTTCAATGTACAATCAGTAGTATATTTCGTCTGTTGGTTGAATAAATGTGTTGTTAGAACGACAAACACAATGTTTTGGAAGTCGTTGCACGGTTCGATCCTTTAGTGCCCCGTACCGTACGTAGCGCATACTATTTTTGGTACGGAACACATTTTCCACTTGTTGATAACATGCAGCCCACTGATGAAGGCCCAATAGAGAAGCCCATAATTAACTGGAAGGGAGGCTCTCACATGAATCCGGCCCAGGTACGTGCTCATGGTCCCCTAAACATAAATAAGTAAATAAATAAAGCTAAATGCTCATGCACCAGTTCTTTGGGAAAATAGGTAGCCCGGTATTTCTTTTTGAAGAATACCCAAGCTAGGCCTATTTGTTTTCTCCGAATTACTGGGTTGCAAATCTTTCAAGACGAGGAGGGATGCATTCCGGCCTGGCTTAAGAGTATGGTCAATGTCTGTTAAAAGTAATATCAAAAGGGGTTGAAAATTCCAAAAAATTTATAGCAAATGGGATATAAGTTTCTTTTTTTGTTTTTGTTCTTCACTGATATCTTATACCTATTTCATTGGATTTAACATGACATAGTAGTAATTTATTTTTAAATTTGTTTTAGTATGGCTATTAATTTTTGGATTAAGAATATTTCGTTCCCGAGCAAAAAATTGCGAATTTTCAAAATTTCCGACATATTTAGTTAATTTTTTGACCCTGGTACAGACCAGAAAATGGCTAGCAATTCTAAAAATGGAAAACGGGCTGCAATAAATTCCATATGAATTAGAAAATGAGTAAAAATTATAAAAATAATAGCAAATGGGCTGTACACGCCACAGATTTCGAGGCTGACTTGTTTACGCAAGGCTTTGTCAGTGAACACACAATTCTAGCAACAGTAACTGTTGGATGTCCATCCAACGGCCGACGTGCTTCTTCAATCTCTGATCTTCCAGCTCCAGCCGCCTAAACTAGTGCCGGCGGGACTGCCTGCTCCCTCCTCTTGTGGCCCGCTGTGATGCCGCGCAGGCTTCCCCGGCCCACCCTACTCCCTCCGCTGGCCTGGCCGCACGCAATCAACTGCCTCCTTATTACGCGAAAAAATGATTCCTCCCACTGACATCTGGGGCGCACCGGTTGGGAGGCTAACCTGTGGGCCTACTAAGTTGACGCGTACGCAGGGCTTGTCAACTTAGTCAACTTGAATCGAACGGTCCTGCTGCTTCTTCAATCGCTGCTCTTCTTGCACCAGCCGCCCAAACCAGCGCCGGCGAGACCGCCTGCTCCTGCCTCCAGTGGCCGGCTGTGCTACCGTTGAGGCCTCATCGCCCCCTACTACTCCCACCGCTAGCCAGGCCCTGCGGCGACGGCAGCCTCACATCGCAGCCGAACCAGTGAACCCTCGTACTCCTCTCCGCGCGGGCATCCATTGCCGCGTCTACCCCGGCTCCACGTCGTCCCCTTCCTAGGCCTCGTCGTCGTCCACCGCCTTGGTGCTCTCGGCGCGGCGTGGTCAACGTGGTCATCGACATTCCATCGAAAGAGTACTGTACGTGGAGAGGCTGACAGCTGGGTCCATGGCCACAGCCCAGTTTTTTTGTGATTTGCCAAGTAAGTCGCTTTGTCAGGTTTGTTGGGCTGCAAATCTTTCAAGACGAGGAGAGCTTTCATTTGGCTGGCCGAGAAAATGGCCCATCAGTAATGAGAAATGGGCTGTACATTTTTAAAACACATCAAACCGGCAATTAGTTTCAAATATCTTTTTTTTCATTTCGAGATTTTAAATTACATTAATTTTTATGTGTGGAGAATTTGTTGGATTTTATATTGATATACATTTATTTTTAAAATCAGCTTGAATGTGAGTCGAAATTTCGGGATTAAAAACAGTTCGGACCGCACCGAAATATGCAAAATTTCGTATAATTTTTTAACCTTGGCCACAATATGGGCTGTAATGCTAGCAAAAAGAATATGGGCTCCAAAAAAACCTTAATAATTAGCAAATGGGCTGTAAATTATTAGAAATAATGGCAGATGGGCTGTATGCTGTTTTCCACAGATTTGAGGCTTTCCTAAAAAAAGGTTGACGCACAAGCAGTGACTGTTGGATGGCCATCCAACGGCCGTCGTGCTTCTTCAATCTCTGCTCTTCCTGCTGAGCAGATGCGAGCCTCGCCGATCAGATCGGTGAGGCAGCTTGCCGCGCAGGCGTCGTCGACGCCTTGCAGCGCGTCGGGGCAAACGCCATCGGGCGCAGCAGGCTGGCTGCGCTCGCGGGGGAGGAAAAGGGTTCCCGTCCAGAACAGGTCTCCGGACGACAGTGCATCTGGCCCCACGGTGGGCGCCAAATGTCGGGTGGTAGGTGCGACATATGCCAACGGGTGGCTTATCATTGTGGGAGCCAGTAAGACGTCGCTGGTGCCTGGAAATGGGATGAGGCGAAGACATGCACGCCGGCGGATCTTACCCAGGTTCGGGGCTCTCCGTGGAGATAACACCCATAGTCCTGCTCTGCGGGGTCTCCGCATGATCACTAGATCAGAACGAGTAGCTACAAGTGCTCCTTGAGCTGTATGATTCAAGGGAGAAGAAGAGCAAGGTTAGCTCTCACTTCCCTCTCTATATGGTGTGTGTAACTCTAAGAAGCCAACCCTTTGCATGGGTGCCCCGGGGGGTTTATATAGGCCTACCCCCCGGGGGTACAATTGTAATCCGGCTGGGCGCGGGTCCCAGTCGTCAGTGTCTATGCTCGCCGGCTTCTCCGCCGGCCATCGGGGCCCACCGACTGGTGGGTCCCGCCGGCTGCCGGCCTCTTAGTCGACAGGCCGGCCCCACCGCCTAGGGGTCTTGTCGGCGGCCGTTTACTATAGCCTCGCCCCTGATGACGAGGGCTTCGTCGAGGTAAGCGTGGCTACAGTGTGCCGCCTCGAGGGCTCTCACTGTAGCCTTACCTCGTCTTCTCTCCTTAATGTGGCACATGTTTCGAGGGAGGAGAGTAGCCGGCTTCTGGGGGCCGGCTACGCCCCTGGCCGACTAGGGGAGGCCGGGCCGCCTTCGTGCCTCTCTCTGGCTAAAGGGGCCCGCCGCCCGCGGGCCTTACTGGCATCTCTCGTGGGTGACGTTGAGGCCAGAATGGCTACAGTGCCGAGCCGGACGGGAGATGGCCGACCCGTACGGCGTCCTGTGGCCATGCCTGCTTCGGGATTCGGGGGTAGTGGGCCGCACTGTGGCCACACCCCGTCTTGTCACCATTATGTGGGCGTAGTTTTGGTGGGTACGGTCTTGGCCGACTTCTTGGAGTCGGCGTTCTCCATGGCCGGCTCTGGGGAGTCGGCGCTCTCTATGGCCGGCTTCCTGGAGTCGGCCATCTCGTAGTTGTCTTGGGGGAGGTTGCCGAGGCTGGGTCGCCTTCTGAGAGTTGGCTTCTGGGATAGCCGACAGGGGGAAGGCGGCCCAATGCTTTGAATGCTTGAAGGCTCAAATGGCCTGATAATTTTTGAAGAGCCAGGGGTAGTCGGTTAGGCTACCCGTGGCCATTTACTCCGACAGTAGGCATCACTCCTTGGAATATATATATTCTTGATACCATTACCGGAGGAAATTTCTTGGGTAGCCATACTTTTGATTCTTATAATGCAAAGATAGATTTGTTTGGCCCACCACCTCTTTTGGTTAATGGGACTATTTTAACTTTGGAACATGTGATGCAACGGCTTGAAATTATTGAAAATAAAGTTGCCACCGTAGAGTTGATTGAAAATTTGGATAAGAAGATCCATAACTAAATTACCCAATACGGATCTAAGGTAGGAGTTGCTCTTATTTTTTTTTAAGAAAAGGAACCTATAGTTAATGAAAAGATAGATCAAGAATCCACTAGAATTGATAAAATTGAGGATATTATTACCAACCTAGGGTCTGCCTTTTCTTCCGTGAAAAACACTCCTCCTAATGCTAAGATTGCCAAATTGATATATGTTCCAAAAAATAAGGGTGAAACTTCTAGTAAGGGAAATGCGGACCTCAAATCCATAAGTGTTCACCCCAACTTTCTCGCTATCCTTAAGGAACCTTTTGCTACAAATCATTTTCTCGATTTCATGCCTAGGAGTTTGATAATCAAAGAAACTCCTAGGGGTTATAGGTGTCTTATTGAAGAACTTCCTACCAAAGATGGCAATACCTAGATCTATCATCGCTTTTATGCCTAGCTAGGGGCGTTAAACGATAGCGCTTGTTGGGAGGCAACCCAATTTTATTTTAGTTTTTTTTGCTGTTTGCTTCTTTTTAGGAATAAATAATCCTTCTAGCTTCTGTTTAGATGTGGTTTTGTGTTTTAATTAGTGTTTGGGCCAAGTTAAACCTATAGGATCTTCTTGGATGATAGTTATTTGATCTTGCTGAAAATTCCAGAAACTTTCTGTTCACGAAAACAATTGTTAAAAATCACCAGAACGTGATATAATACTGATTCCAATTGCAGCAGATCAATAAATAAATTATCTAGGTCTTCCTATTTTGGTAGAATTTTTAGAGTTCCATAAGTTTGCGTTAGTTACAGATTACTACAGACTGTTCTGTTTTTGACAGATTCTGTTTTTTGCGTGTTGTTTGCTTATTTTAATGAATCTATGGCTAGTAATGGAGTTTATGAACCATATAAAAGTTGGAATACAGTAGGTTTAACACCAATATAAATAAAAAATTATTTCATAACAGTACCTTGAAGTGGTGTTTTGTTTTCTTTCACTAACGGAGCTCACGAGATTTTCTGTTAAGTTTTGTGTTGTGAAGTTTACAAGCTTTGGGTAAAGATTTGATGGATTATGGAACAAGGATTGGCAAGGGCCTAAGCTTGGGGATGCCCATGGCACCCCAAGGTAAAATTCAAGTACAACCAAAAGCTTAAGCTTGGGGATGCCCCGGAAGGCATCCCCTCTTTCGTCTTCGTCTATCGGTAACTTTACTTGGAGCTATATTTTTATTCACCACATGATATGTGTTTTGCTTGGAGCGTCTTGTATAATTTGAGTCTTTGCTCTTTAGTTTGTCACAATCATCCTCACTGTACACACCTTTTTGAGAGAGTCACACATGATTCGGAATTTGTTAGAATACTCTATGTGCTTCACTTATATCTTTTGAGCCATATAGTTTTTGCTCTAGTGCTTCACTTATATCTTTTAGAGCACGGTGGTGGTTTTATTGTATAGAAATTATTGATCTCTCATGCTTCACTTATATTATTTTGAGAGTTTTAAACAGCATGGTAATTTACTTTAATTGAAATTAATCTGGATGTGATAGGCATCCAAGTTGATCATAATAAAAACTTCCATATTGAGTTCATTAAATATCATGAGAACTTTGATTCTTGATAAATGTTTTGAGATATAAAGGTGGTAATATTAGAGTATGCTAGTTGAGTAATTGTGAAATTGAGAAATACTTGTGTTAAGGTTGGCAAGTCCCGTAGCATGCACATATGGTAAAAGTTGTGGGTCAATTTTGACACATAAGGTGTTTTCTATTGCTTTCCTTAT
The DNA here is from genome assembly GCF_018294505.1 of Triticum aestivum. Lineage (NCBI taxonomy): Eukaryota > Viridiplantae > Streptophyta > Magnoliopsida > Poales > Poaceae > Triticum > Triticum aestivum. The sequence goes on from NC_057799.1 coordinate 193,652,593, forward strand.
GAGTGGCGGTCGGGGACAAGCGATGGTCTTTTCCTACCAATCTATCCCTCTAGGGGCATGCGTAGTAGTAATTTGCTTCGAGGGCTAATAAACTTTTGCAATAAGTATATGAGTTCTTTATGACTAATGTGAGTCCATGGATTATAAGCACTATCAACCTTCCACAATTTTCTAGCCTCTTCGGTACCGTGCATTGCCCTTTCTCACCTTGAGAGTTGGTGCAAACTCCGCCGGTGCATCCAAACCCCGTGATATGATACGCTCTATCACACATAATCCTCCTTATATCTTCCTCAAAACAGACACCATACCTACCTATCATGGCATTTCCATAGCCATTCCGAGATATATTGCCATGCAACTTTCCACCATTCCGTTTATTATGACACGCTCCATCATTGTCATATTTCTTTGCATGATCATGTAGTTGACATCGTATTTGTGGCAAAGCCACTATTCATAATTTTTTCATACATGTCACTCTTGATTCATTGCATATCCCGGTACACCGCCGGAGGCATTCACATAGAGTCATATTTTGTTCTAAGTATTGAGTTGTAATTCTTGAGTTGTAAGTAATAAAAGTGTGATGATCATCATTATTAGAGCATTGTCCCATGTGAGGAAAGGATGATGGAGACTATGATTCCCCCACAAGTCGGGATGAGATTCCGGACTAAAAAAAGAGGCCAAAGAAAAAAAAAGAGGGAGAAGGCCTAAAGAAAAAAAGGAAAAGAAAAAAATGAGAGAAAAAGAGAGAAGGGACAATGCTACTATCCTTTTTCCACACTTGTGCTTCAAAGTAGCACCGTGATCTTCATGATAGAGATTCTCCTATGTTATCATTTTCATATACTAGTTGGAATTTTTCATTATAGAACTTGGCTTGTATATTCCAATGATGGCCTTCCTCAAAATGCCCTAGGTCTTCGTGAGCAAGCAAGTTGGATGCACACCCACTTAGTTTCTTTTGTTGAGCTTTCATACATTTATAGCTCTAGTGCATCCGTTGCATGGCAATCCCTACTCCTCTCATTGATATAAATTGGTGGGCATCTCCATAGCCTATTGATCAGCCGCGTCAATGTGAGACCTTCTACCTTTTTGTCTTCTCTCATAACCCCCATCATTATGTTGGAAATATGCCCTAGAGGCAATAATAAAATGGTTATTATTGTATTTCATTGTTCATGATAATTGTCTATTGTTCATGCTATAATTGTATTAACTGGAAACCGTAATACATGTGTGAATACATAGACCACAATATGTCCCTAGTGAGCTTCTAGTTGACTAGCTCGTTGATCAATAGATGGTTATGGTTTCCTGACCATGGACATTGGATGTCATTGATAACGGGATCACATCATTAGGAGAATGATGTGATGGACAAGACCCAATCATAAGCATAGCATAAGATCGTGTAGTTCGTTTGCTAAGAGCTTTTCTAATGTCAAGTATCATTTCCTTAGACCATGAGATTGTGCAACTCCCGGATACCGTAGGAATGCTTTGGGTGTACCAAACGTCACAACGTAAGTGGGTGGCTATAAAGGTACACTACATGTATCTCCGAAAGTGTCTGTTGGGTTGGCACGAATCGAGACTGGGATTTGTCACTCCGTATGACGGAGAGGTATATCTGGGCCCACTCGGTAATGCATCATCACAATGAGCTCAATCTGACTAAGTAGTTAGTCACGGGATCATGCATTACAGAATGAGTAAAGTGACCTGCCGGTAACGAGATTGAACGAGGTATTGGGATACCGACGATCGAATCTCGGGCAAGTAACATACTGATTGACAAAGGGAATTGCATACGGGATTGATTGAATCCCCAACATCGTGGTTCATCCGATGAGATCATCGTGGAGTGGGAGCCAATATGGGTATCCAGATCCCGCTATTGGTTATTGGCCGGAGAGGTGTCTCGGTCATGTCTGCATGGTTCCCGAACCCGTAGGGTCTACACACTTAAGGTTCGGTGACGCTAGAGATGTTATGGGAAATAGTATGTGGTTACCGAAGGTTGTTCAGAGTCCCGGATGAGATCCCGAACGTCACGAGGAGTTCCGGAATGGTCCGGAGGTGAAGATCGGTGTATTGGACGAAGGGTATTGGAGTCCGGAAGTGTTCCGGGGGTACCAGGCTATGGCCAGCATGTCCGAAAGGGGTTTCGGAGGCCCCGGCAAGCGTTTGGGGGCCTTATGGGCCAAAGGGAAGGGGCAAGCCAGCCCACTAAGGAGATGTGCGCCCCTCCCAACCCCTCTCACGTAACCAGGAGAGGTGGGGGCGCCTCCCCTAGGGCAGCCGCCCCTCCTGGCTTGGGGGGCAAGTCTCCTAGGGGTGGGGGCGCCCAAAACCCATCTAGGGTTTCCCCTTGGCCGCCGCCCCCCTCTACCCTCCTCCTATAAATAGTGGGGGTGGGAGGGCTGCCATATACCCTTGCCTAGCGCAGCCCCTCCCTCCTCCAACTCTTCCTTCTCCTCCGTAGCGCTTGGCGAAGCCCTGCAGGAATACCACAAGCTCCACCACCACGCCATCGTGCTGCCGGAGTTCTCCCTCAACTTCTCCTCTCCCCTTGGTGGATCAAGATGGAGGAGACGTCCCCGGGCTGTACGTGTGTTGAATGCGGAGGCGCCGTCCGTTCGGCGCTAGATCGGATCTACAACGATTTGAATCGCCGCGAGTACGACTCCATCAACCGTGTTCTTGTAACGCTTCCGCTTAGCGATCTTCAAGGGTATGAAGATGCACTCCCTCTCTCTCGTTGCTAGCATCTCCTAGATTGATCTTGGTGATATGTAGGAATTTTTTTGAATTATTTCTACGTTACCCAACAGTGGCATCATGAGCTAGGTCTATGCATAGATTCTATGCATGAGTAGAACACAAAGTAGTTGTGGGCGATGATTTGTTCAATTTGCTTACCGTTACTAGTCTTATCTTGATTCGGCGGCATTGTGGGATGAAGCGGCCCGGACCGACCTTACACGTACTCTTACGTGAGACAGGTTCCACCGACTGACATGCACTAGTTGCATAAGGTGGCTAGCGGGTGTCTGTCTCTCCCACTTTAGTCGGATCGGGTTCGATGAAAAGGGTCCTTATGAAGGGTAAATAGAAATTGGCATATCACGTTGTGGTTTTGGCATAGGTAAGAAACGTTCTTGCTAGAAACCTATAGCAGCCACGTAAAAAAATTGCAACAACAATTAGAGGACGTCTAACTTGTTCTTGGAGCATATGTCATGTGATGTGATATGGCGAAAGTATGTGATGAATGAAATATATGTGATGTATGAGATTGATCATGTTCTTGTAATAGGAATCACGACTTGCATGTCGATGAGTATGACAACCGGCAGGAGCCATAGGAGTTGTCTTAATTTATTGTATGACCTGCGTGTCATTGAATAACGCCATGTAATTACTTTACTTTATTGCTAAACCGTTAGCCATGTAGTAGAAGTAATAGTTGGTGAGACAACTTCATGAAGACACGATGATGGAGATCATGATGATGGAGATCATGGTGTCATGCCGGTGACGATGATGATCATGGCGCCCCGAAGATGGAGATCAAAAGGAGCAAAATGATATTGGCCATATCATGTCACTATTTGATTACATCTGATGTTCATCATGTTTTTACATCTTATTTGCTTAGAACAACGGTAGCATAAATAAGATGATCCCTCGCTAAAATTTCAAGAAATTGTTCCCCCTAACTGTGTACCGTTGCGAAGGTTCGTTGTTCCGAAGCACCACGTGATGATCGCGTGTGATAGGTTCTAACGTTCGCATACAACGGGTGTAAGCCAGATTTACACACGCAATACACTTAGGTTGACTTGACGAGCCTAGCATGTACAGACATGGCCTCGGAACACGGGAGACCGAAATGTCGAACATGAGTCGTATAGAAGATACGATCAACATGACGATGTTCACCGATGATGACTAGTCCGTCTCACGTGATGATCGGATACTGCCTAGTTGACTCGGATCATGTATCACTTAGATGACTAGAGGGATGTCTATCTGAGTGGGAGTTCATTAAATAATTTGATTAGATGAACTTAATTATCATGAACATAGTCAAAAGGTCTTTGCAAATTATGTCGTATCTTACGCTTTAGTTCTACTGTTTAAGATATGTTCCTAGAGAAAATTTAGTTGAAAGTTGATAGTAGCTATTATGCGGACTGGGTCCGTAAACTGAGGATTGTCCTCATTGTTGCGCAGAAGGATTATGTCCTTAATGCACCGCTCAGTGTGCTGAACCTCGAGTGTTGTCTGTGGATGTTGCGAACATCTGACATACACGTTTTGATGACTACGTGATAGTTCAGTGCGTAATGTTAAACGGTTTGTAATTGAGGCAACGAAGACATTTTGAAAATGTCGCAGAACATATGAGATGTTCCAAAGACTGAAATTGGGATTTCAGACTAGTGCCCACGTCAAGAGGTATCAGACCTCTAACAAGTTTCTTAAGCCTGCAAACTAAGGGAAAAAAGCTCAGTCGTTGAGCATGTGATCAGATTGTCTGAGTACTACAATTGCTTTAATCGAGTGGGAGTTAATCTTCCAGATGAGATAGTGATGGTTCTCCAAAGTCACTGCCACCAAGCTACTAGAGCTTCGTGATGAACTATAACATATCAGGGATAGATATGATGATCCTTGAGCTATTCGCGATGTTTGACACCGCAAAAGTAGAAATCAAGTAGGAGCATCAATTGTTGATGGTTAGTAAAACCACTAGTTTCAAGAAGGGCAAGGGCAAGAAGGGATACTTCATGAAACAGCAAATCAGTTGCTGCTCTAGTGAAGAAACCCAAGGTTGAACCCAAACCCGAGACTAAGTGCTTCTGAAATGAGGGGAACGGTCACTGAAGCAGGACTACCCTAGATACTTCGTAGATGAGAAGGCTGGCAAGGTCGACAGAAGTATATTGGATATACATTATATTAATGTGTACTTTACTAGTACTCCTAGTAGCACCAGGGTATTAGATACCGGTTCGGTTGCTAAGTGTTAGTAACTCGAAATAAAAGGCTACGGAATAAACGGAGACTAGCCAAAGGTGAGATGACGATATGTGTTGGAAGTGTTTCCAAGGTTGATGTGATCAAACATCGTACGCTCCCTCTACCATCAGGATTGGTGCTAAACCTAAATAATTGTTATTTGGTGTTTGCGTTGAGCATAGACATGATTGGATTATGTTTATCGCAATACGGTTATTCATTTAAGGAGAATAATGGTTACTCTGTTTATTTGAATAATACCTTCAATGGTCTTGCACCTAAAATGAATGGTTTATTGAATCTCGATCATAGTGATACACATGTTCATGCCAAAAGATATAAGATAGTAATGATAGTACCACCTACTTGTGGCACTGCCATTTGAGTCATATTGGTATATACGCATGAAGAAACTCCATGCAGATGGATCGTTTGGACTCACTTGATTTTGAATCACTTGAGACATGCAAATCATACCACATAGGCAAGATGACTGAAAGGCCTCGTTTTCAGTGAGATGGGACAAGAAAGCAACTTGTTGGAAGTAATACATTTTGATGTGTGCAGTCCAATGGGTGCTGAGGCACGCAGTGGATATCGTTATGTTCTTACTTCACAGATGATTTGAGTAGATGCTGAGTATATTTACTTGACGAAACACAAGTCTAAATTATTGAAAGGTTCAAGTAATTTCAGTGTGAAGTTGAAGATCGTCGTGACAAGAGGATAAAATGTCTATGATATGATCATAGAGATAAATATCTGAGTTACGAGTTTGGTACACAATTAAGACATTGTGGAAATTGTTTCACGACTAATACCGCCTGGAACACCATAGTGTGATGGTGTGTCCGAACATCATAGCTGCACCCTATTGGATATGGTGCATACCATGATGTCTCTTATCGAATTACCACTATCGTTTATGGGTTAGGCATTAGAGACAATCGCATTCACTTTAAATAGGGCACCACGCAATTCCTTTGAGACGACACTGTATGAACTATGGTTTAGAGAAACTAAGTTGTCGTTTCTTAAGAGTTTGGGGCTTCGATGCTTATGTGAAAAGTTTCAGGCTGATAAGCTCGAACCCAAAGCGGATAAATGCATCTTCATAGGACACCCAAAACAGTTGGGTATACCTCATACCTCAAATCCGGAAGCAAAAGGGATTGTTTCTAGAATCGGGTCCTTTCTCGAGGAAAAGTTTCTCTCGAAAGAATTGAGTGGGAGGAGACTTGATGAGGTTATTGAACCGTCACTTCAACTAGTGTGTAGCAGGGCACAGGAAGTTGTTCCTGTGGCACCTACACCAATTGAAGTGGAAGCTTATGAGTGATCATGAAACTTCGGATCAAGTCACTACCAAACCTCGTAGGTCGACAAGGATGCGTACTACTTCAGAGTGGTATGTAATCCTGTCTTGGAAGTCATGTTGCTAGACAACAATGAACCTACGAGCCATGGAGAAGCGATGGTGGGCCCGGATTCCGACGAATGGCTCGAGGCCATAAAATCCGAGAGGATCCATGTATGAAAACAAAGTATAGACTTTGGAAGAACTACTTGATGGTCGTAAGGCTGTTCGGTACAGATGGATTTTAAAAAGGGAAGACAGACAATGATGGTAAGTATCACCATTAAGAAAGCTCGACTTGTCGTTAAGATGTTTTCCGACAAGTTCAAGGAGTTGACTACAATGAGACTTTCTCACTCGTAGCGATGCTAAGAGTCTGTTGGAATTATATTAGCAGTTACTGCATTATTTATGAAAGATTTTGGAGTTGGAATATACGCTTTGATGAGATGATCAAAGATTTTGGGTTTATGCAAAGTTTATGGGAAACTTGTATTTCCAAAGAAGTGAGTGGGAGCACTATAGAATTTCTGATGAGTATATGTTGTTGACATATTGTTGATCAGACATGATGTAGAATTTCTGGAAAGCACATAGGGTTGTTTGAAAAGTGTTTTTCAATGGAAAACCTGGATTAAGCTACTTGAACATTGAGCATCAAGATCTATAAGGATAGATCAAAAACGCTTAATAGTACTTTCAAATGAATACATACCGTGACAAGATTTTGAAGGAGTTCAAAATAGATCGGCAAAGAAGGAGTTCTTGGCTGTGTTACAAGGTGTGAGTATTGAGTAAGACTCAAGACCTGACCACGGTAGAAGAGAGAGAAAGGACGAAGGTCGTCCCCTATGCTTTAGACGTAGGCTCTACAGTATGCTATGTTGTGTACTGCACCTGAAGTGTGCCTTGCCATGAGTCAGTCAAGGGGTACAAGAGTGGTCCAGGAATGGATCACATGACAGCGGTTGAACTTATCCAAAGTAACTAGTGGACTAAGGAATTTTCTCGATTATGGAGGTGGTGAAAGAGTTCGTCGTAAAGGGTTACGTCGATGCAAACTTTGACACTAATCTGGAAGACTCTGAGTAGTAAACCGGATTCGTATAGTAGAGCAGTTATTTGGAATAGCTCCAAATAGAGCGTGGTAGCCGCATCTACAAGATGACATAGAGATTTTTAAAACACACACGGATCTGAAAGGTTCAGACCCGTTGACTAATAACCTCTCTCACAAGAGAGATATGATCAAACCCCATGGGTGTTGGATTCATTACAATCACATAGTGATGTGAACTAGATTATTGACTCTAGTGCAAGTGGGAGACTGTTGGAAATATGCCCTAGAGGCAATAATAAAATGGTTATTATTGTATTTCCTTGTTCATGATAATTATCTATTGTTCATGCTATAATTGTATTAACTGGAAACCGTAATACATGTGTGAATACATAGACCACAATATGTCCCTAGTGAGACTCTAGTTGACTAGCTCGTTGATCAATAGATGGTTATGGTTTCCTGACTATGAACATTGGATGTCACTGATAACGGGATCACATCATTAGGAGAATGATGTGATGGACAAGACCCAATCCTAAGCATAGCACAAGATCGTGTAGTTCGTTTGCTAAGAGCTTTTCTAATGTCAAGTATCATTTCCTTAGACCATGAGATTGTGCAACTCTCGGATACCGTAGGAATGCTTTGGGTGTACCAAACGTCACAACGTAACTGGGTGGCTATAAAGGTACACTACATGTATCTCCGAAAGTGTCTGTTGGGTTGGCACGAATCGAGACTGGGATTTGTCACTCTGTATGACGGAGAGGTATCTCTGGGCCCACTCGGTAATGCATCATCATAATGAGCTCAATGTGACTAAGTAGTTAGTCACGGGATCATGCATTACAGAACGAGTAAAGTGACTTGCTGGTAACGAGATTGAACAAGGTATTGGGATACCGACGATCGAATCTCGGGTAAGTAACATACCGATTGACAAAGGGAATTGCATACGGGATTGATTGAATCCCCGACATCGTGGTTCATCCGATGAGATCATCGTGGAATGTGTGGGAGCCAATATGGGTATCCAGATCCCGCTATTGGTTATTGGCCGGAGAGGTGTCTCGGTCATGTCTGCATGGTTCCCGAACCCGTAGGGTCTACACACTTAAGGTTCGGTGACGCTAGAGTTGTTATGGGAAATAGTATGTGTTTACCGAAGGTTGTTCGGAGTCCCGGATGAGATCCCGGACGTCACGAGGAGTTCCGGAATGGTCCGGATGTGAAGATCAGTATATTGGACGAAGGGTATTGGAGTCCGGAAGTGTTCCGGGGGTACCAGGCTATGGCCAGCATGTCTGAAAGGGGTTTCGGAGGCCCCGGCAAGCGTTCGGGGGCCTTATGGGCCAAGGGGAAGGGGCAAGCCAGCCCACTAAGGGGCTGTGCGCCCCTCCCAACCCCTCTCACGTAACCAGGAGAGGTGGGGGCGCCTCCCCTAGGGCAGCTGCCCCTCCTGGCTTGGGGGGCAAGTCTCCTAGGTGTGGGGGCGGCCAAAACCCATCTAGGGTTTCCCCTTGGCCGCCGCCCCCCTCTACACTCCTCCTATAAATAGTGGGGGTGGGAGGGCTGCCATATACCCTTTCTTGGCACAGCCCCTCCCTCCTCTAACTCTTCCTTCTCCTCCGTAGCGCTTGGCGAAGCCCTGCAGGAATACCGCAAGCTCCACCACCATGCCGTCGTGCTGCCGGAGTTCTCCCTCAACTTCTCCTCTCCCCTTGCTGGATCAAGAAGGAGGAGACGTCCCCGGGCTGTACGTGTGTTGAACGCGGAGGCGCCTTCCGTTCGGCGCTAGATCGGTTCTACAGCGATTTGAATCGCTGCGAGTACCACTCCATCAACCGCGTTCTTGTAACGCTTCCGCTTAGCGATCTTCAAGGGTATGAAGATGCACTCCCTCTCTCTTGTTGCTAGCATCTCCTAGATTGATTTTGGTGATACGTAGGAATTTTTTTGAATTATTGCTACGTTACCCAACACATTATACTTTACTCCACCCATAGTACTATATCCATGGCTTGCGCTCATGTATTGCATAAGGGTTGAAAAGGCTGAAGCGCGTTAAAAAGTATGAACCAATTGCTCGGCTTGTCGTCGGGGTTATGCATGATGAGAACGTTTTGTGTGACGAAATTGAAACATGGCCTAACTATATGATTTTCTAGGGATAAGCTTTCTTTGGCTATGTTATTTTGATAAGACATAATTGCTTGATTAGCATGTTTGAAGTATTATTGTTTTTATGTCAACATTAAACTTTTATCTTCAATCTTTCGGATTTAAATATTCATGCCACAATAAAAAGAATTACATTGAATATTATGCTAAGAAGCATTCCACATTAAAAATTCTATTTTTACCATTTACCTACTCGAGGACGAGTAGGAATTCAGCTTGGGGATGCTTGATACGTCTCCAACGTATCTATAATTTTTGATTGTTCCATGCTATTGTATATTCTGTTTTGGATGTTTAATGGTCTTATTTATACACTTTCATATTATTTTTGGGACTAACCTATTAACCGGAGGCCCAGCCCAAATTGCTGTTTTTTTGCCTATTTCAGTGTTTCGCTGAAAAAGAATATCAAACCGGGTACAAACGGAATGAAACCTTCGGGAGAGTAAAAAACGTGATCCAGAGGACTTGGAGTGGATGTCAAGCAACCAACGAGGAGGCCATGAGGCAGGGGGGCGCGCCTACCCCCCTGGGCGTGCCCTCCACCCTCGTGGGCCCCTCGTGGCTCCACCGACCTACTTCTTCCTCCTATATATACCTACGTACCCCCAAACCATCGAAGAACACCATGAAACCCTAATTTCACCGCCGCAACCTTCTGTACCCGTGAGATCCCATCTTGGGGCCATTTCCGGCGTCCTGCCGGAGGGGGCATTGATCACGGAGGGCTTCTACATCAACACCATAGCCTCTCCGATGATGTGTGAGTAGTTTACCTCAGACCTTCGAGTCCATAGTTATTAGGTAGATGGCTTCTTCTCTCTCTTTGGATCTTAATACAAAGTTCTCCTCGACTTCTTGGAGATCTATTCGATGTAACCTTCTTTTGCGGTGTGTTTGTCGAGATCCGATGAATTGTGGGTTTATGATCAAGATTATCTATGAACAATATTTGAATCTTCTCTGAATTCTTTTATGTATGATTGGTTATCTTTGCAAGTCTCTTCGAATTATCAGTTTGGTTTGGCCTACTAGATTGATCTTTCTTGCAATGGGAGAAGTTCTTAGCTTTGGGTTTAATCCTGCGGTGCTCGTTCCCAGTGACAGTAGGGGAAACGACACGTATTGTATTGTTGCCATCTAGGTTAAAAAGATGGGGTTTATATCATATTGCATGAGTTTATCCCTCTACATCATGTCATCTTGCATAAAGCGTTACTCCGTTCTTATGAACTTAATACTCTAGATGCATGCTGGATAGCGGTCGATGTGTGGAGTAATAGTAGTAGATGCAGGCAGGAGTCAGTCTACTTGTCACGGACGTGATGACTATATACATGATCATACCTAGATATTCTCATAACTATGCTCAATTCTATCAATTGTTCGACAGTAATTTGTTTACCCATCGTAATACTTATGCTATCTTGAGAGAAGCCACTAGTGAAACCTATGGCCCCGGGGTCTATTCTCCATCATATTAATCTTCCATCAACAAGCTATTTCTATCTTTTTTACTTTGCAATCTTTACTTTTAATCTTTATCATAAAAATACCAAAAATATTATCTTATCATCTCTATCAGATCTCACTTTTGCAGGTGGCCGTGAAGGGATTGACAACCCCTTTATCGCGTTGGTTGCAAGGTTCTTATTTGTTTGTGTAGGTGCGAGGGACTTGAGCGTGGCCTCCTACTGGATTGATACCTTGGTTCTCAAAAACTGAGGGAAATACTTATGCTACTTTGCTGCATCACCCTTTCCTCTTCAAGGGAAAAACCAACCCATGCTCAAGAGGTAGCAATGCAACGCTGTTGAACAGCTCCATCATGAGGACAAGCCCTCAACCAAACCGTAAGTGAATCCGGGGTGCTTTGATAGCGTCCCGCTCCTTTCCTGTTATCGAAGAGATACGTAACGTGCCTGTGTATTTTTACAGTTCGGCACAGAGTTTTTCTGGGCAATCCTCTTCTTCGGGAGATCTCCTCCCAGAGATGATGGAAAGCGAGACGCCTCCCCCGACCTCCTCGCCCAATAAGGCGGACTACTCCGAAGTGTCATCTTGGAGGGTTTTTCTTGATCAACAAGTTGTGCAGAGGATGAAAGAGGTAGTACCCGAAGGTGGACCTCCGATCGTCCGGGATTCTGGGGCCAATAATGAAGGCCCCGGACTGTACGGTTTTCAGCCAACGATGATTCTAGAGACAGGTGAACGGGTTCCTTCAAAGGATGGTCGTGCCCCTAGAGCGGCTTCGGAGACCCATCGGCGCCGGATATATTGCGGGATATGCTGTGAAAAGCATCTGTCTCGGGGCAGCGTACCTTGATGGGTATGGTGGTTGAGAAGATTCCGTCCGTGAAGAGCGGATTGAATGAAGCCTTCATGAGCCTGCTAAAAGGCTTCGAGGTTTGTGATGTAATGTTTTCTACTATATTTTATTTGCAAAGATGCACCTGTGTATAGGTACACTAGTAAAAAAAGACACATCCGTGACATTTTGGGCCGAACGAAATTTTTTTCTGTCATACATATGACACTTCTATGACGATAATTATGACAAAACCCGGTATCATCATAGATGTGGTGGGCTCCTACTTCTCTCGTACACTACGCGCGTGTGTGCGACGCGTTGGCTCTAACTGAACCCGAGCAAGGCGTTGGGCTCTAACTGAACCTGAGCGATTGCACTGCAAGCTACACGTTACTGAACCCGAGCGATGCGCGTTTCTCTCGTACGTACGCGCGTCTGTGCGAGGCGTTGGGCTCTAACTGAACCCGAGCGAGGCATTGGGCTCTAACTGAACCCGAGCGATTGCACTGCAGGCTACGTGTTACTGAACCGAGCGATTCCTTCACTACTGCTGCTAACTGAAGCCGATCGATTGGATGAAAAGTGAGCCTTGCGGGGGTGTTGGATGAACAGTGACCGGTGGCGTTGCCTCTGGATGAACAGAACCCCGTGGTGTGGAGGGCTGGATGAACAGTAGACGGTGGAGGGGTGGTTGAACAGGACCCCGTGGTGTGGAGGGCTGGATGAACAGTAGACGGTGGAGGGGTGGTTGAACAGTAGCCGGTGGAGTAGCGCGCGGTGGAGGCTGGATGAACAGGAGCCCGTGGAGGCTGGAGGAGGTCGACGGTAGCCCATGGAGGCTGGACGAGGTCGACTGTGGAGATGAACAATATCCCGTGGAGTCCCGTTTTGCGGTACGCCCCACCCCTCCCGATGAACAGGACCCTCATTTCGACCGTAGGAGGTCCGTTTCGTCCGTTTTGCGGTACGCCACACCCCTCCCGATCAACAGGACCCCCGTTTCGATTGTAGGAGGTCCGTTTCATCCGTTTTGCGGTACGCCACACCCCTCCCGATCAACAGGACCCCCGTTTCGACCGTAGGAGGTCCGTTTCGTCCGTTTTGCGGTACGCCAGACCCCTCCCGATGAATAGGATCCCGTTTCGAACGTGGCCGGTCGAACACAAGGCCGTTTCCTCCGTTCTGCGGTACGCCAGGCCTCGTTTCCATCGCCTGTTCTGTCCAAGCCCTCCCGATGAACACGACCACGCATTCCGTTCAGACCCAGCCAGTTGGCTCCCACGCGTTCCGTTGCCTCCCGATGAACACGACGCATTCCATTGCCTCCCCATGAACACGACGCATTCCGTTGCCTCCCAATGAACATGACGACGACGTTGTTTCTCCGTTCCGACCCAGCCATGTCAACAAGCCCTCGCCATACGTATGCGCGAGTAGGCGTTCACGCGCCGCCCGTATGTACACATACGTGGCCGTATTTTCTTTCTTGCACCCTGGCCGCTGTACGTACGTGTACATGCTACGTGCGCGCCTCTACTACGACACGTGTGCGCCTCTACATCGACCAGTATGTATGTACACGTTCGCGACCAGAATGACAACACTACGTACGCTTCGACCAGGTGGGTCCCGACTGTCAGGCACTTCCTTGCCTGTGAAGATGTAGCTGGTGGGTCCGAGCAGTCAGGGGGGCGAGTCGTTCTTTTTTGCCCGGACGCACTTCCTTGCGTGCGAAGATGTAGCCGGTGGGTCCCAGCAGTCAGGGGGCGAATCGTTTTTTTTGCCTGGATGCACTTCCTTGCGTGCGAAGGTGTAGCTGGTGGGTCCCAGCAGTCAGGGGGCGAATCATTTTTTTTGCCCGGACGCACTTCCTTGCGTGCAAAGCTGAAGCTGGTGGGTCCCAGTAGTCAGGGGAAACGTTTTTTCCGTGAAATACAGTGGCCCGTCCGGTGGGTCCCAGCTGTCAGGTGGAGGAATCATTATTTTCCGCCTAATAAGGAGGCACTTCCTTACTGCGGCTGTGGACCCAGCTGTCAGCCTCTCCACGTACAGTCCACGTCCGATGGAAGTCGTTCCTTAACCACGTTGACCAAGCCACGCCGAGGGCACCACGGCGGTGGACGATGGCGAGGCCTAGGAAGGGGACGACGCGGAGCCGGGGAAGACGCAGCAGTGGAAGCCCGCGCGGAGAGGAGTACAAGGGTTCACTGGTTCGGCTGTGGTGTGAGGCTGCCGTCGCCGCAGGGCCTGGCCAGTGGTGGGAATAGTAGGGGGCGGTGAGGCCTCCGCGGCAGCACAGCCGGCCACGGGAGGCAGGAGCATGCGGCACGACCGGCGCTGCTTTGGGCGGCTGGAGCAAGAAGACAGAGGTTGAAGAAGCACTACGGCCGTTGGATGGACATCGTACGGTCACTGGAGCTAGAATCGTTCATATTGACTAAGTTGACAAAGCCCTCCGTCCCCGTCAACTTAGTTGGCCCACAAGTGATCCTCCCACTATGGTGGGTCCCAGCTAGCAGGGGGTATTCATTTTTGTGTGCGTAATAAGGAGGCAATTCCTTGCGTGCGAAGATATAGCTGGTGGGTCCGACATGTCAGCGGGGGGAATGTTTTTTCGCGAAATACAGAGGCCCTTCCGGTGGGTCCGAGCTGTCAGGTGGAGGAATCATTATTTTGCGCGTACAGTCCACGGCCGATGGATGTCGTTCGTTGACCACGTTGACCAGCCGCGCCGAGAGCACCATGGCGGTGGACGACGGCGAGGCCTAGGATGGGAATGACACGGAGCTGGGGAAGACTTGGCAATGGTTGCCCACGCGGTGGGGAGTACGAGGGTTTACTGGTCCGGCTGCCGTCGCCGGAAAATAACAGGAGGTGTGGGTGAGTAGAGGAATGGCCTGGCCAGCAATGAAGTAGGGTGGGGCGGTGCAGCCTGTGCGGCAGCACAGCCGGCCATGGGAGGCGGGAGCAGGCAGTCCCACCGGAGCTGGTTTTGGGCAGCTGGAGCAAGAAGATCAGATATTGAAGAAGCAACACGGCCGTTGGATTAACATCCAACGGTCACTGCTGCTAGAATCGTTTGTGGACTAAGTTGACAAAGCCAAAGAACACGTCAACCTAGTAGACCCACAAGTTAGCCTCCAAATCTGTCCCAAACAGCATACAGCTCGAAATTTCTAGCCAGATTCAAATTAATTTTAAATCTAAATATACCTTAATTTAAATTCAATGAAATTTTACCCGCACAAAAACAATGAAATTTAAAATATCAAAATCCGAAAGAAAACAGTATTTTGGAACTAATTGCCTGTTTGCTGTATTTTTTCATTTTACAGCCCATTTATTATTACTTATAGCCCATTTCTTTTTACTTATAGCCCATTTTCTGGGCAAAATGCATCCCTCCTCGTCTTGAAAGATTTCCGGCCCAGCAGGGCGTAGAAAAGCAAGTAGGCCTACGTTGGTTATTCTGCAAAAAACAAAATAGCTGGCTAGCCATTTTCAGAAAGGAAAAAAAACAAACTGGGCTGGTCATGTGCTAAACATATGAAATAAAAGCCTAGGCTAGATGGGCCACGGGTCCCGCACAACCCAGTTGATACCCTTCTCCGTCCCGAAAAAACAAAATTACTGCACGCGCTGCTGGGTCCCTACTGTCATCCTCACCATGTACAGTCATCTCCTTATTCCTCTCGGTTGTTGACCATGTTGACAACACCGGAGGGCGGCGCCGCGGCGCGCGAACCAAGGCGGAGGACGATGGTGAGGCCTCGGACGGGAACGAGCAGGAGCCGGGGAAGATCACAACCAGCCGTGGGAGGCGGGAGCAGGCGGTCCCGCCGGCGCTGGTTTGGCTTTGGCGGCTCGAGGAAGAAGAGACTGAAGAAACGCGACAGACGTTGAATGTCAATTCAACGGTCAAGGTTGGCACAATCGTTTGTTGACTAAGTGGACACCAAGTAGCATACTTTTTTATATATAGGAAGAAAACTGTGAGGAAAATGCGTTCGTCTGCCGTCCTCCTCACAGGGAATGTTTGCAACATAAGTGACTAGCACCCTTGGTTTTCAACCGAGAGGTCTTGGGTTCGAGTCCCAGGAACTCTCAATTTTGTCCTCCTTCCTTCCTCACAAAAAGGGAAAGAAAATCAAAGACTTGGGAAGGCGTACAAAACAAGCTAGTGTACCAGTAAAGAGACGTTGCCGAGTTTTAGAAAAAAGAAAGATGTGCTCCTGTAGCTGGTTCGAATCCAAACCTAGACTATGACTATATATGGTGCTATGCTACTCTACAAGTAATGAAACTGACATATCCAACGTTCGCGTCTCCTCTTCTCTACTTACTCTGCCTAGCGTCAGAAGCTCTGGCCGCAGCAACCATGTCCGCTGGCTGCTCGTCCACCTGCTCTTCAGCAGGCAACAACCAGATCTGCGCCAAGTCGCCACCCGTACCATCGCCTGTGGGTCTGATCACACCCCGCCGGCACGCGCACCACAACCGATTGCTCATCGCAACCCGCTACCATTGATGTCGTGCCACTGCTGCAAATCACGCAGAGTCATCTGTCGCGTCTGAACCACAATCCGCAACCCTGGCCGAGTCTTCTACAAATGCCCGAATCATGGGGTAATAATATGTTTAAGTGTTGTTCTGCTGCTTTCAGTTGCTGATTTTTTTAATAGTTTGGTTGATGATCTTCCAATTTGATTCATGCAAAAAAGGGAAGATTCGTGTGATCTGTATTTCTGGGAAGTTGCTGATGTGGGGGAATGCAACTACGCTGATTATTTGGTTAGCCGAGGAATCCCAATACCAGCAGGTTGGGGTGTTGGACAAGTAACTGAAGGAACGGCAGAAGAGGAAGATGCAGAGCAGAAGGTTAAAGATGTAGTTCCTCTGATCCTGGCCAAGCAACAGTTGCTGAATGGCCTTGACAGCAATGAGGAGATGAAAGAGCTTGTGAAGATAATGGGCAAAATCGATCTGCTCTGTAGGATGATTGTCTCTTTATTTGCAGTGTATGTAGCACTCGTGATGTATTCAGTGGCTACAACATGAGCACTTTGCTGAAACTAGTAATGAATGAAACCTGTGTAGCAGGCTGGGCGTAGTGTTGTGAACATCTAATGATTTCTATTAACGGAAATCAGGGGGTATCCCCTTTTGCTCATATAAATAAATAAATAAATAAATAGCGAGGCCCTGTCGGGTGAACTTTGTTCTCATTCGAAGATGCCGAGTAAATTGCAGTCCAACAGCAAACTATGTCATCAAATTCAAGTTTCACAGCCAAATATGAGTACAACTAAACAACAATGTCATCATGTTTTAGTTGTCATACAATCACCAAACACAAATCAGCATACATAACAAGTTATGTTCTCACAGCAAAATACTAAACAACATGTTCATCAGGTTTCAGTTGTCATAGCAAACACAAATTCACATAGTAGATAAAAAAATGTCTTCTGACAGGCAAATACGACAAAAGCAATGTAATCATCATCCGTAGCAGCAGCGTCAACACCTTCGCCATGTGTATCAGTCTGAATCGTAATTCCCCACGGTGTCATCTTCTTCTTCGTCCTCAACGTCCTCGAACGTTGGCTTCTTCTTGATCAACTCTTGTATGTCCACAGCACGACAGGCAATCTTTTCGCCGGCGTCATTGACGTGATGGTTTGCAAAGATATTAGGAACATCTGTGTTATCTTGTACATCAGGAGCAGTGTAAGCATCATCTTGTTGTGCAACTTCATTAAACGAATTCCTCTGCTCAAACCTTTGCAATACTCTCCAGTCATCGCTACGTGCAAATGTGTCTTCTAAGAAAAATATCTGTGTTGCTTGATTTTCCAAAATAAAAGGCTCGTCGGTCTGGTACGCCGCCTTGACATTGATGGATTTGAAATAATCATCAGCTCTGGGTTTTGCGATCCTGGAAAACAGGTTATACCAATGACAGCACAATAGAACCACACACCGATGATCCTCGAAACTGGAGATATACTGCAAGGCCATCATGTAGTTTGATTCTTTGGTGCAGACATTTGGAGGCATGTTGTAAGGGATAACAAGCACTGGCCACATGCTATATGTGGCGCTCTGGTGGCCAAATGGGTTAAATCCATCTGAAGCTAAGCCAAGTCTAATGTTTCTCGGACCACGGTACTCAGCTCTGATAAAGTTCATGAAGTTTTCAACCCCCTCGACATATGCAGCGGAGAATCTTCGAGTAGAAGTTATCCAAGTCCTGTGCATCTGTTAGACATACAAATTAGTTCTTCTACCAGATATTACAGGAAAAACATATATGCTTTTTTATGAAGTCCAGAAAAAAATACCTAGGTCGATGTATAAAGCTATGGCAAGATATTTGGACGAGCAGATCTAAGTAACGAAATATATGTAAAGCTAATTCAGCAAACAGATTTGAGTGCCAAATTATGGCAGGCTGTTTCAGCAGTCAATGAGGCCAAGCACACAACCATCGAACTATCGAAGGCCGTCACAGCAACAAAGATCGAGTGTAAAACGGTGTAGAGCTATTTCACCTAATAGATTTGCTACTAGACCATGGCAATCTACGTCAGAATAAATATATGGCAGGATATTTTAGCAACTAATCGGCCTTGGCATGCCATCTCAGCTAAGCAGATTGAGTGTAGAACAGGGCAAGGAAGCTTCTTAAGCAGAGCATATTGACAGTAAACTACTTCGGCAAACAGTGAGATTAAGAGCGTCTATCAGCTAACATTCAGCGCTACACCGACATGAATGGGGCCTCAGTCTAGAATGCGTGTACCGTGGGAGAAGCTGACCGCCGTGCATCTCCACATGAACGTCGCCAGTGGTGGCGGCACTGACCGCCGTGCGCCTCCACAAGAACGTAGCCAGAGGTCGCGGCGCGGCTAGAGGACGGCAGTCTACAAGAGCGTACTGAGGGAGCGAGAGGATCGCCGAACCGCGGCGCCGACGTATCGGCGCGGCGGGGAGGGCGGCTTGTTGGGGAACGTAGCAGAAATTCAAAATTTTCAATGCATCACCAAGATCAATCTATGGAGTAATCTAGCAACAAGGGAAGGGGAGTGCATCTACATACCCTTGTAGATCGCTAAGCGGAAGTGTTGCAAGAACGCGGATGAAGGAGTCGTACTCGTAGCGATTCAGATCGCGGTTGATTCCGATCTAAGCGCCGAACCACGGCACCTCCGCGTTCAACACACGTGCAGCCCGGTGACGTCTCCCACGCCTTGATCCAGCAAGGAGAGAGGGAGAGGTTGGGGAAGACTCCGTCCAGCAGCAGCACGACGGCGTGGTGGTGATGGAGGAGCGTGGCAATCTTGCAGGGCTTCGCCAAGCACCGCACGAGAGGAGGAGGACATGGAAGAGGGGGAGGGCTGCGCCAGAACTTTGGGGTGCCGCTGCCCTCCCACCCCCCACATATATATAGGGGCAAGGGAGAGGGGGGACGGCCCCCTCAGATCCAATCTGAGGAGGGGGCGGCGGCCAGGGGGGTTGCCTTGCCCCCCAAGGCAAGGGGGCGCCTCCCCTTAGGGTTCCCCCAAACCCCCAGGCGCATGGGCCCTGGGAGGGAAGGCACCCAGCCCACTAAGGGGCTAGTCCCTCTCCACATACAGCCATAGGGCCCTCCGGGGCTGGTGGCCCTTCCCGGTGGACCCCCGGAACCCTCCGGTGGTCCCAGTACATTACCGGTGACGCCCGAAACTCTTCCGGTGGCCAAAACGGGACTTCCCATATATAAATCTTTACCTCCGGACCATTCCGGAACTCCTCGTGACGTCCGGGATCTCCTCCGGGACTCCGAACAACATTCGGTAACCACGTATATCTATTCCCTATAACCCTAGCGTCATCGAACCTTAAGTGTGTAGACCCTACGGGTTCGGCAACCATGCAGACATGACAGAGATGTTCTCCGGCCAATAACCAACAGCGGGATCTGGATACCCATGTTGTCTCCCACATGTTCCACGATGATCTCATCGGATGAACCACGATGTCGGGGATTCAATCAATCCCATATACAATTCCCTTTGTCAATCGGTATGTTTCTTGCCCGAGATTCGATCGCGGTATCCCGATACCTTGTTCAATCTCGTTAATGGCAAGTCTCTTTACTCGTTCCGTAACACATCATCCCATGATCAACTCCTTGGTCACATTGTGCACATTATGATGATGTCCTACCGAGTGGGCCCAGAGATACCTCTCCGTTTACACGGAGTGACAAATCCCAGTCTCGATTCGTGCCAACCCAACAGACACTTTCGGAGATACCTGTAGTGCACCTTTATAGCCACCCAGTTACGTTGTGACGTTTGGTACACCCAAAGCATTCCTACGGTATCCGGGAGTTGCACAATCTCATGGTCTAAGGAAATGATACTTGACATTAGAAAAGCTTTAGCAGACGAACTACACGATCTTGTGCTAGGCTTAGGATTGGGTCTTGTCCATCACATCATTCTCCTAATGATGTCATCCCGTTATCAACGACATCCAATGTCCATGGTCAGGAAACCGTAACCATCTATTGATCAACGAGCTAGTCAACTAGAGGCTTACTAGGGACATGGTGTTGTCTATGTATCCACACATGTATCCGAGTTTCCTATCAACACAATTTTAGCATGGATAATAAACGATTATCATGAACAAGAAAATATAATAATAACCAATTTATTATTGCGTCTAGGGCATATTTCTAACAGTCTCCCACTTGCACTAGAGTCAATAATCTAGTTCACATCACCATGTGATTAATACCCAAGAGTTTACCAGAGTCAATAATGTAGTTCACATCACCATGTGATTGTAATGATTCCAACACCCATGGGGTTTGTTCATATCTCGCTTGTGAGAGAGGTTATTAGCCAACGGGTCTGAACCTTTCAGATCTGTGTGTGCTTTACGAATATCTATGTCATCTTGTAGATGCAGCTACCACGCTTTACTTGGAGCCATACCAAATAACTGCTCTACTATACGAGTCCGGTTTACTACTCAGAGTCATCCGGATTAGTGTCAAAGCTTGCATCGACGTAACCCTTTACGACGAACTCCTTTTCCACCTCCATAATCGAGAAAATTCCTTAGTCCACTAGATACTAAGGATAAGTTCGACCGCCGTCATGTGATCCATTCCCGGATCACTATTGTACCCCTTGACTAACTCATGGCAAGGCACACTTCATGTGCGGTACACAGCATAGCATACTGTAGAGCCTACGTCTAAAGCATAGGGGACGACCTTCGTCCTTTCTCTCTCTTCTGCTGTGGTCAAGTCTTGAGTCTTACTCAATACTCACACCTTGTAACACAGCCAAGAACTCCTTCTTTGCTGATCTATTTTCAACTCCTTCAAAAACTTGTCACGGTATGTATTCATTTGAAAGTACTATTAAGCGTTTTTGATCTATCCTTATAGATCTTGATGCTCAATGTTCAAGTAGCTTAATCCAGGTTTTCCATTAAAACACTTTTCAAATAACCCTGTATGCTTTCCAGAAATTCTACATCATTTCTGATCAACAATATGTCAACAACATATACTCATCAGAAATTCTATAGTGCTCCCACTCACTTCTTTGGAAATACAAGTTTCTCATAAACTTTGTATAAACCAAAAATCTTTGATAATCTCATCAAAGCGTACATTCCAACTCCGAGATGCTTACTCCAGTCCTTAGAAGGATTGCCGGAGCATTGCATACTTGTTAGCATCTTTCAGGATTGACAAAACCATCTCGTTGTATCACATACAACCTTTCCTCTAGAAAATCGTCGAGGAAACAATGTTTTGACATCCTATCTGCAAGATTTCATAAATAATGCAGTAACTGCTAATATAATTCCAACATACTCTTAGCATCGCTACGAGTGAGAAAGTCTCATCGTAGTCAACTCCTTGAACTTGTCGGAAAACATCTTAATGACAAGCCGAGCTTTCTTAATGGTGACACTTACCATCATTGTCTGTCTTCCTTTTAAAATCCATCTGCACCCAACAGCCTTACGACCGTCAAGTATTTCTTCCAAAGTATATACTTTGCTTTTATACATGGATCCTCTCTCGGATTTCATGGCCTCAAGCCATTCGTCGGAATCCGGGCCCACCATCGCTTCTCCATAGCTCGTAGGTTCATTGTTGTCTAGCAACATGACTTGCAAGACAGGATCACGTACCACTCTGAAGTAGTACGCATCCTCGTTGTCCTACGAGGTTTGGTAGTGACTTGATCCGAAGTTTCATGATCACTATCATAAGCTTCCACTTCAATTGGTGTAGGTGCCACAGGAACAACTTCCTATGCCCTGCTACACACTAGTTGAAGTTATGGTTCAATAACCTCATCAAGTTTCCACCATCCTCCCACTCAATTCTTTCGACAGAAACTTTTCCTCGAGAAAGGAACTATTTCTAGAAGCAATTACTTTTGCTTCCAGATCTGAAATAGGAGGTATACCCAACTGTTTTGGGTATTCTTATGAAGATGCATTTATCCGCTTTGGGTTCGAGCTTATCAGCCTGAAACTTTTTTCACATAAGCATCGCAGCCCCAAACTTTTAAGAAACGACAACTTAGGTTTCTCTAAACGCTGTCGTCTCAACGGAATTGTGTGGTGCCCCTTTTAAAGTGAATGCGGTTGTCTCAACGCAAACACCAAATAACAATTATTCAGGTTTAACCCCAATCTCGATGGTAGAGGGAGCATGCGATGCTTGATCACATCAACCTTGGAAACACTTTCAACACATATCGTCATCTCACCTTTAGCTAGTCTCTGTTTATTCCGCAGCTTTTATTTCGAGTTACTAACACTTAGCAACCGAACCGGTATCTAATACCCTGGTGCTGCTAGGAGTACTAGTAAAGTACACATTCATATAATGTATATCCAATATACTTCTGTCGACCTTGCCTGCCTTCTCATCTACCAAGTATCTAGGGTAGTACTGCTTCAGTGACCGTTCCCCTCAATACAGAAGCACTTAGTCTTGGGTTTGGGTTCAACCTTGGGATTCTTCACCAGAGCAGCAAATGATTTGCTGTTTCATGAAGTATCCCTCTTGCCCTTGCCCTTCTTGAAACTAGTGGTTTTACTAACCATCAACAGTTGATGCTCCTCTTTGATTTCTACTTTCGCGGTGTCAAACATTGCGAATAGCTCAAGGATCATCACATCTATCCCTGATATGTTATAGTTCATCACGAAGCTCTAATAGCTTGGTGGCAGTGACTATGGAGAACCATCACTATCTCTTCTGGAAGATTAACTCCCACTTGATTCAAGCGATTGTGGTACTCAGACAATCTGAGCACATGCTCAACGATTGAGCTTTTCTCCCTTAGTTTGCAGGCTTAAGAAACTTGTCAGAGGTCTCATACCTCTTTACGTGGGCACTAGTCTGAAATCCCAATTTCAGTCTTCGGAACATCTCATATGTTCTGCGACGTTTCAAAACCGTCTTGTCGCCACAATTTTAAACCGTTAGCATCACACACTGAACTATCACGTAGTCATCAAAACGTGTATGTCAGATGTTTCGTAACATCTACAGACGACGCTAGAGGTTCAGCACACCGAGCGGTGCATTAAGGACATAAGCCTTCTGTGCAGCAATGAGGACAATCATTAGTTTACGGACCCAGTCCGCATAATTTCTACTATGAACTTTCAACTAAATTTTCTCTAGGAACATATCTTAAACAGTAGAACTAAAGCGTAAGCTATGACATAATTTGCAAAGACCTTTTGACTATGTTCATGATAATTAAGTTCATCTGATTATTTAATGAACTCCCACTCAGATAGACATCCCTCTAGTCACCTAAGTGATACATGATCCGAGTCAAACTAGGCCATGTCCGATCATCACGTGAGACGGACTAGTCATCATCGGTGAACATCTCCATGTTGATCGCATCTACTATATGACTCATGTTCGACCTTTCGATCTCTTGTGTTCCGAGGCCATGTCTGTACATGCTAGGCTCGTCAAGTCAACCTAAGTGTTTCGCATGTGTTCCGAGGCCATGTCTGTACATGCTAGGCTCGTCAACACCCGTTGTATGCGAACGTTAGAATCTATCACACCCGATCATCACGTGGTGCTTCGAAACAACGAACCTTCGCAACGGTGCACAGTTAGGGGGAACACGTCTCTTGAAATTTTAGTGAGGGATCATCTTATTTATGCTACCGTCGTTCTAAGCAAATAAGATGTAAACATGACAAACATCACATGCAAATCATAAAGTGACATGATATGGCCAATATCATCTTGCGCCTTTTGATCTCCATCTTCGAGGCGCGGCATGATCACCTTCGTCACCGGCATGACACCATGATCTCCATCATCATGATCTCCATCATCGTGTCTTCATGAAGTTGTCTCGCCAACTATTACTTCTACTACTATGGCTAATGGTTAGCAATAAAGTAAAGTAATTACATGGCGTTTTCATTGACACGCAGGTCATACAATAAATTAAGACAACTCCTATGGCTCGTGCCGGTTGTCATACTCATCGACATGCAAGTCGTGATTCCTATTACAAGAACGTGATCAATCTCATACATCACATATATCATTCATCACATCCTTTTGGCCATATCACATCACATAGCATACCCTGCAAAAACAAGTTAGATGTCCTCTAATTGTTTTTGCATGTTTTAAGTGGCTGCTATGGGATTCTAGCAAGAACGTTTCTTACCTACGCAAAAGCCACAACATGATATGCCAATTTCTATTTACCCTTCATAAGGACCCTTTTCATCGAATCCGATCCGACTAAAGTGGGAGAGACAGACACCCGCTAGCCACCTTATGCAACTAGTGCATGTCAGTCGGTGGAACCTGTCTCACGTAAGTGTACGTGTAAGGTCGGCCCGGGCCGCATCATCCCACGATGCCGCCGAATCAAGATAAGACTAGTAACGGCAAGCAAATTGAACAAATCATCACCCACAACTACTTTGTGTTCTACTCGTGCATAGAATCTACGCATAGACCTGGCTCATGATGCCACTGTTGGGGAACGTAGCAGAAATTCAAAATTTTCTACGCATCACCAAGATCAATCTATGGAGTAATCTAGCAACAAGGGAAGGGGAGTGCATCTACATACCCTTGTAGATCGCTAAGCGAAAGCGTTGCAAGAACGCGGATGAAGGAGTCATACTCGTAGCGATTCAGATCGCGGTTGATTCCGATCTAAGCGCCGAACCACGGCGCCTCCGCGTTCAACACACGTGCAGCCCGGTGACGTCTCCCTTGCCTTGATCCAGCAAGGAGAGAGGGAGAGGTTGGGGAAGACTCCGTCCAGCAGCAGCACGACGGCGTGGTGGTGATGGAGGAGCGTGGCAATCTTGCAGGGCTTCGCCAAGCACCGCAGGAGAGGAGGAGGACATGGACGAGGGGGAGGGCGGCGCCAGAACTTTGGGGTGTCGCTTCCCTCCCACCCCCCACATATATATAGGGGCAAGGGAGAGGGGGTCCGGCCCCCTCAGATCCAATCTGAGGAGGGGGCGGCGGCCAGGGGGGTTGCCTTGCCCCCCAAGGCAAGGGGGGAGCCTCCCCTTAGGGTTCCCCCAAACCCCCAGGCGCATGGGCCCTGGGAGGGAAGGCGCCCAGCCCACTAAGGGGCTGGTCCCTCTCCACATACAGCCCATAGGGCCCTCCGGGGCTGGTGGCCCCTCCCGGTGGACCCCCGGAACCCTCCGGTGGTCCCGGTACATTACCGGTGACGCCCGAAACTCTTCCGGTGGCCAAAATGGGACTTCCCATATATAAATCTTTACCTTCGGACCATTCTGGAACTCCTCGTGACGTCCGAGATCTCATCTGGGACCCCGAACAACATTCGGTAACCACGTATATCTATTCCCTATAACCCTAGCGACATCGAACCTTAAGTGTGTAGACCCTACGGGTTCGGCAACCATGCAGACATGACCGAGATGTTCTCCGGCCAGTAACCACCAGCGGGATCTGGATACCCATGTTGTCTCCCACATGTTCCACGATGATCTCATCGGATGAACCACGATGTCGGGGATTCAATCAATCCCGTATACAATTCCCTTTGTCAATCGGTATGTTTCTTGCCCGAGATTCGATCGTCGGTATCCCGATACCTTGTTCAATCTCGTTAATGGCAAGTCTCTTTACTCGTTCCGTAACACATCATCCCATGATCAACTCCTTGGTCACATTGTGCACATTATGATGATGTCCTACCGAGTGGGCCCAGAGATACCTCTCCGTTTACACGGAGTGACAAATCCCAGTCTCGATTCGTGCCAACCCAACAGACACTTTCGGAGATACCTGTAGTGCACCTTTATAGCCACCCAGTTACGTTGTGACGTTTGGTACACCCAAAGCATTCCTCCGGTATCCGGGAGTTGCACAATCTCATGGTCTAAGGAAATGATACTTGGCATTAGAAAAGCTTTAGCAGACGAACTACACGATCTTGTGCTAGGCTTAGGATTGGGTCTTGTCCATCACATCATTCTCCTAATGATGTGATCCCGTTATCAACGACATCCAATGTCCATGGTCAGGAAACCGTAACCATCTATTGATCAACGAGCTAGTAAACTAGAGGCTTACTAGGGACATGGTGTTGTCTATGTATCAACACATGTATCTGAGTTTCCTATCAATACAATTTTAGCATGGATAATAAACGATTATCATGAACAAGGAAATATAATAATAACCAATTTATTATTGCCTCTAGGGCATATTTCTAACATGGCTTTGGCGGAGCGAATGGAGTGGAGGGGGACAGGGGGAGGGGGGTTTGGGGAATATTAGTGGCTAGTTGGCCGAAGGGCGGTTGAATCGGATTTGGGGGGAATTTTTGGGTTTGGGGGGGGAGGATTTTCGCGCGGTGGGCGGGGGAGTTTGGCGCATGGTCGGTTTCTCCAAGTGCAGTCCCACGTGTCAGTGAAGAGGCAAGCCGAAGCGCGTTCTGTTTGCGTGAGCCGTGTGCAGGACCGAACGTGTGTCGGGTGCAATGCGACTACGACAGGAGTGCTGTGAGTGTACCGCCTGTTTTCCTTTTAATCTAGGTGCTTCGCCCCCTCAAAAAAATGTGTTGCTTCGCGCGATCCATCAATACTACTACTAGTAATCTGGTAATCCCGACTAAAACGGCGCGGCCGGGTCTTTTCCCGCGTGATATAATGGGAGGTTGGCTTAGTTGGGGTTTTTTGGGATGAGTAATGCTACACCTATGTAATCCCAGTTACGTAATTAACGTAATGTGAAACGTTTGAGCTGTTGATTGTAGATTGGGGGGAGGGAGGGGCCCACCACCATGAAAATCAGGGGAGGAGAGAGAGAGAGGCAATTTACGTTAACCCTTTCGTAGGTTCCCGTAGATGTAGAAAGATGTGAATTGCGTGAATGTGTAGTGGACGTACTATTGGAGTGCCTAAGATAATTTGTGTATGTATAGACCCTATGTGTTTATTTTACTTCGCATGTTAGATTTGTCTCGGTTCAATAAAAAGCAGAGTTGGTGATGATGGTTTGCCTGTCATCCTGCAATATAGGCCGTCCGATCTATATCTAACGAATAGGAAGGAAACTATGACAATTTACCCGCACTCCTCTCCACATTTGCAGATAAGGCTTTCCCTCGTTCATCCTTTTCTCCCACAAGATCTTGATCTTCCGTGCAACGCACGGGCATCTTGCTAGTACTCCTACAATATGTATATTATTGTGAAAGTTATATACACCGGCCGAGATTAATGCAAACACGGCAGATTTTCATTACATTTCGAACTTTTATAGGACAGAAAAATAAAAGAAACCCGACCCTAAACCTATTCTACGGCGGCAACCGACGTCCTCCATCTGCGATCTCTATGTACGGGGGCGGGGTTCAAGACCCGTGAAGTGAAGGTGCGGTCTCCGGCGAGGAAGAGTAGAACACGGGATACGGACCGGCCAGTTGGCACACCATGCCCTGCCGCCTCCCATGCCCTACTCATCCTCGGAGGAGTCCCCGACCTTGGCGGTGCCGGACGTTGGACGGCGGCAAGTAGGACGCGTGGTTGACGGTGCTCCCGTCGTCGGCCGCCAGCATGGCCACTGCTTGTGCGGTCGCGTCCGCGTCCAGCTACGCCGCTATTGCATCGCGAGAGGCGACTTGAGCGAGGGCGGCGACCTCGAGCTTCATCCCCAAAGACAAGCTCTCCCGCAGAGCGTTCGCACTTGCGGTCATGGCGGATGAGGTGCCAGGTAGGAGGACGATGCGCTATGGTGTGGAGGTTAGCTGGGCCCCACCTCACAGTGAAAACGTTACGACTGGAATAAAAATGCCATATACATCCTCCGTTCATAAATATAAGCCTTTTTAGATACTATTTCAAATGGAATACAGCATACAGATGTATGTAGACATAGTTTAGAGTGTAGATTCACTCATTTTGCTCCGTATGTAGTAGTCACTTGATGGAATCTTTAGAAAGACTTATATTTGGGAACGGAGGGAGTACTATACTAATAAAACATTAAGGCCATGAGGCGATGCAGTGCTGGTTACAGGAGGCAAGAAGAGATGCATCCATCGACGACGTCCACCTCCTCGACTCAGGGCGCCGGCCCACCGAACGGCGCCTAAGTAGCAGCGGCTTTCGTGGCCAGGTCGACGTGCTTCTGAACAATGGCGTCCAAAGATTCCAGCCGCTGGAAGAAGGCCAACGTCTTTCTGTCCTCGCTTGCCTTGCAGTGGCCTATGTATACGATTTCCTCGTAGATGTTGATGTGCAGGTCAATGGTTTCTTGCATGGCGAGGCGCTGCGCGGCGAGCGCGGCCTCGAGGTGCACATTCTTCATCGCGACCTCCGGCACCTGCAGGGCCACCAGGGCTTGAAAGAGTTCGTCACCATGGAGGCCGATGAGGGTGGCAGGCAATGAGGAGCCTGGGCGCACGGGCTGGAGCAGTACGGCAAGGTCGTCCACGCGCTTCTTGATGGCAGTGAACTTGCGGATGGAGTTGACCATCATGTCGTCCATGCGAGAGGCGAAGCCGGCGTCGGCGAGGGCTACGATGCCTGTGGTCGCTAGCACCATCTGGAAATGCTGCGCAATGTGGGGCCGCAGGCCGGCGCCTTGGATGATTTGGCACAGCCAACTGCCGCTCGCATCCATCGCCTCCATAGGTGCTTGTGGCTTCTGGTCACTTGGTCTTGGATTGGAGTGAGCAGTGTTGCGCAGAGACTTGGGAGTAGATGGATTGGAGTGGTGGGGTGCCTTTATTATATGAGAGTCCAAACTCTGTTGCATTCACATCGTGCTGGCTCTATTCTGCTTCTAAAATTAATTCCCTCTGCATGTAATTGAGGATGCATCATTGACCGTTCAACGTCTCGGGAACCGCTACCCTCTGCCTCTTGGCATTCAAGCACCTATGGACCTGTCGACGACGAGGTGCCTATGGTGACTTTGTAAATTTCAAGATGATAGTGCCGTGCATGTGTGCGTTCATAGGGGTGAGTGTATGCGCGTGTATATGAGCGCTTGCGTCTGTACTGTGTAAAAAAACGTAAATGCGTGTCAAAAAGAGACTAGTCAGTATACTCAATATTGTGCACCTCGGAGAGGAAAACGATAGAACTAGTACGTATTTATTTACGGTGCAGACTCACTCATTTTGCTCCATATGTACTCCGTCTCGGTGTAGTCTAGTCACTTGTTGAAATCTCTAGAAGGGCAAATACTCCTTTCTGGTTTACAGGGCTATACTAGCAAGTAGTTGTACGTACTAGTACAATAGTTGGCTCACATAGCAATTTTGTCTCATGCAAGAGCCTGGCTATATGCGTGCTCCAATGTTCGCAACTGCAACGTTCGGTTTGCGCTTGGCTCTTCGCCTCTTCGAGAAGACGAACAATGATGTTACTACTACTGCTTCTATAGTGTCGAATCCACTGCTGCATGTTCGTCCACCGCAAGCGGGACGGATAGCTTGTTGTATTAGTACTACTAAGCAAAAGCCTGTCCTCGTTTGTGAGCAACCGCGTGAATGGGTGAGGGAGAAGGCGTGTAGTAAAATCAAGCTTCTCCTCATGGTACGAGTTGACGTGACACATCATAGCACTGGCCCCACATGCTTGCCTCTAAACTTGCCTGAAAGACCCGCAGTGTACAATATATTTGCTGCAACCTCTAACATTTACCCACCACAAATTAAAATATATGTGGCCGTATGCATCGTTCTGATGCAGAGGCCGGGGAGTCCCCCCTTTTCAATTTTTTTTAAATATATATTCCTGTCTTGACCAGATGAGCGTGCAAACTACAATCACCAGGGTGTTAGGTAGGGCCAGAAGACTATTTTAATTTTTTTTAAAACTTCAAGAAGGCCACATAGCATGGAGCCGACCCCAATGATTTTAAGCTTACAGGCACGGTACACGCTATCCTAGACTACTCTACACATGAAACTGCCACACGAGCGTCCGGGCTGCGCTTGGCTCTTCGCCTCTTCGGGAAGTCAAACAATTATGGAGTACTACTGCACTGGAGGAGTACTACAGTACGCTTCTGGCCATCTGACACCGATTGAACTGCTGCATGTCCACCGCGTGCGGGAGGGAGAGCGTGTAGCGAAAGCTTCTCCTAGTCTTGCCAGCCACCACGCTCATGGGCGAGGGGGACGCTCCTGCCTTTGCGTGTATGACAGGTGGGCCCGACAGGTGTGTGGCCAACCTGTCATACAACCAAAGGCAGGTGCAGGTAAGTCCGCGAGGGAGAGGATAATCAAACTTCTCGTTGATGTACGAGTTGACGCGACACATCAAAGCACTGCACTCGATATATTTCAATAATTTGCGTTTACCGATGCATTAATTACAACGCATGCATGCATGCCGCGACTCTCCTTTTGATACTTGCATGTGTTGATTTAATGCACCTTGAAGTAGTATAAAATATGTGACGGTAAAGCTTTGTAATACCCCGGCCCAAGTCGAGAGATGGTTGTACACGAGGATGGCGAGATCATGCAGACCGAACAGGACCCGACGATGGAGCTCTCTAAGGTCTCGATGGACCTCACCGTGCTCCACTGCCCCTTGTGCCTCCGCCCCTTGAATTGTGGTTTCTCAACGAGTTGTGCTGAACTTCTTGTGAATTGTGGTGGTTTTCAGTAATGAAAATCGGAAGGGGCAAGCCCTTCTTTGATCAAAAAAAATTTTAATCGTCCTTATATATTCATCAGTCTTGCTATAAGTCGCAGTAGATGCTATATAGGTCCGTCGGATCTTACATCAAGATCCGTGCTTTCAGATTTTCTTTTTTCTCACTTAAATCTCAGTCGAGTGAGACATAGCCACGCCATTAAACAGAGGCTCGGGCGCCATTAATGGAGACCTTGGGAGAGAGGTGGACGGCAGATGGAGGTCAAAGGGCTCTCCTCCCGATAAGCACGCGCAGGGGTCTGATCGCACGCCTCTCGTACTCAAATAGCTACCCTGCACGGCGCCTCCTAGCTAATAAAAAATGGGGACGCGTGGCGGCACGTAAATGGTACTAGTAAGTAGAACGCCCACGGTTTCAATAATACTTGTGTTTCCGATTGTAACGTGACAACACTTGTTCCAAAATGACTTTGTTGATTGTTAATGTGTGCGCCTTCGCAAATCGGACTGCAAATTTACCACAGCATGTTGGTGCCATGTCATGGCACCAAGCCAAGTTTCATTATTTTCATGCGTGTTTTGGATTTACAGGAATTAAAAAACTAAGTTTCTCAATGTTTCCAACCCAGCCACGACGCCCAGAATTTTGAATTTCATTCCCATTTCTTGCATGGAACCTAGAAATTTACCCGAGGACACACATGTGATTTTTCAACCAACTTTGGTGCACTGGAACATGTGCTTGTATTTCAAATTTGAATTATGCACACAAAGGTGACACGTTCCCTCCCAGAACCACGAGCCTTCTTGAGAGAAGCTCCGATTTGCAAGAAGCTTATACCAAAATTTGTTCCTATTCGGCCAATTTTTTTACCACGGCATGGTACTACCATGACATGACACCATGCCAAGTTTCATGATTTTAAAACCAAGTTTCTCAATGTTCTCGACCGAGCCACGATGCCCAGATGTTTGAATTTTATTCTCATTTTTTGCATGGGACCTACTCCCTCCTTCCATCTATATAGGGCCTAATGTGTTTTTCAAGACAGCCTTTGACTATTGACAAGATTAATAGCACATGAGATGTATACTATGAAAATTATATTATTGGAAGCTCCTTTGACATACAAATTTGAAGGTATGCTTTGTGTAAGTTGCATGTCATATATTATTGCTCTAACGTTTGGTCAAAGTTAGCCTCGAAAAACGCATTAGGACCTATATAGATGGAAGGAGGGAGTAGAAATTCACCCGAGGACACAAATGTGATTTTTCAACCAACTTTGGTGCACGGGAGCATGTGCTTGTAGTTCAAATTTGAATTATGCACATTAAATGACCAAAAACTCAATTAATGTGTAAATAAGGCCAAACGAAGCCGGAATAATTCCAAAATTTAACAGGGCACTCATGTAGTTCTATGTTGCCTTTGTAAATAAACTCAAGGGGGACAACGTATATCGTTTCGCACTCAAAGGTGGCACGTTCCCTCTCAGAACCACGAGCCTTCTTGAGAGAAGCTTCGGTTTGCAAGAAGCTTATACCAAAATCTGTTCCTATTCGGCCAATTTTTTTACCACAACATGGTAGTACCATGACATGACATCCATGCCAAGTTTCATGATTTTCAGACGTGTTTTGGATTTACAAGAATTTTAAAACCAAGTTTCTCAATGTTCTCGGCCGAGCCACGATGCCCAGATGTTTTAATTTTATTCTCATTTCTTGCATGGGACCTAGAAATTCACCCGAGGACACAAATGTGATTTTTCAACCAACTTTGGTGCACGAGAGCATGTGCTTGTAGTTCAAATTTGACTTATGCACATTAAATGACCAGAAACTCAATTAATGTATAAAAACGACAAACGAACCCGGAATAATTCCAAAATTTAACAGGGCACTAATGTAGTTCTATGTTGCCTTTGTTAAGAAACTCAAGGGGGGGCAGCGTATATCGTTTCACACTCAAAGGTGGCACGTTCCCTCTTAGAACCACGAGCTTCCAAATCGGCCCAATTTTTTACCACAACATGTTAGTGCCATGACATGACACCATGCCAAGTTTCATGATTTCCAGGCGAGTTTTGGATTTACATGAATTTAAAATCAAAGTTTCTCGATGTTCTCGGCCGAGTCATGACGCCCAGATGTTTGAATTTCATTCTCATTTCTTCCATGGGACCTAGAAATTCAACCAAGGACACACATGTGATTTTTCAACCCACTTTGGTGCACCGGAGCATGTGCATGCAATTCATATTTAGATTATGCACATTAAAAGTCCAGAAACTCAATTAATGTATAAAAAGGCCAAATGAACCCGAAATAATTCCAAAATTTAACAGGGCACTCATATAGTTCTATGTTGCCTCTGTAAATAAAATCAGGGGGAGGCAGCGTATATCGTTTCGCACACAAAGGTGACACGTTCCCTCTCGGAACCACGAGGCTTGTTGAGAGAATCTCCGGTTTTGCAAGAGGCTTATACCAAAACTTGTCCCAATTCAGCCAAAAATTATACGTATGAAACAGGGTTTAGATTATCCCAAACATCTCGCTACCTAGACCAATAATGTACTATGATTTGAATTCAACATAAAATGGATACAAATATTTGAATTGGAGAGCGTATGGTACATGTAGTTCATAGTGAAATATGATTACTGCTATATGTATGTTTTTTGTTATCAAGATAATATTTAAATTATTGTATAACTTGACAACAATCGTATTCAAATAAGGAAAATTGATTCAAATTTAGTCCATATGGTAGACGACAATATATATGTTCACATGGTGGAGTAAAATGTTCATATATGATGGAAGATCAAAATGTACGACTACATCAATTATAAACCGCAAGGTCACCTAACGATATATTCGAATTCAACATAACGTGGATTCAAAAATTGAAATTCGAGATCATGGCATCTGTAATCATATAAAAAGGGACATTACTCTTTCTTTGGTGGGAATTGATTTGTTTTTTGTTGTTGTTGAGGGAAGTGCGAATCGATTTGGTACTGTGCAGGGTAATCTTGTTCTCCCGATTTTTTTACATTTTTCTTGTAGTTTTTTCAATGGCATCTATAGCAATATAGTAAAAGGGGACATGACTCTCTTGTGTCTTGTATGAATTGTTTTTTTACACGTTAAGTTTGTTCTGCCGAACAAGGAATCCGCACCTTGTTATCCCGAAATTTTCAAGCTCGAGTATCTTTTGTCTCACCTGCTTTGAAACTCCCGCTTCTTCAACCCGCGCCGCGCCTTGTTATCCTGAAATTTGGACGCGCGCGAGAACTCCCTCCTCATCCGAAATCGCTCCCGCAGCCCAGACACGCGAAATCCCCCTTCTACCCCTCAGCCGGAAATGAAGCTCCACGTCGCGGTGTCAAAACCGGTGGGGGTACGCTGGTAACTTACCCTACATTTCGGACAAGCGCGTCCCTAAGCTTGGCTCCCCCCTCCCCCTTCGCCCCCCCATTCGTACACCGAGGCCGCCAAAACCCGCGAAACCCCACGCTCCTCCGTCGGCCTCCCGACCGCCGCCCAGCCGGAGACTCTTCCCCGACTACGTCATCCACCACAACAGCTCGCCGTCCCTAATCCACCGCACCGGATGAGGATCCGTTGTCGATCTCGTCGTCCCACCGGATCAGCCGCCCCATCCTCCAGCTCCAAGGAGCTGCCCCGATGTTTGCCTCGTCTATCGCACCACCTCAATCCCCACAACGCCATCTTGACCTGCCCCACCGGAACCGCAGCACCCTCGCCAATTCCTCTGATGAAGCCGAGGCCAACTCGGCGCTGCCAAGGAGGTTGTGCACTCACCGCTGCATTTTATCTTTTATTCGATCTCACAGGGCTGCCGGTGCTCGATACCGAGCAGACATGGCGTGTCTCCATCGACGGCGCCGTCACCGGCCACATCATCCATGGCGTCTCTCCCCCATGTCGTTGCTTCCTCGGTGGCGACTTCCACAACGGCACTAGCTGCAGCTGCTCCGGCTCTCGCTCGTGTTGTGGCTCTGTTCTTGCTGTCGGTCACGCTGCTGCACTGCTCCTGCTTTCGTTCGTGCTGCTGATCTGCTCTTGCTCTCGCTTGCGCTGCTGCTGCTGCTGCACGACCTCTGGTAGCTACAGGAGTTGCCGCTTTAGCACTCGCTCACGGTGCTCCTGCACGACTTGCTCTCTGCTAGTGCGTTCCCTGCTCGAGCGTCTGCTGATTTAGATCACTGCTTCTCTGCTACTAGTGCTCGAACGCCCTAAACATCTATTGCAATGCTCTGTTACTAGTTCAATCAGTTTCGACAGTAAAATTCAGTTTCGACTGTGAAGTTCATTTTCTTCAGTTAAGTTCAGAGTGAATAGTACTTACAGCATCTGTCGGAGCGGCCGTGGCGCGGCTGATGCGTTTTACATCTAGCACTTTTTGGTGATGTATTTTACATCATCTATTGCAGATGATATTAGGGCCCCACTTCAGATTAACATTGTCTGTCTTGTCATGCTTCAGCCTCGTCGCCGTACACCTTAGCGGAGCTGCTCCAACAACGGAATCGTCCATCACAACGGAGCAGTACCCTCGGTGCCGTTTCCAGAGGCCTCGGATCTTCTTCCCCGCCTCCGACAGTCACACCAGCATCATCACCATCCTCCACGTCCAACCCAATGATGCTGAGGTCCACAAGGCTATGCCAAAGAGGTTGTACACTCGTCGCATCACTTTGTTTCTCCATTCCTCTGTTCTTCCAATTCATGTGAGCCAAACACCCAGGTTGACTGAAATCCTATGTTTCCAAATGCTCTGTTTTGCACGTGCATTCCTATCCTATTCATGTGTTTTTCCTGTCCCTGCGTTTATAGAATCCTCCAATTCTAAGGAGCCCTTACAGATTTACTTCATTTTCAGATAGGCGTCAAAGAAAACTCTGTGTGTTATGTCCTGCTCCTGCCGTGCCGTCATCCACCCCACCTGAGGTGCACCATCGATAGAAGCGTTCACTGCAGCAGAGATCCCCCTGCAGACTTCCTTTCGCCGCCTCAGATCATCTTCCCCGTTGCCGGCAGCCACGCCAACTGCATTACCATCATCGACTGAGCAGATGAACCTGAGGACTACACAGTTCCGGAAGAGAGGTCGCAGTCTTTCGTGTTTGCTTATGTTATACATCGGTTATTATTACCTGCTACTTTATCGTTCAATCTTGAGTTTTGAATTGCCCATGGGTCTCATATCGAGCCAGCAACGAATAGTATCTGTCTACTATCTGGTTCATCTGGGGTCTTCTATGTGGTTCATGTTGGGTGGGCAACAAACAATAGATGATCCATTGTCTATCTTTTTAAACTGAAGCTATAATCTACCTGCTATCATTAGTTTTGGATCCATCCACTCGTTTGCTACCATCAGTCTTGATTTTTGCATGCACCCCTTAGGCCTTACAAAATCTAACTATTTTTTTATTATGCATGTCAGATATTGTACACAATCGTACTGAACATGTAGAGAAAAAGAGAAGACCGTTGCGTGCGAATATAATGTCATGCAGATGCCGCTCCATGGTGGGCGAAGTGCCCCCCCTCCTGCATTTCCAGATTGTATTCCAGAGGAAGATAACTGTTCAGATGGAGATTCAGAAGGAGCCGACCACGCCTGTTTACCACCTGAGGTGTTTGCTCTAACCTGGCATGCTGATGTTGGTCATATCATGCATATGGCGCCTTGCATTGCTTACATTATACATCTTATATGTCATCAGCTTAGTTTAGATTTGCTTTGTGTGAATGCCACCTGTTTGGTTTCTATATCATACTCCCACCATTCCTAAATATTTGTCTTTTTAGAGATTTCAACAAGTGACTACATACGGAACAAAATGAGTGAATCTACACTCTAAAATATGTCTATATACATCCGTATGTGGTAGTCCATTTGAAATCTCTAAAAAGACAAATATTTAGGAACGGAGGGAGTATATGGGAATTATGCAATGCCATCTTCTTTAGCCAGGCATCATATACGTGAATCATGCAATGCCATCCTGTTTAGCCAGTCATCGTATATGTGAATTGTATTGTGCCATATTTTTTTCCATAATGTATTCCATTTGTCAACAATGTTTATACATTCATCTACTCTTCCTGTGCATCAGCCATTTGAGTCGGTCATGGGAAAATCTGGAGTGAAAACAAGGTCTTCTGAGCAGTCAGTGCTACCTGTCGATGCAGATTTCTTGCTGGTTACAGATAGCTCCTCAGAGGAGGATTCAGAGAGAGATGACCAGTCGTATTCCCCCCCCCCCCCGAGGTGCATGCTCTAACTTGGCTGGGTTATATTGCTCATATCATGCATATGGTGTCTTGCATTGCCATGCCATCTGCTTAGATTAGACATGCTTTGTGTGAATGCCTCCTGTTTGCTTTCTATATCAGATATGTGAATTATGCAATGCCATGTTTTTCAGCCAGTTATCATATATGTGAATTATGCACCGCCATGGAGCCAGGCATCATATATGTGAATTATCTCATGCCATCTTTTTTTTCATTACGTATTCCATTTGTCGACAATCTGTGTATATTGAACTACTCTTCATGTGTATCAGCCATTTGAGCCGGTTATGGAAAAATCTGGAGTGAAAACAAGGTCTTCAGAGCAGGCAATGGTACCTGTTGAAGCATATATCTCGATGGTTACAGGGAGCTCCTCAGAGGAGGATTCAGAGACAGATGACCAGTCCTATATCCCACCTGAGGTGTATGCTCTAAGTTGCAATGTTTATATTTCTCATATGATGCATATGGTGTCTTGCATTGCTTAGTTTAGACATCATATGCACAATATTGAATTCTATCTGCTTAGTTTAGAGATCATACATGCGAGTGCCAGCTGCTTAGTATATGAATCAATTATGTCAATTATATCATGCCATCCTGCATACTTAGACAACATGTATGTGAATTATTTCATCCCAACCTATTTTAGAAAGACATCATATAGTTTTGTCATGTCATCCTGTTTAGGTACTCATCATATGTTGAATTATGCCATTATATCCTGTTAAGTTATCCATCATATATCTGAAACTGTGTCATGCTATCCTGTTTAGTTAGGCATCATATATGTGAAATTGTGTCATGTTGTCCTGTTTGGTTAGAAAACATATATGTGAATTACCACATCTGTCTATCATACAATGTCTGTACGTTCAATTTCTTTTCTTGTTTATCAGCCATTTGAATTGGAGGGGGTGATGGCAGTATCTAAGGGAGCAAAAACCCGTTCTTCACAAAAGACAGTGCTACCCGTCGATGCAGATAGAACCATGGTTGTACTGGCCCACAAACTAGCCCCACCACACATAATCGAGACTCTTCCAGATTGCACACTTACACCGTTGGGCAGAGAACCAGCTACAACCCATCTAACCGCAACCCCAGCGGATAGTAACCCACTTATAGTTGATAAAGCACCATGTCCACCACAGAGTACCCCCACACGAGCAGTTTGTAAAGCTATTGCAGTGCCCAAAGCACGAAGACCACCACAGCTAACCCAAACTCCACGTTTAAAGCAGAAGAGCAACTGTTCTCAGGTCAGATTCCGTAGCTATGGTCCATACTCCTTTGCTGTTGCATCACTGTATTTACTCATACCAACTACTTTCGAATTTGAAGGATCCAATTGAAACTCCAATGGCGCAACAGGTATGTTTTAAACCTATTTCTTTAACTGGATTGCTGTTCTAACTTCTTGCTCTATATTGATTATAGTTTAAGTTGTATAAACAGTTATGTTCTCATGTGATGCACATTACAAGGGCTGCCAATGCTGTGTAGTTTCTCACACTTATATTCTGTCTATGCTGCTGTGTCTTAAAAATATATGAGTTGAACTGTGTCTCTATCTTGATTAGGGAACATAAACTAGAATGATATGGACAATACAGTGACCATAGTACATAGACATATGTTTGTTTTATGCTGTTATCCTGTCCACCTTACTACTGAACTAGTTTACCAAAATGAGTTTTGTATACTACAAGCTAAACCTGTGATGTGTCTGCCTGTTTCTCTTGTAGTATGCAAACAGAATATTGGAGAAGAGCACCCCACTATGCAATGGTAGAGAAAGTATTGCAGATAAGGTTCAAGATAGTGAGACAACCCTGTTGGTCTCCAAGAAAGGTGATAAAAACGATCTTGGAGACAGTGAGAAAACCCCACAGTCCTGAGTTGATGTAGTGTTCGAGTTACTGGCCAGTACCGCTGGCACAAGCTCTTCGAACTCGCTGCCTGAATCACTTCGGCTTCTTCAGTCTCAGCTACAAGCTGAAAGGCATCAGTTAGCTGTGCTGCGGCAAGAAGCCGAAGGACTGAGGAAATCCCTGCAGAATTCAGATGCGTACTTTCTTGTGGAACAGCAAGCACTGGAGGATTTAAGCGCCAAACAAGAGAAAGTTAATAAGCTTGCTAAGCATCTTGCCAGCATTATGGGTACCCAAGATATTGTTTCTTGAACTCTTCTGAAGTGGTTTCAGTTCTGGACTTGTTTTGCTGCGGCGTTTATATGCTGCTTTGTTCCCTATATTTGCACTGGTGGCGAACTTTGATGCCCAGTGGATGTAATATGTGTAATAGCCGTGATAGCCTAGCATAAGTTGCTTGCTTATTTATTTCCTTGTTTCTTGTTTATTTGTTTGCTTGTAGTCAGTGCAGTTCTTTTTCCGCGGTTTGCTAGTGGCTGCAATAACCTATGTTTTAAAACTAGGCCACAATAACCATGGGCTAATATTTACTGTAGTGACACTGGGCCTCCTACGGGCCGTAGAAACAGTGGGCCTTCTACGGGCCGTAGAACCAGTAGGCCTTCTATGGGCTGTAGAAACAATGGGCCCTCTACGAGCCGTATCATCCATGGGCCTTATACGGGCCGTATGATCGATTGGCAAAACATGGGCCAATAACAGGACGCATTATGGCCGTAAACGGGCTAGAGTTGGAATCGTCCGTTCATGGGCCGACCATAACGGGCCATCGTTAATAGGCCGTATTTGATGACGCTATGAAAACGGCCCAACGTATTAACGGACCACAAACGGGCCGACTGTAACCACGGGCTGAATTTGGCCCACAAGCAGAAAATGACAGTAACGTGCCGTAAGTAAACGAATGCTGGAAATGAGCCCAAGAATAAATGGGCTCTGAGAAGGCCAAAAGATAACATGGGCTGGAAACGGCCCAACGGAATAACGGGCCGTTAATGGGTATAAAGTGATACACTGTTCATTACGGGCCAGTTTCACCACGGGCCGTTAATGGGTGCAAAGTGATACACTGTTCATTACGGGCCAGTTTCACCACGGGCCGTTAATAAGCCAAGAGTTACATAGGGCCTCATATGGGCCGAAAGACGTCATGGGCCATACATGGGCCAGAAGTGAAAATGGGCTGGAATCATATTGGATGGCCCAGATGACGCTGCTGGGCCTAATTCGGATAGGGCGTAACGAGCCTTGGGTTAGCGGGCTGTAAATGGGCTATATGCAAACATGTCATTAACAGGCTTTCCATGGGCCGGCCCGCCACCTTTTGACCAAGTCAAACAGGCCGGTCTTTTCACAGGAATGGGCCTCTGTTGGGCCGTGCCATGTGCCGACGTATCATAGGCGCCTTCTGTCCAATGAGTGGATGACATCTGTCCCAACGATGAGCCAACACGTGTTTCCTCCAGCCAATGATGATTTTACACGTGGAAAATAACCATTGGTCGGGGCTGTTAACGGGTTATCGGATCCAAAAACCCGACCCGATAGCTTAACGGCGTTCCGTTACGGTGGATGCCACGTGTCGGTCACCCTTGACGAAAGCACTTCTATGACGCGTGATTTATCGTCACGGAAGTGCACACTTCCGTGATGATAATTTTGGTAATGTCATGGAACAGTTCTACGACAACACAGGTATGACTATCTTGATTCTGTCATAAAATCGTCCTGGATGTACATGCATGACAAAAAACGTGACCTACTGTGACAAACACGTATCATCACGGAAGTGTACTTTTTTGTAGTGGTAGTAGCCCCTGAGACTCGGGTTGGCTTCCCATGGGAGGCGAATGGAGGATCGAGAAGAAATATTCAAGGACTAATCTGATTAACTTGAACACAGGCTGCTTCCCCCTGGCTACTTCCCAGACTACGGATATTGCCGAGTTGCAGCGGAAGCATGATGTGGCAGGGGATGACATTGCGATAATCAATATGCGTCTTGACGAGTCGCAAGGTATGTATTCGGGGCAGTCCCTTCACATACATTTTTGTGATATAAGCATGACGCTGAAAGTTATATACTGCAATATGCATGGCTGCAGATGGTGTTGCCGCCATTGAAATTCTTCAGGCAGAGCTGGCCTGGGCCAAGGAGCAGGCCCGGTTTAGTAATGCAGCTGCCGAAAAGGCATCGGCTGAGTTAAAAGCTGAACAAGCTGCTCGGCGCCAAGATGAGGAGAAGATATCCACGGTGGCGTTCGAACTAAAAAATGCTGCTAGCCGCTGTGAACTTCTTGAGAAGGAGAATGAAGCCAAAACGGCTGAACTTGACAAGGCCTTACGAGAGGCGAGAGAAGCACGGTCTGAATCCAGAGCAGCCCGTGAGGAGATCCGGCAAGCTAGGGAGATTGCGGCTGGTAAGCCCTTTTTGCGACAAACTAAGTTTGGCGATCCGAACTATGCTCAGCTTAAGCAAGTGTGGAGTTCTCCGGACGAGTTTTTAGACTTGCCGAAGAGTTCTTCCGATGCGGTGCAGTTTTACCAAGCGCGAGGGGGTATGCAACGGAAAAGCTTTTCTGGTCACAATTTGGCGCGTCAAAGCGCCCTCTGTTGCTGAATGAACAGATATCCCCATGGGCCGAGCTTCATAGGAAATCCGGCGCTGCCATGAAGAACGTCATAATCCGGTTGTGGCCAACTGAGCCTGTTCCAAATAGCTACTTCGGCTTGGTGCAGCGGCTTGTTGATGCGGTGCCATGTATCGACGCTGTGAAGCGGTCGGTGTGCATTGAGGGTGCACGGATGGCCTTTGCCCGAGTCAAGACATGTCGGGGGAAGATGAAGGCCATCGACGTTGCGGCAAAGAGTCCACCCAAGGGCAAGGACCGTTACGCACCGGAGCATTATTTTGAAGATGTTTTAGAGGCCGCCCGCTTGATAGAGGGTCAGTGCCTGAAAGACATAATATTCGAGTGAGGTGTATGGGAATTGTAAAAGACAATTTTATAGTTAATCTATTTTTATGTTTTGCTCGAAAGCTTGTGTTCCTCCTGTGCGGCCGTTTTCATATAATCTGGAAGTTTTCCAGTCGTCGGCTTCAGCCCCCTCATAGGAAGTACGGGGGTGTTCGGAAAAGCATTTGATCACTCTTGACCCAACGTCTTGGTCTATGAAGGAGGTGATAATGCGGCGAACCAGGCAATCAGACTATAGGGCGTTAACACTTTCACTTAGCCATAGGAGTTTTATAGGGGGGACTACGATATAGCCCCTGTCGTACATACGACTTATTCCAATATGGTGCGTTACATATATGACCTGAAGAAAAAGGGTCCTTCGTGTGATACGGAGGGAATCGCGACACATTCCGATAAGTCATCGAGTGGTTGACCAGCTCTTGCAGCATCATGACAGTCGGTTTTCGGCTTTCTCTACTGTGGTGCTTGAGCAGATGAATCGGAAGCACAATCACAGTAGTTCTCCCTTTACTACCCTAGCCGATAGAGCGGAACGTAAGGTAGCAAGCCCAGGAGCTGGGCAACCAACCATTGACCCAAGACATGATTCGGAAGTCATGCATATAAGGCCAAACTCGTGACGCCGAAGTACGCTGTAAAGCTGTTCGGACTTTGTTGGCAACTCATTTGTTCCCATACCGAGCCCGTGGCAGGTTATGCCAAGGTATATCTATGAAACAACCATAGGAGCCATATTCATTTGCGAAAAGACACGAATGATTAATTCGGATAATGTTTACTGGGACCTGAGCGGTATGCCAATGATTACTTTATATATAAAAAGACGTCAACCCCAGCTATTTGACATGCCCGGGGTCGAAGGCGGAGGACAAAGGCATATTACAGGCTCGAAATAAAGAGTGCGGTCTACAAAAAGTTTATTTTGGACCTCGTGTCACACGTCTGCGCCGCCTGTCCTCGGCGAGGGGAATCCTTGACGGAAGTAGCCCCTTAGGTGAGTGTACGGATCCGAACTCCGATGGAGTCGGTTTAGATGTTTGTCCTTTGCGTCACCTGTTTTTAAGAGATAATGGAGAAAGAAAAAGGAAAGTAGATAAAAAATGTTATAGGAATGCTTGCCGGCTTGTCCGTATTATGCTTCCGCCAATGCCCATGGTATCTTAAGTGCGTAGTGATGTATGCACGGTACAAATTTTGCGGGTATATGAGGTGGGCGGCGGAAGCCGAACTGCTATTTCCGCTCCGGGGTTGATCGATCCTTGGGGGGGGGGGGAATTGCTTCTGACCCCGGTATTTGGTTGGTGAACCTCTCCGTCGTCCCTATCGCCTGGCGTTCTCCTCCCCTTGTGTTCGGCGTTGAGCTTGCCGGCCTGCTTGAAAACCCAACAGCTTCTGTTGGTATGATTAGCTGGTTTATCGGGGTGGCCGTGAATCTGGCAGGGTCGGTCCAGTATCCTGTCTAGGTTGGATGGTCCGTCTCGGTTCGCCTTGAATGGCTTTTTCTGTTGACCGGGTTTTGGATTGCTAAATCCGGCGTTGACAGCTGTGTCGCGTGATCTTTCATTATCATTGCGATTGTTGTATTTGCTTCATCGTGGCTTGCCATTGCCGTCTCAAATTTCGGAAGTGCCCGAGTCGCTGGGGTTGTTGCTTCTACGAGCGAGCTAGCTGTCTTCTCCCGTGCAAAAGTGAGTCATTAGAGCGGTAAGGGCTGTCATGGATTTAGGTCCTTCTTGACTGAGGTGGCGTGCAAGCCATTCATCCCGGACGCTGTGGTTGAAGGCTGCAAGGTCTTCTGCGTCCGGACAGTCGACGATTTGGTTCTTTTTAACTAAGAACCTAGCCCAGAGCTTCCTGGCTGACTCTCTGGGCTGCTGGACAATGTGACTTAAGTCATCAGCGTCCGGTGGCCGAACATATGTTCCTTGGAAGTTGTCGCGAAAGGCGTCTTCCAAATCTTCCCAGCTGCCAATAGAATTTTCCGGCAGACTGTTTAACCAGTACCGAGCTGGTCCTTTGAGTTTTAGTGGTAGGTATTTGATGGCATGAAGGTCAACTCCATGGGCCATGTGGATATGGAGGAGGAAGTCCTCGATCCATACCACGGGATCCGTTGTTCCGTCGTATGATTCGATATTCATGGGTTTGAACCCGTCCGGAAATTCATGCTCCATTACTTCGTCTGTGAAGCAAAGAGGGTTTGCGGCGCCTCTATGTTGGGCCACACTGCGACATACCTCCGATGGAGTCCATTTGCGGTTTTCGGCCTGGGCGGGGCTAGGTTTGTCACGTCC
Source organism: Triticum aestivum (assembly GCF_018294505.1). Lineage (NCBI taxonomy): Eukaryota > Viridiplantae > Streptophyta > Magnoliopsida > Poales > Poaceae > Triticum > Triticum aestivum. The sequence continues at coordinate 193,697,293 of NC_057799.1, forward strand.
AAATAGGTAGTCGTCGTCGCGTGTCGAGGCATGCCCTCGCGATCCGTAGATCGGTCTTGCGTGTCCTGCTCTACTGTCCAAGTCCTATCGAAGGTCATATGTACAACCCCGAGCTATTTTATTAATGCCTTTACGGCGAGGTGGGGCGGTCTGGTGTTCGGCTTGAGTTGCCGCTTTATCCGGACCAAGTTGTGGTTGACCTGCCGCATTGTGCGATGATGGTACGGGCTCCAGCGCCTCGTCATTGCACTGAGGTAGCAATCTACACTTCAGGTAGCTTTTGGCTGGGCCACTAAGGCCGTATTCTTCGGCGGCCAGGACTTCGGTCCATCTATCATTGAGCAGATCTTGGTCCGCTTGAAGCTGCAGCTGCTTCTTTTTCAGGCTCCTTGCAGTGGCTATTAGCCAGCGTTTGGAGCGCTCCTGCTCGAGAGGTTCCTCAGGCACGATGAAATCCTCGTTGTCGAGGCTCTCCTCTTCCTCGGAGAGCGGAAGATAATTACTGTCCTCCGAGTCTCCATGTACGGCCTATTCATCAGGGCTAACTTTCCCATTTTCCCGTTCCCCCTGTTCGGAGGTTACCTTGACGGGGTCTTCATTATTTTCGGCATCGTCCGGAGTATTATTTTTTCGGTGCCCATACTGCAGTCTTTGGAACGACGTGACTTAGAGCGGCGTCGAGGAAGCTGGGGCTTGAGCTGTCTCTCGGGAGGTTTATCCTCAACTGGATCCTCTTTGTCATCGTTGTTAGTTTTTCCAGTCGTGTCCACCATGTATACGTCGTGGGAAGAAGTGGCCGCCCGTCGTCCAGTGAATGGCGGGTTTTGGCCTTGCTCCTTGTCGGCATCGTCGTCCGTACTGGCGATGTCTTCGGAGCCATAGTCAAGCATGCCGGTTAAATCCTCAAAAGTGGCTATGATGTGGGTGGTGGGTGGGAAGCAAAATTATCGATCATCAGCCCCTAGTTCGAACCGGACAGAGTTCGGCTGTGAGTCCCCCGCCAAGGACAGGCTCTTTAATGAGTTTAGCACATCACCCAAAGGCGAGTGCTGGAAGATGTTTGTGGTGCTGAATTCGAAGATCGATGAGCGATCAAGTTCGGCGTCCGCGGGCTCACATGGTTCGGAACTTATAACTAGAGACGAGTCCGGAATTTCGGTGACACGGATATTGTGTGAGGTTAAGTCCATGTGCGGCTCCAACGCCCGGGAATCTGTGGCTTCCGTGGTGGGGTCGAGCCTCCAATCCTTGAATGCCGCAGTGTGCTCTGGATCTAAGGCCAGAGTGGTCGTAGGAGCTATCTCCTGGATGCGGTCTGATGACAGATTTAAGTCATGTTCGTCAAGGTGACCAGGGCGGTCGCCGCGGTCTCGAATCCGGTGAAGATCAAATCTCCACGGATGTCCGCCACATAATTCAAGCTCCCAAATCTGACCTGATGGCCAGGGGCGTAGCTATCGATCTGCTCCAGGTGGCCAAATGAGTTGGACCGCAGTGCGAAGCCGCCGAACACGAAGATCTGTCCGGTTAGGAAGGTTTCTCCTTGGACAGCGTGATTGTTGACGATTGAAGGGGCCATTGAACCTTTTGGGGACGACACAGTGGAACTCTCAATGAAAGCACCAATGTCGGTGTCAAAACCGGTGGATCTCGGGTAGGGGGTCCCTAAGTGTGCGTCTAAGGTCGATGGTAACAGGAGACAGGGGACACGATGTTTACCCAGGTTCGGGCCCTCTCTATGGAGGTAATACCCTACTTCCTGCTTGATTGATCTTGATGGATATGGTTATTACAAGAGTTGATCTACCACGAGATCGTAATGGCTAAACCCTAGAAGTATAGCCTGTATGACTATGGTCATGAGTCTCTCTCTCTAGGCTAAGTCCTCCGGTTTATATAGACACCGGGAGGATCTAGGGTTACACAAGGTCGGTTACAAAGAAAGGAATCTACATATTCGGTCGCCAAGCTTGCCTTCCACGCCAGAGAGAGTCCCATCCAGACACGGGTGCAGTCTTCGGTCTTCGTATCTTCACAGCCCATCAGTCTGGCCCATGGCTAACATGTCGGACGCCCGAGGACCCCTTAGTCCAGGACTGCCTCATCCACCACCGTCCTCCTCGACCTTTTCCCGAAGGACATGGACAAGGGCAGAAGCATCACGGGGCACTTATCTTTGTTCAATCTTAAACTTGTAGGCACTTGCCAAATTTTAATTCAAATAATGTAATCTCTCGAGTCCATGTTTGTGTTCTGTAATGCTTGTACTTGTATTGTCTGCATAATAATGAAAAAGATAAACATTGCCGGGAACCCGTGCATGTATACGTCCATGCAGAGGTGGGATGCCTCTTTAGTGTAAATAAATAAGTTTTCCCCGGCAGGCTATCTGTAACGCCCTGGACACAACCGCCGGTGGTCGTTACTCCTGGCGGGATCTAGACTGGCCCCATAGATCAATACTAGTCTTTTCTACACACTTTGTCCTCACTCGTGCGCACACGGGAGCAACTTCCCGGTCGGTCACCCATCCTAAAAATACTCCAAACTGGGCACACTTAACTTTGGAGTTCTTTCCAAATGAGCTCTTGGAAAAGAAGGAATTCCTTATTGATATGAGTAGTCTATCATCCCTAATAAGCCAGGCTATCACATACACCCCCACTCAGAGGAACCGACGTCCTTGTCGGGCCACAGGAACGTTCCCTCTTGGCACATACGTCTGTGCATCCAGTCCGGTACATGTGCCACGCTGTGTGCCACGACGGGTCACAAACATCATGAACAACATGACCGCACACCTGTCCGCAAACATCCGTGTAACCGCGAGGGTCGGCTCTGATACCAACTTGTAACGCCCCGAACACGCCCGCCGGTGGTCGTTACTCCTGGCGGGATCTAGACTGGCCCCACAGATCAATACTAGTCTTTTCTGCGCACTTTGTCCTCACTCGTGCACACCCAGGAGCAACTTCCCGGTTGGTCACCCATCTCGAAATTACTCCAAGCTGAGCACGCTTAACTTTGGAGTTCTTTTCGAATGGGCTCTCAAAAAAGAAGGAATTCATTATTGATATGAGTAGTCTATCATCCCTAATAAGCCAGGCTATCACACTATCTTGCCGATACCTTTTTGCTTGCCAAAGAACTATGTCTACCGGGCAAAAAATAAAGGGACCAGCCCCCCGCCAACTTCCCTTTACCAAAGGCCACTGCGACCATCCTGACCGAAGCAACGTTTGAGTCAAGGATGGGAGCACCTAAGTTCCAAAAGAGTGGCGAGGTTGTCACATGCACAAGTTATAGCTTACAGAACACTAATGGACAAGGGGTAAAACTTATATGTTTGCCTTGCCGGAGGTCGCAATGTTGGCTCATCTTCCCAACTCCTTGTAGAGGCCAGGTTCACTGCAGGAACCTGCAGCTTCATGCAGATGGGAATGATGCAATATGCGATCCTATCTATATGCATATGGAAATGCTCATGAAATGCTTACGCAATGATCTTGGAATGCTCATGCATGCATGCAACTTGGTCGGGGCCCCCACAGCACTTCGTTTATTTTTCTCTTGCACATGGTTACATGCAGCTGAGGCAAGGCCTACACAAAAGGGTGGTTGCCGGGCAGGGCCCGACAGCGGCGCCTTATGGATAGAACTTGCAGAGATGCTCAATATTCCATGAGTTTTGCAATTGAATGCCATCTCTGGTCTCCAGACGGACTGCGCCGGGTCTGGTGACTCGTACTACTCGATAAGGGCCTCCCCACTTCGGCGACAACTTGTTTGTACCCTTGGCGGACTGAACGCGCCTAAGGACAAGGTCGCCTTCCTCAAAACACCGGGCATGAACCCTGCGGCTATGATAGCAACTCAAGGCTTGCTGATAGCGTGCAGCACGCGTAGCAGCCCAGAGACGGTTCTCCTCGAGTAGCACAGCGTCGTCACGCCGGTGCTGAACTTGCACTACTTCATCATGGGCAGGCACCCGAGGCGACCCGTAAATGAGTTCCGTGGGGATAACTGCTTCTACCCCATAGACCAGTGATCGCTCCCTGACTATAGCGCCAGAAAGCTCCTGTCTGCTAGGACTACATTGGTATTTCCCCAAAGAGGAAGGGATGATGTAGCACAGCGAAGGTAGGTATTTCCCTCAGTGAAGAAACCAAGGTTATTGAACCAGTAGGAGAACCAAGCAACACAACATAAACAACACCTGCACACAAATAACAGCACCTCGCAACCCGACGTGTTAAAGGGGTTATCAATCCCTTTCGGGTAACGATGCCAGAAATTTGTAATAGATTGAAATAAGAGATCGTAAACAAAATAAAGTGCAGCAAAGTATTTTTGAATTTTTGGTTTAATAGATCTGAAAAAAAAATGCAAAGGAAAAGTAGATAGCAAGCAAATATATGAGAGAGAAGATCCGGGGGCCGTAGGTTTCACTAGTGGCTTCTCTCGAGAAAGATAGCAAACGGTTGGTAAACAAATTACTGTTGGGCAATTGATAGAACCTTAAATAATTATGACGATATCGAGGCAATGATCATTACATAGGCATCACATCCAGGATTAGTAGACCGACTCCTGCCTGCATCTACTACTATTACTCCACAGAACGACCGTTATCTAACATGCATCTAGTGTATTAAGTTCATGGAAAAACAGAGTAATGTACTAAGAACGATGACATGATGTAGACAAGATCCGTTTAACTATTGTGTAGATATAGATCCCATCTTTTTATCCTTAGTAGCAACGATACATACGTGTTGTTTCCCTTTCTGTCACTGGGATCAAGCACCGTAAGATCAAACCCACTACCGGGCACCTCTTCCCATTGCAAGATAAATAGATCAAGTTGGCCAAACCAAACCCAAATATCGGAGAAGAAATACGAGGCTATAAGAGATCATGCATATAAGAGATCAAAGAAACTCAAATAACTTTCATGGATATAAAAAGATATGACTGATCATAAACTCAAAGTTCATCAGATCCCAACAAACACACCGCGAAAAGAGTTACATCATATGGATCTCCAAGAGACCATTGTATTGAGAATTCAGCGAGACAGAGAAAGCCATCTAGATACTAACTACGGAGCCGAAGGTCTACAAAGAACTACTCACACATCATCGGAGAGGCACCAATGGAGGTGGTGAACCCCATCCGAGATGGTGTCTAGATTGGATCTGGTGGTTCTGGACTCTGTGGCGGCTGGATGAATATTTCGTCGACCGTCCTAGGGTTATGGTATTTTTGGGGTATTTATAGAGCAAAGAGGTGGTCCGGGGGCACCCAAGGTGGGCACAACCCACCAGGGCACGCCTGGGCCTCCTGGCGCGCCCTGGAGGATTGTCCCCTCCTCGGGACTCCCCCCAGGTGCAACCAGGGCCCGTTGTGTTCCTTCTGGCCCATAAAAATTCTCCGTGGAGTTTCATGGCATTTGGACTTCGTCTGATATTGATTTCATGCGATGTAAAAAACATGGGAAAACGGGAACTGGCACTTGGCACTTTGTCAATAGGTTAGTACCAAAAAATGATATAAAATGACTATAAAAAGATTATAAAACATCCAAGATTGATAACGAAACAGCATTGAACAATCAAAAATTATAGATACGTTGGAGACGTATCAACATCCCCAAGCTTAACTCCTGCTCGTCCTCGAGTAGGTAAGTGATAAAAAATAGAATTTTTGATGTGGAGTGTTGTTTATCATGTCATATCATATTCTTTTCTTTATAGCATGGTCATTTGGACTTTTATGTGATTCAAAGGAATAGTCTAGTTTTGACATAATAATTTAGATACTCAAGCATATCAACAAGCAACAATGTCTTTCAAAATAATGCTCTAACATTGATCCATTCATGAACCACACTCGAATATCAGGTATACCCAATACTTAAGTACGATCATATCGCCTCCTAGGTGGTGCTTATATAAGATAAGATGTAGACTCAAAATAAAAATTGCATAAAGTAAAAGAAAGGCCCTTCGCAGAGGGAAGTAGGGATTTGTAGAGGTGCCAGAGCTCAAAGCAAAAAAAATTAGAGATAAAAACATTTTGAGAGGTGTATCCATCCCACCAACGAAAACGACTTACAGTTCCAAACACTTTCCATGCTAGATATGCCATAGGCGATTCCCAAACAGAAAATAAAGTTTAGTCCTTTTTCCACCATACTTTCACTTTCCATGGCTAATTGTATCCACGGGCACCCTCCATACCGACACTTTCCAAGGAATTTATTATTTGACAACATAAAGTAAATTCATTTTTTCAATTCGGGACTAGGCATCCCTAAAACCTTTGCCTTACTCTCGTGCAATGACAAGTGAATAAACACTCATCGTGAGAATAACACATCCAGCATGGAAAATATTAGCCACCGTCACCGCTCCGCGAGCGAAACAAACACATAAAAGAGAAGTCTATTTTTAAAATTAGAGATGGCACATGCAAATTTGCGTAGAACGGCAAAATAATACCGCATATAGGTAGATATAGTGGACTCATGTGGCAAAACTGGTTTAAAGGATTTTGGATGCACAAGTAGAGATCATACTTGGTGTAAAATGAAGGCTGGCAAAAAGATTGAGAAGCTACCAACCAAGAAACTGATAATCTCATAAGCAAGAATTAAGCATAATTAACACCGAATAATGCACCACAAGTATGATATAATTTTCATTGCATGATTATTGACTTTCGTGCATGCATAGGGCATCACAAACCTTAACACCAATATTCTTACTAGAGCACAATTACTCATCAACATAACTCACATATCACATCATCATATCTCAAAACTATTACTAAGAATCAAGTTTATTTTGTCCAATGATCTTCATGACATTTTTTCTTTTTCTTTATCCTTCTTGGATATCTATCACTTTGGGATTAATTTTCATGTGTTGCTTTTCGTAAGCACAAAAAAATATGTCAAGATCATGAGCATAACAAATTTTCTTTGTCTCAAAATAATTTAAGTGAAGTAAGAGAGAATTTCTTCAAAAGTACTAAGCACACTGTGCTCAAAAAGATATAAGTGAAGCACTAGAGCAAGTCCTAGCTCATAAAAAATTTAAGTGAAGCAAAGAGAGTAATTCTAACAAGTCATGACATAATTTTGGCTCTCTCAAATAGGTATGTCCAGCAAGGACTGATGACTTAAAACACAAAATAAAACAAGCAAAGACACATATCATACAGGATGCTCCAAGCAAAACACATATCATGTGACGAATAAAAATATAGCCTCGAGTAAAATACCGATGGTCGTTAGAAGAAAGAGGGGATGCCACTCGGGGGCATCCCCAAGCTTAGTTGGTTTCTCATTCTTGGATAATAGCTTGGGATGCCGGGGCATCCCCAAGCTTAGGCTCTTCTATCCTTCTTTCATCCATCGTAAGATAACCCAACACTTGAAAACTACAATCACACAAAACTCAACAAAACCTTCGTGAGATCCGTTAGTGTAAGAAAAATAAATCACTACTATAAGTGCAGTATCAAACCAATTATTATTTTGTTTTTGTATTATATCTACTGTATTCCAACTTTTCTATGGCAAAAACTCATCAAAGAAAACCATAGAGCCATCAAAATAAGCACACAACACAAAGAAAACAGAATCTATTAAAACAGAACAGTCTGTAGAAATCTGATTTGTTCGAATACTTCTGGAACTCCAAAAATTCTGAAAAACTAGGAAGACCTAGATAATTTGTATATTAAACTTCTACAAAACAAATTGGCATTTTATCACGTTCTGGTGATTTTTAACAATTGTTTTCGTGAGCACAAAGTTTCTGCCTTTTTCAGCAAGATCAAACAACTATCACCCAAGAAGATCCTATTGGTTCTACTTGGCACAAACACTAATTAAAACACAAAAAACACAATAATACTAGTAGAATAATGGTGCTAACACTCAAGAACAGAAATCAAAAAGCAAAAATAAAACTTATTCATTGGGTTGCCTCCCAACAAGCGCTATATATAGTTTTACGCCCTTAGCTAGGCATAAAGCAAGTATCTAAGTTTTGTCATCTTTGTTTCGAGATCCATAAGATGCCCTCATGATTGATTCATATGGTGGCCTAATTATTGTTCTACGAGTGTGTTCCATACCCTTCCTCAAGGGAAATTGGAACTTAATATTGCCTTTTTTCATATCAATCACGGCACTGATAGTGCGAAGAAACGGTCTACCAAGAATAATTGGACAAGACGGATTGCAATCAATAACAAGAACAATAAAATCTATGGGCACGTAATTCCTATTTGCAAGAATAAGAACATCATTTATTCTTCCCATAGGCATTTTAATAGTAGAATCCGCAAGTGCAAATTCAAAGAACATTCTTCAAGATCGGTAAGACCAAGCACATCACATAAAGATTTCGGAATTGTAGAAACACTAGCACCCAAGTCACACAAAGCAAAACACTCATAATTTTTAATCTTGGCTTTGATAGTAGGTTCGCACTCATCATGCAATTTTCTAGGAATTGAAACTTCCAATTCCAATTTTTCTTCAAGAGCTTTCATCATAGCATCAATAATATGTTTAGTAAAAGCTTTATTTTGTTCATAGGCATGGGGTGAATATATCATATGGATTGCAACAAAGAAATACAATCAATCAAAGAGCAACTATCATAATTAAAGTCTTTGTAATCGAAAAGAGTGGGCACATCACTAGCTAAAGTTTTGACCTCTCCAAACCCACTTTCATCAATTTTCTCAACAAGATTTTAACCCTCTGAAATATTGGGACGCCTTCTACCTAAAGTTGACTCTTCTCCAGTCCCCTTTTCATCAATCTTAACTTTACTAAACAAAGAATCAATAGAAGAAACACCAATCATTTTAATATCTTCATCACGTTTATCCTCTAACGAGATTGGTTTAGCAGCCATTTGATTTACTAAGGTAGCTTGTGCATCGGATATTTTTCCTAGCAAACTTTCGGCAAAAGCATACTTAGATTGGAGATTACAAACTTCTCTACTAATATCATCAAGTTGTTTCGTAATAGCATCAAGCACAACGGAGTGCTCCTTAAGTTCTCCAGTAAAATATTTATTATGCTCAAATTGTGTAGTCATATTTTCCTTAGTACTTTTCTCAATTTCAAGCAAAAAAATTTGGTTAGGAACATCATAATATTTCCTATGAGGCCTCATGACTACGCAAACAAGAACACACACAAAAACAGATCCGGCAAGAAAAGCGAACGGAAAAACAGAGGCGAATAAAACGGCAAATTTTTGTGAAGTGGGGAGAGGAAAACGAGAGGCAAATGGCAAATAATGTAAATTGCAAGGAGATGATATTTGTGATTAGGAATCTGGTATATGTTGAAGATCCTCCCCGGCAACGGCGCCAGAAATTCCTTTTGATCGCTCCCTGACTATAGCATGAGAAAGCTCCTGTCTGCTAGGACTTCGTCAGTATTTCCCCAAAGAGGAAGGGATGATGTAACACAGCGAAGGTAGGTATTTCCCTTAGTGAATAAACCAAGGTTATCGAACCCGTAGGAGAACCAAGCAACAGAAGGTAAACAGCACCTGCACACAAATAACAACACCTCGCAACCCGACGTGTTAAAGGGGTTGTCAATCTAATAATGCCAGAAATTTGTAATAGATTGAAATAATAGATCATAAATAAAATAAAGTGCAGCAAAGTATTTTTGTATTTTTGGTTTAATAGATATGAATAAAAATGCAAAGTAAAAGTAGATCGCAAGCAAATATATGAGAAAGAAGACCCGGGGGCCGTAGGTTTCACTAGTAGCTTCTCTCGAGAAAGATAGCAAACGGTGGGTAAACAAATTATTGTTGGGCAATTGATAAAACCTCAAATAATTATGACGATATCCAGGCAATGATCATTACATAGGCATCACGTAAAAGATTAGTAGACCGACTCCTGCCTGCATCTACTACAATTACTCCACACATCGACCCCTATCCAGCATGCATCTAGTGTATTAAGTTCATGGAAAAACGGAGTAATGCAATAAGAACGATGACATGATATAGACAAGATCCGTTTAACTATTGCGTAGATATATATCCCATCCTTTTATCCTTAGTAGCAATGATACATACGTGTTGTTTCCCTTTCTGTCACTGGGATCAAGCACCGTAAGATCGAACCCACTACCGAGCACCTCTTCCCATTGCAAGATAGATAGATCAAGTTGGCCAAACAGAACCCAAATATCGGAGAAGAAATACCAGGCTATAAGAGATCATGCATATAAGAGATCAAAGAAACTGAAATAACTTTCATGGATATAAAAAGATATGACTGATCATAAACTCAAAGTTCATCAGACCCCAACAAATACACCGCGAAAAGAGTTACATCATATGGATCTCCAAGAGACCATTGTATTGAGAATTCGGCGAGAGAGAGAGAAATGCATCTAGCTACTAACTACGGACTTGAAGGTCTACAAAGAACTACTCACGCATCATCGGAGAGGTACCAATGGAGGTGGTGAACCCCATCCGAGATGGTGTCTAGATTGGATCTGGTGGTTCTGGACTCTGCGGCGGCTGGATGAATATTTCGTCGACCATCCTAGGGTTCTGGTATTTTTGGGGGTATTTATAGAGCAAAGAGGCGGTCCGGGGGCACACGAGGTGGGCACTACCCACCAGGGCGCGCCTGGGCCTCCTGGCGCCCTGCTGGGTTGTCCCCTCCTCGGGACTCCCCCCAGGTGCAACCAGGGCCTGTTGTGTTCCTTCTGGTCCATAAAAATTCTCCGTGGAGTTTCGTGGCATTTGGACTTCGTTTGATATTGATTTCATGCGATGTAAAAAACATGGAAAAATTAGCAACTGGCACTTGGCACTATGTCAATTGGTTAGTACCAAAAAATGATATATAATGACTATAAAATGATTATAAAACATCCAAGATTGATAACAAAACAGCATGGAACAATAAGAAATTATAGATATGTTGGAGACGTATCAACGAGGGAGAAGGGAGTCTGCCCGGTAGCTTGATTTGGTGTCGTTCTGAGGAACCAGAGAACTATCGGTAGCTTATCGATCCACCGTTTGTCGTGCTTTTGCAGTGTATCAAAGGTTCTCATCTTGAGTCCCCGTAGCATTTCAGCGTTCGCCCTCTCAGCTTGTCCATTGCTTCTGGGATGTGCCACAGAGGCAAATGAGATCTTGCATCCGAGGGCATGAACATATTGCATGAAGGCGCGGCTCGTGAACTGGGTGCCGTTGTCGGTAATGATCCTTACCGGGACTCCAAAATGGCACACCAATTCTATCAAGAACTTGATAGCTGACTGAGCAGTCACCTTTCTCACGGCAGTCACTTCCTGCCACTTTGTAAACTTGTCGATGGCAACGAACAAGAATTCAAAGCCCCTGATTGCTCGGGGGAAGGGGCCGAGGATATCGAGCCCCCAGACCGAAAATGGCCATGATAAAGGGATTGTCTGAAGAGCTTGGGCGGGCAGCTGAATGTTCTTGGAATGGAACTGGCAGGCCTCACATCTGGTTACTAGCTCGACCGCATCTTGGAGGGCTGTGGGCCAATAGAATCCTTGCCGGAATGCTTTCCCAACTAATGCCCTTGATTCAATGTGGGAGCCGCACATGCCTTTGTGTATCTCAGCCAGCAGTTCCTTTGCTTCTTCTCGGCAGATGCACTTCAATTTCACACCGTTGGGCCTCCTTCTGTATAGAGTGTCATCGACAAACAGATACATACTAGCCCTCTGGGCTACTCTTTCAGCCTCATCTTGGTCGCCGGGAAGCTCTCCGGTTTGGAGGAAGTGGACTATGTGCCTTGACCAAGTTGGAGCCTGGGGCTCGGCAACGAGGACTAGCGGCACCTCCTCTTCTGCGGAGCACATGCCTCGTTCGCGCGGACCATGGGCCCGGCTGGAGGGTGCGGTCCGGCGGGTGGCTCATGTCTGCTAGGACTACGTCGGTATTTCCCCAAAGAGAAAGGGATGATGCAGCACAGCGGCGGTAGGTATTTCCCTCAGATATGAAACCAAGGTTATTAAACCAGTAGGAGAACCAAGCAACATAACGTAAATAACCCCTGCACACAAATAACAACCACTCGCAACCCGTCGTGTTAAAGGGGCTGTCAATCCCTTTCGGGTAACGGCGCCTCAAATTGGTGCGTGGACAGGCGAAAGTTGTAATAGATTGAATAAATAGATCGCAAATAAAATAAAGTGCAGCAAAGTATTTTTGTATTTTTAGTTTAATACATCTGAAAATAAATGCAAAGGAAAAGTAGATCGCAAAGGCAAATATATGAGAAAGAGACCCGGGGGCCGTAGGTTTCACTAGTGGCTTCTCTCGAGAAAAATAGCAAACGGTGGGTGAACAAATTACTGTTGGGCAATTGATAGAACTTCAAATAATCATGACAATATCCAGGCATTGATCATTATATAGGCATCACGTCCAATATTAGTAGACCAACTCCTGACTGCATCTACTACTATTACTCCACACATCGACCGCTATCCAGCATGCATCTAGTGTATTAAGTTCATGGAAAAACGGAGTAATGCAATAAGAACGATGACATGATGTAGACAAGATCTATCTATGTAGAGATAGACCCCATCGTTTTATCCTTAGTAGGAATAATACATACGTGTCGGTTCTCCTTCTGTCACTGGGATCAAGCACCATAAGATCGAACCCACTACAAAGCACCTCTTACCATTGCAAGATAAATAGATCGAGTTGGCCAAACAAAACCAAAATATCAGAAAAAATACGAGGCTATAAGAGATCATGCATAAAAGAGATCAAAGAAATTCAAATAATTTCATGGATATAAAAAGATATAACTGATCATACACTCAAAGTTCATCAGATCCCAACAAACACACCGCAAAAAAAATTACATCATATGGATCTCCAAGACACCATCGTATTGAGAATTCAGCGAGAGAGAGGAAGCCATCTAGCTACTAACTATGGACCCTAAGGTCTACAAAGAACTACTCACGCATCATCGGAGAGGCACCAATGGAGGTGGTGAACCCCATCCGAGATCGTGTCTAGATTGATCTAGTGGTTCTGGACTCTGCGGCGGCTGGATCAATATTTCATCGACTCCCCTAGGGTTTTGGGAATATTGGGGTATTTATAGAGCGAAGAGGCGGTCCGGGGGGCACCCGAGGTGGGCATAACCCACCAGGGCCCGCCTGGGCCTCCTGGCGCGCCCTGGTGGGTTGTGTTCTCCTCCGAGCATCCCCAGGCGCAGCCAGGGCCCATTATGTGTCTTCTGGTCCATAAAAAATCTCCGTGGAGTTTTGTTGCATTTGGACTCCGTCTGATATTGATTTCCTGTGATGTAAAACATATGCAGAAAACAGCAACTGGCACTTGGCACTATGTCAATAGGTTAGTACCAAAAAATGATATAAAATGATTATAAAACATCCAAAATTGATAATATAATAACATGGACCAATAAAAAATTATAGATACGTTGGAGACGTATCAGCATCCCCAGGCTTAATGCCTACTCGTCCTCGAGTAGGTAAGTGATAAAAACAGAATTTTCAATGTGGAATGCTGCCTAATATGTCATATCATATTTTTTTTCTTTATAGCATGGACATTTGGACTTTTATGTGATTCAAAGCAATAGTCTAGTTTTGACATGATAATTTAAATACTCAAGCATATCAATAAGCAACTATGTCTTTCAAAATATCAATGCTAAAATAAGTTATCCCTAGCCCATCACGCTCAACCATTTATCCATTCATGAAACACACTCGCATATTAGCTACACCATATACTCAAGTATGATCATAGTGCCTCTTAGTTGGTGCTTTTATAAGAGAAGATGGAGACTCAAATTCAAAATAAAAATTGCATAAAGTAAAAGAATGACCCTTCGTAGAGGAAGTAGGGATTTGTAGATGTGCCAGAGCTCAAAGCGAAAAAATTAGAGATGAAAATATTTTGGGAGGTGTATCCTTCCCACCAACAAAAACGACTTAGAGTTCCCACCACTTTCCTTGCTAGATATATCATACGTAGTTCCCAAACAGAAAATAAAGTTTATTCCTTTTTCCACCATACTTTCACTTTCCATGGCTAGCAGTATCCACAGTTTCCCTCTGATACGTCTCCATCATATCTACTTTTCCAAACACTTTTGTCCTTGTTTTGGACTCTAACTTGCATGATTTGAATGGAACTAACCCGGACTGACGCTGTTTTCAGCAGAATTGCCATGGTGTTATTTTTGTGCAGAAATAAAAGTTCTCGGCATGACCTGAAACTTCATGGAGAATATTTTTGGAATATATAAAAAATACTGGCGAAAGAATCAAGACCAGGGGGCCACACCCTGTCCACGAGGGTGGCGGGCGCGCCTACCCCCCTGGGCGCGCCCCCTGCCTTGTGGGCCCCCTGAGGCTCCACCGACCTCAACTCCAACTCTATATATTCACGTTCGGGGAGAAAAAAAATCAGAGAGAAGGATTCATTGCGTTTTACGATACGGAGCCACCGCCAAGCCCTAATCTCTCTCGGGAGGGCTGATCTGGAGTCTGTTCAGGGCTCCGGAGAGGGGAATCTGTCGCCGTCGTCATCATCAACCATCCTCCATCACCAATTTCATGATGCTCACCGCCGTGCGTGAGTAATTCCATCGTAGGCTTGCTGGACGGTGATGGGTTGGATGAGATTTACCATGTAATCGAGTTAGTTTTGTTACGGTTTGATCCCTAGTATCCCCTATGTTTTGAGATTGATGTTGCTATGACTTTACAATGCTTAATGCTTGTCACTAGGGCCCGAGTGCCATGATTTCAGATCTGAACCTATTATGTTTTCATGAATATATGTGAGTTCTTGATCCTATCTTGCAAGTCAATAGTCACGTACTATGTGTTATGATCCGGCAACCCCAAAGTGATAATAATCGGGACCACTCCTGGTGATGACCGTAGTTTGAGGAGTTCATGTATTCACTATGTGTTAATGCTTTGGTCTGGTACTCTATTAAAAGGAGGCCTTAATATCCCTTAGTTTCCAATAGGACCCGGTTGCCACGGGAGGGTAGGAGAAAAGATGCCATGCAAGTTCTTTTCCATAAGCACGTATGACTACATTCGGAATACATGCCTACATTACATTGATGAACTGGAGCTAGTTCAGTGTCACCCTAGGTTATATACGTTGCATGAGGATCGCATCCGACATAATTATCCATCACTGATCCAATGCCTCCGAGCTTTTCAGATATTGATATTTGCTTAGTTACTTTACCGTTGCCACTATTACAATTACTACAAAACTGCTACTATTACTTCTGCCACCGTTACCATTACTTCCATACTACTTTGCTAGTAAATACTTTGCTTTAGATATTAAGTTTTCCAGGTGTGGTTGAATTGACAACTCAGCTGCTAATACTTGAGAATATTCTTTGGCTCCCCTTGTGTCGAATCAATAAATTTGGGTCGAATACTCTACCCTCAAAAACTGTTGCGATCCCCTATACTTGTGGGTTATCAAGACTATTTTCTGGCGCCGTTGCCGGGGACCATAGCTCTATTCTTTGAGTCACCTGGGATTTATATCTGTTGATCACTATGAGGAACCTGAAAGACGAAAAAACCAAGATTTATCCCTCAACTACGAGGGGAGGTAAGGAACTGCCATCTAGCTCTGCACTTGATTCACTTTCTGTTTTGAGTAAACTTGCGACACCTAAACCTGCTTCTGCTATTAATTCTGATATGTCGCATGTTATTGATGATGCCACTTCTACTATGCATGATGCTTATGATGAAACTACTTCTATGCTTGATACTACTGTGCCATTAGGTGAATTTCTCGATGAACAACTTGCTAGGGCTAGAGACAATGAAATTATTGAAACTGATAATACTGATGAAAGTGATGATGAAAATTCTCCCCCTAGATATGAATTGCCTGTTGTGCCTGAGGGTTATGTTATGGATGAAGAAACTTCTAGAGATTTTATTGCTCGCAATGATAGATATGATCTTAAGAAATTATTAACTAAGCTGAAAGAAAAATCTTTGAATGCTAGAATGAAATATGACCCTGCTTTTGCTACTTCACCTATCTGTATTTCCGATAAGGATTATGATTTCTCTGTCGTTTCTGAGATAATTACTTTGGTTGAATCTGATCCTTTCTATGGCTATGAATCTGAAACTGTTGTGGCACATCTTACTAAATTAAATGATATAGCCACCCTATTCACTCATGAGGAAAACATTCGTTACTATTATATCCTTAAATTGTTTCCGTTCTCATTAAAGGGTGATGCTGAAACATGGTTTAATTCTCTTGATCCTGGTTGTGTGCGTAGTCCCCAGAATATGATTTATTACTTCTCTGCTAAATATTTCCTCGCTCATAAGAAACAAGCTGCCTTAAGGGAAATATATAATTTTGTGCAAATTGAAGAAGAGAGTCTCCCACAAGCTTGGGGGAGGCTTCTCCAATTACTTAATGCTTTGCCTGATCATCCTCTCAAGAAAAATGAAATACTTGATATCTTTTATAATGGACTAACTGATGCTTCCAGAGACCACCTAGATAGCTGTGCTAGTTGTGTTTTCAGGGAAAGAACTGTTGATCAAGATGAATTGCTATTGAATAATATGTTGAGTAATGAAAATGATTGGACACTTCCTTAACCAACTCCTAAACCAACTCTGAAAAAAGGGGTATTCTATTTCTTAGTCATTTAGATATGCAAGAGGCAAAGAAATCTATGAAAGAGAAGGGTATGAAAGCTGAAGATGTTAAGAATTTACCACCTATTGAAGAAAGAGATTTTTATTTCTGTGCCCCTGGTTTGTTAGTTCTACTCATTCATCCCCACGCTCTTAACTTTTGCTCACTTTTCCACACTCCCTTGCCCGAAACCCTCAGAACTGGTCATAGCAGACGTTGCCATCAAGTCAATGGCTTGACCGTTAACTCTGACTAGTGGGGCTGCGTAGGGCGGAGTCCACATTTTGACCGTTACGTGGTAACCAGTGGGGCCGCGAAACTGAAACTCACGGTAACCTGAATCAGATCCAGTCGCTTTCGCGCCGCCGTCATGCCGCCTCTGCCGCCGCCGTGCCGCCTCCACCGCACTCTTGCCGCCTCCGCCGCAGTCGTGCCGCCTCCGCTGCATCTACCCTCTCTCTCCATCTAGGATTAGGAAGCGATGTCGGGGGGTGGGCACTCCGTCCGGCCCATCGACCGTGGAGATGATTGGGTCGAATCAGAGGCTGATAATTCATGGATTCCACCTGGGTAAGCATCGTTTTCCTCTCAAATTGATTAGGAGATCCGTAAATTAGGTTGTATTTGACCACCGTTGGCGTGAATCAGCGCAATTTATCTGAAAATTTTCGGCCTAACTGCGCCCTTTATCTTATTTCAATCAAATAGGGTTGATCCAGCACTTGCTTTTCAGCTAGCGGTTAGAATGGAAACTAGCGAGCTGCGTGGAACTAAACCGTGTGCGATTTCTACATTTTTCTATCCTAAAGTGGTAGAAACCACTGTTTCGTTCAGAGATTTCCGCGAGGCACTCTGTTGTGAGTATCCGTGGAGCCCTGCCGATGCTGTTGAACTGAGATATTTCGACAGTACCGAGCAGAGATTTCTCCCATTAACTTGTGATGAGCATTTGGGATTGCTATTTAGTTTGAATGCTGACAGCCGTTTCGGTAAAATCCATATCGGTGTGCTTCAGGCACGCAAACAACGTATCCCGAAGGGTGTTGAGACATCATCTGTCTCTGCTAATAGCGAGCGTCCTCGCACTCCTTGTAGGTCGAGATCAAGTAAACCTAGTGGTTCTGAAAGCCACAACATGTCGGAGTAGATAGAGTCTGCCACTTCTGCTACTTCTCCTCTCCCTTCTGCACCTGATGTAGAAGTAGATGTAGAGCCTGACGAGGAAGTGCCTCGACATGATGATGAGGATGAGATTCTATTCCCTGAACTGGTAGATAGAGTCAGTCAACAGGCAATGGAAGATGAATATGCAGAGGAGCCTAGCAGCCGTGCTAGATTTGATGACACTGATGATGAAGAGAGGGGAGGAGAACATCGACTCCTTAGTTTTACAAGAATATGGTAGTGAGGACATGCTAACAATTGAGTGGAACAGGGAGAATCCTGACCTTACTCCAGGAACCGTATTCGAATCGATGGTGGACTATCGTAATGCAGTGACTACATATTGCATTCTCACTGAAAACTCTTATGAGGTTGATAGGAGCGAGCCAAGAAGATTCACTGTTCATTGACCTTATGATAGGTGTAGGTGGAGGTTGCATGCATCCACTATGCAAAAGAGCAAATTGATTCAGGTATTACAACTGAATATTGTTGATTATTTGCCCACCTGGAGGGGGAGGGGGAAAGGACAAATCTAAGCTTGCAAAGACTAGGTGGGTGGCAGATGCAATCTTGGATTGGGTGAGGGAAACACCAACAATTGGTCCAACATCACTCCATGGGAAACTATTTGAGAAGTACAAGATTAATGTACAATACATGAAGATTTTCTATGCTAAGGAAAGGGCTCTTGATAGGATTAATGGTCCATGGAATGAGAGTTTTCAGTTGCTTTACACCTTCAAAGCTGAAGTGGAGACGGCTAGTCCAGGGAGTGTTGTAGAGATTGACAAGCATATAGTTAAGTACAAATTAAAAGGGAAGGCAATAGACAAGAAGTGCTTCAGGAGGGCTTTTGTTTGTTTCAAGGCTTGCTGGCAGGGGTTTCTGAATGGTTGTAGGCCCTATTTGGCTGTCGATGCGACTGCTTCGAATGGAAGATAGAGAGGCCAGCTAGCACCAGCTTCTGCAGTTGATGGACACAACTAGCTATTCCTAGTTGCATTTGGTGTGTTGGAGGTAGAGAGTGAGGAGAGTTGGGTCTGGTTTCTGCAGCAGTTGCACAACATTATAGGTACACCCTCAGGTTTAGTTATACACATAGATGCTTGCAAGGGTTTAGAAACTACAATAGAAATTGTATTCCCTGGAGTGGAACATAGGTAATGTATGCGACACCTAGCGCAGAATTTTAAAATGAAATTCAAAGGCAAAGTTTATGATGAGAATCTATGGCCAGCACCATACACATGCAGCTTGAGGAAGCATGAGCACCATTTGAGAGTGTTGTATGCTCATAATCCTTTGGTGAAGGAGTACATGGATGAACATCATGGAAAGCTGTGGTCAAGAAGCAAATTCAATGAAATCTGCAAAGTAGACTATGTGACCAATAACCTCGCTGAGTGTTTCAATGCAAAGTTCAAGTCAGTGAAAGAGCTTTTGTTGTAGCAAGCATTTGATAAGATCAGGCATATGATCATGGTAAAGATGGCTCTTCGTAAAAGAATTGTAGAAACACAATATGTTGGCCATCTTATGCTCCCATCTCTGATTAAGGCATTGCATGCCAAGGCAAGAGGACTAAGAATGAAATGCATTCGACCGTCGACATACGAGGCTGAGGTGACATACACTGACAGTAAAAATAGGGAATAGAGATATCCAGTGAACCTTGCAACCAATGAATGCAGCTGTAGGCAATGGCAGATCCGCGGGAAGCCGTGCATACATGCCCTACATCTCATGACTATTATTGGAGGTGAAGATGGTGAAGTTGATCAGTATTGCTCTGAATATTTCTCTGTTGCCAAATTTAGGGCTGCTTATGCTGAAAATGTGCCTGCACTCTTGGGAAAAGATCATGGAACATAGTAGACCCAGCGTTCAAACTCCATTCTCCTGTACTGACTAGACCACCGGGAAGACCAAGGAAAAACAGAATAAGAGCTGGTGAAGAGGGTTGTAACGCCCACGATGCGGCTATATCTCCCACGTGTCGAGGCACGACTTAGAGGCATAACCGCATAGTGGTTTTGTCGCAAGAAGGGTCATCTTCACACAATCCCATGTAATGAACAAGAATGGGATAAAGAGTTGGCTTACAATCGCCACTTCACACAATACATAAATATTATGCATACATCATCCAAAATACAAGCATATGGACCGACTACGGTCAAAATCCAGATGAAAATAAGACAACCCCAAATGCTAGATCCCCGATCGTCCCAACTGGGCTCCACTACTGATCATCAGGAAAAGACACATAGTAACGACCACGTTCCTCGTCGAACTCCCACTTGATATCGACGCCATCATCTGCACTGGCATCGTCGGCACCTGCAACTGTTTTGGTAGAATCTGTGAGTCACGGGGACTCAGCAATCTCACACCCGCGAGATCAAGACTATTTAAGCTTGTAGGAAAGGATGGCGCAAAGAGGTGGAGCTGCAGCGGCAAAAGCATATATGGTGGCTAACTTGCGCAAATGAGAGCGAGAAGAGAAGCAACAGAACGGTCGTCATCTAGCAATGACCAAGAAGTGATCCTGAACACCTACTTACGTCATACATAACTCAGACCGTGTTCACTTCCCGGACTCCGCCGAGAAGAGACCATCACGGCTACACACGCAGTTGATGTATTTTAATTGGGGTCAAATGACAAGTTATCTACAACCGGACATTAACAAATTCCCATCTGCCTCATAACCGCGGGCACGGCTTTCGAAAGATAATACCCTGCAGGGGTGTCCCAACTTAGCCCATCATAAGCTCTCACGGTCAACGAAGGATAAACCTTCTCCCGGAAAAACCCGATCAGTCTCGGAATCCCGGTTTACAAGACATCTCGACAATGGTAAAACAAGACCAGCAAAGCCACCCGAATGTGCCGACAAATCCCGATAGGAGCTGCACATATCTCGTTCTCAGGGCACACCGGATGAGACATCCTACGAGTAAAACCAGACCTCGAGTTTCCAGGAGGGGGCCCCGCAGTCTGCTCAGTTCGGACCAACACTCGAAGGAGCACTGGCCCGGGGGGGTTAAAATAAGATGACCCTCGGGCTCGCGAAAACCCGGGGGAAAAGGCTTAGGTTGCAAATGGTAAAACCAAGGTTGGGCCTTGCTGGAGGAGTTTTATTCAAGGCGAACTGTCAAGGGGGTCCCATAAATCACCCGAGCGCGTAAGGAACGCAAACTCAAGGAACATAATCCCGGTATAACAGTAACTAGGGCGGCAAGAGTGGAACAAAACACCAGGCATAAGGCCGAGCCTTCCACCCTTTACCAAATATATAGATGCATTAATTAAATAAGAGATATTGTGATATCCCAACATATCCATGTTCCTACATGGAACAACTTCAACTTCACCTGCAACTAGCAACGCTATAAGAGGGGCTGAGCAAAAGCGGTAACTTAGCCAAACAACGGTTTGCTAGGAGAGGATGGTTAGGGGCTGACATGGCTAAAATGGGAGACATGATATAGCAAGTGATAGGTAGCGGAGCATGGCAATAGAGCGAACAACTAGCATAGCAAAGATAGAAGTGATTTCGAGGGGTGGTCATCTTGCCTGCAAGGTTCTCAGAGTTGTCGAAAGCTTGATCCTCGTAAGCGTACTCGACAGGTTCCTCGTTCACGAACTCGTCTCCCGGCTCTACCCAAGACAAGGACACAAGCAAACGGAACCACAATCAACAACGAGAAATGCACAAGCAACATGATGCAAAACATGTATGGTATGCAAGATATGATGTGCGATGTATATGCGTGCTCCGGAAGGAAAATGATGAACATGGCAGTAACTTGGCAAACCAAGCATGCCACTGAAAAGATGAGGTGATTTCGGTCGAAATCGATATAAAGATCACCGGAAACGGATGCACGGTTTGCAAATGGCAAGCAAAACAAGAATGACACGAATCTGCGATAAACAGCAAGATAGCACTTAAAATGCAACAAGCAACAATGCTACAGTACCCCAGCATAGCAACAAGGCACATGGCAGTAATCTACAGGAGATGCTTGACAAAAGATGAACACTGAGCTACGGCTGGTTCACAACATATCAAGCTCAAACAAGCATGGCAAAAGTGCAAAAGATAACAGGATCACAGACTTGGTGAAAAACTGGACATGGCAGTAAACAGCATCAGGTAGCAATGTTGAGAGCACGAAATCAACATGCTACAGGAACTTAACATAGCAAGGCAAGCCATGGAAGTGTTCTACTAAATGCACATGACAAAAGTCCCTTACTGACCATAAGCCAAAAAGGACCAGAAGATATGATGGCAAGCATGTAAACATAGCAAGTTTCGTTATCAGGTTTCAGACTTAGCAGAAAACAGAGCATGGCAGAAATAATAATATGTAGGCCTCTTTGTGAGCTTGATGCACTCATTACAGAGCAATGCATGACAAACCAAGCATACCTACAGAAAGATGGCATGTTTATGAAGCTATCCATGGCAAGAACACAAGCATAGCATGTATGGATCAACTACAATAAGCTTGGCAAGATAGCAGATCATGTTAAGAATCTGCCAGATATATTTTATAGCAAAAGTAGAGCAAGATTTAGTCATGCTATGGCACTCCATAATTGCAAACAATTGCAGGAATAGATCAACTAAAACTATAGCTACAAAACATCCTTAATGGACATCTCCAAAATATGCATGGATCTCTCTGTAGCATCAAGTTTACATGGCAACAAAATTACAGCAGACAAGGACTTAGAGAAAACACTAAGTCCCTGAAATCATAAATATTACGGGGCCTACTTTGCATGCTTGTGCTAGTCACCACAGAGATCAAAAAAATACATGGACTACACCACTGGAAAGATGGCATGGCATACTTCAAAACACATGTAGAGCTCATGCCCATAAGATGCACAGAATAAATAATACAAAAATGACAAATCTCCAAGTTCTGTTAAGAACCAGAGAATAACAGCAACTAGCCCTCTTCCAACAGAGATTTGGGCATCAAGATGACCTCTAATGAACATGGTGCAATTGAACAAAATGAAGAGCATCACGAGGCGAACAATTTGACATATTACTCGCGCGAATCGGAGCTACATGCAAGGAGTTATGCATAGATGAACACGACAATGTGCTGAATAATATAGAGGACTTGGAGAAAATCGGGCACGGGGAAAAAGTCAACGGTACAGTGATTTCGATCGGATCTGGGGGAGAGCTCGAGCTCGGCCTCGGTCGATGGCGCTCGCCGGCGGGAGGAAGAGGAGGCCGGAGGGGCGACGGCGGGCGGAGCGCCGGCGGGCACGGCGGAGGGGCGCGGTCGCCGGCGTCTCGGGCGGGGCGGCGGCGAGGCACACGGCCGGCGGCGAGGGTGACGCTGCCCGGCGCGGCGGCGCGGGACCACGGCGGCGGCGCGGCGAGGAGCAGGCGGCGGAGCGCGGCGGAGCAACGGGCGCGGCGGGCGCGCTGGCGTCGGGCCGGCGGGCCTGCGGCAGGCCTACGGGCCTCGGCGGTGGGAGGCCGGAGGCGGGCCACGTGGCAGCTTGCGATTCGTCGGGGCGCGGCGGCGGACGCGTCCGGCGGCGCGGAGGGATTTTTCTAGGGTTGGACTGAGAATGTATTTCGGGATGCCCACATATTTATAGGTAGAGGGAGCTAGGAGGCTCCAAATGAGGTGCGGTTTTCGCCCACACGATCGTGATCGAACGACCTAGAGCATGGAAGAGAGTTTGGTGGGTTTTGGGCTGGTTTTAGAGGGGGTTTTTGCTGGACACTCAAATGGACTCTGCGGATGCCCGGTTAACCGTTGGAGTACCAAACGACCTCCGAATGGAACGAAACTTGACCGGTGGTTTCCGGGTGGTATACTAGGGCCACATGACAAGCCTCGGTCCATTCCGAGAAAGTTTGACACCCGCACACGAAAGAAAACCAGAGGGATGCACCGGAGCAGATAGGAGCGCCGGATTGCAAAATGGACAACAGGGAAAATGCTCGGATGCATGAGACGAACACGTATGCGAATGCAATGCACATGATGACATGATATGAAAATGCATGACATGAAAAAATACAAAACGAAAGACAAAACCAGACAACGGAGGGAAAATCATGACACATAGCCGGAAATGGCAAGAGTCGGAGTTACAAATATGGCAAGTTACATGCGGGGTGTTACAAGGGTCGTGTAAAAAAACAGCGTAAGTGCAAAAGATGTGGTATCTTAGGGCATATTGCTAGGCGTTGTACCAATCCAGTTGATTCATCATTTGGAGAAGAGGAACAATGGGTAACAGCAAATGCAGAGGAGAATGCAGCAAGTTTAGAGGATAATGCAGCAGCAGAGGAGAATGCAACAAGTTTAGATAATGAAGCAACTGAAGTAGCAGCTTGGTATGTGTGCAATCTTTCCATTTTTTGCATTTGTTCTTTTTTTTATCGATGGCTAAGCTTATTTCTATTTGACCCAGCTCTAGGATAATTAGAGGCACAAGACAGAAAAGGCCTAGAGAGGAAGAAACTTCGGTTGAACCATCATCTGATGCGGAATTTGAAACCATGGCTTACGAAGGTTTTGAAGCTATAAGAGAGGAGGAAGTTATTTTGTCTGAAGTTCCTTTAAAGATTAGTGAGCCCACAGATGACCGTCAACTGGTCATCACTTGCTCGATCACTCAAAGCTCAACAAAACCGCCACCACTAGAAGTGAAGATCAGAAGCAACAAGACAAAGCTTTCAAAAGCACAAAGTATCCCAGCCAGGGAAACCAGAAGCAAGACGGTTAACTCATCCCGGAACACAAGGAGCAAGGCAAAGATTTGAATTTGAACTTGAATGCAAGTCATAAACTTTGAACTTTAAAGATTTGTAATAAGGATTCTGTCATCAATTTGAAGTACTGTGAAACTTGTAACGTGTAATAATTCTATATGTAAACTTTGAATTTGAACTGCTGAGGCAAACTTTGAATGTTATTCAAACTTTGAATTTGAACCAACACTTCAGTCCATTCCCCTGTGGTGTGAGTTGCATAGTTTGCTGAACTATTATAAATGTTAGGGTGATCAATCCGATCTCTTTTGCGTCTACAAAACTTGTAGTCATGAGAAATGTGCTCCAAATGAGCTCCCAAGCTAGGGTAAACAACCCCCTTTGTAATCATGTTTTTTTGGACCTACTCCAATCGAGCCAAATATTTTTTATTAACACCAAATCAATCTATATAGTGTACATTCGAAGAATCACTATTTATTTAATTAATCTTTCTATTTTTACATTTTTTTCAGAAAAATATACTTTAATAGAAAAACTATTAAAAAACACGTTTACCAAATGAAAATGGAAAACTAAGTTCAGATCCTTCTTATTCACTTTGAAATCAAGCTTTGGTGATTTTTTTGATTTTTTTAAAATTTTCAAAACCGAAGGGAAACCCTACCTCCTCCTTGTTCTCTATGAAACGTTGTACATGATAGCTCATATGTGTGATGGTTTTTTCATGAAAATGTCCATAGACAAAGTTTATGATTTTTGGTTGGTAACATCTCACACAAGACAACATTGTGCGCAGGTTTTTTTTTGATTTTTTAATTAATGGTGCTAATTTTACCTCGATCGTGCTAGCTATGTTTTTTTCTCTAAATGTACGTATACCAAGTTTAGTATTTTTCCTCGTTAGTTTGTCCTATATAACGATGAACGGTGAAGGTTTCATATTTTTTCGATTTTTTTAAATTATTTATGCTCAATCAAAGCCTTTGAAACCCCGTTGACCAGCTCAAAACCCCTCTAAACCCAGCGGGGTTTCGCCTAACCCTAGCTCCGAACGTCAGCCGTCCGATCATACCCTAGCGCCAAGCGACAGGCCTCAGATGTGATCTTCTAGAAGTAATTCGGAGGGCAGGCTGCGACCAGGCTCCGCGCCGTTGGATCACATGGACGGCTCTGCATCGTTGGATCGTGGGGCGATCCGCGAGAGGCGATCCACGAGACATGTTGGTTGTGCCTCCCCTTTCTTTGGGTACCCCTTTATTCTGGTGCATATTCTGCAATGACGAGAGGAGCCACTCCTCTGCTACTTCTTCTTCGGCGACGAGAAGAGCCACTCCTCTGCTTCTTCTTCTTCGGCGACTTTGGTCGATATGTCGAGCTCCACTTCAGCCTCCTGCCCCTCGTGGACCCAGTATGGTCCACTTCCCATGGAGCGATGTCCTGACTGCCGACGCAGAGCGCCACTGATACGGTTGACTTCGAAGGAGGTCAAGAATGGCAACTATGGGCGCGAGTTCGTGAAATGCGAGAGCAAGCCAGAGGGGCAGGTTAGATCTCATGATTTTTCTCTGATTTCTTTTTCTATTTGCTTTTAATTCTTTTTCGATCTGGGATTTAGGATTCATTTTTTCGATTCAGATCATGAAGAAATGCACACATTTTGAATGGCTGGATGACTACGTTAAGCGGATTCAATTCAATGGGGCCCCAACCCGGGAGCTCAATCTGCCGTCAGCAACAACAAATTTGGTCTCTGAAAGTGCTGCTCTGACAGTTGGGGATGCAGACCTGAAGGCAGAAATAAAGAAGATGAACAAGAACTTGAAGCAGATGATTCAATTGCTTTAGGATTTTATCCCTTTTATATTTGTGTAGTTGCTCTTGGATTTGCCTGCTTGCTGGTCATCACTCGTTAGAGATGTTATTAGTGTGGTTTCATGTGCTCTAGGATTTGGTTAGATTTGTGGATCATGTGCTCTACGATTTGCTTAATTTTGTGGATCATGTGCTCTATGCTCTGTGTTGATTAATTTGTGGATCATGTCAGTTTCGGGTACCCGTTAGTTTTCTACACTTTCAGTTTCTTCAGTTTCATCAGACAACACCGACCGCAGAAGAAAAAAAAACATAGTTCTAGGGCCCAAATTGAAACTAAGCTCTAGTTGGGCCGTCTCATTGCGTTGAGTGTCGAAGGCCCACGCGCTGGCTATGTTTTTTCCCTTGATTATTACCAGGTCAAATCCATTTATTGCCATGCCTAACAAAAATAGTGCATGATGGTAAATCGATTTATTGTTGGACTTGCACATGTCAAATTTATTTGTACATATCATGGCAATTTCCTTCTGTATATAGCCTACGACACAACACTTACATTTTTTGACATGCGGGTATTATAAAAAAGTTTTTGTAGCAAGAAAAATATTGTATACACGATCTTTTGTTTTTGTTTTTTTATTAAGAACATGTCAGACTTAATTATGTAGATCATGATATCCATTTGAAACCACGTCTAAAATAAGGGATCCCCTAAAATAAAGTCAGGTGGCACCATTAGCCAGCATATCCATCTACAGAGCATGTCTAGGCTCGGCTATGGCACCATATCCATCTAGAGCATGTCTAGGCTCGGCTATGGCACCATATCCATCTAGAGAGCTTGTCTACTACTCGGCTACGGCACCATATGCATCGACCGATATCTCACGTAGCAAGCATACATCCATAACATAAAAAGTAGCAACCATAGCATACTTCTTACATAAAACACAGGGTACCCTAAACCATAGCATAGTCCACAAACTATTCAAAAATTAGCTTGTTTTTGTTCATACAATATACGGAATAGGGCCACCAACAATTCAAAAATATTAGCTTTTCTTCTTCTTCTTTTCAACATCAACATGGCTCATTTTTCTAGCTTTAGTTTCCTTTTTGACACTTCAACTACTCCATTTCTGCGCATGCGAAAACTTGACCCTACTCTAAATGGGCGAAAACTCGCTGGTTTTCATTGAGGAGTACTCAATAATTGATTGATTTAGCAGAAGGCTCGTGTACGGCACCATATCCATCTAGCGATTTATCTCACGTCAAATAAGATACAAATAGCAAGCAAAAACACTGATAACCAACGACATATCAAATAAGGGTAGCAAGCATAACAAAGTTCTTAGGGGATAACACGACAGAGATTAAAAGTTCACGGTACAATCAACGACATAATTAAGATAGAAATATATAAAAGATAAAAAGCCCTAACACCCTAGGGAAAGACAAGCTCATGATCGAGACCGGGACTTCACCACCATCTTCACTGCTCCTTCTCTTCACTAATCCCTCTCCATGCCATCCTGGCTGATGTAGTAGGGGAGGCAGTGCACACCATCGCGGGTGAGGAAGATGCAGTCGAAGTTTGTGAAGATGTTGTGGGTTGTGAATGCAATGAATTCTCATCCACACCAAAACACCTTGCCGAGGAGGTAGTACACATCAAATTTGTTGGTGAAGGTGACGGTGAGCCCTGTCGGCGGAGTCCTGGAGTTTGGACACACTTCCTCCAGTCGGAACATCACCGGCGAGCCTGCCGGGAGGTGGGCGAAGCCCGCATGGAGGAACCACTCGGAAAACCCCCTTGCACCCCTCCAGCGTGAGAACTCCCACACACGGAGCATCCTCTCCACGACGACGCCGGCCAGATACCGTCTCTCCGGCACGGTCGGTGGGAGCTCGAAGGTGGGGCCGTTGTACTGCATCCTCGCCTCGCTTTGAGAGTGCTCTGGGTTTGGGTGAAGAAGGAAGGGGGCGGTGCAAATGGATGTGTGGAGAATAGGTGGAGGGGTGGTGGTTTAAATGGGGAAAGGGGAAGGGAAGGGGAGTGGCCGACCGCGCTTTGGATTTGCTACGTTCAAACGAGCCGCGTCGATCGATATGCCACTTTAATTGCCACGTTGAATAGATGCGAGTGGATCAAAAAGTGTGAAACAATGCTCTACATCGAGGAGACATGCGTGGGAGATGGTAGCAACCGGCCCTGCGTCCGTGGCGGCTCGCGTGAAAATGAGGCCGGTCAGCGTCCGTGGCGGCTCGCGTGAAAAAGAGGCCGGTCAGCGCATCGTGGCGGCGGGCAGCGGTGCATGCAGGTAGGCTAGCTACGTGCTTGCATGCAGGCTAGCTGGACATGTCGTGCATGCATAATAGGCTTCTGTCGTTGCGGTGCGCGCATGGCCCAAGTCTAACCACGACCCAACGGGCTAACCGTGGCACCGTCCGCCGCGACCCCACTCATCAGGTCCAACGGGCGACACAGTCAGCGCGGCCCCACTCGTCAGAGTTAACGGTCAAAGCACTGACCCGACGGCATCCACCGTTTGTGACCAGTTCTGAGGGTTTCGGGCAAGGGAGTGGGGAAAAGTGAGCAAAAGTTAAGAGCGTGGGGATGAATGAGTTTGGCTAAGGAACCAGGGGCATAGATGTAAAAAACCTTTGAAGAAATAGATGGTCTTGATAACTCGACACAGGTAGTAAAGGTAAATTCTCTCTATAGGTTTGATGAAGGTGAT
The DNA here is from genome assembly GCF_018294505.1 of Triticum aestivum. Lineage (NCBI taxonomy): Eukaryota > Viridiplantae > Streptophyta > Magnoliopsida > Poales > Poaceae > Triticum > Triticum aestivum. Next base: position 193,726,557 of record NC_057799.1, read on the forward strand.
ATTCCTCGTTATAAGTCTGCTAGCCAATGCTTAGATGAGTTTGATAATTTTATTATTAAACAAGAAAACTTCAATGCTTATGTTGGTAGACAATTGAAACATAATGCTTATATGATTGAACACTTGAGTGATTATATGTCTAGAGTTAAAGGTGAACTTAAACTTATTAGTAAACATGCTTCTATGGTTACCACTCAAGTAGAACAAGTGCTTAAAGGTAAAAATGATTTGCTCAATGAATTAAATAATAAGAAAAATGATAATGCTGTTAGAGTTATGACTAGAGAGGGTAAAATGACTCAGGAACCCTTGTATCCTGAAGGCCACCCTAAGAGAATTGACCAAGATTCTCAGAGAACTAATGTTGATGCACTCAGTTCTTCTAAAAAGAAGAAAAAGAAAAATGATATGACTCTACATGCTTCTAGTGAACCTGTTGTTGACACACCTGATATTCCCAATGATATTTCTATTTCTGATGCTGAAACACAATCTGGTGATGAACTTGAACCTAGTGATAATGTTAATGATGATGTTCATGTTGATGCTCAACATAGTAATAACAATGATGTAGGATTTGAACCTGCTGTTGATCTTGACAACCCACAATCAAAGAATCAACGTTATGATAAGAGAGACTTCGTTGCTAGGAAGCACTGTAAAGAAAGAGAACCATGGGTTTCTGAACCCATGCCTTTTCCTCCTAAACCATCCAAGAAAAAGGATGATGAGGATTTTGAGCGCTTTGCTGAAATGATTAGACCTATCTTTTTGCGTATGCATTTGACTGATATCCTTAAAATGAATCCTTATTGTAAGTACATGAAAGATATTGTTACAAATAAAAGAAAGATACCGGAAGCTGAAATTTCCACCATGCTTGCTAATTATACTTTTAAGGGTGGAATACCTAAGAAACTAGGAGATCCGGGAGTACCAACTATACCATGCTCCATTAAAAGAAACTATGTTAAAATTGCTTTATGTGATCTTGGAGCCGGTGTTAATGTTATGCCTCTCTCTTTATATCGTAGACTTGATTTGAATAAGTTGACACCTACTGAAATATCTTTGCAAATGGCCGATAAATCAACTGCTATACCTGTCGTTATTTGTGAGGATGTGCCTGTTGTGGTTGCAAACGTTACTATTTTAATGGACTTTGTTATTCTTGATATCCCCGAGGATGATAGTATGTCTATTATTCTTGGTACACCCTTTTTGAATACTGCAGGGGCTGTTATTGATTGCAACAAAGGCAATGTCACTTTTCATGTTAATGGTAATGAGCATACGGTACACTTTCCGAGGAAACAACCTCAAGTCCACAGTATCAATTCTATTGAAAAAACTTCAACAATTACTATTGGAGGTTTTGAATTTCCTCTTCCTACTGTCAAGAAGAAATATGATATTCTTATTATTGGGTACGTTCATATCCCCGTTGAGGTAACTTAGTGTTATTCGAAAATTCTCCGGTTTCATGCGATTCGGAAAGAGTTTATTAACAAGACTTGATCAACCTTGTTAGTGGATTCCTTTTGATGAGCATGAGATGGATGAAGTTAGAAAGCACAATTTTCTGTACCCTCCTTTTACTTTCTGTTATTTATATTAAATAAAGAAAAAAATAGTATTTTGTGTCTCTTTTTTGAATTATCCTTGCAATAAAAAATACCCCAAAAATAAAAGTTCTCCAAATGTCCTGAAAATGAAATATGATTTTTTTTCTAGAATATTTAAGAATTTATTGCACTGAGAACACACCAGGGGGAGCCACAACCTGGCCACGAGGGTCCATGGCGCGCCCTACCCCCTGGGCGCACCCCCTGCCACGTGGGCCCACGTGGCACCCTCCACTTATTCCAGCACCCACACACTTTGTCTTCCTACAGAAAAAATCACCCACCAGCTCAAACACGAGTTCTAGCTCATCTTGCTGCCATTTTCGATCTCCTTGCTCAAAGCTCCACTCACAAAACTGCTTTGGGGGATTGTTCTTCGGTATGTGACTCCTCCAATGGTCCAATTAGTTTTTGTTCTAGTGCTTTATTTATTGCAAATTTTTGCTGCTTAGGTGACCCTGTTCTTGAGCTTGCATGTCAAATTTATTTGGTCCCAAGTAGTTCTAATGCATGATATAGTCTCTAGGCACTTGTGGGAGTAGCTGCTATCAATCTTGTTGAGTTTGGTTCACTTTTATTTTGAGTTTCTAAAAATTTCAGAAATTTTCAGAAAATGATGAAGAGATTATTGAGGGGCTCTTCGAGCCGAAGCTCGAAGGATAAACAAAGTGAAGAGAATAAGAAGCCCAAATATAATCTTCCTCGCGCCGCGGAAGTTCGTCTGTGTGAATGGCCTTGTGATGAATTCTTGAGAGCAGCCGGGATTCATGATGATTTTTATTATTTGGCTGAGAATGTGGGCCTCGTCGACTTCCTCCACGACCAGCGCGAATAGTATTTCCTCCTCACTAATATTTTCGCGCAAAATTTTCATTTCCATGCTAGGAGATCGCCACCTTCAGTGGATTTTTATTTATATGACGAGTTTAAGGAGATGTCACTTTATGATTTTTGTGCGGTTTGCAAGTTACCCTTTGCGGGCAGCATAGAGGAACCACATCGTAATGACGTGGAAGGGTTTCTTGATATGATTGCTGTAGGGGAAACGAGGAAAGTTTTTGATGCAAGAATCAGTAGCATTCATTTTCCTGTTCTGCGTTACTTTGCAATATTTGCTAGTAGATGCTTAATTGGTCGTGGGAACAGTGGAAACCTTAGTGCCCCTGATATTGTTATTTTGCGCCATGCCTTGTTTCATGATACTACTTTCAGTTTAGGCGCTATTGTTGCGAAACGGTTAAATCTGAACCGTACAAAGGGTCCCATCTTTGGAGGCATCTTTGCTTCGCGCCTTGCTGCACACTTTAACATACCTATTAGGCATTATGAGAAAGAGGAAAAGTTGTTGCCTCCTATTTTTCTAGATTATAAGAGTATGGTAGCACATGATTTTATTGTTAAAGATAAGAAGAAGATGCTTAAGTATAAATTGATATTTGATAAAAAATATTGTGAGATTATTACCTTGCCTGCGCCCTCTTTGTTTAACATATTTTCAGGAACGTACCTCATTTTGCCGGAGGCCATTCATGCATACTTGAGAGTGACACCTGCTCCAGAGGCTGAACCGGAACCACCACTTTACCCTTATCGGCAATCTGTTTATCAGTGGGATCTGGAGGAGCTCGCTAACCAGTGGCACCCCAAGGATCCTCCTCAGTACACTGGGGAGGACCATTTTGATCCATGGGCATAGACCAACTTAGGCCAAAAGCCTAAGCTTGGGGGAGTACGTATTTCTCACCGACATTCCATTCATGTTCACACACTCATGCCAGTTGTCCGTGCTCATACTTTTTCACTGTACCATCCATGCTAGTTTATTTTCCTTTTTTCACGCTTTCTTCTTGTGTGTTTGAAAAACCTTAAGAAAAAAAATTAGTTGTAGATTTTAGCTAGTTAATTTCCATGCCTGTAGTAGTAATAATTAAAAGAAAACACAAAAAGATTTCTCGTTCTTCTTTTGCTTGTTGGGAGCTTTCCCGTGTAAATAGTTTTATTTCTTTTCTTTTCTTTGGGGGTCGAGAGGAGAAGACCATAATGAAAATGTTTAAGTGGCTCTTATATGCATTATTGTTGACTTAACAAAGAGCCCATGTTACCTTGTCTTCTCCTTTGTATTAAATGCTTGCGGATTCCAGCTTAGTCCAATTGCACGTGCACTACTATTATTATCCACACCGTTCGGTCGTGCAAGTGAAAGGCAATTATGACGATATATGATGGACTGATTGAGATGAGAGAAGCTGGTATGAACTCGACCTATCTTGTTTTTGTAAATATGATTAGTTCATCGTTCCTGATTTAGCCTTTTATGAATAAAACATGATTGCAATTACAATTAGAGATTATAGTTGCTCATGCCATGCTTAATTAGCTAGGAGTTTATAATGGTTTACCATGCGTGCCAACATGCTATTAAAATGGTTGTGATATGGTATGATAGGGTGGTATCCTCCTTTGAATAATTTGAGTGGATCGACTTGGCACATGTTCACGCATGTAGTTGAAACAAAATCAACATAGCCTCCACGATATTTATGTTCATGGTGGATTATATCCTACTCATGCTTGCACTCAGTGTTTATTAATTTTAATGCATGTTCATGACTGTTGTTGCTCTCTAGCTGGTCGCTTCCCAGTCTTGTTCTAGCCTTCACTTGTACTAAGCGGGAATACTTCTTGTGCATCCACTTCCATAAACCCCAAAGTTATTCCATATGAGTCCACCATACCTTCCTATATGCGGTATCTACCTGCCGTTCCAAGTAAATTTCTATGTGCCAAACTCTAAACCTTCAAATGAAATTATGTTTTGTATGCTCGAATAGCTCATGTATGAACTAGGGTTGTCTGTATCTTCCATGCTAGGGGGTTATTCTCAAGAGGAGTGGACTCCGCTCCTCACTCACGAGAAAATGGCTGGTCACCGGTATGCCCAGTCCCATGCTCAAAGCAAATCAAATTAATTGCAAACAAAACTCCCCCAGGACTGTTGTTAGTTGGAGGCACTGATAACCCACAAGTATAGGTGATCAATTGTAGCCTCTTTCGATAAGTAAGAGTGTCAAACCCGATGATGAGATAAAGGTAGAACAAATATTCCCTCAAGCTCTAACAACCGCCGATACAACTCTACGCACGCTTAACATTCGCTTTACCTAAAACAAGTATGAAACTAAACGTACTTTGTAAGTGTTGTTGGATAGGTTTGCAAGATAATAAAGAGCACGTAAATATGTCATCCCTGACTTGGAATTCTATGCACTTTTGATTGGAACTATTAGCAAGCATCTGCAACTACTAACGTTCATTAAGGTAAAACCCAACCATAGCATTAAGATATATTGGTCCCCCTTCAATCCTGTATGCATCAATTTCTATGCTAGGTTGAAGCTTCTGTCACTCTTGCCCTCCAATACATAGTCCTATCAACATACAACTAACCCTATGGTGTGATCCACGCGCACGCTCATATGATGGCACCAGAGGACAGCAACATAACCACAAGCAAATTAAACCAATCATAGCAATTCACCAATTACCGACAGGACAACGAAAATCTACTCAGACATCATAGGATGGCAACACATCATTGGATAATAATATTAAGCATAAATCACCATGTTCAAGTAGAGGGTACAGCGGGTTGCGGGAGAGTGGACCGCTGTAGATAGATGGGGGAAAGGTGATGGAGATGTTGGTGAAGATGACAGAGGTGTTGGTGTAGATTGCGGTGACGATGATGGCCCCGGCGGCATTCCTGCGCCACCGGGAGAGAGGGGGAGAGCCCCCCTTCTTCTTCTTTTTTGACCTTATCCCTAGATGGGAGAAGGGTTTCCCCTCTGGTCGTTGGCTTCCATGGCATGGGAGGGCGAAAGCCCCTCCGAGATTGGATCTGTCTCTCTATCTCTCACTGTTTCCGCGTTTCTGATTCTGCCCTTTCACCGTTTCTTATATTCCCGGAGATCCGTAACTCCGATTGGGTTGAAATTTGGAAACGATTTTTATCCGGATATTGGCTTTCTTGCGGCGAAAGAAGGGCACCAACCGCCTTACGGAGTGGCCATGAGGGCCAGGGCGCGCCTGACCCCCTGGGGGGCGCCCCTCACCCTCGTGGGCCCCTCGGGCATCGTCGCGCGTTGATTCCACTTCCCAAAATTCACATATATTCCAAAAAAGTTCTTCGTCAGTTTTTATCCCGTTTGGACTCTGTTTGATATGGATTTTCTGCGAAACAAAACATATGCAACAAACAAGAACTGGCACTGGGCACTGGATCAATATGTTAGTCCCAAAAATAGTATAAAAAGTTGCCAAAATTATGTAAAAGTTGTAGAATATTGGCATGGAACAATAAAAAATTATAGATACGACGGAGACGTATCAGCATCCCCAAGCTTAATTCCTGCTCGTCCTCGAGTAGGTAAATGATAAAAAAGATAATTTTTGATGTGGAATGCTACCTAGCATAATCTTGATCATGTAATCTAATCGTGGCATGAATATTAAGACACGAGTGATTCAAAGCAATAGTCTATCTTTTGACATTAAGAGAGTAATACTTCAAGCACACTAATAGAGCAATCATGTATTTTCAAAATAACATGGCCAAAGAAAGTTTATCCCTACAAAATCATATGGTCGGGCTATGCTACGTCTTCATCACACAAAACATTCAAATCATGCACAACCCCGATGACAAGCCAAGCAATTGTTTTCATACTTTTGATGTTCTCAAACCTTTTCAACTTTCACGCAATACATGAGCGTGAGCTATGGACATAGCACTATAGGTGGAATAGAATATGATGGTGGAGGTTGTGTGGAGAAGACAAAAAAGGGAGAAAGTCTCGCATCAACGCGGCTAATCAGTGGGCTATGGAGATGCCCATCAATTGATGTCAATGCGAGGAGTAGGGATTGCCATGCAACAGATGCACTAGAGCTATAAGTGTATGAAAGCTCAAACTGAAACTAAGTGGGTGTGCATCCAACTTGCTTGCTCATGAAGACCCAGGGCATTTGAGGAAGCCCATCATTGGAATATACAAGCCAAGTTCTATAATGAAAATTCCCACTAGTATATGAAAGTGAAAAAATAAGAGACTCTCTATCATGAAGATCATGGTGCTACTTTGAAGCACAAGTGTGGAAAAAGGATAGTAGCATTGTCCCTTCTTTTTCTTTTTTTGGGCCTTTCCTTTTTTATTTGGCCTTTCTCTTCTTTTTTTATTTTTTATTTGGCCTTTCTTTTTTATTGGGCCTTTCTCTTTTTTTCACGGGACAATGTTCTAATAATGATGATCATCACACTTTTATTTACTTACAGCTCAATATTACAACTCGATACTAGAACAAAATATGACTCTGTATGAGTGCCTCCGGCGGTGTACCGGGATGTGCAATGATCTAGCGTAGCAATGACATCAAAAAACGGACAAGCCATGAAAACATCATGCTAGCTATCTTACGATCATGCAAAGCAATATGAAAATAAATGCTCAAGTCATGTATATGATGATGATGGAAGTTGCATGGCAATATATATCAGAATGGCTATGGAAATGCCATGATAGGTAGGTACGGTGGCTGTTTTGAGGAAGATATAAGGAGGCTTATGTGTGATAGAGCGTATCATATCACGGGGTTTGGATGCACCGGCGAAGTTTGCACCAACTCTCGAGGTGAGAAAGGGCAATGCATGGTACCGAAGAGGCTAGCAATGATGGAAGGGTGAGAGTGCGTATAATCCATGGACTCAACATTAGTCATAAAGAACTCACATACTTATTGCAAAAATCTATTAGTCATTGAAACAAAGTACTACGCGCATGCTCCTAGGGGGATAGATTGGTAGGAAAAGATCATCGCTCGTCCCCGACCGCCACTCATAAGGAAGACAATCAATAAATACCTCATGCTCCAACTCCGTTACATAACGGTTCACCATACGTGCATGCTACGGGAATCACAAACTTCAACACAAGTATTTCTACAATCCACAACTACCCACTAGCATGACTCTAATATCACCATCCTTATATCGCAAAACTATTGGAAGGAATCAAACATATAATATTCAGTGATCTACAAGTTTTATGTAGGATTTTATGACTAACCATGTGAATGACCAATTCCTGTCATCTCTCTAAATAGATATAAGTGAAGCAAGAGAGTTTAATTCTTTATACAAAAGATATGCCCACACTCTAACAAATATAAGTGAAGCAAAAGAGCATTCTACAAATGGCGGTTTTCTATGTGCAGGGAAACAGGAAATCCAAACTTCAAATGATATAAGTGAAGCACATGAAGCATTCTATAAAGCCATACTCAAAGAATATAAGTGAAGTGCAAAGAGCATTCTATAAACCAAACACGGACTATCTCATACCAGCATGGTGCATAAAAGAAAATTGAAAACTAAATGCAAAAGTCGCTCCAAGATTTGCACATATCACATGAACGAAACGAATCCGAAAACATACCGATACTTGTTGAAGAAAGATGGGATGCCTTCCGGGGCATCCCCAAGCTTAGACGCTTGAGTCTCCTTAAATATTTACTTGGGGTGCCTTGGGCATCCCCAAGCTTGAGCTCTTTCCTCTCCTTCTTCTCCTCACATCGAGATATCCTCGATCTTCGAACACTTCATCCACACAAAACTCAACAGAAAGTTCGGTAAGATCTATGAGTATAATAAAGCAAATCACTACTCTAAGTACTGTTGCAAACCAATTCATATTTTGTTTTTGCATTGTTCCTACTGTAATATAACTTTTCCATGGATTAATCCACTGATAGAAATTGATAGTTTCATCAAAACAAGCAAACTATGCATCAAAATCAGAATCTGTCTTAAACAGGACAGTCTGTAGTAATCTGAACATTCACCATACTTATGTTACTCCAAAAATTCTGAATTTTTTAGCAAAAATAAACAATTTGTATATAAATATAGTGCAAGAAGTTTCAGAACCGTTTGACGGTCCAGTAAAAAATGTAAAATCGCGCACTACAGCCAAAGTTTCTGTCTTGCACCGCACAAACCAACAAGCAATGTAAACATCCTAAAGGCAAATATTGGCACATTATTTTTGTTTTTAAACTTTATAAAAGCACACAAAAGAAATAAATGACTCTCTAAAACTTCCGGGTTGTCTCCCTGGCTGCGCTTTCTTTAAAGCCATTAAGCTAGGCATATAGTGCTCAAGTAATGGATCCACCCGGATCCTGTTGGCGTTCCGGGAACGGGGGTCCCCAGACTTGCCTGCCTGCGGCCCACAGCGTGGCTATGCTAGCAGGCCTGTACGGCCCATCTTCGTCAACAAGGCTGTCAAGACCCTCGCGAGGCGGACGACGCAAGACCTCCTCAGGAGCGGCCTCTCCAGGCAGGCTCACGAGGAGCGGAGATATCAAGGCAGGGCAAACCTCGCGAGGCTCTCGTGACGTGAGCAATGACGATCGGCGCCAGGCGGGCGCCAGCGCGCGTAGCGTCCTCGTTTCCACATTGGTGCCAAGGGGGCAAGCACAGGCGCGGAGTACCGAGGCATCAGGCAAAGGTTTCCATATCAGTGCAACAAGACCAAGACCAGCAGGCCAGCAGGACGGAGGTCACCGTGGAGCCCAAGATGGCGTCATCACCAGAGCCCTTTCGCAGGCGAAGACCGCTTTTGTCAGGATAGCTTGTACTAGCTGTCCCCTTTCAAATTGGCCGCCGTTGTTGGCTCCCTTCCCGCTCAATATTTGGGAAGAGGACCAGGGGCCTCTATAAATAGGACTAGCCACCACCCAAGGAGGCAGCTTGATCTCATCTGATCGAGAGCCTACCCTTAGACACACCGAACACAACAACACCTCAACCTCAGGAGGCTGTTCGTCCACTTGTACTGTTCTTCATCAGCCCAGAGGCAATCCACCACCACACACTGGAGTAGGGTATTACACCACAACGGTGGCCCGAACTAGTATAAATCTTGTGTCCCTTGTGTTGTGAGTTCGTCGAGTTCGTCCGTAAGATCCTAGCGAGCTAGGGCGTGGATCGGTAGGAGGGAAAGAACTTCACGCGCACCCCAGAGTTCGAACCTTAAGGGTTTTGCCGGAACCCTAGATCCGACATTTGGCGCGCCAGGTAGGGGTGCGCCGTAGCTTCTCCTTCGTCAATCTGTGTTTCGCGCTCATGGCAGGCGCCCCGCCACCGGCTCCAACGGCCGGTGCTGACAATGGGGCCAGGGGCTCCGAGCCCTGGCCCCCGCCCTTCGACAGGTGCGGTGGCCACCCAAGTTCAGGCCGAAGATGCCGCCGCGGTACGACGGTGCGGCGGACCCGTCGGCGTTCCTGCTCGCATACGAGGAGGCCGTCCTCGAGGCCAGGGGCGACGACAAGGTCATGGCCAACTGGCTCCCCATGGCCCTCACCGACGAGCCACACGCCTGGCTCCTCAACCTCCCTGGATCCACGGTGGCATCCTGGGGGGAACTCCATGACCTCTTCACTACTCGCGACGCGGTGCCGGCGCACCACGCAGTCGCAGCCCTGCTGGGCGGCTCTCAAGCACCGCCTTCAAATCGCCACGTCAAGCCGTTCCTCCGTCAGATTGGTGCCGCTTCCAAGCGCCTGGGGGCTCCGCCAGGTTGGGCTGCGCCAGAGGCCGACCTCACCTTTGGCTCAGAAGATCACCCCAACTCTACCGCCGGCTCGGGCAAGCTCCCAATTCTCTGCACGCCCACCATCTGCAACGTGGTTGTTACCAAGACCCTCATCGACGGCGGAGCAGGCCTCAACTTGCTCTCCGTAGAGGCCTTCAACCTTCTTCACGTGCCACTCGAGCGGCTCGGTCTCAGCAAGCCTTTCTCAAGAGTTGGTGGCGGCACTGCCCGCTCTCTGGGACAGATCCGCCTCCCCGTCACCTTTGGCACACGTGACAACTACCGCACCGAGCTGGTCGACTTCGACATTGCCCGCCCCGGCCTCCCGTACAACGCCATCCTCGGGTACCTAGCTCCCGCCCAGTTCATGGCGGCGACTCATCCGGCCTACAACCTCATGAAGATGCCTGGGAGCAAAGGCGTCCTCACCATCAAGGGGGACACCAAGGAGGCCGTGACGGCACTCAAGCTCGCCCTCAAAACCGCCGCGACGATGCAGCCTGCCGACGCGGGCACCTCCGAGCCCAAGGGAGCCATACCGACCAAGAAGAAGCAGTTGTTCACACAAGACAAGGCGGAAACCAAGCAGGTGCCGGTCAGCGGGACAGGCCCTCAGGAGCCACCTTTACCATAGGTGCCAGCCTCGACCCAGGGCAAGAGGAAGCATTGGTGAAGTTCTTGCGTGCAAACAAGGATATATTCGCGTGGGAGCCCAATCAGCTGGTAGGAGTCCCGAGAGAGGTGATTCAGCATCATTTAAGGGTATGCCCCAATGTACGCCCCGTGAAGCAGCGGGCGAGATGGCAGTCCACTGAGAAGCAGGCCTTCATTGTCCAAGAGACCCGCAAGCTAGAAGCAGCGGGTGCCATTGGCGAGGTTCGGTATCCCGAGTGGCTGGCGAACCCCGTCGTAGTGCCGAAGAAAGGCGGGAAGGAACGGATGTGCGTCGACTTCACCAACCTTAACAAAGCCTGCCCCCAAGATCCGTTCCCGCTCCCGCGCATCGATCAGATCGTCGACTCCACCGCCGACTGCGACCTACTGTGCTTCCTGGACGCGTTCTCAGGATATCACCAGATCAAGATGGCGGTAGAAGATGTGGAGAAGACAGCCTTCCTGACCCCGTGTGGGGTGTACTGCTACACCTGCATGCCCTTTGGGTTGCGCAAAGCGGGCGCAACCTTTCAGAGACTGATGCACATCGCCTTAGGGCGACAGCTCGGAAGAAACACAAAGGCCTACGTCAACGACATCGTGGTGAAATCTCGGGAGGCGAGGACCCTGATCCAAGACCTGGAAGAGACCTTCGAGAGCCTGCGCCAGGTGAACTTGTGGCTCAACCCGGAGAAGTGCATGTTCGACGTCCCTTCCGGCAAGCTGCTGGGCTTTCTCGTGTCCCACGGAGGGATCGAGGCGAATCCAGAGAAGATCAAGGCCATCGAGGACATGAGCCCGCCGTAGACCCTGAAGGAGATGCAGAAGTTGGCTGGTCGGGTAACTGTGTTGGGACGCTTCATCTCCAAGCTAGGGGAATGCGCCCTACCCTTCTTCAAGCTGATGACAAAGAAGGGCCCATTCGAGTGGACCCAGGAGGCCGACTGAGCTTTTCAAGACCTCAAGAGGTACCTGACCAGCCCTCCGGTGATGGTGGCACCACGACCCCTCGAGCCCCTAGTGCTCTACCTCGCCGCTACCCTGAACTCCGCCAACGCAGCATTGGTGGCTGTTCGGGAGGAGCACCAAGCCAAGGGTGCGCTGCACTGAGCTACAGTTGAAATGACGCAAGATCAGGAAGGCGCCGCGGGAGCCGCAGCGGCGTCAACGGAAGACCAAGCTCGGCAGGACGACGTCGCAGAGACCCCCGCAAGCGACCAGGCACAAGGAGTTCCACCACCTCAGGAGACGTCTGAGCCCCCGCAAGACACAAGCCTCACCAACGCGCCAGCCCTTGTCGAGCACCCGGTGTATTTTGTCAGCATGGTGTTGCGGGACGCAAGGGCACGATATCCCATGCCTCAAAAGCTCCTGCTCGCACTCTTGGTGGCCTCGTGCAAGCTGCAGCATTACTTCCAGGGCCACCCCATCAAGGTCATCTCAGCCTACCCGTTGGAGAGGTGCTCAGGAGCCCCAATTCTGCTGGAAGGGTCGCCGAGTGGAACATCGAGTTGCAAGCATTCCAGTTAGAGTTCAGCACTACCGGGGTCATCAAGGGAGCTGCGCTCGCTGATTTTGTGGCGGAATGGACGGACGTCCCGACGCTTGAAGTAGGCGAAGACCGGTCCACCTCGCCGGGAAGTGAAGCACCAGACGGTTGGGTCATGTACTTCGATGGCGCCTTCGTGCACCAAGGCGCAGGGGCTAGAGCAGTACTCATCTCGCCCACTCAAGATAAGCTCTACTGTGCCGTGCAGCTCTGCTTTCAGCATGGCGAGAAGGTCTCTAACAACATCACGGAATACGAAGGCCTCATAGCTGGCCTGAAGACTGCGGCAGCTCTGGGGGTGAAGCGCTTACCATTAGAGGCGACTCGCAACTCCTTGTCAACTTCTCCAAATAAGTATACGAGCCGAAGGACGAGCATATGGAGGCATACCTCGCGGAGGTGTGCAAGATGGAGAAGCAGTTCTTGGGCTTGGAGCTGCAGCACGTGCCCCCGGGGCACCAACAAGGAAGCCGACGACATCGCCAGGAGAGCATCCAAGTGGCAGCCACAAGAGCCCGGTGTCTTTGAGGAACGACTCTTCAAGCCATCGGCGACACCACCACTTTCAAGCACAGCTCAGCCTCGGGAGGAACTCCCACAGCCTCCTGCCACAGGTGCCCCGGCCTATGGCCCGACATCAGGAGCTCGCTTGCCCTTGGCGCTCGAACCTCAGGAGGGATGCTGGACCAAGGAATTCAAGGAATATCTGATGCAAGGGGTGCTGCCGGAGAAGGAGGAGGATGCAGAGCGTGTGGTTCGGCAAGCCCCGACGTACTGCATCCAGGATGGTGAGTTGTACAGGAAGCGGCCAAACAACGTTTCCCTGCGCTGCATTTCCAGGGACCAAGGGAAGGAGCTGCTAACTGACATACATGGTGGGGACTGCGGGCACCACTCGTCATCACGGACCCTCGTCGGCAAAGTATTCCGTAGTGGGTTCTAATGGCCCACTACGCTCAACGACGCAGCTGAGCTGGTGAGGTCCTGCGAAGCCTGCCAGTTCCACGCCGAGCAGATCATTAGCCGGCTCAGGGCCTCCGGACAATTCCGCTCACATGGCCGTTCGTGGTCTGGGGGCTGGACATCTTGGGCCCGTTCCCTTGAGCGCCTGGGGGCTACCGCTACCTCTACGTCGCCATCGACAAGTTCACCAAGTGGGCGGAAGTGGAAGCCGTCCATACCATCCCAGCTGGCTCTGCTGTCAAGTTCATCAAGGGCCTTGTGAGCCGCTTCGGGGTCCCCAACCGCATCATCACAGATAACGGCTCGCAGTTCACTAGTAATCTCTTCAAAACCTACTGTGCTAACCTTGGAACGCAGATCTGCTACGCTTCGGTGGTGCACCCCAGGAGCAATGGTCAGGCCGAACGCGCCAACGCGGAAGTCCTGAGGGGCCTCAAGACCAGGACCTTCAAGAAGAAGCTCGAGGCCTGTGGCAGGGGCTAGCACGACGAGCTCTAGTCTGTCCTGTGGTCTATCCGCACCACCGCCACCAAACCGACAGGCGAGACCCCATTCTTCCTTGTCTACAGAGCTGAAGCAGTCCTTCCTCACAAGGTTAAGCATCGCTCCGCACGGGTCCTGGCGTTCGATGAAGTGCAGCAGGACACCACGCAGGGGATGAACCTCGTGTTGGGGGAGGAGCGTCGTCGCGAAGCTGCACTGAGGGCGGCAAGGTACCAGCAGGCACTGCGGTGATACCACTGCCACAGCATCCGCTCCAGGGCGCTCGAAGTGGGCGACCTCGTCCTGAGGCGGGTCCTCTCCAGGGAAGGGCTGCACAAGCTTTCACCAATGTGGGAGGGCCCATTCAGGGTCGTCCACGTCTCCAGGCCTGGCGCCGCGCGCCTGGAGACGTAGGACGGGATACCTATCCAGAACGCCTAGAACATCCAGCACCTCCAGAAGTTCTACCCATGAATCAAGGCCCAGAGCCTGTGAAGAAGGCCCGGTGCCTGTGAAGAATCGCCGCCCGTGACACTCTCACGTAATAATGAGTGGGGCTGTACACGCCCCGGAGTCTCAGGAGCGCTGGCCTCAGGCCTTGGGGCTCCCTCCCACGCCTAGTGGCAGCACTTAGCTCTGCGCTGGTGAGAAGACTTGAAGACTAGATTAGGTTCCGGACGTGGCTTTTCATTTGCTTTCCATAGTTGGCTTGTTTTTCCTTAATCGAAGTTTGCTTTTGGTGTTCCTTGCCGATTCGATTCCCTCACCTCTTACCGCATTTTCCGGCTCTGGTTCGCTCGTGTTTTCTCTCTCGCATACCTCGCGAGGGGGGCTAGGCAGGCGCCCTCGCGAGCATTTTTCTTCTCTCTACCTTCTTGCGAGCCACCCTCGTTCGAGCCCGAAGGCTGGCACATCTCTCTTAATCCGTGCCCCACGGGTACCGCGATACAAAGCGCCGGGTCAAGGCTTGGGTGAACGACAAATCTCCCGGTAAACTCCGTAACAAATTTTTTGCAATTCCTGAGCAATCGCAGACCACAAGGTCAAGATGGACATGAGGAAATAAACGCCTCGGAAGGAGGAGGGCGTCCCAAATGCACCAGGCTAAGTTATCTTTGCGCAAAATAGCCACACAGCACTAAAACAACAAGCGTAGCATAATGGTTAATAAGTCATGGTTCGATACACGCCCCTCGGAGCCCATGCTGGTTTCATTTCGCTGTAGGAAGGAAAAGGGGAACATAACAAAAGCGGCGCTCGCCCCTGCAGCAGCCGGCGGGGGCAGGGCCTTGGCGACGTCCGGGTCTAGTCGGACCCCTCCTCGCGCTTCACCGATGCGCGGCGACGAGACGACCCGCTACCACCTTCGAAGCGGATGCGGCGGCTGATCAAGGCCGCCGCTGCTGGAACTGTCGCCAGAGGAGGAGCCGCTATAGCCGGACGAGGCGCGGCCGGCGGGTTCGTCCTCCTCCTCATCCCGACCATCGCCAAGGCCAAGCACCCCCTCGCCGTCGTTCACCTCGGGACAGCATCCGGCGCGGCGACCGTCTTCCCCAAACACCCTCACGAAAGAGGTCGCATCGCCATCGAACTTGAAGTGGAGGGTGCACCGCCTGCCCAGGCCGCGCGCGCGGGCGAACGTTTGCCAACCGCGGGCCAGAGCTATGTTGCCCGCGATGGAGACCTCGACCGCGACCCAAGAAGCGCGGCTGCAGCAACCGTCTGCCTACAGCCAGAGCCCGCCTGGACCGGAGGCCGGCAGCTCATCGGCAAAGAAGCGGGGGAGCTGGAGCCAGCTGCCGGCCAGATCCTCCGACCAGACAACGAACTCCGGCAGCCCCTGTGACGCATGGAACCGCGGTCGGGGAGGCCGCGCAACCATGGCACGTCTCCTCTCGTCGACAGGACTGCCACGACCAGAGCGACTCCTACCACGCACTGCGGCGCCACCCCGAGACCCCGGGGGCCACGGCATGCTTGCGGGGACGGCCACGTCCGCGCTTGGGCGCCGGGGAGCCGGGTCCCTCCCGAGGGGCTTTGCCCTTCTCCGCGGCGGAGAACCTCTTCGACGGCGCCATTGCAGCTTCCGGTGGGGCAAGAAGGAAGAAACAAGCGAGCAAGGAAAAGATGGGCGACGGGGGCTCCGCCCCCCTCCCCATTTATAGCGAGGGAAGGCCAACCAGCGCCCCCCACGATCACAGGTAATGATGGTTTTCCTTGCATGTCGTAGGGACTTGTCAAGTCGAGCAGTTGCCGAGGCAGCGTGGGGAAGCGGAGACGCCCACGTCCAATCAACCGCCACGCGTCAGCCGAGGCCGCAGGATTTTGGGGCCCGCGGCGCTCCACGCTTGACCTTTGGCTTCGCCTCGAAGCCAAGCCCGAGTGCACCTTGGGCCCCGGGGCTACTGTCGATGTTCTGGGAACGGGGGTTCCCAGACTTGCCTGCCTGCGGCCCACGGCGTGGCTATGCTAGCAGGCCTGTACGACCCATCTTCGTCAACAAGGCTGTCAAGACCCTCGCGAGGGGCCAAGCCTCGCGAGGCGGACGACGCAAGACCTCCTCAAGAGTGGCCTCTCCAGGCAGGCTCACAAGGAGCAGAGATATTAAGGCAGGGCAAACCTCGCGAGGCTCTCGTGACGTGAGCAATGACGATCGGCGCTAGGCGGGCGCCAACGCGCGCAGCGTCCTCGTTTCCTCTTTGGTGCCAAGGGGGCAAGCGCAGGCGCGGAGTACCGAGGCATCAGGCAAAGGTTTCCATATCAGTGCAACAAGACCAAGACCAGTAGGCCAGCAGGACGGAGGTCACTGTGGAGCCCAAGACGGCGTCATCACCAGAGCCCTTTCGCAGGCGAAGACCGCTTTTGTTAGGATAGCTTGTACTAGTTGTCCCCTTTCAAATTGGCCGCCATTGATGGCTCCCTTCCCGCTCAATATTTGGGAAGAGGACCAGGGCCTCTATAAATAGGACTAGCCACCACCCAAGGAGGCAGCTTGATCTCATCTGATCGAGAGCCTACCCTTAGCCACACCGAACACAAGAACACCTCAACCTCAGGAGGTTGTTCTTCCCCTTGTACTGTTCTTCATCAGCCCCAGAGGCAATCCACCACCACACACTGGAGTAGGGTATTACACCACAACGATGGCCTGAACCAGTATAAATCTTGTGTCCCTTGTGTTATGAGTTTGTCGAGTTCGTCCGTAAGATCTTAGCGAGCTAGGGCGTGGATCGGTAGGAGGGAAAGAACTTCGCGCGCACCCCAGAGTTCGAGCCTTAAGGGTTTTGCCGGAACCCCAGATCTGACAGATCCCAATGTATATCAAAGCCAATTTTAATTAACAATGATTTGTGATTTAGTAGTGAGCACAAAGTAACATATATTATTCAACAACGAAGTCTAACTCTCTTCCTATGCATCGACAGGTCATAAAAGAACAATTCATGCACACATAGTAAAGGCCAATGCATAGTACAAACAGGTTCTTGCAATTTTATCGTGTTGGAAACATAGAGAGGCGGAGATGTAGTTCCTCTTTCATAATAATTGCAAGTAGGAGCAGCAAGCACATGCATATTATATCTATCAAAATCATCATGTGTAGTAGTAAAACGCAACCCATCAATATAATCCTTAATAAGGGCAAACTTCTTTGATATAGTGTAGTCGGGAGAATTCAAAAAGATAATAGGACGATCATGCCTGGGTGCAATAGCAACAATTTCATGTTTAACATAAGGAACTATAGCAAGTTCATCTCCATAAGCATAATTCATATTGGCATCTTGGCCACAAGCATAGCAAGCATCATCAAAAAGGAATATTTCAAAAGAATCAACGGGATCATAACAATCATCATAGCAATCATCCTTCGGTAAGCACGAAGGGAAATTAAACAATGTATGAGTTGAAGAGTTACTCTCATTAGAAGGTGGGAACCGGTAGCTAATCAGCTCTTCCTCCTTTTGTTCTTCGCTTTCCTCATCAAATTTTTCATCCAATGAGCCCACAGTTTCATCAATTCCTTCTTCCATAGACTCCTGCATAATATTAGTCTCTTCTTGGATAGCGGAGACTCTCTCAAAAAAATCATCAATATCGGAACTGAATTCATAATTCTCATAGCAATATTTAAGTATAGCAAAATTTTCAGGTCTGTAAACAACATCATCAAGATTTTCACACTCTTTAAACAAAGATTCAATTTCATAAGCACCCATAAAAGCAATGAATTCTTCTATTGTTCCACATCATAGTAATCATATATACCATTAGCATAAGAAGCCAAGGTTTTATTACCATTAAATCTGCATGAAAAGGGAAGGTGTGGAGCCTTCATCCTAGAGCAACAAGTATAATCATATCTCAAGCATAGTTGCCGAGCATACCAATGCAACATATGAATTTGATCCCATAATAGTTTCCATTTTTGAGTCAAGCGATAATACCTAAAGTATTCACATTGATCCAACGTGTCTCCCATTATATAATTGAATGGCGTTTTCTCAGGATTATTAAAGTAGTGCATAATATCTTTCACATAATGAGCATCGAGGGTTTAAGGAGGTTCCCCATCTCCATGAGTAGCAAGTACAACTAAATTTTTTGGTATTTCGTGTTCCATATCCAAAACTAAAGATAGACAAAAACTTAGAACAGCAAATAAAAATTACTTAGTGATAAAGCAAACAAGCACACACGAGAATATTCACCCCACGCTATTGCTCCCCGGCAACGGCGCCAGAAAAAGGTCTTGATAACCCACAAGTATAAGGGATCAATTGTAGCCTCTTTCGATAAGTAAGAGTGTCGAACCCAACGAGGAGCTAAAGGTAGAACAAATATTCCCTCAAGTTCTATCGACCAGCGATACAACTCTACGCGCGCTTAACGTTCGCTTTACCTAAAACAAGTATGAAACTAAAAGTACTTTGTAAGTGTTGTTGGATAGGTTTGCAAGATAATAAAGAGCACGTAAATAAAATCTAGGGGCTGTTTAGATAAATACACAATAAATTTAGTATAGCGAGTGTGGAAAAGTGGTGGTAGGAGTTGCGAAATTGTCCCTAAGCAATTGATTACTTTACTAGATCGATAGCAAGTTTTGTGTGGGAGAGGCCACTGCTAGCATGTCATCCCTGACTTGAATTCTATGCACTTATGATTGGAACTATTAGCAAGCATCCACAACTACTAACATTCATTAAGGTAAAACCCAACCATAGCATTAAGATATACTGGTCCCCCTTCAATCCCGTATGCATCAATTTCTATGCTAGGTTGAAGCTTCTTTCACTCTTGCCCTACAATACATAGTCCTATCAACATAAAACTAACCCTATGGTGTGATCCACGCGCACACTCATATGATGGGCACCAAAGGAAAGCAACATAAGCACAAGCAAATTAAACCAATCATAGCAATTCACAAATTACTGATAGGACAACGAAAATCTACTCAGACATCATAGGATGGCAACACATCATTGGATAATAATATGAAGCATAAAGCACCATGTGCAAGTAGAGGGTACAGCGGGTTGCGGGAGAGTGGACCGCTGTAGATAGATGGGGGAAGGTGATGGAGATGTTGGTGAAGATGACGGAGGTGTTGGTGTAGATTGCGGTGACAATGATGGCCCCGGCGGCGTTCCGGCGCCACCGGGAGAGAGGGGGAGAGGGGCCCCCTTCTTCTTCTTCTTCGTTGACCTTCTCCCTAGATGGGAGAAGGATTTCCCCTCTGGTCCTTGGCTTCCATGGCATGGGAGGGGCGAAAGCCCCTCTGAGATTGGATTTGTCTCTCTATCTCTCTCTATTTCTGCGTTTCTGATTCTGCCCTTTCGCCGTTTCTTATATTCCCGGAGATCCGTAACTCCGATTGGGTTGAAATTTGGACACGATTTTTATCCAGATATTGGCTTTCTTGCGGCGAAAGAAGGGCACCAACCGCCTTACGGAGTGGCCACGAGGGCCCAGGGCGCCTGAACCCCTGGGGCGCGCCCCTCACCCTCATGGGCCCCTTGGGCGTCGTCTCGCGTTGATTCCACTTCCCAAAATTCACATATATTCCAAAAAAAAATCTCCGCCGGTTTTTATCCCGTTTGGACTCTGTTTGATATGGATTTTCTGCGGAACAAAAAACATGCAACAAACAGGAACTGGCACTGGGCACTAGATCAATATGTTAGTCCCAAAAATAGTATAAAAAGTTGCCAAAAGTATGTACAAGTTGTAGAATATTGGCATGGAACATTCAAAAATTATAGATACGACGGAGACGTATCAGGCACCCGTTGTTTCCGGCAAGCCATGGATTGATGCTTATTGGTGGAGGGGGAGTATAAACTTTACCATTCTGTTTGGGAACCGCCTATAATGTCTGTAGCATGGAGATATCGAGATCTCTCCATTGTTATATTGACAATGAAAGTATGCCATTCAAAATATTATATATCTCTATTTCAAAAATCGAGCTCTGGCACCTCTTCCCTGCTTCCCTCTGCGAAGGGCCTATATATTTACTTTTATGTTGAGTCATCATCCTCTTATTAAAAAGCACTAGTTGGAGAGCAGCGCTGTCATTTGCATGCATTACTATTAATTTACATTGAGTATGACTATGACTGGATCTCTTTTACCATGAATAACAATGTTTAGTCAGTCCTTGATCTTCATAGGTGCTCTGCATTTATGTTTTGCGGTCTCAGAAAGGACTAGCTAGATACCATCTTGTTATATCATATTATGATTGTTTTGAGAAAGTGTTGTCATCCGAGATTTATTATTATTGCTCGCTAGTTGATTATGCCATTGATATGAGTAAATATGAGACCTAAGTGTTATTGTGAATATGGTTAGTTCATAATCTTTGCTGAAAACTTGAATGCTGGCTTTACATATTTACAACAACAAGAGCAAACAGAGTTTGTAAAAGTTTTTCTTTATCACTTTCAGTTTCTCAACTGAATTGCTTGAGGACAAGCAAAGGTTTAAGCTTGGGGAGTTGATACGTCTCCATCGTATGTACTTTTCCAAATACTTTTGCCCTTGTTTTGGACTCTAACTTGCATGAATTGAATGGAACTAACCCGGACTGACGCTGTTTTCAGTAGAATTGCCACGGTGTTATTTTTGTGCAGAAATAAAAGTTCTCGGAATGACCTGAAACTTCACGGAGAATATTTTGGGAATATATAAAAAATACTGGCGAAAGAATCAAGACCAGGGGCCCCACACCCTGTCCACGAGGGTGGGGGAGCGCCTACCCCCTTGGGCGCGCCCCTTGCCTCGTGGGCCCCCTAAGGCTCCACCGACCTCAACTCCAACTCTATATATTCATGTTCGGGGAGAGAAAAATCAGAGAGAAGGATTCATCGCGTTTTACGATATGGAGCCGCCGCCAAGCCCTAATCTCTCTCGCGAGGGCTGATCTGGAGTCCGTTCGGGGCTCCGGAGAGGGGAATCCGTCGCCGTCGTCATCATCAACCATCCTCCATCACCAATTTCAGGATGCTCACCGCCGTGCGTGAGTAATTCCATCGTAGGCTTGCTGGACGGTGATTGGTTGGATGAGATTTACCATGTAATCGAGTTAGTTTTGTTAGGGTTTGATCCCTAGTATCCACGATGTCTTGAGATTGATGTTGCTATGACTTTGCTATGCTTAATGCTTGTCACTAGGGCCCGAGTGCCATGATTTCAGATCTGAACCTATTATGTTTTCATGAATATATGTGAGTTCTTGATCCTATCTTGCAGGTCAATAGTCACCTACTATGTGTTATGATCCGGCAACCCCGAAGTGACAATAATCGGGACCACTCCCAGTGATGACCGTAGTTTGAGGAGTTCATGTATTCACTATGTGTTAATGCTTTGGTCCGGTACTCTATTAAAAGGAGGCCTTAATATTCGTTAGTTTCCAATAGGACCCCGCTGCCACGGGAGGGTAGGACAAAAGATGCCATGCAAGTTCTTTTCCATAAGCACGTATGACTACATTCAGAATACATGCCTACATTACATTGATGAACTGGAGCTAGTTCTGTGTCACCCTAGGTTATAACTGTTGCATGAGGAATCGCATTCGACATAATTATCCATCACTGATCCAATGCCTACGAGCTTTTCACATATTGATCTTTGCTTAGTTACTTTACCGTTGCCACTGTTACAATTACTACAAAACTGCAACTGTTACTTTTGCCACCGTTACCGTTACTTCCATACTACTTTGCTACTAAATACTTTGCTACAGATATTAAGTTTTCCAGGTGTGGTTGAATTGACAACTCAGCTGCTAATACATGAGAATATTCTTTGGCTCCCCTTGTGTCGAATCAATAAATTTGGGTCGAATACTCTACCCTCGAAAACTGTTGCAAACCCCTATACTTGTGGGTTATCACCCTCCATACCAACACTTTCCAAGGAATTTATTATTTGACAACATAAAGTAAATTCATTTTTCATTTCGGGACTGGGCATCCCTAAAACCTTTGCCTTACTCTCATGGAATGACAAGTGAATAAACACTCATCCTGAGAATATCACATCTAGCATGGAAAATATTAGTGACCCCTCACCGCTCCACGAGCGGAACAAAGACACAAAAGAGAAGTTTATTTTGAAAATTAGACATGGCATATACAAATTTGCTTAGAACGGCAAAAGAATACTGCATATAGTTAGATATAGTGGACTCATGTGGCAAAACTGGTTTGAAGGATTTTGGATGCACAAGTAGAGATCATACTAAGTGCAAAATGAAGGCTAGCAAAAGATTGAGAAGCGATTAACCAAGAAACGGATAATATCCTAAGCAATCATTAAGCATAATTAACACTGAATGATGCACCACAATTAGGATATACTTTCATTGGATGACTATCGACTTTCGTGCTTGCATAGGGAATCACAAACCTTAACACCAATATTCTTACTAAAGCATAATTACTCATCAACATAACTCACATATCACATCATCATATCTCAAAACTATTACTAAGAATCAAGTTTATTTTGTCCAATGATCTTCATGAAAGTTTTTATTATATCCTTCTTGGATATTTGTCACTTTGGGACTAATTTTTATATGTTGCTTTTCATAAGCTCAAACAAATATAAGTGAAGATCAAGAGCATAATAATTTTCTTTCTCTCAAGTTAATTTAACTGAAGCAAGAGAGAATTTTTGAAAAATTTACTAACTCTCAAATAAATCTAAGTGAAGCAAGAGAGCATTTCTTCAGAAATACTAATGCACACCGTGCTCAAAAAGATATAAGTGAAGCACTAGAGCAAGACCATAGCTCATAAAAGATTTAAGTGAAGCATAGAGAGCAATTCTAACAAGTCATGACATAATTTTGGCTCTCTCAAAAAGGTGTGTCCAGCAAGGGATCAAGACTAAAAACAAAAAATAAAACAAGAAAAGACTCATATCATACTAGACGCTCCAAGCAAAACACATATTAGGTGACGAATAAAAATATAGCTTCGAGTAAAATACCGATGGTCGTTAGAAGTTAGAGGGGATGCCACTCGGGGGCATCCCCAAGCTTAGTTGTTTGCTCATTTTTGGATAATAGCTTGGGATGCCGGGGCATCCCCAATCTTAGGCTCCTCTACTCCTTATTCCTTCATCCATCATAATATAACCAAAACTTGAAAACTTCAATCACACAAAACTCAACAAAACCTTCGTGAGATCCGTTAGTGTAAGAAAAAAAATCACTACTATAAGTACTATATCAAACCAATTGATATTTTATTTTCTAATTATATCTACTTTATTACAACTTTACTATGGCAGAAACTCATCAAAGAAAAACATAGAGCCATCAAAATAAGGACACAACACAAATAAAACAGAATCTGTCAAAACAGAACACTCTGTAGAAATCTGATTTGTTCGAATACTTCTGGAACTCCAAAAATTCTGAAAAATTAGGACGACCTGGGTAATTTGTATATTAATCTAATGCAAAAACAAATTGGCGTTTTATCATGTTCTGGTGATTTTTAACAATTGTTTTTGTGAGCGCAAAAGTTTCTGTTTTTCAGCAAGATCAAACAACTATCACCCAAGAAGATCCTAAAGGCTTTACTTGGCACAAACACTAATTAGAACACAAAAATCACAATAAAAACAGTAGCATAATTGTGTAAACACTCAGGAACAGAAAGCAAAAAGCAAAAAAAAATTATTCATTGTGTTGCCTCCCAACAAGCACTATCGTTTTACGCCCTTAGCTAGGCATAAAGTAAGGATATAAGTTTTGTCATCTTTGGTTCGAGATCCATAAGATGCCCTCATGATTGATTCATATGGTGGCCTAATTATTGTTCTAGGAAAGTGTTCCATACCCTTCCTCAAGGGAAATTGGAACTTAATATTGCCTTCTTTCATATCAATCATGGCACCGATAGTACATAAAAACGGTCTACCAAGAATAATTGGACAATACGGTTTGCAATCAATATCAATAACAGTAAAATCTATGGGCACATAATTCCTATTTGCAAGAATAAGAACATCATTAATTCTTCCCATAGGTTTTTTAATAGTATAATCCGCCAAGTGCAAATTCAAAGAACATTCTTCAAGATCGGTAAGACCAAGCACATCACATAAAGATTTCGGAATTGTAGAAACACTAGAACCCAAGTCACACAAAGCAAAACACTCATAATTTTTAATCTTGAATTTGATAGTAGGTTACCATTCATCATGTAATTTTCTAGTAATTGAAACTTCTAATTCCAAATTTTCTTCAAAAGCTTTCATCATAGCATCAACAATATGTTTAGTAAAAGCTTTATTTTGTTCATAAGCATGGGGTAAATTTATCATGGATTGCAACAAAGAAATACAATCAATCAAAGAGCAACTATCATAATTAAAGTCTTTGTAATACAAAGGAGTGGGTGCATCACTAGCTAAAGTTTCGACCTCTTCAAACCCACTTTCATCAATTTTCTCAATAAGATTTTTACACTTCGAATTATCGGGACGCCTTCTAGCTAAAGTTGACTCTTCTCCAGTCCCTTTTTCATAAATCTTAAATTTACAAAACAAGGAATCAATAGAAGAAACACCAATCATTTTAAGATCTTCATCACTTTTATCTTCTAACGAGATTGGTTTAGTGGCCATCTTACTTACTAAGGTAGCTTGTGCATCGGATATTTTTCCTAGCATCTTAGATTGGAGATTAAAAACTTCTCTACTAATATCATCAAGTTGTTTTGTAATAGCATCTAGCACAACGGAGTGCTCCTTAAGTTCTTCAGTAAAATACTTATTCTGCCCAAATTGTGTAGTCATATATTCTTTAGTACTTTTCTCAATTTCAAGAAAAATATTTGGGTAAGGAACATCATAGTATTTTCTTTGAGGCATAGTGAATACGCAAACAAGAACGCACACAAAAACAGATCCGGTAAGAAAACGGTGAACGGGAAAAGAGGGGCGAATAAAACGGCAAATTTTTGAGAAGTGGGGGAGAGGAAAACGAGAGGCAAATGTCAAATAATGTAAATTGCGAGGCGATGAGATTTGTGATTAGGAACCTGGTATATGTTGATGATCCTCCCCGGCAACGGCGCCAGAAATTCCATTTGATGTCTGCTAGGACTACGTCGGTATTTCCCCAAAGAGAAAGGGATGATGCAGCACAGCGGCGGTAGGTATTTCCCTCAGATATGAAACCAAGGTTGTCGAACCAGTAGGAGAACCAAGCAACACAACGTAAACAGCCCCTGCACACAAATAACAAACACTCACAACCCATCGTGTTAAAGGTGTTGTCAATCCCTTTCGGGTAACGTCGCCTCAAATTGGTGCGTGGACGGGAGAAAGTTTTAATAGATTGAATAAATAGATCGCAAATAAAATAAAGTGCAGCAAAGTATTTTTGTATTTTTAGTTTAATAGATCTGAAAATATATGCAAAGAAATGTAGATCACAAAGGCAAATATATGAGAAAGAGACCCTGGGGTCATAGGTTTCACTAGTGGTTCTCTCGAGAAAAATAGCAAACGGTGGGTGAACAAATTACTGTAGGGCAATTGATAGAAATTCAAATAAACATGATGATATCCAGGCAATGATCATTACATAGGCATCACGTACAAGATTAGTAGACCGATTCTTGTATACATCTACTACTATTACTCCATACATCGACCGCTATCCATCATGCATCTAGTGTATTAAATTCATTGAAAAACGGAGTAATGCAATAAGAACGATGACATGATGTAGACAAGATCTATCTATGTAGAGGTAGACCCCATCGTTTTATCCTTAGTAGCAATGATACATACGTGTCGGTTCCCCTTCTGTCACTGGGATCAAGCACTGTAAGATCGAACCCACTACAAAGCACCTCTTCCCATTGCAAGATAAATAGATTGAGTTGGCCAAACAAAACCCAAATATCGGAGAAGAAATACGAGGCTATAAGAGATCATGCATAAAACAGATCAAAGAAACTCAAATACTTTCATGGATATAAAAAGATATAACTGGTCATAAACTCAAAGTTCATCAGATACCAACAAACACACCGCAAAAAGAGTTACATCATATGGATTTCCAAGAGACCATTGTATTGAGAATTCAGCGAGAGAGAGGAAGCCATCTAGCTACTAACTATGGACCCTAAGGTCTACAAAGAACTACTCACGCATCATCGGAGAGGCACCAATGGAGGTGGTGAACCCCATCCGAGATGGTGTCTAGATTGGATCTGGTGCTTCTGGACTCTGCGGCGGGTGGATCAATATTTTGTCGACTCCCCTAGGGTTTTGGGAATATTGCGGTATTTATAGAGCAAAGAGGCGGTTCGGGGGCACCCGAGGTGGGCACAACCCACCAGGGTACGCCTTGCCTCCTAGCGCGCCCTGGTGGGTTCTTCTCTCCTCGGAGCACCCCCCAGGCGCAGCCAGGGCCCATTATGTGTCTTCTAGTATATTAAAAATCTCCTGGAGTTTCGTTGCATTTGGACTCCATCTGATATTGATTTCTTGCGATGTAAAAAACATGTAGAAAACAACAACTGGCACTTGGCACTATGTCAATAGGTTAGTACCAAAAAAATATATAAAATGATTATAAAACATCCAAGATTGATAATATAACATCATGGAACAATCAAAAATTATAGATACATTGGAGACGTATCAGTGGCGAGTAGTTGTTTCTGGCAGGGTCTCAGCCAGGAGCGGACGGCTCTACCGGGAGAGGCTTACTAGAGTCCAACTTTCTCCTTTTCCAGGCCATTGTTGTTGTGGATACGGAGGGCCGAGTAAGATGGAGAACAAAAGTCCCTGGTTCCATAGGAAGCTTGTGAGCAGCACACTTTGAGAGATGACCAGCTATGCTATTTTCCGCACGAGGTACGTGCTCTGTTTGCAATCCGTCAAAGCGTTCCTCCAATCTTATCACTTCCTCAACGTATGCCTCCATCAATGGGCTTTGATAATACTTGTTGACTTGTCTCACCACAAGTTGTGAATCTCCTCGAATGATCAACTTCTTAATCCCCAATTCTGCAGCAATCTTGAGCCCGGCAAGGAGCCCTTCATACTCTGCTGTATTGTTGGTTGCCTCTTCTCGAGAAAAATGCATTTGGACGATGTACTTCAAGTGCTCCCCGGAGGGGGCGACGAGAAGCACGCCAGCTCCCGCACCTTGCAGGGAAAAGGCACCATCAAAATACATGATCCATTCTTGGGGGGATTCCTTGCCGGGGATAACTGTCTCTCGTACTTCCTCATCAGGGGTTGGCGTCCATTCAACAATAAACACTGCCAATGCCCTGCTCTGAATTGTTGATGTGCTCTCAAACTTCAAACCAAAACTGGATAACTCCAAAGCACACTCCACTATTCTGCCGGTAGCCTCAGTGTTTTGGAGTATCCTTTGCAATGGGAAATGAGTGACAACCATGATCTCGTGGGCTTGGAAGCAGTGGCGCAATTTCCTTGAGGCCGTGATGAGACCAAAGATCAACTTTTATACGCCAGAGTACCTCGATCTAGCCCCCTGCAATAAGGAGCTGACGAAGTACACTGGGCGCTGCACCACTTTCTTCCTTGCTGTGTCCTTGGGGTTGCTCTCATTGTCGTGCTCACTACTATCTTGATCCTTCTTTGACTCTGCCGGTCCTTGCTCACTCTCTGCCTCATCCACTTCCCTCTGCGCCACCAAGGTTGCACTAACCACTTGGTTGGTTGCCGCTAAGTACAGCAACAACGGCTCTTGTGGTTTGGGAGCAACCAAGGTAGGCACAGAGGACAAGTAGGTCTTCAACTCTTGCAAAGCTGCCACTACTAGGGAAAAGCCTAGCAGTAGCGCGGGTATTTTGTGTATCAGTAGTGCGGGTACCCGCGCTACTGATAAGGCGCTGCAGCTAACGTGTAGCAGTAGCACGTGTTGACATGCGCTACTGCTATACCTAATTAGCAGCAGCGCTTCCCATACCAGCGCTACTGCTAAGTGCTTTAGCAGTAGTGTTTTCCTTTCTAGCGCTAAAGAGCGCTACTACTATATTTTCTCATATCTTTTTTTGCTGCGTATTTGCGATATTGTTGTATAGGTTTTATACAGTATTCTAATCATATCATAAACATGCAATATGCTCATCATATCATACACATAATAGTCTCATCATATCATCCAACACAAATCATGTCGTCACATCATAATCACGATATAGCTATACAAGTTACATGACATGTCTCATCATACATAATGTAGTACTTTTTGAGGCGTCGGTTTGTATGTTTTGCAGGAACGTTGATTCCTTCACGGTGTGGCAAATCCCGGGCACTCGATATGTCCTAGTTTGTAGCACAAGTCATGCCAAAATTCACGGAAAATTTTGGCATGACCTTTGCTAAAAAGTGGACAAATCAAGCGCCTGAAATTTGCCGGAATGGAAATGAATCAACATTCTGGCAAAACATAGGCCACTTGGCTTCATTACCTGGAAACAACAAAAGGCCACTTGGGCACAATCAAACCACTTAAATGAAAAGATATAACACGACCACTTCAATGAAAAGATATAATCAACAATAATGGAATATGCAAATGAACATCAATGACATATATCATATAACATCAATTCTGAAAGTGCGTTATATCGACTAGAGGGGGTGAATAGGTGATTTTTATAAATTCGTCACTGAGGAATTTCAGGGTGAGGAAATTCCTAAGCAACGAACTACTTAGCAGCGGAATAAGTACTCAGATGCAAGCATAACAGAGCAGTAGCACAGTCATCATGATGAAACTAAAACAAGCACAAAGTACAAGTGGCGTAAACACATGATAAGCAGGTTGAAGACAAACTGACTGAAGAAATAGAATTGAGGAAATTGAGAAAGTCTTCAGTCAAAGTCTTCGAACATTAACGATCAAGTACTTCAACACGGAAATGAGGAAATGAAAGGGTTGAGGAAATAGAACTAGTAGCTCGGTGAAAAAGTGATTTGGTAGACCAGTTCCAACTGCTATGACAGTCATGCGTCTGGTTGGAGCGGCTAGGTATTTAAACCCAGGGACACACAGTCCATGCCGTATTCTCCTTGAGCTAAGGTCACATAGACCTCGCCCAATCACTCATGATAAGTCTTCAGGTGACTTCCAAACCTTCACAGACTCGGTCACTCGGCGATCCACAATTTCCTCTTGGATTTTGCTTTGAAGCATTTGCGGCAGTATCATGTGTGGCAGAGTCATCATTGGTGGAATAAGAAGCAGCTTTGCAAAGCTGTCCATCCAATGGACGAGTGCCTTCATCAATAACAGCAGCCTTGCCCTCCTCATCACCCGAGGAAATATGCCGTTTGGGGACTTCGATTGGGGGCAAGTAGCTGTGATGATTTAGAATGTCAGCCTTGTAATGAATTGAAGAACTTGTTCTGATGAATATCATAATCCAGGGAGCGTAAGGCTTCAATTCAAACGGTGACCACATTGGCCAAAGTCCTCATGAAGAAATCGCAGTAGTTGATAGGAATACCATGTATGATGTTGAAAAGCAGAATCTTCATGATGCCAACAACCTCTTCTTCATCAGAGTCGTGGCCCTTGATCAGACTAAGGGTTTTGGTCAATATTTTGTATGCTCTTCATGGCACATAGAGCAATTCTTGACAAGCGTAGATGAGCCTTGCAACTTCAACGGGAGGACTGACTGGGATTGCATGAAGTAATTCAGAGGCCAGAGCTTTATAGTGAGTGTTTCCAGTCACCCAGTCCAGTATCCATGAATTCACATCTTCAACGTTGCTAATGATGTGCAACATGGCATAGAACTGAAGAATGAGGTCTTCATTCCAGTCACAGATGTCGGTGCAGAAGTTGAGCAACCCAGCGTCATGAAGAACACTGAGGACTGGGGTGAAGCACAGTAGAGACTCCATGTCCACATGACGAATTTGCTCATGGTCAAAGATCTTGTCCTTCTCGAATAGCAGTGAGGAATAGAAGTTCATCTGGCTAGCAGTCTAAAAACGCTTGCGACGAAGTCGACAGAGTCATAAGGATTGTAGTCAGTGAAGAAAATATGCTCATTAAAGAAGTCTTCAGCCTTGAACTTCTTCTTCTTGGAGTGAGGATTTTGTGGCTTGGGCTGAAGATCAGCAGTTGAAGTCATCACAGCCTCTTGAATCACAGTCCCTGGAGCCACAGGCTGAGGAATCTCAGGAGCAGTGTCATCAGCAGCAGCCTTGGCCTCCATTTCTTCAGCAACATGTTCATCAGCTCTAGTGGCTAGAACTTCTTCTGGAATAGACAGAAGTGAAGCTTGTCTTTCTTCAGAGCCCGTATGAATTTCTTTAGTTTGGACGGGGGACTGAGGATTTTGTTGCAGATGGGTGTAAAGTGGTGAATTGGGGTGATGACTTTCCCTGTAGTCATCATTGAGAATTGGCGTTGTACACCCAATATCCACATCCTCATCTTCTTAATCTATTTCTTCAACGCCTGCCTCTTCAGCTATTAACTGAGGCATGGGCGATGATACCAGCAGAGTTGAAGGTATATTATCTACTTCAATTTCTTCATCCAACTGCTCTGACGTAGTAGCAGAAGGATCTTCTTCATCTGATTCACTTGGAATCACATATTCCTCACCAAAGGGAACAATCTCCTTTTATGGAATGCTTGATAAGGGAACAACATCTATGGGATTTTCATAGGAGCTTGTCAAAGTCTTCACTTTCTTCGGAGCTGAAGACTCTGAAGATGCAGATGCTTTCCTTTTCTTCACAGTTGCTCGCTCCGCAACCTTGGTTTTCTTCGCTTCTGATGCAGAAGGAAGGTTAGAACTTGTCATCTGTGCAGGTGTTGCAGTTTCTTCAGGCGCAACTATTGTAGTTGCCCTGGCATGTTCAGTTTCTTTAGGCGCAGTTGCAGATGCTTCAACTGGCCTGGCTTGTTCTTCAGGCGCAACACTAGAGGTTGCCCTGGCAGTTTCTTCAGCAGCTAGAATATCTTCATCAGCCCTGGTGCTTTCAGAATCATCAACAGCCTGATTTTCATCAGCTGTGCTTGCATGTTCTTCATTTGGCTGCGCAGATGCTTCAGCCTAAGCAATTTCATGTTGCGTTGAGGCTGCAACATTTGAGGTGAACCCATTCGCCATTCTGACGAATCTAACCTTGGCTCCTAGCCAATCTGCACGGTATGTGTCAAATTCATAACTGAGTGTTTTGATCTCAGTTTGCATGGCCACAAGTTCATCTGGAGTCATTTTGACAACATTTTTCTTCAGAAAACGCTCCTTCTTGTACTGAGCTTTCTTCAGTTGCCTGGCCTTTTCAAACATCCATTTTTCTTCACCTATGAAGGCTATAAACATATGACTTTGACGAGGTGTGAGATTGAAATCAGGCATAGGAGTGTTGGGGTTCTTGTGCTAGAGATCTATGAAGTAAAGGATCAACTTGGGATCCAGCAGAAGAGGCACATTACTGCCTTTGGCTCTAGCGGCCCTTTGCTGTCTATCTCTAATGATTTCTGCTAATTCTTCGTCATCAGCTTCATCTTCACTAGACGGTACATGGAAGGCGACCTACTTCTTGTGAGGACTTGTCCTTGTGCCACGTCCAACAGTGGCCTTAGTCTTCAGCAAAGTTGGGCCAGCTGAGGACTGAGGAGGAGCTGAAGAACTAGTAGATGCTCCTGAAGCAATTGAGATACCAGTGGTCATTTGGCAAGAGGCGAGATGCGCAGGTGCCGAGGACTTTGCAGCAGCAGCTGAAGGTTTTGCAATAGTGGGGACTGGAGCTGCTTGAGGAATATGCCGTGGGGGCTTTGATGAGCTTGGTCGTGAGGGCATTGCTGAGGAACTGGGCTTGTGAGCAGGCTTCTTTGGCAAAGCCTTCTTAGGCTTGCTAGCAGAGGCCTCAGCAGCGGCAGCAGTATAATCTTGATTAAATTTCTTCCCTGCTTCTTTGGCCATTTTGGCCAATTTAGCTTGCCGCTTGGCCCATTCATGTGGAAAGTCCTCACCACGCTTGATGCTTGTGGGATCAGCTTCTTGGCCAGGTGCCAATGGAGGTTTTGGGCAAGGCGGGTGTAAAGCGAATTTCTTCATGTATTTCGGAGTCACATATCTGTACTCCCTCCATTCTCTGGCCCATCTCCTCTCAATTCTCTGAATGTGCACCTTGCGCTGATTTTTGGTCTCCTTGCCATGTTTGGTTTCATCAGGAGTGCAATATTCCTCATATATGTCATCAGGAATCTCGAAAGCAGTATTCACTTCTGGTCTCTTGCCTCCCTTCTGAGATCTTTTGCCATCTTCCATTTTTTTCAACTGAGGATTTTGAACAATTGAATTTTCTAATGAGGTATGCAATTTGTCTTCGAGGAATGCTGCAAATGAGTTAAGTTGATGAGAACCTAGAGATTCAGCAGCGGACATGTGTACCTGTGAACAGAGTATAGGTGCGAAGAATTTGGAGAGGTCATATGCGTTCTCAGAAGTTTTTAAAAAGAAACAAGTTTGAGTAATTTGACCAGGGGTGTCTTTAGGAATTTTACTAAGCGTGCTTGACTTAGGTTCCAGAGTTGTATAGATTGAAAATCCACACAATTGAGGAATCTTGAGAAAAACGTCGCTTAGAGAAACAAGACAAGAACAAATGCAACTGAGGTGTTTGAGAGTGTGTAAGTTGAAGAATAAACACCTTTTGAAGATTTTGTGGAAATCATCAGAATCAACAAGGGCAGTAAAATTAGATTTTATTTACCCTTGACGAAGAACACGACTAACTGGGAGTAGAAGTTGAGAAGTTCATCCGTTCAGATCTTCCCCGCCCTAACTTGGCGGCGGAAGAAAGCTACGTCGGCGGCGGAGTGAAGATTTCCGCGGCCGGCGCGAGTACGACGGCGACGAGGTCGAGGCAGTGAAGCTCTTCCTCACCGGCGATGATGGAGAGTAGCGGCGGTGCTAGGTCAGAGAGCTCGAGTGAGGGGAGTGAGCTCGAGTGGGGGTAAATGAGGTAACTGGAGGGTGAGGGTATTTATAGCCGAGGTGAAAAACCGCTCGTCCGAGGAAAATGGAC